>NC_141159.1:108498256-109106113 GCF_053477565.2 Lygodium microphyllum | reverse complement strand
GAAACATGGGATTTGGTCAAGTTGCCTAAAGGAAAAGTACACATTGGTGGCTACAAATGGGTCTACAAAGTAAAATGCAAATCAAATGGTTCACTAGAATGATATAAAGTCAGGCTAGTTGCAAAGGGATATGCACATTAGTACATCTTAGATTATGAAGATACTTTCAGTCTAGTTGCCAAGATGGCAACAGTGAGAATGGTCATTGCATTGGCAGTGTCTAAGGGTTGGAAATTATGGCACATGGGTGTTAAAAATGCTTTTTTGAATGGTGAATTGCTTGAAGAAGTGTATATGGAGCAGCCTGAAGGCTATGTTCATCTTGCTTTTCTAGCATATGTATGTAAGCTAAAAAAAGCTTTATATGGGCTGAAACAGGCAATCGAGAGCATGGAATGATCTCGGATAAGTAGTTATTTATAGCAACATGGATTTCAAATAGCTCATATAGATCACACTCTATTCACAAAGAAGACAGATCATGGTTATGTTTTTTTGGTGGTTCATGTAGATGATCTTATAATCAGTGGAGATGATGATCAGGGGATTGTTGAAATGAAATCATTGCTACAGGCTGAATTTAAAGTTAAAGATCTTGGAGAGCTGAAGTATTTTCTTGGGATTGAAGTTGTACCTACACCACAGGGTATATGGCTATTGCAAAAATAATATGCTCATGATATTTTGTAGAAGTATGGCATGACGGAGTGTAAAGCTATGGAGACACCCTTGGATCAAAATGTCAAGTTAGCAATTGATATTGGGGCTAAAATAGAGAATGTAACTACGTATAGACCGATGGTGGGTAGCTTGATCTACCTTAATATCACTCATACTAACTTGAGTTATGCAGTGGGGCTGATCAGCCAATTCATGTAAAAGCCTTGTAAGCCACATCTAGATGTAGCCAGGAGGATTATGTAGTATGTGAAGAGTACTATGGATTATGGGTTGTTTTATGAGTATGGGAAATCCCTTGACATTGATGCTGATTGGGTTGGTTGTGCTTATGATAGGAGGTCAACCAGTGGTTATGCATTTGATTTGGGGACCAATATGATTAACTGTAGTAAGAAATAGCCTACCATTTCTTTTTCTAGCATGGAAGCGGAATATAGGGGTGCAAAATTAGCAGCATGTGAAGCAATTTGGCTAATGAAATTGCCAAATAACTTGGGGATATAGCTGGACAGCAAAGTCAGATTGCATTATGATAATCTCAGCAGTGTGATGTTAGCTAGCAATCCCGTCTATCATGCTAGATCCAAACATATAGAGACTCATTACTATTTCATCGGAGAAATGGTACTTACAGGGTAGATTGACTTATTGCATGTGAAGACCGAAGACCAGGTAGTAGATATGGGAGTGTTGAGAATTCAAGCTCAACTTCTCATATGTATGTGTGTGTGACCAACATTACCTACAATTGTGTCCAGTTGTACTCATGTGTGGAACATTAAATAAGTTGGTGTTGATCTAGTCATGGTTAGTGGTAACCTAGTTGTACTATCTCTTTCATGTTAGTAGAGATTGAATAATGAAGATGAATGAGATGAGCTGGCTGCTCACTCTTTGGCTCCACTCTGTCTTTCTTATCTTTGAACACTAATAGACTTTACTTGCAACAGTCTTCTGAGCATACTATTCCTCTAGTTTCTTCCAAATGGCATAGGAAGAATTGAACCCTTGTATGTTGAACAAAGCATCGAAAACTAAAAGCTCAATGGTTGAATGAGCCAGCTCATTCAACTCATTCCAATCCTCTTGCTCTATGTCTGTTGGTTGTGCTCCTGTCAACTTGATAGGCTTCACTTGTTTCTTTTGCACCAAGGCATTGCAACACTGCTTTTTCCAAATTGCAAAGTTATGTGCCCCTTCAAGCTTCTTGATGTGCATAAGATGAATACTACTATCATTGATGCCACCCATGATGGCACTGCAAATGACAAGAAGACAAGCCAAATCTATCAAAAAACAAGTGACTAAGAAGAGATGCAAACTGACTAGCAAGATCTATTGTTCATTATAAATAGCACCAAAATGCTTGCATAGACTTATCTATTTTAGCCTAAAAATGAGGCATAAAGCATGTGCACCCAATGTCCAAGTATATGCCAACAATATTAGTACCAAATCAATACATAAGGACCTCAATGGAAACCATCCAACTGTGTAAAATACCCTCTCTATTATGGTACTTGCAAATTGTAATTTTCTAGTCAAGACAAAATGTCCCAAGCTCAAAGCATGCCCAAAATTATTCCTAGGTATATGACATCCAAGATAAGCATCTAGACATTACTTTGACTACCTAAGATAGTGCCTGCAACCAATAGGTATGCCATTCACTGACCGAATTGCATTCAATGCTTGCTATTACATTAGTGAATTCACTATAAAATGAGCAATAACAGTGCCAAAGTCAGCTCTAAATCAATACCAAATGGTAGGCATAACATCCCATGAAATGTAGGCATCCATTTGGGCATGTATAAGCATCAATTAGCCAATGCTATTCAAGCATATGCATGAGCTATCAATACTGCCCTGTAAACTATTATGAATAGTCTAAGAAACTGAGTAAAACACTCCCAATGCCAATTCCAAGCTCGAATCAAATGTTACGCTCAAGAGTGATCTCTCAAGTATCCAATCATGGTCATGGAGTTGCCAATGATGAAGGAAATGATCAAGATAGTGGGCTGATTTGCCTACAGTTCACTTGCCTGCAGCCAAGAACTGTATACACTATCCTCAAAAATAGCCTATGTGTTTTTAATTTTAGACATACATGCACTCCAAATCAGCTCAGAAGCTCCTTCAATGCCATAGAGCTTGAAGCAAGCGTCATTTTCATAAAAAAAAGTTTTTGAATATGAGTTTTCTAGCTCAAGTTATGAGCAAAATAGAGACATTTGGTCAATCTGTCCAGAACTGAGACAGACTCATGGTTAGTGACATAATGGTGCATGGCTAGTTGGGAGGGCTAGAAGGCTACAATGAATCAATGCTAATGTGGGGGGAATCCTAAATGACCCTCCCAAGATCCCTCTTGAAGTTTAGAGGCAATGGCAATGCTTATGCTTCACAAGAAGCAAAGAGACATGGTTGTCTTGTTTCTAGATCAAAGGTGCCTTGATAGATGCCAAAGAAAATGAGATCAAGACAAACCTCAATGAAGAGCTGCCATAGTAGTTACGAGCTTTCAAGCCGACTGTTGTTGCTCCCTTGATGTGCAAGCTTGTGCTCTCGAATCTTGAGCTCTGATACTAGTTTAAAGTGTCTGGATCAAAGAGAGAATGGAGCTTCAATGGTGGATGCTATGCAGGTGAGAGAGAGAGAGAGAGAGAGAGAGAGAGAGAGAGAGAGAGAGAGAGAGAGAGAGAGAGAGAGAGAGAGAGAGAGAGAGAGAGAGAGAGAGAGAGAGAGAGAGAGAGAGAGAGAGAGAATGACACAGTGTGTGGGTACAATAACGCACCTCTTTTGGTTTTTTGGATAGGTATATAGTACATAGAGTACAATGCCGGGCAAGAAGGCCCAATGGTCAAGTTCATTGCCCTTTATTTCCAACAAGGTCAAGGAGGCATCTGCAGCCATAAATGAGCATCAGTAGCTCCCCATCTTCGTGATACGTGTGGATGCATATGCGATTCATAGTATAAGTGCTTGTTTTTGACATTTCATGGTCATTCTTTTATGTATATTATGAAAAATAGTTTAAAATGATTGAATATGATTTTCATTGCTTGAAAAATTGGAATTATTAGTTGAGGCCCCGGTTAGAGGCCTAGAGCAAGTGTCAAGTCCATTTTTGGTTCTGATAGGTGGTGTGTTTTTTGGAAGTGGCTAATAAGTGATGGTTTTGAATCTTGGTTAGTTAGGGTTTAGGCAGTCACTTTATGCCAAAGAGCATTGAGATTAACCCATTATTTCTTGATAAGCAATGTCAAGCCAAGATCCAAAAATAAGAAAGAGTTGAAAGGGCTATATGGTAGGTTGAAATCATTAGGAGATACTCCCTTCAACCTAGCAACTCGATACCCCTACGAGGGAAATGTGACATGTTAAGAGCCCCATGAAAATGCATGGGCATATGCCAGGAATATGAAAGAGATCTTTTGCAAGTTGCAAGCCTCTATTCCTATTCCACCTACTACCCAATTGCAATACTTTTGCATGGGTTGGACTTCAATATCCAAGATCTGTTGAGTAGTGTCCCTATAACACATATAGATAATGCTATAACCCAAGTAGAGGAAGTATATTCCTGCTTACAAGCGGCCTATGTGGTGTTGAGAAGGACTTAGGATTAGTTAATGGAGATCAAGGTGCAATTAGTACCCATGTGACCTTGTTAAGCCAATAGTGAGCCAAAGAGCTCCTTTTGTAAACCAAGGGTCAGTCCAAGTAGCAATCCCTTTGCAAGTTGTGCAATCTAGTGAGAGGGTAGCTCATGAAGCCACTGGTTATGAGTCCTCTGCATCAACCATTGTAGAGGAAGTAAAAGATATAATGAAACATTATATGGACATGATCACTGAGAAATTCCACCAAATCGTCGTATATGTTAATTTCTTAAAGAGTCAATAAAATCTGATGGGTACTAGAAAGCCTGACGATGGGGGCCCATCACGATTCAACTATAAATGGTGTGGTAGGCAGTGTTTCCCTCACAATTGTCCTAATGCCAAATGTGATATATGTGGGAAGTCTAGTCACTTAACCACCACTTGTTGGAATAGGGTTAGTTCTCTCCAGCAAGGTAGTCAACAACCTAGTCTTGTGAACCATTGTGAAAATAATGAGAATACTAAAGGAGAGGACCCTAAGAAAATTTTACAAAGGGGTAAAGCCACACTCAAGGAAATGCCCAGTGGGTTAAGTCTCATTGAAACTTTGCTAATTAGTGAGAATTTATCTCCTAACAATGTTAGGGTGGTAACCAAGGGTTAGAAATTAAAAGACACTAAAAAAGATGATTTTAGTATAGGAAAAGTTAACTAGCAAGGATGATAAGGTATTAGATGGCAAGGGAGGTCCCCTTAAAAATGATGTTGTTTTAGAGGAGTCTATGGTCAAAAGGAAACATAAATCGAAGGAAAATAAGGATACTAAGATTATCAGGAAGCCAAAAGAGCAACTAGTGTGGAAAGAGAAGACATTAGTGGCAAACTCTAGTGAGATTGACCTAGCAAACATGCTTTATGAAGTTAAACCAGATGTGAATCTACTACAACTACTCCAACTATCACCAAACATTTGTAAGAATTCTAAGAAAATCCTACAAACAGGTTATGTCATTGAACCTTTTGGTGTCCATTGAGTGGAAAGTGAATGGTTGGATCATGTAGAGGAGCACTTCCCTAGGGTGCAGGCATGCATTGATGGAATCTTGATAGACAATGCAGTGGTGGACCCCAACTCCTCTGTGAACATCATGAGTATGGATTTATTGGAGAGGCTGGGTCTACCAATCCAAAAGGATGTCACAATGGTTTTAAAATGGCTAATGATAGCCTAAGACAATCAAAAGGAATGGTAATGCAAGTACATGTGACAATTGCTAGCATTGAGTGCATTCTTGACTTCCTATTATCCAATTTGCTAGGAGGCTAAGCTATTAATTATTGCTCGAACATCCATGGATATTACATTTTGATTGTTTGGTGAATATCCCAGTTGGTCGATTGATTTTTGGGCATGGATTAAAGAAAATAATTCTAGATAAATACCCTAAGTGCCCTTTGTATGAAAGGGAATTACCTCCCACTACAAAAGGCACACAAGGGAAGTTCAGGTGTTAAAACCTCAAGTTCTAATGATTCTGAAGAGGGTTCTACCACTAACGCTTTTGACCATTTTCCTTCATGCTTCTTCCATTGTGTCTGATTTCCTTTTGGGCCGCCTTTTTCAACTCACCCGACTTGCGCTTTTACACTTTTTCCACTTTTTCTTGTGCTGAGGTTAACATTACTCCCCTCCTAGACTAGTGCCAGTCCCATGGCATTGATGGGTAGTAGTTGGAAGGTGGGATGGGTGTAGCCAGATGGCTTTTTTGAGTTTGTATACAAGCCCTTGCGAGGGATGGTGTTAGATGGATTAGCCCTTGAAATTGAATATGGTGTTAGGGTTGATCCCTTCTTGATGCTAACAGTGGGTGGATCTATCGTTGAAATTTAAGATGGTGTTGGACAGATCCCCCTGGAATATTGGATGTGGGAGGATCTATCTTTGAAATTCATGATGATGTTGGACGGATCCCCCTTGCACTTCTGAGGTCGTGACGCCATGAGCTTAACATGGATTTTCCTAATTCCCTTCAAGTTGCCTCATCCCTTCACCGATGTTTGTTTGGCATGCTAATAAAATGAATTACATTGCACCTCATGCTTTCCTTATGAGAGCCCTTAGAGGCTCTCCTTCATCCTTGAGATAGCCTTGCTAGAATATTTGGTACTTTCCTTCATCCTTGATAGAGCATCCTTCATTCCTGGCATAACCTTGTCAAAAAGACTCGGAGCTCTCCCACGTTTTTTCTGAGCTTTCCTTCTCCTCCACTATTCCTATTGGAGCATAATGAGCTTCTTCATTCCCTTTTTGACATGGGCTTCCTTGATCTTCCTTTGCTAGATTTGGGCTGCATGGCGACATGTCGTGTAACATTACCCCCTCCTAAGATGAGTGCTAGTTCCAGGACACTTGCAGTTTTGAGTTGAGGAAGGTTTGGTGAGTTAAAAGGGTGGTCGTGTGAGTTGATGATAATGGGGTCTTGTAGGGATTGGTCTTGGGGAGAGATTGATTAATCGATTGAGGTGGTGGGGGCCAAGAATGTATTGCATGGATGATGGTGCCTTTGATGTTGGTGGGTTGCAACATTTATTTTTACCTAAAAAGGAAAGAAGGTGCACTACTTGGGGGTGTGTCTACCTTACCGTTTGGTGCATAGTGCTCATGCGAGTGGAACTAGGAGTTGGATTGAACCACAAGCCTACCTGATTGTTGTCCCATACTTGACCAAGTGTGTTTGAATGAGCCAATAGAGCCAAAGGAGATGATTCATGATGCTGATGTGATATAGGTAGATCTTGGGAATCCTAATGATCCTTGCCCCATTAAAATTTTCACTATGTTATCCGCCTGTTGATGAGCATGTAGATTATGTGGCACTTTTACAAGAGTTGAGGGATATATTTGCATGGAGTTATGATGGAGCTGAAGGGGATTCCCCCATCTGTTGATGTGCATAAAATTCCATTGAAAGAACGTAGCAAGTAGTAAGGTAGAAGGTTAGACATTTTCCTTTTGAGCTGAGGGAGCCTCTTTTTTAGGAATTGATGCCTTGAAGGAAGGCTAGTCTATTCTTTCCTGTTGAACATACAGAATAGTTTTCACAAGTAGTAATTAAAAAAAAAAGAACAATAAAATCTTCATGTGTTGATTTTAAGGAATTGAACAAGGAGACAGTGAAGGACCATTATCCTTTTTCCTTTATTGATCAAATTTTAGATTAGCTACCTGGTAGGGCGAGAGATATACTCTTTTATGAACTATTTTGTAGGTTATAAACTAGATGGCCATTGCTAAAGAGGATAAGTTAAAGACGACATTTATTACAAATTTTGATACTTTTGTGTACCATGTGATGTATTTTGGTCTATATAATGCTCTTATGTCTTGGAAAAGAACGACTAACAAGACTTTCATCGATATATCCCTTGAAGAGATGAAGGTTTTCATAGATGATTCGGGGGTAGCTACTATGATCCATCATAGATAATTGATTGTTCTACGTGCATGATTTGAGAAATGTTGTAAGTATTGCATCCTCAGAAGTGTGTATTCGGGGTGCCTTATGGTTTGCTATTGGGTCATGTGGTGATTGCGGTTAGTATTGCCACCGACCGTGAAAAGAAGGTTGTTATTGTGGCTCTAAGCCCACCCACTTGCCCTAAGGTTCATAGTTTCATTTCATCTATGGGATATTATCACCAATTCATTAATGCACTGGTAGAATGCTCATTACCCTTGATGAATCTTTTATCTCATAGCCATGATTTTGAATGGAGAAAATCATGCAAAGTGTCGTTTGAAGATGTTAAAATGAAGTTATCCAAAGCATCAATTTTAAAAGATCCTAAAAGGGGTGAGGTTTTCGATAAATCCATGGCAGCAACAACAAGGTGTAATATCAGTGGTTGCCTATTCCAAATTTGGAAGGCACTACTTTATCATCCTATTGCGTTCACAAGCCAAAAGTTGGTAATTTTAGAGCTTTATTATAGTTATTTGGAGATGGTTTTCTTGGCTATGGTGTTTGCCACCAAGAAGTTCAAACATTATATTCTATATGAGAAGGTGGTGTTCTTCACTAAGGCATAGGGATTCTGCTTATATTATTGAACAAGCTTCAACCCCCTGATTGCTTAGCCAAGTGGTTGATCTCTTTGCAAGAGTTTGACTATGAGAATAGGACCAAGCCATAAAACTATAGGGTATTGTAGAGTGCCTAGTAGATTTTGGTGGGCCTAAGGAAGGATGGGCTATTATTAGTGACTACAAGGATTTATACAAAATAATTGAAACCTCTAATAGCAAGTGTCTTATATAGGAAAGATGTAGATGTGATTTATTCTCATTGTGTGTGCATGATGAGGTACTCTTTATCCTAGAGGAGTGTCATGATTCAACATCATGTGGAGACCATTTTTTTAGATGGCTCACTACTTGAAAAGCTTTACATACTAGGTATTGGTAGGCAATAGTTTTCAAAGATGCTTTTATATATGTTAAGAGTTGTGATGTTTACCAAAGTGTAGAGGGAGCTCACGCTCAATCGCCAAGACCCACGGATCGCTTATTGTTTCAAGCCTTTCAAGCGAGCTCTAATGGCTATCTCTCACCTAGCCGATGCGCCGTCGATCCAACGAGTGTAGTGAGCTTACCTTGATGCCGAAATGAGTTGCCTCCTCTCTTGCACACGTTGGTAGCTCCACAATCCTAGATGCTAGCTCAAGCATCCTCAAGCCTCCTCCATCTCCAAGCTCCATCCACCATAGCCACGCACACGAGAAAAGAGAAGAGAAGAGAAGAGAAGAAGAGAAGAGGAGATGGTGAAGAGCTTCACCCTCTTGATCCCTCACTCCCACACACTCACTCCCTCACACTCTCACACTCCCTCTCTCAAGAGCATACACAAGCAAGGAGAAGAGAAGAAGACAAGAAGAGAAGAAGAAGAGAACTCTTGTTAGCCACATACCAAAAGAATGAGCTTCCATTTACTTTTTGAACTTTATATACAAGCCCTAAAATCCCATGGGCACCCATCCCTTTTTTATATGTTCGGCCGTTGTGGCAAGGTCCTTTCTCTATTTCCTTCTTCTAGCCTTATGCCTCTAGCCTACACTCATCTAATATTTTACAATTGGCACAGAGGGAGCCTGGCGCTCTTTTACAAGAGTTTTTAGAGCTTTTTGAGGCGCCTTTCATTTAAACTTGCGCTTTTTTCCCCAGCTTAGCTTTAGAGGCCATTTGTATGTCTTTGCTCTTTTTCCATATTTTTTCCACTTTTTTCTTCATTTCTCCGCCATCTCGACTTGGGGTTAATATTAACCCCCTCTGAGATGGGTGCCAATCCCGTGGCACTTCTGGCTACTGTTGGGGAATGGTAGGTAGTTGGCAAATTGTTCGGGTGAGGGTAGGGCCACATGTAGACTCGGGTGCTTGTGGAAGCTTGGTAATGATGCTTATCGGAGAAGCCAATTGGATGCCAAGTGGATGATGGGGGCCTCTGAAGTTGGTGGTTTGTTGCCTTTTGTAATGCTTGAAAGGAGAAGGTGCGGTGCGCTACTTAAGGGGAGTGTCTACCTTATTGTGTGGTGCATTGTGCTTGTGCTAGTGGAATGGGGAGGTGGATCTAACCATAGGCAAGCCTGGGTGTGACGTCCCACACTTGAGGACCCCATTTGTGCAAAGGGAGGTGCGGTGCAAGTAGCTTAGGGTGACAGGTCTAACCATAGGTGAGTGAGGTATGTCTTGCCCTTGATGGGCCCTAAGCGTGAAGTGGGGGATCAAAAGGGCTAGGGGCTTAGGAACAGAGCTGGCCGACCGAAACCATCGGACACGCCTAACTTGAGGACCCCTAGGTGCAATGATCATGTTTTATGTGGTGCTTAGTGCTTCTTCAAGTGAGTCATTTTTTCATGTCCTTGTGTGATGTTCTTCTTGCTTTTCCTTTCATGCTTTTCTTTTTCTTCTTTTGCTTCTTCTTCTTTTTTCTCTTTAAAATAATAATAATAATAAGTATTACACTAGTAGGATGATAGCCAGTGCCTAATTCTCATCGTTTGAATTAGGTGGAGAAGGGGGATGGATGGATTTGCTAAAAAATTTCCAGCTCTGCATGTATCCTTTAAGATTCATGCAAACATGGAGTGAAGTGGTGGAGAGGAAGGGATGATTGCATCTAGTGAACTGGTTGTCGTTCATGTCTTCTAAGAGAGCTAGGCAAAAATAAGGGAGGAGGCTAGCCCTCATCATCAGGTGCGCCATGGCATAGCTATCGATGGCATTAGGATCAAAGAAGAGGGGAGGCAGGCCACATTCTTGTGGAGTCGGGCCCTACTTAAGTAATAATTTAAGAAGCCTAAGATAATTACATATAGTTATGAAAGCTGGATCAGGGCAAGAGGAGAAGTTGGCGAGGAAACGAGTCATGGAGTCATCCAAGCTTTTCGAGTTGAAGATGAGGGCATGTTCAAAAGAGACAACATTAGAGTTGTAGATAATGGGAAAATCATATCGCCCGAGGAGGGTGGCATCAAATTCCACTCCTATCCTACGAGGGTATGCCATAAACATGGGGTTGTTCCTCTCGTAGGGCAGGGTGTTGCAAAAAGCCATCCAGGTGAGCATGCTGATGTCGCACACCCACCTCCTCCATAGGGGCTAGTAGTTATAACCTTGCACGGAATGTGGCACTTCCAATACTTTATTTTGCCAGAATTTTGCTTCTTCAGTTCCCCAAAGAGTGGGGTTCTTCTCTCTTTCTTCTAGCCAATTTTGTCCTAGTCTACCAATCCCAATCACCTCCTCCATCACCTTGAGTAGTAAGATTCTCCGCAGGTTGTTAGGCATGAGAAAGCTGAAAGTGAATGGCTCTTTTTCTCTTTCTTGTCGCTCCCAAACTACCAGTTCTGTATGGAATCATGTGGGAATGTCATCAGGGCATGGTGGGAAGGGTGCAGACAGCTTCACGACTGGCTTGGCCCTTAACTGCTTTCTGGTTTCTTCTACTAATTTTTTCCTTCTTTCCCTGAGCGTGGATTGTCTTTCCGTAGATGTTTCGATTGTTTGTTGCTCTTGGGAATGCGGCGAGGGAGGCTGTGAGATCACCTCTTCTCTAAACCTTCCCATATCGAATTGAAGTTCACCTTCATCTCCCTCCCGGTCTCCTTATTGTGTTCCCTTTGAAAGGGAGCGACGGATCAAAGGTTGGACTTGAGAGCTATGGCAGGAGAGCAAGAGTAAGAAAGAGAGAGACTAGAAATGGGAACTCCAACAGTCACAATGTGTGACTGGGCCTTCCTTTATTCAAACTATCACTAAAATAATAAAGAATAAAGTGATGGTGGCGGGCACCCTCCACTTGCAATGTGCAGTGGCGGTGACTGTCAGTGTAGTAATACACGAGCGGCTAGGCAGAGACGCCTTTACCCCCAAAAACCTCCCACTTAAAGGCGAATCTGCCCCAGTGAGGAGTGAAAAGAAAAAGAAAAAGACAGTACAACATGTACACATGTACAATAGGATGAGGAAAGACGTCATCTCATCCCACGCCCATCAACCTCCTAAGGAAGGCAAAGCATTTTGTAGAGAGGCTTTTCCTGAGCAGATCTGCAGGATTCTGGTCAGTCAAGATCTTGTCAAGATCAACAAACTTGTCCTCAACGACCCCACGTATGAAGTGATACCTCACCTCAATGTGTTTCATCTTCGCATGGAAGATCGAATTCTTGGCTAACTGAATGGCACTCATAGAATTCGAATGCAGTGTAGGGATAGCATCAATACCAAGGTCTGCAACCAAACGACCCAACCAAATGGCCTCCTTGCAAGCCTAAGTGGCTCCAAGATACTCGGCCTCTATAGTAGAAAGGGCTGTGCATTTCTGCACCCTGGACATCCAAGAAACAGTACCTCCAACATATGTGAATACATAGCCAGAAGTGGACTTCCCACTATCTGTATGTCCTGCATAATCAGAGTTAGTGTACCCCACGACTCCTATATCCTGGCTGCCATAGCATATGCACATATCAGCGCTACCCTTCAGGTACCTCATGATACCCTTCACGGCATCCCAATGCTTCTTGCCAGGTGTAGCCATATAGCGTGCCACAACACCAACTGCAAAGGCAATATCTGGACGAGTGGCTATCATGGCATACATAAGACTGTCCACTGTGGATGCATAGGAATCTTGGCCATCTCTTAAAGCTCTTCTTGAGCTGAGCCTTAAGAGTATCTAGCTCATCATGAGCTTTCCCTGCTATCAGCATATCATCCACATAGAGTACCAAAATCAATAAAGAACTATCACGAGATTTCTTCGTGTAAAGACATATCCATAGCACTCCAGCTGTAGCCTTGTGATTGCATAAAGGCATCAAACTTATGATGCCACTCCCTAGGTGCCTATTTCAAGCCATAAAGACTTTTCTTCAATTTGCACACTAGGTGCTCCCTGCCAGGTTCTGCGAAGCCCTTAAGCTGCTCCATATAAATCTCATCATGCAAGTCCCCATGTAAGAAAGTTGTCTTAACATCCATCTGGTATAAATCCAAGTCAAGCTGAGCAACCAAAGCCAAGACTAAGCACAGGGTGGTCATCTTAACCACAGGAGAAAAGACCTCATCAAAGTCCACACCATGCTCCTTCTTAAAACCCTTTGCTAATAATCTAGCCTTGTATGCCGGCTTAGGGTGTCGAGGGGTACTTTTTAGCTTGTACACCCACTTGCATGGCAAAGCCTTCTTGCCCGTAGGCAAGGAAACCAAATCCCAAGTGTCATAATTATGTAGGGAGTCTATCTCAGACTGCATAGCCCTCTCCCAGGAGTGACTGTCACCCCTGCACATAGCCTCGTCATAAGTGAAAGGCTCTCTTGCATCTATAACCAAGACATAATGCATCGAGGGTTGAAATCTATCAGGTGGACGTCTGTCTCTAGTAGATCATCTCACGGAAGGCTCTGCTGCCTGCCCAGCTGCGTGTGTCCAACGCCCTGACCATTAGCATCTACTGCAGCTGTAGGCTATCCAACTAGCTGTGCGGGAGCTCTCGGCTCCTCCTGAAATATGACCCTGCAGATCTCAACAACTCTCTCAGGCCGCCTATGCATTTTGTCTTCATGGAAGACTACATCATGACTGCGGATGACTTTCCGCGCATGCAGATCCCAGAGACGGTAACCCATCTCACCTGCATCCCCATAACCAAGGAAAATGCATTTGACACTCTTGGGATCCAGCTTACTTCTCTTGTCCCTGGGCACATGGAAAAATGCCTCACATCCAAAGACACGGAGATGCACATAAGAGGGGGGTTTTCCAGTCCATACCTCCTCTGCAACTTGGAAATCCAAACCACTAGAAGATGATCTATTTATGACATGCACAGCTGTACTAACTGCCTCAGCCCAAAAGCTTTGTAGTAGACCTGCATGACTAAGCATACTGCGATGCCTTGAAGCAAGAGGTTGTGCATTCAACTATTTGTTAATGTGGTTTTGGATGTTAACCCAAGTGGGGAGTGTTTGATGATTTCATGGCCGGGTCTGAGATGACTGATTGCCATGGAAATGAAAGGAATGTTTTCCCTAGCAATTGTTACTATGCTGGTTGCTTCAGCTATGGTTGATTTCCTAAAGGGATAACTAAGGAAGGATGGCGCTAGCTACCCCCCGCGAATCGCCAAACCCTAACCAAGGGGGTTATGAATCCGTGCCGAGAATGTGAACCGAACCTGCCGCGAGAGGTCTCTCTGTGGAAATCACTTGGCGTAGGAGGACGCTTGGGTGCCAGTGGGGGCTCTAGTCATAAATCCCAATGCCTCTGGGCCCTACACAAGTGTTCAACGTGACTCAAGATGGGATCTCGAGGCTTTGATACTAATTACAAGGCGAAAGCTTGGAAGAATAAACCGTCGGGTTTTATTGCTGGAAGACAGTAGGATTTTTTTGCGGAGGCAAAAAGAAGCACTTAATTCTCATGTATGGACAGGAGACACACATTAATCCAAAGATAAGTTAAGGAAGTGTTTGATCTTGTTTTAACCTGTCTTCGTGTTTGTGGCCTAAATTACATAAAGAAACCTGTGACTAACGGGTTAATTAAGGAAGCTGCTTTTATGTGTCAAGCATAACGTGGTAGTTAGTTAGTTAACTAAAACAACCCTCGAGGGAAGCGTGGTGGATGTGACCAATGGGTCTATCCTACGAAAGGGTGGTATCGGTTAGCCGAGAGATTTTCTCAAAGGAGATGTTAACAGGAAATTTTAGGAAAGAGTCGGTCTATGACCTTAGACAATGTTGACTAGGAACCCAGACTTCAAGTCGATCCTAGTGGGAACGATCGGATTAGTTCCGTTGCGGGCCAGACTCGAGAGACCCTAGTTGGCAAACCCCGTGTCATTCCTTGGGAGTGCCGAGCGGCGTCTTCTAGATATATCTCTCGATGGACTGCTAAGACGTGTCCCACAATTTGAGGAGTGGACACATTACAAGGAGAATCTAGCACGGATACGAGCTTCTCATCCCGAAAAGATCTTTCCATAAGGTTGTTCAAGAAGTCATGCAAGACTTGGAGTTGAAAGGAATGGGAAGATTTTGGGCATGAGTGTATGAGATGGCCCATCAATAGAAAGGTGGACTGCTACAGCTATGGAGGCCCTGCAAGTGACTGTAGAGGGGTTTCCCATCGACTTGTTTGATGATGCATAGCTAGCGGCCGTCCATGCAAAGTGTGTCACAATCACAGATAAAGACATGAACTTTTATCAGTCGGCTTCGACACAGCAAGGGGACTCCTCCATGGGCTATGAGATTAATGATGCAAGGTTTTTAATGAGTGTTATAGCACCATAGCATCTTGGAAGCCCAAAAATTTTGTATACTCTGTCACATTGGAATATTTATATATATATATACATAATATCTCATGCGATGTGTACTGAATTCAAATAATTGAGTAAAGTTTTTTTTTTGTTTCTTGAAATTCACAACTCTTAATTTTTGTTTAACATATATATGCATCAAAAGTAGTAATATGTATGGATACGAGTTATGTTATTGCCTTTAGAATTGAATCCTTCCATCGATCCACATGCCAAGCTCCTCCTTGTCTTGATGCAAACTCATCTATATACAATATGTCCTAAATGACAAAGTCAAATCAAACAATATATTTAGCAACTAACTTAGAGTTATCAGAAAGCGACGAAACTTGATGCTAGGGTGCATCATGTCCCCTGAAGTCCACCAGTGAGATCTTGGCAAAAAATGATGCTTGTGACTGCCCTATCTAAAGTCTGGCATTTGGGCCCACTTCTGGCCCCAGACGCTAGCAGGGTAGCTGTAAGCATAATTTTTGGCCAAGATCTCTAGCCCCATATGCGAGACTTCAAACAGGGCATCTACATGCATTCTTTTTGGCCAAGATCTCACCAGTGGACTCAGGGGACCTGATGCACCCTACTGTCAAGTTTTGTCACATAAAAACATATGATAGTTAGAAATCTCACCTTCTCATCTTGTATCTTCATTTCCTTGTCTATCAGCAAGGCACCTCTTTGGGCAGAGGGATCTACAAACTCCTTGGTAGGAAGTTGGGGCCTTGGTCTGTTGAGCAGATCATGTTGTAGTGTTTTAAATTCAGCATTCGGCACAAGGTAATATTCTTCAACTAAGGTAATATGATCATGTACTGCTATGATGGCACTCACTATATCTAAGCTGGTGCCATCATATCTTCCAATCTCTACAATCGTCGGATGCACATCCATGTAATCATAACCGATCATGCCTTCCATCGAATCCTTGACTAGGATGGAAAACAACTCTTCTTCCTTCATTTCCAAGTGTTACAGCACATTTGACAAAAGCAAGTATTGTATACCATCTACTTCAATGGGCGTTAAGGAGGCAAGGTTGGGTTTTTCGACTTGTGGCTATTCTGAAGAAGATGGCCCCATGAGAGCCAACCCTTGCTCTACCACCACCCGATGCTCCTCTTCAATTGGCTCTTCTCGTGTGTATGTGATAGCAACAACCTATGGAGTTGTATCTTCATAGCTCTCCTCCTCTAGGGGTGTATCTAATGCAAGGAGGTAAATTGCCAATGTGCAATCACACTCCACAAGATCCAAAGATACTGTATCTAGTGCACTGCACATGGGAACAGTGCATAGTTTGTGTGAAGGATCCACGTGGACTAGACACCTATTAACCACTTTTTGGTGATTCTTCCGTGCCTCAAATACCATGAGTTGTTCCAGAGGCACCCAAGTCATGTCGGATCCCTCGATGGAGTATGTGCATGTAGCAATGGTGCTCACAAAGTCTTCCAAAACCTGAAGGGGGGATCCAGCGATGAGAGCACGCTTTCAAGGTTGAAGTTCTTAGAGAAAACCTGAAATATCTCGTCACCCTGGCTAGCAAAGATAGTCTCGTGGATACACTCGTCAAAGTGTGTGCGAACATCCATCATAGCAGGTAGGAGGGATGTGATGGATATAAAGAGATGAAGAGAGAAAGTGTGAAATGAAACAATGAAACAAGAACTAAATTAGTCCTACCTTAAAAGCCTTAAGTTTTAAACCATTAAGACCTATTCGCATATGATATTTAGTTATGGCTTTACTTATGTCTTTGTAAAGTTTACATGCATATGTAAATGTGTTGATGTAGAAATTTTATGGCAAGTATATGATTTTGCATAAATACCATAATTTTTAAATATTGCAAGTGATAATACTATATTGGCCAAAAAAATCCAAAAGTTTACAAGTGTTGGATATTACAACTTGTGGTGTTGGGATTTTTAGGGAGACTCTACAATCTCTAAAGTATGTGGAGCCACACACATTCCACTAATAACAGTAACCTCATCTCGGCTTTGAATTGTCTTACCATCTAGTTTAAAATAGAAGCTAACAGGTCGATTCTGCATTAACATTGTAGTTTCCTAGTGCATTATACTCAAGGGCCAATCATCCTCCATTTGCAACACTTGGGGCTCGCGGCCCTCACAAATAATAGTAACACCCATAGCTGCATTTTCACGCGTGTCTTGATCAAGGCACAACCATTTACCCTTGAGCATTCTCCATCTACGATACTTGAACACTAGGCATAAAGTGTGTCATGTGACAAAGTACTTGTAATTGGAAAGAAAAGTTAGCTGATCCATCCCAAAGTAAGATAATATTCAACTAAGAGAGAAAATTTTTACCTGAAAGCCATGTCCCTTGTTGTGACTCAACACTCCACTGTGTTGGGACTATGAGTCATTTTTTATATCCAAGTTTTGCCTAGAATCCTTGCTACATAATCCTCTGATGCACTTTTTATGACGTACATGCTTTTGGTATGTCTCAAACCCTTACGTTCCTTGAACATATATGCAAAAATTGCAATTGGTATGAACCACCTTAGATGTACATTCTTTGAGCCAGTGCTTGGCTTCATAGAGTTCAATATGCCTGATGAAATTTTTGTGCTACACATGTGCAAAATGTTGCTACTACACAATGGCCATTCTATGCCATGGAGATTCAATATGTGCATAGACTCAAGGGTTCCATATTCTCAACCCCCCTTGGCTAATATGTACTTGGGGTCATAGAAAAAAAACAAGGTCCTCTGTGAGTTGCTTAGCTGTACACTCCTCCAAGAGGAATCTACCAATTTCGAGGTGGTAACACTTAAAAAAACTTGTGAAACTCTCGACATTTTGCCACTCATAGCAATCCAAAGGGTATACTTCTGTAAATACAAGACAAGTAGTTACATAGATATCATGAAATTTATCATTCTCAATGAGTTGGAAATGCTTACTGTTTGTTGTAATGTTTCGTTGAAAGGCCACAGTGAGAGCAATATGTATTTGTTTTTGCATGAACAGATGTTGTACAAACGCCTTTGTTACAAGGTGAGAATCAACATTCCTTTGTCTGAGATCTAAAATTTTACCCTTCTAGTGATTTGATACATCTGCAACTACAGATACTTTCACCCTGAAAGCTCCGTTCTTCATACTTGGATGCATATGTACCCAAGACGAGCAATGATATGTATCAGTGATCCAATTCCCTTCTACATCTTTTCTGTTACGTATTTCTATCGAGAGAATGCTTTTTCTTCTCTTAGGCATTATAACCTAGGCATTAGATGTAAAGAAGTATGTATTAACCCCTAAATAATAAGCATTTTAAGTATATCTAGTAATCACCAATATGCCATACAAATCAACATGGCATTAAGAGATGTTTACACTTTTGTAAATAGACACAAACATCAATATCAAAATGCATGTGGATATGTACATCAACACAAAGTCCGCATCACTTTAATCATATCATTTACATGAAATATAATGGAAAGAATAGGACAAGAATACTCAGAGAATTTTTCCAAAATAAATTTCATTATAATGAATAGGAGTTTGATTTGACTCAATAAATTGTATGAAACGTGGGTATTATAGAGTAGTTGTTACAAGGATGGCAGCCACATGACATGCAAATCTTAATAGGGACATTGGATTGATACCTAAGATATTCTATGACTCAACACATTGTGTGTTATATGGATGATATGATACAAGAGTTTCATGGATCATTGCCAATTGGCATGGAGATCCAAATGGACACACAAGTCCAATAAAGCAGAGGATTTTTGAACCATCGGCTTCTAGCAGATCCATATCATCCAGTACAAATGAATCACTCACCACATCAAAATAGTCGATCGAGAATTATGTGCTTCACTTAAACCTCGTACAATACCTGCATGTACAAAAAAATATATGCATGAATCCATTTTAACAAAAATACCTACATAAATCCATTTTTAAAAAAATTATCTAGATAGCTGCATAAATAGAAGCAACACAAAGTAGGGCCAATTTACCTATAAGTTGATCTGCTGAAGATAAGATTGAATCGTTGTTGATCAAAACCCATTGCAAATAATTGACAAAAGAAAACATCAATCCCATCAAACATAAAAGTCACTAATTAAATGATGGACAAAAGAAAACATCAATCCCATCAAACATAAAAGTCACTAATTAAATGAATAAATTTTGGCACCACAAAATATGGTAGATTTACCTATAAATTAAGCTACAGAATCTTTGCTGTACCTTGTGTTAAGTGCTCCAACAACAATTGATCCTAAAGTTAGAACTAGCATCAAACGCTATTGTAAAGATAGTAGAAAAGGAAAAATGCAAAGAGGAAGAAAGAGAGAGTGTGTGAGTATGCGGGAGAGAAATAAATGAGCACCTATCCAATCTTTGCCCAAATTGATCTCTGTAAAAGACAATAGCAAGAGTTAGTATTTACATGAAGGTATATTGAAAAAACAATAGAAAAGAGGAAACATAGAGAGAGAAAGAGAGAGGGAGAGAGAGAGATGAGCACTTATGCAATGTCACCAAAATGATCTCTGCAATAAAATAACAACAAGGGTTAGAACTAACATCATGTTGTATTGAAAAGATAGCAAAAAAAAAAACTAAACAGAGAGAGATTAACACATTTTCCTCTTGCTCCAAATAAACTCTGCAAGAAAACAACAATTAGAACCAACGTCAAATTCTATTGAAAACACAACATTACGAGAAACAACACATAGAGAGAGGGTGGGCAAGAAAGGAGAGAGAGAGAGAGAGAGAGAGAGAGAGAGAGAGAGATGAGCACCTGTGCCTCTTGCCCAAAACAACCTTTGCAATAAAACAACAACAATAATAATAAATGACATCAAACCCTATTGAAAAAATATTGAATAAGAGAAAATGCAAAGAGAGATGGGCACCTAGGTTTTGCCCAAAATTTGGAGCTGCATGGAGAAGAAAGTGCAGAGGTAAGCAAAGCGCTCAAAATCCTAATTACTCTCACCAAGGAGCTTTAATGAAGCTGAAAATTCACCAGTATAGAGAATAGAGGAAAAGTGTTATGTTGCTTAACTTTTGGGTAAAACTGATTTCATGAGAGGAAAAAAAACCAAAATTGAAAATTATCCAAAAAAAATATTAGGAAAATACGAGGTGAGAGAGAAACTCAAAATTTGTGTACTCTTCATTCTCCCTTTTTTTAAATCCCCACTACTCCTTTTTTAATAAAAAACCCAAGATTTGGAGAGAGAAGATTCACCCTCTATGGATGTCAACATCTAGCCTTCCTATTGGACAATCCAAAAGGCCCACATCTTAAACTATATTATTTTTAAGGTTCCATTTGTGAGTTCATTTTTTTCCTAATGGTTTTCCTCGATACGTTTTACCTTGTCTTTACCAATGTCTTTACCCTTTTGACCTCTTGTAAAAACGACTCGTAGATTAGAAGCTTCAATGCTTATCGGGACCTAAAATGGACCCGACACTAGCTCTGTGGCACTAGATGGGCCTCTACTACTCACTTCAAACCACCCCACATGGCCTCGCAGGGCTAGGAGCATCTAAAGGATATCATACCCTAACCTTGAATACATAATTTTTGTGTTTGTATGATTTTGTATCCCAACAAATATCCTTCCCTACACTCCTCAAAGGGAGTCACTAAACATATTGGTATTATACACCACATAAGCACGCACAAAGGGAGCACCCCTCAGCTAATCACCATAGCTCCACTACAGTTCTCCTACACCTCAAGGATTGGCCCCAAGATGCGATGTGAACACATTTGAAACAAGCTCTAATCTTTTGATTGAATCAATCTAGGAGATAATAGATAGGCCTCACTAAATATTCCCCAAGGAACCGAATTTCTAACCCTATAGCTAAGGGTACCTCACACTCTCAACGTAGGTCATCACTCATACAAATATTTGTTATGCATCCAGGATTATACAATATGGTGCGTGCAATGTAATTGTGTATGACTATCATACTCAAAAAAGTTTATTAATTAACAATCAGCATCGTGAAAGTGCAAAGACAGTTCTTTTCATGCTTTTCTTCTAATCCACAATTGTTGCATTGCTTAGGGCTAGTACCGAGCATTCTCACGCTACTAGATTGTAATATTTCCGCAACGAAATATTAACGACTCTAGACCTCACGCAAAAAGTGGTTCAAAGTAACCTCCAGCAATAGAAACCTTGGGCTAAGTGCTCCCTTCGTGTGCATCAACAAACACCAGCCCCGCCTCGTGTATAGGAAGCCGTGGCACAAAATCGCAAGCCCACGCGGGAACACCCCTTCACAGGAAAAAAGGGATAATTTTTGCAAATTTTTTTATGTATTAACTCCCTCCCCTTCAGCCATTGCATGGTGGGGAGAGGGAGTATGAGCATGAGTGAGTGGTGGAGGGGCATGGGGAGGAGGCATGCAGCCTGCCACTTGTGTGGCTACCCCCCCCACCTTCAGCATATAAACCCCCTCCCCCAAGCTTGGGAGGGGCCATGATGGAGCTGCCCATCGCCATGAAGCTGCTGCCCACCGCCTGAGAGCTGCCACCGTCGCTGCAGGCTGCTGCCGCCACCGCCCTCATCATCATCATCATCATCATCATCATCATCATCATCATCATCTCCTCCATCCACGTCATTTCCCTATTCCCCTGAAGCTTGGAAGCTTCTATTGGAGGGAGGGAGGGAGGGAGGGAAAGAAAAGAAAGAAAGAAAGAAAGAGAGAGAGAGAGAGAGAGAGAGAGGGAGGGAGGGAGGGAGGGAGGGGGGTGGCCGGTAACTAGATGCGTAAAAAAGCCAAGGGGAAGTTCGTTGAGTCAAAAGTTACTGCATCAATGGCTCCTAAACAAAAGGTGAGAGGAGCACACGCGAGAGCTTCCAACCCGAGTACGCGAGTGGACAATGCCCCGATTCTTAATGCCCAGGTTTCGATAATATTCCCGCATGAAAGGGTGCATTAAGCATGCCTTTAATTCTCATAGGAAAATTTAAATGCATTGGGAAATTTATATACTCATTCGATCTACAAAATTTAGTTGCATGTCAAGCATTTGCAATTGCTTGCACTTCCGTGGTTAGGGGTAGTTGAAATTCTGAATGTATGGTGCATAAGTAAGAAGACGGAATTGCGCAAAGGCATCTTTGTTGCATCGCGCAAAGGACAGGGTAAATAACACATAATGCACTTATGTAATACTTTCCTAGTTGTGACTCGTGTATAAGATAATCATAGACGCCCATTAAATGATGTCCGAGTAGTTGCAATGCATGGAAAGGATTTATGAGCCTTGCAAATTGCATGCGATGATAATTACATTCTAGGTTGGGTTAAGTGCTAAAGGATGGATTAAGTCAATGATGGACTCATGGCATTTGCTCATGCATGGAGTTCTTTTATCAAAGTTTGAATGCATCTTCATTAAAAATATTAAAGCTTTGATTTTGTTGCATCAACGTAGGGTTTATAAGAGTTAGCTCTAATTGTCAATCATTATAGTATAGGGCAAGGAAAAGAAAGATCTCTGTAGATCCTTAAGTTGCATAAAGACAAAAAGGTCTATGGTCGTGAAATTGCATGGAATGATGCATCTCACCTATCTTACAGTTAGTTACGTCTTTTAGGGGAAAGTACTTGCAAATTTAGAAGAAAGTATTTGCATCTTTAAAAGGAAAGATCATCTTAAATCGTGGGTTGCTTAGATCAACTAAGTAATTCACGTATAATTGAATAGTTTACATGAGAATCATAAAGGTAACCCGCCACAAGAGGTCTCTCCGTGGGTGCTACTTGGAGCATGAGGACGCTTGGGTGCCAGGGGAGGCTCTAGCCATAAATCCCTTGCCTCTAGATCCTGCATAAGAGACCGACGTGACTCGAGATGGGATCTCGAGGCTTGCATACTAGTCAATGGGCAGAACTTGGAATAGCGATTCCTGAGGATTGCTGGAATAGCCTTCGGGCGGATTATTTGATATATTCCAAAGACTGATAAATAAAGATCAAATGTTGAAAAGGAACTTGCTTGACATTGTTTTTCTATGTCAGTGCCTAAGTTATGTGAAGGAACCAGTGTGTAATTGGTTAATTAAGGAAGTTGTTTTTGCTTGTCAAACTAAATGTGATAGATAATTAGATAACTAAAGCAACTAGAGGAAAGTGCAATGGATGTGACCCTAGGTCCGTCCTACGGAAGGGTGGTCCCGATTGGCCGGTAACTTTTCTCAAAGGATTTGGTAGCGAGGTAACAATGACCTAGAATCATTAGGGCTAGAGTCTCGATTTATGCTGTTTTAGGGGAACGGAATGGGACTATGCCTTATGGGTAGAGAGGTCGAGCTTCGCATCCCTCTCGTTTCCCATTCTCCTTGAACCGAGTGTAGTATAAATCCGCTTCGACCCTGATGTTTCTACGTAAAGTAGTTTGTCTGGGGCTCGGCGCTAGCTACTTCCTAGGAACTTGACTATTAGGGAAACCCTGATTCAGGTCGGGGTCCTAAGTGGGAACGGCTAGAATGCTTCCGCTTCGAGGCAGACTCTGGAAGACCTAGATGGCATACCCCATGACATTCCTTATGAGTGCCGGGCGGCACTTTCTAGACTCTCTTCCTGATGGGCTACTAAGATGTGTCCTACAAGTGGACAGGGGGACACGTTATAGTTGGTATCAGAGCAAACCAACGAGATCTAATATTTACAAGGGAACTTAATGAGGGGAAGTAGAGCAATGTTGCCGTTAAGAACATTTCCTTACTTATTGATCCTGGCTTGCAGAGTCGCGGAGCATGGAACAAATTCTTGGTGTTCAAGGTTATGTTTATGACTAAAATGCGTGCTTCGGATTATCGATAGAGGCTAGGCATGATAAATATTCTAGACCATATCTACAATCCTTCACCCCTATATGTGGAATGGAGATGGACGGGTGAATCAAGAATATATTACATAGCGGCCCACCAACTTGCATACCTTCAGACCAACTTGAAGAGAATCAAGTGGATGGAGGATTTAAAGATTGTGAAGCTGTTCATTTTTGTCGAGGCTCACACAAATGCAACCCTACATGTCGACGGTTGGAAGGTCAAGCAGAACAAGTACGTGTATGAGGAAGTGACTCGAATAATCCCTGCCAACAGAATCAAGGTGTTGGGACGTTATGAGAAGAACGGGTATCAAAGGAAGGGATACCCCAAGCTTCCTATGACCTATCAATTCTTGAAAATCCATGACTCCTCTCCATATTATTACTTAGTTCACGTAGCCGAATGTAACACAATCCTATTTTCCCCAAACTGATGTACCAATTAGCTTGTTCTACCTTCCCAAAATAAATGTACTCAAAAGGGCTATGCCCACATGAATGAAATAGACTTTTCATTAATGACTGTCTTGGCTATAAGTGTTGGTAAAGGAATTAAGTGATTATGTCACTTGGCTAAAAGCTGAACTGGGCATGTTAATGTAATATGAGAAACGCTTAGCAAGTTTTTAACGTAAAGAATTTTAATGTTCAGGCACAACCCCAATTGCAGATTTCTAGTCCAACCCCTGCACCAAGTATAGCTGTAATTCAGGAGAAGAAGTTTATTCTCAAATAAATCAAGCTACGAGAATTCGATGGCAAGGGGAGGACCGTCCAAACTGATGCCGAGATCTGGATTGAATCCATGGAGGATTATTTTGAGACAGCAGGTACTGCACCCGCTAACCAAGCTATGCTCGCCAAACTGAAGCTTACCGACGAAGCAAGACTTTGGTGGAAACAATGGTGCAGATGTTGAGATATCGAGCTCCACTCGTGATACGCCAGGGTGACCGTTGTGTATTTATGTCACCGACTTGTCAGTTGCAGATGCGGTTGGTACACCGCCCATGAATAATAGCTAGATGACAGCTATTCTTATCTACTCTAGTTTGTGGCTCAGTTAGAATGCCACCTTAGTTAGTTGTCTTTGGTTTGAGACCCATATATAGGGTTCTTCTATTTCTTTGTATGAGACTTCTTTTGGCTTACACAACTAAGAAGAGGAAAACTGTTTTCAGCCTCCACCCTTGTGTGTATTCCCCCATTGTGCAAGCAAGAAAGCTACAAGTGAGACTCCTTCCTTCTCTCCCACAATCTTGACATGATATCAGAGCCTTGTTCGTAGTAAGGAGCTCAAGAAAGCAAGCCAAGCTCGCGGTGTTCTGGTAAGAGGAGCAGCGTTGCTTTCATTTTCTGTTTTGGGAGCAGATCTCTGCAGGTAGCACAACCGGAAATTGCAAGAGTGCATTGTCTCAGGTTGAGACGCCCTTCGTGGTGAAGCAAGAGGCAGTATATGTTGCGGGAAAGGGCTTTAGCCAATGGCAACCCTGTTTTTTTTATTTGAGGCCATTTCGGGGCCTGTTTTGGAGGCGGAAGTTTTCTGCACGCACTCAGGAAAAAGCCCTGTTTTATGCTGTGCGACCACTGTTCTACAGGTCGGTGAAAAGTTACCACAAATATTGCATCGTATGCTCGTGTGCAGTGACATTGGGAGTTACAGAATCATCCTTGGTTCCTGTATATGCAAAATCGTCACTAGGAAGTGACTGTGTGGTCAAATACCACTTTCGCCAGTTTTGCAGATTTGCCCTTGTGAGGCAGAAGCTGTGTTCTTTGCAGTGACAGAATTTTTTGCAGTGTTCTGTAATGGCGTCCGATTCTCTTTCACAGATTGTCACTGAAAAGCTTGACAAGAACAACTTCCAAGCATGGAAGTTTAGAATGACGAATTTCCTTATGGGAAAAGGATATTGGGAATTTGTTGCAGGAAATGAAGAAGAACTAGTTCTTCCTGATGTTCCCAATCAACAGCAAATGCAGGCATTTAAAGCATGGCATGAGAGAGCCAGGAAAGTTATGTAATGGCTGTCTATCAGCATTTCAGACTCTATGATTGTGCATATTCAAGATGCAAGTACGCCAAAGGAGGCATGGGATACTTTGTCAAAAATGTATAGCACAAATACACAAGCCAGGAAAATGCAGCTCAAGCAAGAATTGCACAATGTGCAAAGAGAAAATATGAGCATCAATGACTACCACATGAAGGTGAAGAAGATTGCAGATGCACTTGCTTCCATTGGGTCGCCAGTGGAAGATGATGATTTAGTTTCTGTGACCTTGAATGGTCTAGGAAAGGATTATGCACAGTTCCGAACATCCATTTCTGTCCGTGAAAGATTTCCTGATTTTGAGGAGTTGATTGCTCTTCTAATTTCTGAGGAGCAGAGAAATGGTGGTGCATCTTCTTCAGGAGGAACTTCAAAAGAAGCTGTCTTCTACTCAAATGCTGGAAGAGGTAGAGGCAGAGGTAGAGGAGGCCGATCTGGAGGCCGTGGTAGAAATCAGAATATGCAGCAAACTCAAGAAAACCAGTCCTATGGAGGAGGACGTGGTAACTCTAGAGGCAGGGGGAGCCAAAGAGGTCGTGGTGGATGGCAAAGAGGCCAAAATGCAAACAGCAATGTTGAATGCTACTACTGTGGTAAAATGGGTCATATGGCTAAAGACTGCTATAAAAAGCAGAATGGCATCATGAATGGGAAATTGCAACAAGGGAATTATGCATCTTCTAGTAGACAGGGTGATGATAGAAATGAGCATTTGTTTATGGTGCAGCACATGAACAATTCTGTGACAAGTGCAGAAGAAAGCAACGATGTGTGGTATGTTGACTCAGGTGCATCAAACCACATGATAGGTCATGCAAAATGGATGGAGGATGCAAGGAAAATGGAAAAACCAGGATTTGTGGAGACTGGTGATGATACTGCACATCCTATATTGCAGATTGGAAAATTTCCTTTGTCTATGCAGGATGGGAAAAAGAAATACCTGTTCGATGTATTTCATATCTCGAATATCACCAAGAATCTGGTTTCTGTTGGTCAAATGGTTGAGCAGGGCTTGTAGGTCAGATTTAATCCTCATGGATGCTTTGTTGAGGATATGAAAAATAAAGGTCGCTTGATAGCAAAAGGAAAGAAGAAGGGCAGAATGTTTACATTGGATGCAGACATGCCTGAATTGAGTGCAGCAATGTTTGCACATGGGACCAGTGTAGTTGCAGATATTGATATCTGGCATAAACGCATTGGTCATGTTAATGTACAACAACTTAAATCAATGCAGGCCCAAAACATTGTTGCAGGATTGCCTAAATTCAAGGTTGCAGAAATGCATAAGGTATGTGAAGCCTGTCAGTTTGGAAAACAGGCAAGGAAACCATTTCCTAGACATGTTCAAGAGAGTAAGAAGCCATTGGAATTAATCCACTCTGATGTGTGGACTACTAAAGCTGCATCTCTTGGATGCTGTCATTATTTTGTCACTTTTATTGATGACTATAGCAGAAAAGTTTGGGTGTATTTTATGAAAAAGAAAAGTGAAGTTTTTGGGCATTTCAAAACTCTTAAAGCTATGGTTGAAAAAGAAACAGGCCTGCAAATAAAATGCCTAAGGTCAGATGGAGGGGGAGAGTACCTCTCAAATGAGTTTGCAAGGTTCCTGCAGGAGCATGGCATAAAGCAGCAATATTCATGCAGTCATACCCCACAACAAAATGGAATTGCAGAAAGGAAAAACAGGCATATTGGAGAGGTATCTCGTGCCATGCTCAACGAAAAAGACTTGCCAGACTTTTATTGGGCTGAAGCAGTTGCTACAGCAGTCTACATAATGAACAGGACTCCCACTGCAGCAATACATGGGATGACTCCAGAGGAGACGTATACTCGTAGGAAACCAGATATTTCTCATTTGAAAATTTTTGGTTGCATTGCCTATGTACATGTGCCAGATGAGTTGAGATCCAAGTTGGATCCAAAAGCTGAGAAGTGCATCTTTATTAGTTACTCTCTGCAGCAAAAAGGGTATAGATGCTATAACCCTTCTACTCGTAAGTTTATAGTGAGCAGAGATGTTGTTTTTGATGAGATGAGTAGCTGGTATAAACCAGTAAATGTGATTGATGATGTAGATGCACAAAATGGTAATGCTGCACAGAATTCACAGCAGTAGTCACAAAATATTAGTGGACCTGGAGCGTCCTCTAGCAGTGGTTCACATTCTGACAGGCAGATTGAGATCAGGAGAATCTTCTCAAAGCAATGCAGATAGTGGTATGCAGGTATCACGAAAAGGAAAAGAGAAGGTTGATCAGCCCATGTTTGATGTGAATGCAGGTCACTCTTATGTGGATGGTGAATCCAGTGGCTCAGAACAGAGCATTGATGATGAGTTGGGTATTCCTTCTATTGTTACGCCTGGAGTAAGGAAGACCATGGATGTTTTGAGAGCACCTGGGAGTGAACCTATTTTGCGCAGGTCTACGAGAGCTAGGTATCTTGTGGATAGGCTGAAATATGATGGATTTACAGCCATTCACTATGCATATATGGTCAAAGTGATACAAGAACCAGAACCCACTTCTTTTGAGCAAGCCATGGAAAAAGAAAAATGGGAGAAAGCCATGGATGAAGAAATGGATGCCTTGGAAGCAAATGCTACATGGGAATTGGTACCTTTGCCTAAAGGTAAGAATGCAATTGGCTGTAAGTGGGTTTATAAGATGAAGCACAATGCAGATAGTTCTGTGAACAGATACAAGGCAAGATTAGTAGTCAAGGGGTATGCACAAACATATGGCATTGACTATGAAAAAACATTCAATCCGGTTGCAAGGATGGCAACCGTAAGAGCAGTCAATGCTATGGTTGCATCAAAGGGATGGTCTTTACATCAGATGGATGTAAAGAATGCCTTCTTGCATGGTGATTTGCAAGAAGAGGTCTATATGGAGCAGCCACCAGGTTATGTACATGCTGTTCATGCTGAGTTTGTTTGTAGGTTGAAGAAAGCCTTATATGGCTTGAAGCAAGCACCTAGAGCATGGTCTGACAAGATAGGACAGTATATTGTCACTATTGGCTTTCAGATTTCCAAGGCAGATTTCTCACTTTATGTGAGAAAAACAAAGAAAGGTATTATGCTACTTGTCATTTATGTTGATGATTTGATTATGACAGGTGACAGTGATGAAGATATCCTTCATGTGAAAATACTATTGAAGCAGAAGTTTGAGATGAAGGATTTGGGAGAGTTGCGTTATTTCTTGGGCATTGAGGTGATTAGATCACCAAGTGGGATACATCTCTTGCAGAGGCAGTATGGATTGGACATGCTGTCCAAATATGGGATGACAGGCTGTAAGCCTATTTCAGTTCCTTTGGAGCAGAATGTGAAGCTGAGCGCAGATGCATGTGAGCTTCTGGAAGACCCTACTATGTACAGACGCATAGTAGGAAGCTTGATTTATATGACTATTACCAGGCCAGATTTGAGCTATGTTGTTGGATTGGTAAGTCAGTTTATGCAGGCTCCAAGGAAACCGCATTTGGATGCGGCTAGACGCATACTCAGGTATGTGAAGTCCACATTGCAGTATGGACTATTTTATGAGACTCGGGTTCAGATACAGTTGCATGGATACACTGATGCAGATTGGGTTGGTAGCATTTCTGATAGACGATCTACTAGTGGATATGTGTTCTCTTTTGGGAGTGCTGCAGTCACTTGGAGCAGCAAGAAACAGCCTACAGTTGCCTTGTCGAGCACAGAGGCTGAGTACACGGGTGCAGCAATGGCTGCATGTGAGGTAGCTTGGTTGCATAAGCTACTTTATGATATGCATCAGCCTACAGATGGGCCAGTTGTCATTTATTGTGACAACATGAGTAGTATACACTTGGCAAATAACCCAGTCTATCATGCTAGAACAAAGCACATTGAGGTGCATTATCACTATGTGCGGGAGAGGGTTTTACTAGGTCTTATTGATCTAGTTTATGTCAGCACAGAGGATCAGGTAGCTGACATATTCACGAAGGCATTGGGCACAGAGAAGCTGCGCAAGTTCAGAGACGTGCTTGGTGTGCAGGAATTGGGATTGAGCTCGAGGGGGAGTGTTGAGATATCGAGCTCCACTCGTGATACGCCAGGGTGACCGTTGTGTATTTATGTCACCGACTTATCAGTTGCAGATGCGGTTGGTACACCGCCCATGAATAATAGCTAGATGACAGCTATCCTTATCTACTCTAGTTCGTGGCTCAGTTAGAATGCCACCTTAGTTAGTTGTCTTTGGTTTGAGACCCATATATAGGGTTCTTCTATTTCTTTGTATGAGACTTCTTTTTTGCTTACACAACTAAGAAGAGGAAAACTGTTTTCAGCCTCCACCCTTGTGTGTATTTCCCCATTGTGCAAGCAAGAAAGCTACAAGTGAGACTCTTCCTTCTCTCCCACAATCTTGACAGCAGAGACCAAGGGATCTTGGAAGGGTTAGTTACCTGGGAGAAGCTTAAAAAAGCTATGCAAGGGAGATATCTACCACCTGCCTACCACACACAGAAGATGAATGAATTCTATGAATTAAAGCAGCTTGGACTATCCTTGGATGCATACTATTCAAAGTTCGTCTCTCTTTTAAAGTACGTGCCACAAATGGATATGACACAACAGGTGTCAAAGTTTTGTGCTCGATTAAATCCACCCATAAACACCCATCTAGAATCAATGCGCCCAACAGACCTTCAAGATGCACTCATTCGAGCTGCACCCATAATACAAGAGGTGTAGACCAAGCCAAGAAATAAAATGACTGGCCAAAGACCAAGCCACTTTTACCCAGGTTAACAAGCCAACTCCTAAGAGTTGTTGCACTAAACAAGTGATTATTTGCACTACTTGTTTTAATTCGACTTAACCTTCCCTAATATCTACAACGTTGTTTGTAGTAGTCCAACTGCAAAGATTCTAAACTTCAGTAAATTATACTGGGCACTAAATTGCCAAACCTAAGATGATTATGGTTTCTCCCCATCTCTTAGGGGCAGATCCTCATAATGTTCTCCTGCCATGCTAGTGGCGGTTTATCCAGGAAATGTTTTTAATGTTTGACTTTGGAAAGGTTGTTTCAGGGATATAGATCTCTTAGATCTATTTGTATATCTCAGTTTAAAATTCCTTTTTATGTTTTTCTCCACCTGATTAAAAGTAATTCTTTTTATTTGTTTAATTTTAAACAAACATTCAAATCAAATTTTTTGACGTACCATAAACCCCTAAATTTTAATCTCCCTTGGTAGACGTTTCCCACTCCGTATATAAATTTCGTCGTTGCTTTTAATTTTTAAATAATTTTTTCGTTCTGCGAAAATCACGTCCTTTCTTTTCCTCTTCTATAACCAGTATCAAGCATGATAAAACAAGTTCTTTCCACACTCTTATGGTTCACATACAACGTTCATTTTAAATCCCGTATATCCTCTTAATTTTCTTTAAATTATCCTAGTGGCCCTCCACTCCATGTATTTAAGAAATTGATTGTAAAATGAATAACATGTAAAAATTTAATAGATGCTGAGGCTTGTCCCCCATGCCATCCAATCGTTAAATTATTTGATTTTATTTTGGTTTTAATTTAAACTAAAATTTATAACTGCAACCTAACATTATTAATCATTATAAAGTGTTGTTAAGTTTTTTAATTTATTTGTACCCTCCCATGTTTCATAAATGTCCACGGCATGTGTAATTTCTCTTATCAAAACCAAAACACCATATCTTTATACAAACATTTTTTTAGTAAAATATTATTAAATTATTGTTTCTTTACTTTAACCCTTACAACATAAATGCACTAACAAATCAAAGATTTTGTTTCCAATATCTCACTAAGAATCCATAGTTTATATCAATAAATAACACATTTTACGTAAAGGAAAACTATGCTTTTTCCCTAAATATAACTCTTTTTGAATTTTTAAATATAACAAAACATCTTTAAAAATCTTGATAGAAATTCAATAAATTCCTTGACTCATAATATTTATAAGAAAAATATCAGAACTTATAAATTTTCAGTCAGTAATTTTATAAAATTTTATTTATGACAATTTTAAGTCATTTTTTAGCGTTTTCGATTATTTTTTATTTTTAATGAATAAAAACAAGTTCAGATAAATGCAAACAACCATGTAGCATGAGAAAAGAGGTTTAAATACATATTTTAAAAATATTAAACTAAAGAAATTATCATGCCATATCATTTACTTTAGATAAACGAATTAAGACACTTACGTGTAAAACCGCGGGTCGTGATTGCGCCTTTGGGGTCCGCGTCCTCTTGCAGTCCGGCCAAGGTAGGTCTGTCGTCCAACCACTCGTTTCGACCGTGAGCTCACCAATTTCTTTTACTCTCTCACCATTCCTCGCACGCTAAAAATTCTTCTCCTAGCCTGTAATTTCAGTTTACTTGGGTATATTGAGGCTCCACGTTGACCATAAGAAGCAAGGCATGGAATGTGAGCAAATAGCCCAAGGGATGCTCAGAATGCTACTTGGTAGAGAAGGTGATGATGATGTATAAGGAGAACACGATGATGAAATTGGTGATGGAGAATGTCGGGCACCCATCTCTGAATTGCAGGCAAGCCATTCTCTCTCTCTCTCTCTCTTTTTACTAGATAGGCTACTTGATCTCATTTTCCTTTTCCTATGGGGCACATTGCGCCTACCTATCCTTCTGCTTTCATGCTGTGGGAACAAGAACAAAGCAGGGGAATGAATCCGCTCCCAACACCTCGCTTTTGAAAAGGGGGACCAATCGCTGTCTCAATTCTGAATCTTGTGTTTTCCTCTTTTAAGAGATGGCAACTGTCATTGCCGCAAGCGTAGCCATCGCTCGCATTCCCACAGCAGCCTTCAAGCAGCACCTCCAAATGCAGGCGTAGCTGTAGATTCATCCATACTCTCTCTCTCTCTCCTCACGTTGCAAATTGATGGCGTTTCCCCCCTCTTCTCCTTCTTGGCAACCCTCTCCATGTTGCCGATGATCAAAGAAAAAACACACTCACTCTAATGAGCTGACAATTGATGGCAATTATGTTCAGATCCCTTGGCTTCCAATTGCCTTCAATCTTTTTGGTCCTCTCTCTCTCCAACAGGCGCCATGAATGATGGCAAACGTGAAGATGTTGATGATGAAGGACATGGCGACATGAAGATCAGTGATGATTTTTTTTATTCTCTCTCTTTCCGTCTATGGGGCTGTCTCTCGCTCTCTCGCTCTCCCTCTCCAGCCGGAGCTGACGGCGGGCTTCCACAAGCACTCGGACATCGGCGCCCTGACGGTGCTCCTGCAGGAGGAGGGGGTGGGGGGACTGCACGTGAGGCACTATCAATCCGGCTGCTGGATCCCCGTCGAGGCTCTCAAGCACTCCTTCGTCTGCAACGTCGCTGACCAGATCGAGGTCTCTCTCTCTCACTCTCCTTCTTCTTCTGATTCTTAACCGTTTCCCCCTCCTTCATCAATCGGCACCTCCTCTCTCCAGGCCTCGTGTCGTTTTACCTCTCCCGTCAGAGACGCGCCCTTTCCCTCAAGCGTCCTTTCGCCATTGATTTCTGAGGGGCCATATCTTGCTTGTTGCACAAGTCTCTCTCTCTCTGATGGTGGTCCCCCTGTTCATAAACAAATCACAGCCTACGAGACACAGATTCGTCCGTAGAAAAAAATGGCACCCCCTCTTCTTCCACATTCGTCATCATCAGCAGGCGTCGTTCGAAATCCAATGCTCTCCTCTTCTTCTTCACGTCGTGTCGCACCCCTCCCTTATCATGACAGTTTTTTCTCTAACTGCTCTCTCACACAACATTCTTTTTCTCCCCCCTCTCACTACATTTTTTAAAAGAATAATGACGCTCCCCTAATAATTTCTTCCTCAACTCTCTATGAGTTGGAAACTTCCTTCTTCTTCATGTTCTTTTCGGATAATCTCTACATTGTCATGGCCAAGTCCTCCTTTCCTCTTTGGAGAACTTCCTTCAAAGACTCTTGGATGGCTCTATAGTGCCTACTTTTTGGAAATTTCCTTTCTTACTCCCTTGTTGACTTATTTTCTTGAGTGACTTCTCAATATTGGGCTTTTGTTCCACCCTTGGTCATTTGTCCTTCATTTATCCCACTTTTTTACTACTAGTGCTACTTGGAATGGTTTTGACAATCCCAAGGCTGTAGTAATGAGCTTATGAGAGCACTACCATAGGTGATCACATAACTTGGCCTTAGTAGTGATAAGCTTTTCATAAGGATTTTTGGGAAGATCCATATGTGCCTTGGCAACTGATGAAGACCCTCAATGCAAGAGATATTCTGCTACACTAATGATAGGGATACGAACCAAAAGTCCCCTGATACTCTTGGCCTTGACAATTTGACTGTCTCATTGAAAAAATCTTATGTTGGTTGCGAAAACGTTCCAGCTTTCCAATTACCTGATATTCAACACCTCCCCAAAGGAATCTCCATAATAATCATCAATGATCTAATGATCACCCTTTAATTATCACTGCAGTATTACTGTAGACAATAATCACAATCATAATGCTATGTATTTTTCATAAAGAATTTCATCATTAGGAGGTAGGAGGTAGCATAACTAATGAAATCCTCCATCCCTGAGATTAATACTAAGATATCCTATCAACTTGTCAAGACCTTGTGGTTTGTTTAAAATTCCCCCGAAAACTCCTAATTTATAACAAGGTCCTATCTCCTCTAAGTAGTAATAATCCCTACAGTAAAATTTTAAATAGTCATAGCTGAGATTCACTAAGTAGACCTATCAAATTTTTATCTAAAACTCCACCTTCCTCTCATACAAGAACTTTCCCATAGATTCATCTCCTAGCTAGACTGCAAGGACACGGCCTCCAAAGACAGCAAAAACGAACACCGCTTCTGCATTAAATTCATGTAAAAATTTAGTAATAAGGTATCAATTGTATACAGTTTTGCCAAAAAATTGTTGCAATAAATGGCATGTTTTTAGGTGTTGTCATTCTCCCCCACTTAATTGCGAAGCGTCCTCGCGAGCACAGCTACATCACGAACATTCAGCATCACGAACACTGCTACCACGAGCACTGCTACGCAACTTTGAAAGAAAAAAAAAAAAATATATATATATATATATATATATATATATATATATATATATATATATATATATATATATATATATATATATATACTCTCCTCCACTTAATTGCGAAGCGTCCTCGCGAGCACAGCTACAAGATCTGCAAAACCGCACATGGACAACTAGTAGACACTAAAAAGATAGGAAAAAATACTTGTTGGTGTCCTATTAAAACACAAACCATACAAACATTCCAAGTAAATTGTATAAAAACTTATGCAAACTAACATGCTCCCTTACTCACTCTCCCCACTGAAATGCATAACAGAGCTTCCTCCATTGCATAGAATATACCAACTAGGAAACTGTCTAGAGCCGCTAAACAACAATAATCCCTCTAGGCAATAAATTGCCACACTACTATCCTACTAAAAATATTGCTTCTGAAATAGCATCACTGATAAGGTCGTTACTTAGCAAAGAACCCAAACAAGGTAAACTAATACTACAACACTAAATAGGACTCCTAGGGTTTAGCTGCTAACCCTCCATGTTCTACTAGAACAACCAGCCAATGGTTCGTAACTTCTAATTGTCCAAGGCTTTTCTTTTAAGTTTATGTTTTAATGGTTTTTTTTATAAAAATGTCAAAAGAGCATATACATTGATTCTCTTTCCCAAAAGGTTCCACCCCAAAGAGATACAAGGCATCGGACGCAGGGCACCCGTCAAGGAAATCCCTACAGCCTACCAGGACCTCAGAGGCGATGGTTATTTTCTTTTGGTTGTTTTTTTTTTTCAAACCCTGTAGTCTCAGGGTGTTTTTCTCTTGTTTGTTTTTATTCTTTCTTTCTTTCTTTAAAAGAATAAATATATAGACTCTTCCGAACTTTTAATATTTGGATTGGATTTTAAGGATTGTTTTGTTGTTGTTTTTTTTTTTAAAGAATCAACTAAAAAGCTAAGAAGACATCACTTAATTGAACGGTCAAACATTTCAGCTCAACAACTTTGCTCGAGGAATCTAATCTATCGCATAATACTAGTCACTTTGCCTAGGCAAATGATAAGCAAAGAATACTCACCAGCTCAGCATCTTTCTTCCACGCTACTCCTAGTCAAAATTTCGTGGAGAGAACCTTGTTATTCAGCTATCCCACATATCGCTAGAAAAGCGACCAAAAGATAGGGGAAAACTCTATAGAATTCCTAATCGGACACCCATACAATGAAATTCACTATGTTATGCACACACGTCACCCCCTTTTTAATCACTCCCTAATGCTAAGTCCCATCCCTTGTGAGTGGACTTCATATAGAGAGAATTGTATATATATATCATTCATATTTGTTTAAAATATTTATTTATAATTCCTCTGTAATTTACTTAAGTGTTTTTTTTTTTCGACATCTCTAATTTCATTCCATCAATTTTTTATTCATGTATTTCTTCCAAAATGAATATGAAATAAAAAGTTTAGGTATGAAACAACCTTGTATGTTCGTGGATATTGCAACTCCAAGAATCAACAACAGAAACATACAACAGTGTGTAACGCAAAATCATAGTCAAATATGCACATGAAACATACACTAGCCAGTACAATGTTAAAGGGTTAGATAAATAATAAAACTTTTCCCTGTACAAAAGAATTGTCAAATACTCATGTCACAATCACGATCAACTAGACTGTCGTAACGCTTCCACTGCTTGGTTGTTTAAGAAGCAGTATATTTCTCCACTTGATAACCATTCTTGCATATAGAACTGTCCATCTTACTAACTTAAATATCCCAAACTCCAGCACTGAAAGGAATATCCTGACCGTGCGTGCAACTAACTACCTAACTACGTGGAAAATAAAACTAAAGTGCATGAAAACCTACAGGATATCAATAACTCAAAGCATTGTATGTTTTTTTTTTTTAACGATATATATTTGTTTGTTTGTTTGTTTTTTTTTTTCAAAATGTAGAATAAAAGAAAAACATAAAAGACTAAGAAAACAAAATATCTAGACTAAAATCTTCAAAGTCTCTGAGATCTTCTAGTAAAAACAATAATCCTAATCCGAAATCATCAACTCCATCTAAGTCAAACCTATTAACTAAACTATCATCTATAGGATGCTCAAGAATAGCCTCTAGCGTAGACATATCAGAAGTCACAGATCCGCTATCAGGTGCATCGCTAAGAACCTCCATCACATCATGGAGCGAAGCCGAAGCTGCATCATCATAGTAGGGCATAGGGGCCACTGGTAAAGCATCTAAGGAATGCCCCTCGGTCGCATCCATGTACCAACAAATATAATCCCAACAAGGACATGGAACGCTAGTCTGCAAATCATGGTAAGATGGAGTAAGGCGGTAGACAGTGGAACGATATCTCGCAAATTCTGCTTGCTCTCGGCCTACCCTAGACTGACCAGCGCCGCGCTCAGGAGAAAAAACACTATTATAATCATGACGCTGGTAGGTATAACCAATCATTTCCTGCATGGCAGTGGTACCATAGCGTCGAAAGTATGTGCGACACTGCCAACACAAGAGCTGAGCACGCACAAATAAATGCCGCTGACAGGACCTACAACCAAAAGGTGGATGATACTGTAAACAAAAAATAATCACAAAAGAAGAACCACAACAGGCCTCCCCTCTCGATGCATATAAAAACCTGTCATGCGTTTGAAAACGCGGAATATCGTAAGGTCCAGCATGAACAGGATCAGTACTATCGGCATCAATACGAGGGTAAAGCGTATCCATCCACAAAAAGGCCATACCTGCATCCCATTTAAAAAACCCCCCCAAGAAAGAAAAGACATCCAAGGGTGGATTAGTCAAAATATTATTGTAACTACTAACCTAACTATACCTAGCTAGCCTAAGTCACAAAATGTTTAAGGCGCAGGCCATTAACCCTAAATATCTCATTTTCAACATTAATATCCTGCACATTAAGAGAACCATTATCATAAACATTAATCACCTTAAAAGGTCCCAACCAACGAATTTTAAGCTTCCCAGGAAATTTATAATAACGACTGTCATAAAGTAAAACTAAATCGCCTTCTTTAAACTCCCGTACTTTAATATTCTGGTCGTGCCATGCTTTACGACGTTTTTGCATTGCTTCTAGACTTTGTAGAGCTAATAATCTTTCCTCATCCAACTTTACCAATTGTAAAATCCGTTGTTTCAAAGATTCAACCTCACCTAGTCGTAATGATAGAGCTACTCGTAAAGTGGGCAACTCTTGCTCAATAGGGAATATAGCATTAGTGCCATAAACTAAATTGAAGGGTGTATTTTGCACTGTCACCTTATAAGTAGTTCTATAGGCCCATAACGCTTCATATAAACGTTCATCCCAATCTCGCCTGTGGGAAGCAACCGTTTTAGTTAAAATTCCACAGATAATGCGATTGGTTACTTCAACCTGACCGTTAGCTCTGGGATAATAAGGTGTTGATTTGCGATGTTTAATTTTATAGATTTCCATTAACTCGCTAATAAGACCATTCAAGAAATGGGAACCTCGGTCACTTACTAATTCCAGTGGGCAACCAAAACGCGTAATAATATTCTCATACATAAACTTAGCCACATCAATGGCTTTATCCGTTTTAAGCGCTTTCGCTTCCACCCACTTTGTAATATAGTCAGTACAGACTAAGATATAACGATTCGATCGATATCTAGTAGGCGGATCAATTGGGCCTACAAAATCAATTCCCCATTTCTCAAAAGGTGCTAATGCTAATACAGGTGTCAAAGGCGTAGCAAAACTCTTAGAAGGACGACCAGTCCTTTGACATACATCGCATTTGCGACAATAATAATAAGTATCTTTAAATAGAGTAGGCCACCAATAACCAGCTAATAGAACTTTTCTTGCAGTCAATTCACCGGCAAAATGGCCACCACACGGCTCATCATGCAATGCCTTAAGAACCACTGGTACTTCATCTTCCCTTACACAACGTCGATAGATACCTTCGCGTGGAAAAAATTTATAAAGGTAACCCCCTAATAATCCATAGGAGCGTGCTTGCATTAATATCTGACGTTTCCTGCGCTTATCAGCACCAGGTGGATATCGAGCAGTACTAAGAAAATTCGCAATATCAGCATACCATGGAACTTGTGTCTCCACAGTAAAAAGTGATGCATCCGGCAAATCATCTTTCACACCTTCCTCCTTGTCTGATGTTAATAATCGTGATAGATGATCTGCTAGCACATGAGCTCTACCAGGACGAGTAACTATTTGAAAATCAAACTCTTGGAATAACAACATCCAACGAATCACACGTCCTGAAAGTTCTGCTTTATTAAGCAAGTACTTTAACGCCTCATGATCAACATATATAGTAAACTTATTCCCTAATAAATAATGACGAAATTTCTCCACCGCAAATACCATTGATAGGCATTCTTTCTCAGTGGTGGTATAATTCCTTTCTGCATCACTTAAATTTCGACTCGCATAATAAATTGGATGATCCACCTTATTATCATCTGCTTGGCACAAAACAGCTCCTACAGCATACATAGATGCATCAGCATGAATATGAAATTCTTTTGTCCAATCTGGGGGTGCTAATACTGGTCCTTCAATTAACTTATGTTTAAGAAATTCAAATGCTTTCTGGCAGACACCATCCCAAGTAAAAGGAGTATCCTTTCGTAGTAGATTTGTCAACGGTGATGCCACCTTTGCAAAATCGGAAATAAATCTCCGATAATAATTTAGATGTCCTAAAAATCCACGCAATTGCTTAAGATTTGTTGGAGGTGGAAGTGCAGAAATCTTAATAATTTTAGCTGGATCCATGGCAATACCTTCTTTAGAAACGATATGCCCCAATAAGGTTCCTTTTGGTACTCCAAAAACACATTTATCAGGATTCAAGGATATACCTACTTCATCACTACGTTCAAATACTTGCGTTAGTAGCTCAGGCATTTCTTTTGCCGTACCATAGACACAAAAGTCATCTAAGAAAACTTCCATCCATTGACGTAGAAAATCTTGATAAGCTGCAATCATAACTCTCTGGAATGTTGCGGGTGCATTGCACAAACCAAAAGGCATTACTCTATAAGCAAATGTACCCCATTCAGTAGTAAATGTAGTTTTGGATTGATCTTCAGGATGAATTAGTACTTGGTTGTAACCACTAAATCCATCCATGAAAGAATACAGCTCATGACCAGCAACCTTATCAAGTACCTGATCAGTAAATGGCAAAGGAAAATGATCTTTACGTGTTTTGCTATTTAGCTTTCTATAATCGACACAAATGCGAATCTTCTTACTATTCTTCTTGGGTACTACCACAATAGGAGATACCCATTCACTGTATGCAACAGGATAAATGAATCCAGCATCTAAAAGCTTAGTAATTTCAGCTTTCACTAACTCTGCATACACAGGGTTTGTTCGTCGTTGACGTTGACATACAGGTTTTGTGCCTGGTTCTAGATCAATAAAATGCTGACATAATTCAGCTTTGATACCCTTAAGGTCCTTATATGACCAAGCAAAAGCGTCAACATGCACTCGTAAGACTTCTTCGAATCTTTCACGATGTGGCGATTCCAATTGGTCTCCTAAATTTAAATATTTTCCTTCTGCCATTTTAAGCTTAACTACTTCAACTTCAGGCTCTTCAATAAATAGAGAGTCTATTCTTCGTGGCTTAATTGTGGGCACATCTTCGGATATCTGCATCAATACATTTTCAAGCAGGTTATTCTTAGTACTTGATTCCAGTGCTTCTTCTCCCACATTCACAGAATTTACTAAGGGTAAAACCCTATAAGGAATAATAGCCAGGTTATCTTGCGTAGCACCATCAACTGCTACTCCATAGACATTTACTAACTCAGGAAATGATTTTTCAGTATATCTCTTCCCATATTTATCTACATCGCCATTATTGACATTTACATTTTTACGAGATTTCATGGTAAATGAGGTTCTTACAGAGTCAATTACGCTAGGTATCTGCTCTGAATTACATGGATATTGAGCATGTAACCTACGGCGATATCGACGTAAAATTTCGTTATTCTTTTCTAGACATTCCTGATCATCTAAACTCCAAAACCATTGATTATCTTTAAGCTTGAGAATTAATGAATGTAGATTCTCATCCTCCTCGCCCTGAATTCGACAGCCCAAATAATGTATAACTTGTTTCAGTTCCACAAAATTCCTAGGTGCTGCAGGTTCAAATCATCTAAGTTGTGGCTCTTGCCCATCCCCATAAATAGTAAAATCCATTACTCTTTCTTTTGGATGAGGCAACACCACCGCTTGCATATTGTGCAATTTAACCTTAGTAGGTTCAGATTGGACTCGTTGATAACCAATTATCGGTCCCCTAGCACAGCGATAAATCTTCTGCCCAGTTCCGGTTGAACGCCTAAAAGAATGACACAACCAGGGAACATTTGTAGGGTTTTTCTCTTGAGTCTCTGGTTCAAAAGTATTCTTAGATTTATTTTTTCCCAAAAACCTATCAGTGTTTTCATGTTCTTCCCAATAATTTGTATCCATAGATAACGCTTGGTCCATTTGTAACTCACCCCTACTGAATTTAGATTTCTCTTCTTCTAAATAAAATTCTAAAAGCGAGATTTCATCTAGATATCGCCTTTCTCTAAACTGAAACTCTGCCTTTTCCTTTTGCAACTCAGTAATCTTCTTCATTGCTTCATTTACAGCAGTCAACGCTGCCTCACGCTCTACTTCCAATGCCTCTTCCAATTCTCTAATAATCCTAGCGTAATTACCATGATGTTCACGAGAAGTCTGTGAAAACCTATTAAAAGCCGAAGCTGAATCATCCTCATCCTCACGAGATAGTGGTCTTTGTAAGGGTTTGCACCTATGTCTACTTCTCCTTTCTCTTTCCTTCGCTTCTAGCTGGTAGTAATAAATCCTTTTAGCTCTATCTGGCAGTTGTCCAAATCCAAAGGGTAAAGCATTTTCCCCATAAGGAAGAGCTTCTAAAATCCTACTCTCAAGCATACTATTATGATTATCAGTAACATCATCTTCTCCCATACCTTCTGAAGAGGTTATTGAAATGTCAGCCACATCAGATATCATTAACTCAGGCATTTCTTCCTCATCTAATTCATCCATAGAAATCACTTCCGACCTGTTGTAAGCAGAAAATACATCTTCTTGATTATTTCCTTCTTGATCCGTAGATAATTGAAAACATGTTTCAAGCGAATCATCAAGATATTCTGCTTCTTCTGCTGAAAGCATTAAGCAGTCGAGGGTTGTATCTTCGGATGTGGATAACCACTGAGTAATATCACTATCCGAATCATTGTCAGATGAAAACGCTACAACATACTCACCAATACCCATCTGTTCTACCTTGTGAGGCTGATGTACTATATTGACCTCTACTTTCTCTGCTCCTGCTGGGTGTGGTGTTTTAAATAACCAAGCATAAGGCCCTTCATGATCAGTCCCCTCCTTATCTGAATCATAAAACTCACTGTTGGATCTCTCATCCAATTCACTAACTGCCTCATCTCCTGAATCTTTCAAAAATCCTTTTGAAATAACTTGTATTTTAACCCTATCATTTCGAGGACCAATCACAATTGAACCTTTATACCAGTCTTGAATGCATCTTGCTTGGTATAACCAAGGTCTTCCCAACAGGACAGAATATGATAAAATATTTGTTTGCGAACGAACGATCAAATAGTTCACATGAAATTCTAATCCGGCTACTACAGATTTCACATTTCGCAGTAACCCCAAAGGAGTTACTTTTCTTTGATCAGCCACACGTAAAACAATATGAGTAGGTTCTAGATCCTTCAACCCTAATTCTTGCATAGCTTGTTCTGTCATCAAATTAACTGCTGAGCCGCCATCCAACTGCACTTCATGTAGCAAGTGGCCATTAATAGTAGTATCGATAACTGGAGCTCCTGGGTCCACAAATAAATCTACTATTTTTACATCCTTAGTTGTTTTTCCTTTGGAAGAATTTTCACTGACTTTAGAAGCGTTTATCTCAATCCTCTTCCTTCGACGCCGAACTAATTTATGGTAAAGTTGTTTCCGACAAACAGGCGCTATTTCTAGTAATTGCCGAAAGTTAATAGTCAATGATATTTCTTCTAATGCAGCCCAAAGATCATAGGTCTTATTTACGGATTCTACATAATCTTTACTCCTTTCCTTAGGAGGAACCAATCTTTCGGGAAAAGGAGCTACTCCCACTTGAATCTTAGGATTTACTAAGGGCACAGGTAATAATGGATGGTCAGAGGAATGCTGCGGAGAATCCGATTCAGGTAGTTCTATATTAGGATCTATGTCCTTAGACTTATCCTTCACTGCTCCATTTAATTGTGGACTCTCTTCCTCTAAACCTTGCTCCTTTTGCTGTTGCTTTTGTGCCCGAGTAATAACACCAATCATAGGGTCAGCCCTAAAGGTCACCTTGCGAGGTATAAATTTTGACTTAACTCCAGTATCTTTCCTTATTGTTTCTACTTCAACTAAATTTGCAGCAGACGTTGAAGGTTCGTTAGAGGTTTGTTTCCCTTTGTCAGACATTTTATTATCCTCTCGCTTAGGACAATTCTCTTCATAGTGTCCTTCACCACTGCACCTCCTGCAAAGAGGAGTATAGTCTTGATTTTTACGCGCATTTGGACAATATGTGGCTATGTGACCTTCTTGTTGGCATCGATAACAAATTACTGGTCCCCTAGGTCTTTGTTGACCACCTTGTCCCATTGGATTACGAAAATTTCCATTATTTCTTCTAAAAGGAGAATTTCTCCCTCGATTGCCATCACTGTTGTAATTGTTTCGAGGCACTGGGGGTCTACCCTGGGTGGGCAATCCTCGTGGCCTAAAAGGTTGATTGGGTGGTCCAATCTCATAAGTCCTATTATTATGATCCATGTAATTGTAATTCGTTTGCATTGAACGAGCTTGTTGTTGCTCTTGACCTAATTTATGCCAACAATTTGTATCTAAATGACCAGTCTTGTGGCAAAAAGAGCAAAACGGTGGATGATCGGGCATTAACCTTGAAGGCGTCGGACACTCCGTAGCCACATGGCCGTAACCATGACACTTACCACACCAGATATTAGATCGAGGTGGGTTTGAAGTCGAATTTCCCGACGATTGTTGAGCACTAGATCCTTGTGTCGTTATCGAATAAATTTCCTTCAAAGGCGCTTGAACTGCAGTCATAATTTCCTCCTTTAATTTTCCTAGAGATTTCGCAATAATATCTTCTACTTTTGCTTCATCCAGAGGAGATTGAGATTGCGGCATAGAAGGCATTCCTGTCTGCATCATATAGGCTGGAATTGAAGTGTACGGATTTAAGGGTACACTTGACATGTTTGAGCTTGCGGTTACCGAGGGATTTAAAGGAACGGTCACATAAGACACGTTCTTAGGTACCCCACCTGAAGTGCTTGGATATTCTGTCCGAGATTCTTTGAATAGATCTCTCCGTCGTTGTTGACTAAGCTGCACTTCTTCCCACCATCTATCATGTGTTTTAGCATCTGCCAACGCAACTGGTCGTTGTAAACTAACATGCTGATGAACTTCAGGATTAAGTCCATCAATAAACTTACGTTTTTGCGTGGGATCGTCAGGAGCAGGATTCATCTTACGAATGATTGTCTCCATGCGCTCAATATAATGTTCAACACTTTCAGTTGCTCCTTGGGACAGATAATCCAGTTGAAGAGCCAATCTATCTTGAAAACCTTGTCGTCTAAATTTTTCTAGAAAAGCTCTTGATAAGGCATCATAGGTCCCTTTATGTTGAGCATCTAAATTCCCATACCATTTCGTTGCTTTATCTTTTAATGTTGCAGGGAAGATATGAAGCTTTTGGTCATCATCTATTATCTCATTGGCGACGCAAGTCACCTCAAATCTTTGCGAATGGGCATCGGGATCTTCGTCCCATAGCCCCCCGAATTGCGTGAAATCAGCTAATCTGACTGGGTTACGAGCCATTGTTTCTCTAAATAGTAGCCCTAACCCTAAATTGTTGATAGTATCAAACCACGGAGGTTCCTGAGGTTCCTTAAATAATTGACGCAATCCGAAATTTGACTCTAAATCCCAGTCAAAGAGCAGTTCAATACTCCCGACCGTAGCATTAGCTTCACTCTCCCTATTTTCACTATTTTGCCTACCTCTTTCCCCAGTGACACTGCTAGTACTGGAGACAACTTGATCCCATTGATATGAAGCTGCTTCACTTTCTTTCGATGGTGTTCTATCAGTTGATAAGCTAGGCTGAAGAGGTTCTACCGTTGAGTTAGACACAGCGTCTACTCCCAAATTCAGCAATGCGTTGACCCTCTCTAGCCTTTCTAATAGCCAAGCCTCTTGTCGCACTGCTCGTTCTCTAACTCGCTGATCCCTAGCTTCGTTTTGCTGCTTCCGTCTCTCTTCTGAATTCATCCACGAGTACTAAACTAGCTTTTACTGTCATACTCCAAAATTACGCTCGTTTTATTGGAAGCTATAAAATTAGGTTGTCGCTTGTATGCGCACTTAGAAGGTTCAAAATAGTCGGCAACTCTGGGTCTATCTCCCCAAAAGGTAACTTTTCTTCTTGCTCAGGGATTAAGCCTAGAATTTCAGCAACCTCTCTAACGTCTTTCGTGTCGAAAGCAATTTTTAAACCTCTGGATACACGTATCCAGGGCAACACATCATCCCACACTACTCTTCTAAACGTCCGATAAGCTGTGCGGTGATACCAATCAAAGTGGTACGATACACTGATTGTATTTATCTCTACCGCGTCTATTAACCCAAAGTGTGTCGCTAGTAGAACTATGGTTTGCGCACAGTCGTTATAACCCCAGCTCCAAGAGGATAATTGTTCGACGTCCACCGTTAATTGTGGCCCAAAATATGTGCCTCCCTCTACTAACTCTGTATCTCTCGCCCAGTCTAGCACTTTTCTTTGGCACTCCTGGGGCAAATTAGGAAAATAGTCCCTTAGAAAAGAGACTGCGTATTCACTCATAAATAACACTTAGGATCTAAAATACCCTCGGAAGATTTATCACTCGTTCGAGCGCACTTGGCTCCTGGCAGACGCACCAAAAAATGACTGGCCAAAGACCAAGCCACTTTTACCCAGGTTAACAAGCCAACTCCTAAGAGTTGTTGCACTAAACAAGTGATTATTTGCACTACTTGTTTTAATTCGACTTAACCTTCCCTAATATCTACAACGTTGTTTGTAGTAGTCCAACTGCAAAGATTCTAAACTTCAGTAAATTATACTGGGCACTAAATTGCCAAACCTAAGATGATTATGGTTTCTCCCCATCTCTCAAGGGCAGCTCCTCATAATGTTCTCCTGCCATGCTAGTGGCGGTTTATCCAGGAAATGTTTTTAATGTTTGACTTTGGAAAGGTTGTTTCAGGGATATAGATCTCTTAGATCTATTTGTATATCTCAGTTTAAAATTCCTTTTTATGTTTTTCTCCACCTGATTAAAATTAATTCTTTTTATTTGTTTAATTTTAAACAAACATTCAAATCAAATTTTCTGACGTACCATAAACCCCTAAATTTTAATCTCCCTTGGTAGACGTTTCCCACTCCGTATATAAATTTCGTCGTTGCTTTTAATTTTTAAATAATTTTTTCGTTCTGCGAAAATCACGTCCTTTCTTTTCCTCTTCTATAACCAGTATCAAGCATGATAAAACAAGTTCTTTCCACACTCTTATGGTTCACATACAACGTTCATTTTAAATCCCGTATATCCTCTTAATTTTCTTTAAATTATCCTAGTGGCCCTCCACTCCATGTATTTAAGAAATTGATTGTAAAATGAATAACATGTAAAAATTTAATAGATGCTGAGGCTTGTCCCCCATGCCATCCAATCGTTAAATTATTTGATTTTATTTTGGTTTTAATTTAAACTAAAATTTATAACTGCAACCTAACATTATTAATCATTATAAAGTGTTGTTAAGTTTTTTAATTTATTTGTACCCTCCCATGTTTCATAAATGTCCACGGCATGTGTAATTTCTCTTATCAAAACCAAAACACCATATCTTTATACAAACATTTTTTTAGTAAAATATTATTAAATTGTTGTTTCTTTACTTTAACCCTTACAACATAAATGCACTAACAAATCAAAGATTTTGTTTCCAATATCTCACTAAGAATCCATAGTTTATATCAATAAATAACACATTTTACGTAAAGGAAAACTATGCTTTTTCCCTAAATATAACTCTTTTTGAATTTTTAAATATAACAAAACATCTTTAAAAATCTTGATAGAAATTCAATAAATTCCTTGACTCATAAGCTTTATAGGAAAAATATCAGAACTTATAAATTTTCAGTCAGTAATTTTATAAACTTTTATTTATGACAATTTTAAGTCATTTTTTAGCGTTTTCGATTATTTTTTATTTTTAATGAATAAAAACAAGTTCAGATAAATGCAAACAACCATGTAGCATGAGAAAAGAGGTTTAAATACATATTTTAAAAATATTAAACTAAAGAAATTATCATGCCATATCATTTACTTTAGATAAACGAATTAAGACACTTACGTGTAAAACCGCGGGTCGTGATTGCGCCTTTGGGGTCCGCGTCCTCTTGCAGTCCGGCCAAGGTAGGTCTGTCGTCCAACCACTCGTTTCGACCGTGAGCTCACCAATTTCTTTTACTCTCTCACCATTCCTTGCACGACTAAAAATTCTTCTCCTAGCCTGTAATTTCAGTTTACTTGGGTATATTGAGGCTCCACGTTGACCATAAGAAGCAAGGCATGGCAATGTGAGCAAACAGCCCAAGGGATGCTCAGAATGCTACTTGGTAGAGAAGGTGATGATGATGTATAAGGAGAACACGATGATGAAATTGGTGATGGAGAATGTCGGGCACCCATCTCTGAATTGCAGGCAAGCCATTCCCTCTCTCTCTCTCTCTTTTTACTAGATAGGCTACTTGATCTCATTTTCCTTTTCCTATGGGGCACATTGCGCCTACCTATCCTTCTGCTTTCATGCTGTGGGAACAAGAGCAAAGCAGGGGAATGAATCCGCTCCCAACACCTCGCTTTTGAAAAGGGGGACCAATCGCTGTCTCAATTCTGAATCTTGTGTTTTCCTCTTTTAAGAGATGGCAACTGTCATTGCCGCAAGCGTAGCCATCGCTCGCATTCCCACAGCAGCCTTCAAGCAGCACCTCCAAATGCAAGCGTAGCTGTAGATTCATCCATACTCTCTCTCTCTCTCCTCACGTTGCAAATTGATGGCGTTTCCCCCCTCTTCTCCTTCTTGGCAACCCTCTCCATGTTGCCGATGATCAAAGAAAAAACACACTCACTCTAATGAGCTGACAATTGATGGCAATTATGTTCAGATCCCTTGGCTTCCAATTGCCTTCAATCTTTTTGGTCCTCTCTCTCTCCAACAGGCGCCATGAATGATGGCAAACGTGAAGATGTTGATGATGAAGGACATGGCGACATGAAGATCAGTGATGATTTTTTTTATTCTCTCTCTCTTTCCGTCTATGGGGCTGTCTCTCGCTCTCTCGCTCTCCCTCTCCAGCCGGAGCTGACGGCGGGCTTCCACAAGCACTCGGACATCGGCGCCCTGACGGTGCTCCTGCAGGAGGAGGGGGTGGGGGGACTGCACGTGAGGCACTATCAATCCGGCTGCTGGATCCCCGTCGAGGCTCTCAAGCACTCCTTCGTCTGCAACGTCGCTGACCAGATCGAGGTCTCTCTCTCTCACTCTCCTTCTTCTTCTGATTCTTAACCGTTTCCCCCTCCTTCATCAATCGGCACCTCCTCTCTCCAGGCCTCGTGTCGTTTTACCTCTCCCGTCAGAGACGCGCCCTTTCCCTCAAGTGTCCTTTCGCCATTGATTTCTGAGGGGCCATATCTTGCTTGTTGCACAAGTCTCTCTCTCTCTGATGGTGGTCCCCCTGTTCATAAACAAATCACAGCCTACGAGACATAGATTCGTCCGCAGAAAAAAATGGCACCCCCTCTTCTTCCACATTCGTCATCATCAGCAGGCGTCGTTCGAAATCCAATGCTCTCCTCTTCTTCTTCACGTCGTGTCGCACCCCTCCCTTATCATGACAGTTTTTTCTCTAACTGCTCTCTCACACAACATTCTTTTTCTCCCCCCTCTCACTACATTTTGTAAAAGAATAATGACGCTCCCCTAATAATTTCTTCCTCAACTCTCTATGAGTTGGAAACTTCCTTCTTCTTCATGTTCTTTTCGGATAATCTCTACATTGTCATGGCCAAGTCCTCCTTTCCTCTTTGGAGAACTTCCTTCAAAGACTCTTGGATGGCTCTATAGTGCCTACTTTTTGGAAATTTCCTTTCTTACTCCCTTGTTGACTTATTTTCTTGAGTGACTTCTCAATATTGGGCTTTTGTTCCACCCTTGGTCATTTGTCCTTCATTTATCCCACTTTTTTACTACTAGTGCTACTTGGAATGGTTTTGACAATCCCAAGGCTGTAGTAATGAGCTTATGAGAGCACTACCATAGGTGATCACATAACTTGGCCTTAGTAGTGATAAGCTTTTCATAAGGATTTTTGGGAAGATCCATATGTGCCTTGGCAACTGATGAAGACCCTCAATGCAAGAGATATTCTGCTACACTAATGATAGGGATACGAACCAAAAGTCCCCTGATACTCTTGGCCTTGACAATTTGACTGTCTCATTGAAAAAATCTTATGTTGGTTGCGAAAAAGTTCCAGCTTTCCAATTACCTGATATTCAACACCTTCCCAAAGGAATCTCCATAATAATCATCAATGATCTAATGATCACCCTTTAATTATCACTGCAGTATTACTGTAGACAATAATCACAATCATAATGCTATGTATTTTTCATAAAGAATTTCATCATTAGGAGGTAGGAGGTAGCATAACTAATGAAATCCTCCATCCCTGAGGTTAATACTAAGATATCCTATCAACTTGTCAAGACCTTGTGGTTTGTTTAAAATTCCCCCGAAAACTCCTAATTTATAACAAGGTCCTATCTCCTCTAAGTAGTAATAATCCCTACAGTAAAATTTTAAATAGTCATAGCTGAGATTCACTAAGTAGACCTATCAAATTTTTATCTAAAACTCCACCTTCCTCTCATACAAGAACTTTCCCATAGATTCATCTCCTAGCTAGACTGCAAGGACACGGCCTCCAAAGACAGCGACAACGAACACCGCTTCTGCATTAAATTCATGTAAAAATTTAGTAATAAGGTATCAATTGTATACAGTTTTGCCAAAAAATTGTTGCAATAAATGGCATGTTTTTAGGTGTTGTCAAAGAAATAACAAGACTTAGTCTAATAAGGATCAGAACAAGGGAGTGCATAGGTCTCAGGCTAAGAGAGCGCAGGGCCATAATCAGGGACAAAGGAAGAAAGCTAGGGTCAACACTGTCAATAACTTCATTCCTACCCAAGGCAATGGCCGCAATCTCTGTTGTTTCCATTGCAACGAGCCTGGTCACTTTAAAAGGCAATGTCCCAAGCTTAGCAGAGGACAACATCAAGGGCCATTCCAAGGAGCCATCCGTGGCCAAGGAGCCACCGTCAGGGCCAGAGGGAGAACCTCCAGTGTTGCCAACAAGGAGCTGTGTGATGAAGAAGACCCACCCATGGAAGCTGACATTGAGAGGGCAACGGTTCATGCCGCTCTTCACAAGAAAGGCCCGAATCGCCAATTCTCGGTGATTCAAACACCATCCGATTATCAAGGTAAAAGCTTCAAAACCTTGATTGATTGTGGCAGTACACATTCCTTCATTTCACTAATCTGTGCAAGAAGATTAGGAATAGCCACAAAAGATGCACCTACCTTACTTGTGGAATTAGCAAATGGTCGTGAGGTCTCTTGTACCAGGCAAACTGCTAAGGTGAAATTTCGACTGGGAGGAAAGTCAACTTCGGTCAGATTCAGGGTTATGAACCTAGGTGTCCACGAGAGTTTGCTCGGAATGGATTGGCTAACACCCAATGACGCCCACATTCACTGTGGAAAGGGCCAAGTCTCCTTTCAAAATTTTGAAGGGGAACTAGTTACAACTCAAGGAGAGGCTGGTAAGCCAAAAATTCGACTGGCCAAAGCAACGCGGATAATAAAAGAAGTTAGAAAGGGGCTACCTATCTATTTGATTAAGCTAAATAAGCTAGATAAAAATCGGGAATCTATGGAAGAACCTTCATGGTTAAAGGAATACGCAAACATATTTCCTGAAGAGCTGACAGAACTTCCTCCTCAAAGGGAAGTCAATCACAAAATCAAGCTAGCGCTAGGAGCTGCACCAATCGCAAAGAGACCATATAGGATGTCCATCCCGGAAGCAATTGAGCTGAAGGAGAAACTCAAGCAACTTTTGTACCAAGTCTACATCTATCCTAGCAGTTCACCATGGGGAGCTCCAGTGTTGTTCCAGAAGAAGAAAGATGGAACACTTCGGCTATGCATTGAGCTTTGCATTGTCCTTGAGACAATGAGGGCACACAAGCTTTATACCAAGAAGAAGAAGTGTGCATTTTTCAAGCGACAGATTGAATATCTGGGATTCATTATATCAGCGAAAGGAATTTCAGTAGATCCGGCTAAGGTCAGAGATGTTTTGGAATGGCCAACACCAACTTCTGTCAAAGAAATACGTAGTTTTCTTGGATTAACAGGATGGTACAGGGTCTTTATCAAAAACTATGCTTTGATTGCAGCACCTCTAACCGATCTACTAAAGAAGCAAGTATCAATTGTATGGTCACTTGCTGAATAGACCAACTTTGACACACTAAAGCAAAGCTTGGTATCAGCACCCATCTTGAAACTTCTTGATCTTAGTAAGAGGTTTGAAGTAATAACTGATGCTAGCGCACTTGCCTTAGGATGTGTGCTTATGTAAGAAGGTCATTCTGTAGAATACTCTTCAAGGAAACTGAAGAGCCATGAAAGGAACTATGCTACCCACAATTTGGAGCTGTTGGCTGTCATCCATGCTCTCAAACTTTGGAGACACTACTTAATGGGTAACAAATTTACCTTAGTAACAGAGCACAAGAGTCTTAATTGGATTTTCACCCAGAACGAGCTCAATATGAGGCAACATTTATGGATTGAAGTACTGGAAGAATATGACTTTGAAATCAAATACCGGCCTGGAAAGGAGAATGTAGTTGCCGATGCACTCAATCGCAAGGCATTTCTAAATTCTCTGATTTTTCAAGATCCATCAACAACAAGATCTCTAGCCACAAAGGCATCCATGCCAAACAACCCAATTCTTGAGCTAGCTAGAGAAGAGGCAAGCCATGACCCAACCTATCAGAAATTGCTAAGGGAGATCCCCATCAAGGATCAAGACCTGAAGCTACAAACAAAGTATCAAGAATTCTCTATCAATAGTGGACTTGTCTACTTTAGGACAAGATTATGTATATCGGAAAGCCAATCACTCAAGCAAAAGATACTTTGGGAAGCCCATGACTCCCCTTTCTCAGGACATCCTGGCTATGCCAAGACCCTTAATGCGGTCAGGAAGAGCTATTATTGGGATAGGCTCAAAGGTGACATTCTCAAATATGTCATGTAATGTTTGTCTTGTCAACGCATTAAGGCCGAACATGTCAAAATGCCAGGGAAATTGCAACCACTTAACATTCCCCAAATGAAATGGGAATTCATCAGTATGGGCTTTTTTGTTTGCCTGCCCCAAGTTCAGGGAGGATACAACTCCATTATGGTTGTGGTAGATATGCTCACCAAGGTTGCACATCTTATCCCTGTTAAGACAAACTATAAAGCCTTAGACATCGCAAGGTTATTCGTCAAGGAAATATTCAAACTGCATGGGTTACCCAGAAGAATCATTAGTGATCGTGACTCTCTCTTCACCTCACACTTCTGGAGGGCTATCTTCGAGGCCATTGGGACTCAACTCTGTTTCAGTACAGCTTACCATCCCCAAACCGATGGTCAAACGGAACGAGTCAACCAAGTCATTGAAGATATGCTTAGGGCACACTGTTGCTGTGAACCCAAAAAGTGGATTCAATATTTGCCGCTGATTGAGTTTGCCTACAATGCTTCTTACCAACAAAGCATTTAGATGACCCCTTTTCAAGCATTGTATGGACATGATTATCGTACTCCTTTAAGCTTCTTGGATCCAACCTTGAGGGTTGAAACTTCAAAGCAGATGCTGAAAGACATGGATGACCAAACCAAATCAATAAGACAAGACATCCAAGCCACCAAGGACAGACAGAAGGCTTATGCAGACTTGAAACATCAATACAGATCCTTCATTAAAGGTGATATGGTCTTCATTTGCGTACGCCCAAAGAAGAGTTCCCTATCCTTGGGTGAATGCAAAAATCTAAGTCCAAGGTATTGTGGACCCTACAAGATTCTCAAGTTCCTAGGGCCCAATGCTTACAGACTTCAACTCCTTGAAAACCTAAAGGTTCATAATGTATTCCATATCAGTCTATTGAAAAAGTATGTGCCTATCCCTAGTCAAGTGCTTGATGATCAACAAGTTGTAATGCCAAGCCAAGGAGTCCTTGGGCTACAGCCTGACAAGATCTTAGATGTTAGAGAGAGGCATTTGAGATCCAGGACCCTGAGAGAATACCTCATCAGTGGAAAGATTACCCCGAAGAGGATCCCACTTGGATGGATGAAAGTACTCTCAACCAACAATACCCCCAGATCTTCTCGAGATGAGGACATCTTGATTCCTTTAAGGGGGAGAGAATATAATATTTCCGCAAAGAAATATTAACGACTCTAGACCTCATGCAAAAAGCGGTTCAAAGTAACCTCCCGCAACAGAAACCTTGGGCTAAGTGCTCCCTCCATGTGCATCAACAAACACTAGCCCCGCGTCATGTATAGGAAGTCGTGGCTTGAAACTGCAAGCCCACACGGGAACACCCCTTCACGAGAAAAAAGGGATAATTTTTGCAAATTTTTTTATGTATTAACTCCCTCCCCTTCAGTCTTTGCATGGCAGGGAGAGGGAGTATGAGCATGAGTGAGTGGTGGAGGGGCATGGGGAGCAAGCATGCAGCCTACCTCAACATATAACCCCCCCCCCCAAAGCTTGGGAGGGGCCATGATGGAGCTACCCATCGCCATGAAGCTGTTGCCCGCCGCCTGAGAGCTGCTGTCGTCGTCGCAGGCTGCTGCCGCCTCCGCCCTCATCATCATCATCATCATCATCATCATCACCATCATCATCCTCATCATCCCCTCCATCCACGTCATTTCCATGTTCCCCACCAGAAGCTTGGAAGCTTCTATTGGAAGCTTCTATTAAGGCTTCCCTAGGCCTTGTTTACCCCGTGTCCCTAGTTTTTCAAAACCGTGACTGCAAGGCCCCATTTCCCGTGCGGATGAGGAGAATCTCGGACAGAGTGACTTCAAAACACGTAAGAAAGCCAAGGGGAAGTTCGCTAAGTCAAACTCCCCGATTCTTAATGCCCAGGTTTCGATAATATTCCCTCATGAAAGGATGCATTAAGAATGCCTTTAATTCTCGTAGGAAAATTTAAATGCATTGGGAAATTTATATACTCATTCGATCTACAAAATTTAGCTGCAGGTCAAGCATTTGCAATTGCTTGCACTTCCGTGGTTAGGGGTAGTTGAAATTCTGAACATATGGTGCATGAGTAAAAATACAAAATTGTGCAAAGGCATCTTTGTTGCATCGCGCAAAGGACAGGGTAAATAACACATAATGCACTTATGTAATACTTTTCTAGTTGTAACTCGTGTATAAGATAATCGTAGACGCCCATTAAATGATGTCCGAGTAGTTGCAATGGATGGAAAGGATTTATGAACCTTGCAAATTGCATGCAATGATAATTACATTCTAGGTTGGGTTAAGTGCTAAAGGAAGGATTAAGTCAATGATGGACTCATGGCATTTGCTCATGCATGGAGTTCTTTTATCAAAGTTTGAATACATCTTCATTAAAAATATTAAAGCTTTGATTTCGTTGCATCAACATAGGGTTTATAAGAGTTAGCTCTAATTGTCAATCATTATAGTATAGGGCAAGGAAAAGAAATATCTCTGTAGATCCTTAAGTTGCATAAAGGCAAAAAGGTCTATGGTTGCGAAATTGCATGGAATGATGCATCTCACCTATCTTGCAGTTAGTTACATCTTTTAGGGGAAAGTACTTGCAAATTTAGAAGAAATTATTTGCATCTTTAAAAGGAAAGATCATCTTAAATCGTGGGTTGGTTAGATCAACTAAGTAATTCACATATAATTGAATAGCTTACATGAGAATCATAAAGGTATGATTAGTTAGTATATGACGATCACCTCAATGTGCTAGGTAGGATTAAGCTATGATAAATTTCTGCCTAGTATCGCACTTGGGTTGTCGACTTAATACTTCCAATCTTAAAGGTCCTACCCATAGTTACAAAGTGCTAGGATTATTTAAACACCGTGCAAGAACAATCTAGGGTTCTCACCCTAAGGATCAATCGACCAAATACTAGACTTCTGTATGAATTTAGGAACCCTAGGGCCAAAGAGTTATCGGCCTAGTAGGGTTGGGGTTGGGTTGGGTCAAGAAGACTCCCAAGCCCTTATCTTGATCAATGGTATTCTTGATCAAGAAAGATTATACGAAGAAAGATATACTCCCACAAGTCAGATACTGACACCTATCTCGTGCTGCGAGCTGCAATGCCGCACGATCTTGTGTCTAAATCACAAAATAGTATTGCTACTCCTTAGATCAAGTTTGGCAAGTTCTAATTGCAAGTTAAATTCCTAGGAATTTTGAAGTCGTCCTGCTTCAACACTCTTCCTTGAAGACTGATTTGCCAAGCCAGGGTAGTAATGAATTGGCAAAAAGCAATTGACCAACCAAGTTAGGGCGACGATGTTGCCTAGGATTTATTGTCTAAGGAAACCTAAGGTAAAGGCAATTTGGGTCAACAAGGTATAAACCCTAACCCAAGGATAAAGGGTAAACAAGCAACTTAGCTTACGAAACCCTTGGGATCTTGCCAAGTCGCGATTGATCCACGATCGAATGCTGGAAGCATTCAGGGAGAAGGAATCACACCTTAGCAATTGGCCGTACAAATGACCACTGGAATGTTCGTGATTGTACACTTAGGGGCATTGTTTGTACTTCTTTACTCAAGGAACTAATGCTAGAAAAATAACTAATGCTTAAGGTTGAAATCCTGGAGGGAGAGGCAGTACCAGTTACCTCAGACTATCTACCTGACCCTATCCAAGGGTGTTGTTAACCGCGTTGGGTACGTGGACTGAACCCATCGTGAGAGGTCTCTCCGTGGGTGCTACTTGGAGCAGGAGGATGCTTGGGTGCCAGGGGAGGCTCTGGCCATAAATCCCTTGCCTTCGGATCCTGCACAAGAGGCCGACGTGACTCAAGATGGGATCTCGAGGCCCGCATACTAGTCAATGGGTGGAACTTGGAATAGCGATCCTTGAGGATTGCTAGAATAGCCTTTGGGCGAATTATTTGATATATTCCAAAGACTGATAAATAAATATCAAATGTTGAAAACAAACTTGCTTGACATTGTTTTTCTATGTCAGTGGTAGGTAATTAGATAACTAAAGCAACCTGAGGAAAATGCGGTGGATGTGACCCTAGGTCCGTCCTACGGAAGGGTGGTCCTGGTTGGCCGAGAACTTTTCTCAAATGATTTGACAGCGAGGTAATAATGACCTAGAATCATTAGGGCTAGAGTCCCAATTTATGATGTTTTAGGGGAACGGAATGGACTATGCCTTACAGGCAGAGAGGTCGAGCTTCGCATCCCTCTCGTTTTCCATTCTCCTTGAACCAAGTGCAGTATAAATCCGCTTCGACCCTGATGTTTTTTCGTATAGTAGTTCTCGTCTGGGACTCGATGCTAGTTGCTTCCTAGGAACTTGACTATTAGGGAAACCCTGATTCAGGTCGATCCTAAGTGGGAATGGCTAGAATGCTTCCGCTTCGAGGCAGACTCGGGAAGACCTAGATCGCAAACCCCGTGACATTCCTTGTGAGTGCCGGGCGGCGCTTTCTAGACTCTCTTGCCGATGGGCTGCTAAGACGTGTCCTACAAGTGGACAGGGGGACACGTTACAGGATCCTTTTAATTTTAAACAATAATGTACCCTACATAACATGCATCATAAAACATTAGAATTGAGTGTGTTTTAAACATCAATAACCCCCTTCTCCCTATAATTTAGACTTATGTATTCGTTGGTAGGTTTAGGGCATATTTTTAATGTATTTTTCTTTTTTGAAAGCAATAAAAATACACCTTAGTATAGAGATAGGACTGAACTGAGGCTAAACCTCATGCTTTAGCTCTACCATACATTCACAAACATAAAGCTTATTTTTTCTTTTTTTTCGGATGCAAAAAACCTAATTTTCTCCATTTTTCTTATTTTTTGCCATTTATTTATAGATATTTATTGATTTACCAATTTAGATTGGATCTTATTGTTGAGAATGACTTTCTTATCATATTTCAACCCATAGGAACAACATATGTACGCAAAAACCCAAAAACGCATAATTTTTCTTAAACTGCATAGTCATGGGCTTTGCGTGTTTAGCATAAAATTATTATATGACTAATTTTTCTTGATTACTTCAACGTGGATGATAAATCAAAACATTGTCAACCAAATATAATGATTTTCAACCAAAATTGATCATAAAACGATGAAATCTATGACTTACTCATGAAATTGTGCCTTATGATGTACGTATTTTGAAATTGGAGGCCCACTGGTGCTCTTGAGTCCGATCTATATCCCTTTGTACTCCTGCATCATCACACGATCAAAATCTTTCATCTCAACCTACCCTCTTCTCTCATACACTAATCCATAGAAACATACAAGAGAGGAGAGAGGAGAGAGGAGAGAGAAAGACTAAAATGAGATCTCTTCATTTAGTGCATCATTTTTTATCTGTTTGGAGTGATAGATAGTGAAGAAATTGAATATCATATTTTCCTAAGCATTCCTATGATGATCATCAGGCTAAAAATCATTAAAAATTTGGCAAATTTGGGGTGCCGAAAAAAAGCCCCCCCCCCACATTTCATAAATTGTGTCTTCATTCCCTATACTAAACCAAGCTTGTTAAGCTTTAACACAATAACTAGTTCAACTTTCTTTATGTTCACACTTGGCAAAGTGTTTTTTTGTCAAACAGAGGCCCAAAAAAACTCTGATCATGAATGGACTAGAGAGCCAGCTTCGTGACATCGAAATCTATAAAGCTGGCCAACATTGTGTACTTTCTAGATCCCAGATCACATAGCTACTTTATAAGGCCAAACCTTTCAGGGATTAAATGGGTGTCAAATGGACTCCGATTGACAAACCAAGGCTTGCATTGGGTTCTTGGCATCGAACTCCATCTAGGAAAACTCTAGCTCATTGATCTACAACTGTTTCATTTTGCATGAAAATTTTGTTTTTTACTGCCTTTTGAACTCTTTTCCACTTCAAAATTGACTCCAAAAATCCACTCTCACTACCATTGACACAAACAGCTTCAATAAGGTTGACTCCACTGTCACTAGGCAGCTCCTCTACAATAGCTTTCCCTCTTTGTAGTATTTGTTTTGGTCCCTCATCTTGCTAGAGATTATTTCCTTATGCTCAATGGTTGATTGGACCTAGCTGTTTACTTCCTTACTACAGAGAACTAATCTTGCTCCAATGGGTACTAGAGCTAAGTGGTTGGACTTACCGCATATGTCACATTTAACATTTGGACAATTCCTAGGGAAATGTTGGCTGCCACACCAATTATAGTTGAATCTTGAGGGGACACCCTCTTTAGGGAATCGACTCTCTATCAAATTCTATTACTTCTTAAGAAAATTGATATCAACAGCTATTTGTCTATATTGTTCCGTGATCATGTTAGTATAGTACTTTGTCATATCCTTAACTTTGTCAAGGGCATTCAAGGCACTTAATTCATAGTTGTGATCATCTACCTATCATTCCATTGGCCTAACTACTTGATTAGGAATTGGTTGTTGATTCCCTGAAACAACATAAGGATTTATTCCAACACTTGGTGGAGCCATCTACCTAGCCATAGGCATGGTCACACTAAGAGGAGCTGGCAACATGGGCACGTTTGGAATCATGCTTCCTCTCCCACATTGGAAGTACTCATGGGCATCCCTCTTGACCTCCATTTGCCAATGCCAAAGTATTTCCAACACCTAGACTCATATTCAAGTTTTCCCTAGAGGTATAGGCCGCTTGTAATCGCAACTCTACCTCCTTCTCTCGTGTAATAGTCGTATCAACATCACAAGGGCAACACTACTCAACTACACTTGAATATAAAAGTCTAGCCTATGCAACCTATGCAAAATGTATCACAACTGAGCAATAGCTAGAATAGGAATATAGATTTGCAACTTATGAAATACTTCAATTTCTTGGCATAGCCTCGAACATTCTCGTGAGGTTCTTGATGTGTTAGATTGAGAATGCATAGCCAATTATTGACCTCCCCTTTCAGGGAAAAACTCTCTTTGGAAGGCCACAAAGAATAAACCAATCATAGTTATGGTTCCAGTCTCTAGGCTATTAAAATATGCGGGATCTAGAGCATGGTAGATGCGGAAGCTATGGAGGTTGAAAGAGGAAAAAGGAACTCATGAAGACATTGAGCTTGACAAGGACAAATTGTTATGCAAGTGAATTAGGTTCCAAGATTGAGACTTGGACTCATAAACACAATCTTATGTATTGACAATGACATGACACTTTACTTGAAAGAAAAGAGTATTATCATTTCATTAGAAAAAGAGTGCAAGTACAATGCTCTATAGGAATTGAGTGGTTGTACTTTCTCCTACTGTGCATACGGGATTTTGGTCATGAGGCCTCACTACTTCTCACAAAGAGACTGAAGTAGGTGTGATTGCAAATATCTCAACACCCCTCCTCAATCACAAACTAGAAGTACAAAGCGTATAGAGGCTTTAGTGAAAGCAACACCTGCAAAGTGTGGGCACACCATAAACATGCCAAAACACCAGAGGCTGTTGCAAAAAAGGCTAAGTGTGGGTACCACAAACATGATGGACATCCAGAGGCTGTAGCACGGGCCTCACAAAGTGTACAGAGGCCTTTTGGGTTCTTCTTCTTCTTTGATTGTAACTAGATAAGGCCTTCTAGGACCTCTTTCTGGCATGGCAGAACTTCTTGGTGTGTCGGGTCCTTTTGCAAAAGGTACAGAAGAGCTGATCCTTTTTGCCTTTGTACCTTTTGCCAACATATAATGCATGTTCATCTCTATAGATGCTTGGTTCTTCCTTAGTTTTTAGCTTATTTTCCTCCTCTAACAATGATGCCTGGATATCAACAAGTTCAAGGTTTGGCATATTAATTAGAGTTGTTGATACATTATTATATTCAAGAGGCAAGCTTTTAAGTAGAACACCGATGCAAACATCTTCTTCCATTTTAATGTTGATTCCTGCAAGTTAGGTTAGAAGTCCTTCCATGTAATTTAGATGTGTGGCAAGTGATGTGCTGGACTTCATTTCAAGCCTGAAAACTCTATCAGGAGACCATACTTTGATAATTTAGACTGTGCATTGAACAAAGTGCCAAGTCTCTTCCATGTATCTTGTGAGGTCTCACAGCTATCCACATGGTGGATATAGCTGTCGTCTAGCTCCAGTTTGATAATGGCCTGAGCATTATCATCGTTCTTTTGCCAAGTGACAGCAAGATCCACATCACGGGGCTTATTTTCTTTTCTAATGGTAACGGCCCAGAGGCACTTCTTCATCAGGATGAGTTTGATGCGAGTATGCCAGGTATGAAACCCGAATCCTTTGAAGCGAGTAGTTGAAGAGTCTTTTTCCATGTTAGAAGGCTGGAGCAACAGTAGATCAACACTAGATTTTAGCAGCAGAGTTGATTTTTAATGTGTCAAAAGACACAAGCAATGGCAGTGTAGTATTAGAAGATACTAGTTTGAACTTTGATGTTTGTTGCTTGAATTTAACTTGATTCTTGATGCTTGTCTTGTCCTTCAACTAGAAGGCTCCTTACTGATGGATACTTGAATCCTTGCTGGAAACTGAGCTAGGAGCTCAGATCAGAGTGGCAAAACCTTCCAATGGAGTGAGAAGAGTGAGATAGAAGAGGTTCTTGATGATGACTTCATGATCTTCAAAGAATCTTCACAAATTCCCTTTCTTGTTGATTTGAGTGAGGCACTGAGTATATCAGAGTTGCAAATTGATGGTTGAGCCCAAAGGAATGAGAAATTGAATAGATTTATGAGCTTTGAGGTCAAGGGCTATGGCTACCCTTTGGGGTAAAACAGGCAGATTGGTTTTTTCCTTAGCAGGAGCTATAGTGCATCTTTTGAAGAACCCTCTAGTGGTGAGATAGCTCATACAATGGGCTTCAAATGCCCTATAGCTACACGTTGGATCGTGTCACACATGAGTGGCGAGAGATGTACCACTACAAGCAGGTGCAATTCTAGCAGCAATGGTGAAATCACGTAATGTTGGGATGTAGAAAGGCTAATGTTGGGGCTACTCATGCTTGGATGAAGCACCCTGATGTGAGGAATGATTCCTCAGAAGGGAATAATGGCCTGGAAAGGGAGATCTAGATGCTCAAAGTTGGCTGGGTTTATCTGGCTATGGTAGACACACAGGGTAGCAACTGGGAAGAATCACAATGCCTAATCTTGAACTATGAGGTGATAGAGAGGAGCTGCAGGAGTAGGGATACACTTCTCCAGAAGAAAGCTTGTCAAGATCTTGTCTAGTTGAAGAGATCTAAGAGCTTGAGGCAAGATAGGTGTAGGGTGGCTATGGCTGCCACAAGGTCAAATGGAGAATAAGAAGTAGGAGATGAGCTCCTAGACTTAACCTAAGCTGGATTAAGCTCAAGCTAAGCTAGATGAGAGTAGAATGGAGATGGAGAAGCAATGCCATGCCCGACTAGGCTCTGACATCATGTTAAAATATGCGGGATCTAGAGCATGGCAGATGCAGAAGCTCTGGAGGCTGAAAGAGGAAAAAGGAACTCATGAAGACATTGAGCTTGACAAGGGAAAATTGTTACACAAGTGAATTAGGTTCCAAGATTGAGACTTGGACTCATAAACACAATCTTGTGTATTGACAGTGACATGACACTTTACTGGAAAGAAAAGAGTATTATCATTTCATTAGAAAAAGAGTGCAAGTACAATGCTTTATAGGAATTGAGTGGTGGTACTTTCTCCTACTGTGCATATGGGATTTTGGTCCCGAGCCCTCACTGCTTCTCACAAAGGGTCTGCAGTAGGTGTGATTGCAAATATCTCAACATAGGCTGTGGTACCATACTACAGCATCCTTTCAAGGTCATATTAAAGAACATCATCAAGTGTCCTTCATCGTGGATTTGACACTTGAACATTAACTTTTGTAATTCATTGATATGAAGTTCCATATCTTCCTTTGCTAACCAATTAAAAATGGGTAGGGAAAATCCCAAGGCTGGCAATTTTGGCATTCCTATTGGGATTGCAATGGGTTGTGCCATGACAACTAGATTCACTAAAGGAGTTTGGACAATGGGGACTATAATCCCACTTGAAGTGGGCTGACTAACTGGGAGAGGGGAAGTATTAGAACTTCCTCCTCCTAATGGACTATGCGTAGGGCTAGGGTTACTAAGACCCCTCCCTTGTAGAGTTATCAAACCACTCCTTTGTAGAGAATATATCCTAATAATTTCAACTCAACATATAGCTCGTTCAGCTCTTTCTTGCTTCTAAAGCTCAGCTTGAAGGTCTTTTGGATCCATTTCACTACCTTTTGGTATACACTAATAAATTGGTCCCTATTGACCAAGATTCTAAAACCGTCACTTATTAGTGGATCCCAAAAAATGCACCACCCATTGAGATCTAAAACAGGCTCAACACTGGCTCTATGGCACTAGCTCGGCCTCTACTACACACCCAAATTACCCCACATGACCTCGTAGCCACCAAGAGTGTCTAAGGGGTATACTACCCTAACCTCTAATAAAGTACTTTGTGTTTGTATGGATTGTAATCCAATGGATAACCCTTCCCACACTCCTCAGACACAGTCCCTAAACATATTGGTGTAATACACCACATAAGCACGAACAAAGGGAACACCCCTCGGTTGACTACTACGGCCCCACTATGGCTATCCTACACCTTGGGGATTGGTGCTAAGATGTGCCATGAACACATAAAGCACGTTTGATTTATAAACCACTCTTTTAATTAATCGATCCAGGAGATAGTAGATAATCCTCACTAAATATCCCCCAAAGAGACGAGCCGATAATTCTACAACTTAGGGTACCTCACACTCAACGTAGGTCTTAGTTCATGAAATCAATTTCTATGCATCCAAGATAATACAATGCGTTACGTGCAATGTAATTGTGTATGATTTACGGTGCTCAAACAAGTTTATTCATTAACAACCAGCATTCTGAAGGTGATAAAACATGTCTTTTCATGCCTTTACTCTAATAGAGATTGTAGTGTTGCTTAGGGCCAGCATTGAGCATGCTCATGTTACTAGACCCTCTTAATTTTAAACCACATATTTCCTATATGCTATGCATAAAAAAAATATCAAAATTCAGCATATTATCAGTACTTAAGACCCCCCTTCTCCCTACTGCTTAAGATTGTACATTTGGTGGTAGGTTTAGAGAGTGATTTTTATGCATTTTTCCTTCACAAAAGCAAAAAAGACCCACTTTAACATAGAGATAAGACTGAGGCTAAACCTCATGCCTCAACCTCACCATACATTCACAAATATATTTTTTTCCTATATTTTTGGATGCAAAAAAACTTTTTTTCTTATTTTTTGATTTTTTACTGTTTATTTATTGATAATTACTTATATTTTCTAATTTAGACTGATAGATCTTACTAATAATTTTTTTCCTATCATATTACATCCCATACGAACACCATACGCACAACATAACCCCGAAACCACATGATTTTCCTTAAAATTGCAATGATACGAGTTTTGAGTGTTTACGAAGAAATTATTAGATGATTGCTTTTTTCTTGATTTCTTTAATATTTTTGATAAATCGGAGCATTGGCAACCAAACGCAATCATTTTCAACCAAAATTTATCATAAAACCTCGATCTACGCTCCTTTTTGCTCCAGCATCATCCCACAATCAAAATCTTTCATTTTAGCCCACCTCCTTCTCTCATAGAATCAAACATGGAAACATACAACAAGAGGAGAAAGGAGGGAGGAAAGAGAAAGAGTGAAAATTAACATTTTGATTCCCTTCATGAAAATCTGTGCGCTTACAACCAAATTGAAGCCCTTTTGAAGTAGATCAAGGATGTGCAATCATCTCTTGATGATCTCCATCATACAAGAGGCTTCCAAAAATTTTGGGGCGCAAAACATTTGCACCCCCTTTCTCATGACTAATTTCTTGAGTTTTTTAATCATTAACATTTCATTTTGTGTCATTCGTATGCATTTATCAATTAACCGGTTCACTTCTTGCATGTTCACACTCCCGACAAGTGAATTTTTTCATTTTGGAGAGGCAAATGAACTTGGATTTGAGATTCATCTAGCCATCCTACTCTCTGTAGTATCAAAATCTATGAGTATGATCTCTGTCATGCACTTTTTGGCTGTCAATCACAAAGCTACTTTATAATGCCAAACCTTGAGGGGATTAAACGGGGGTCAAATGGACTCTGATCAACAAACCGAGACTTGCATTGTGTTCCTAGCATCGAAGTCCATCTAGGAAAACTCCAACTCATTGATTTGCAACCATTTCATTTTACATGAAAATTTGGTCTTTTATGCCTCCCGGGCCAGTTTTCCACTTCAAGAATGGATCCCAAAATCCAGCTCTCTCACTCAAAGAGGTGTTGTCTACTACATTCTTCCTTTGTGTTCATTTGCTACTTGCATCTCCTACTGGATGGGAATGACTTGCAAGGGAGTTCACAAGCACTACACGCTAGTGATAGAAGACAACTTGCTATTACTAATAGAGAGGTTACTGAGGTAGAGGAGATTGTAGCCTTTAATGCAAAGGAGGAGACGGTGAAGGTTGCTCAGCAAAAAGACAAAGTTTTGACAAAGCCCTAGCTATTGTCCTACCACTAGATTCATATATCAAGGAAGGAGGCATGCTTGTCTTTTGCCTACCTATATTTACGATATCAAATGACTAGGATTATGTATTGCTAGTTGATATTATGAGTTCAATAGACATGTGCGAGGATTATAGTTTTGCTGCCTTAGCTTAGTTTAGCAAGGCTAACTCAAGGTCGATAGTGGACAACATAGATCTACATCTCCTGGCAATGATGCGGTCAAAGATGAAAAATGGATGTCGGGTGAGGAGATCCTCAAAAGGCTTGAAGTGAAGGCCAATGCCTATGAGTAGTGGCAATGGCCTATTGAAGAGAATAGATGGGCAATAATGCAAAGGTTCTCGGCGTAACAAACATGGGACAACATGAAACATCAATGCCACAAGAATCCAAGGGTGGCACAATCCCTTTGTGGACGTCGTGGTTGCTTAAAAGTGATGAAAATCAAATAGTATTTAGTCTATGTGCTCTTCTTATTCTTGGTCTACAATGGTTTCTGACTTCTTTTTTAAGAATGTTTATTTGCAAGAAAGTGCTAGTTGATAGCAAACAACTTCCTTACATAAGTAGGGGCAAGGACATTGGCATCCAGTAGCTCCAAGACAATAGGCCATAAAAAAGATGCCACTCTCTCACAATACATTAGCAAATTGGATTATACAAAGGTACGTATATACAAACACATTGTCGAGCAATGTACTATGGAGAAAGATTGTCTCACAATTTGAATAAAGCACTTTGTTGTTATAGATGATAATTTTTCACAATGAATATTATCTAGACAATGCAAGGCTTCCCATTTTTGTGCTCAAGGTACTAACCAAGTTTTGTGGAGGCAAGGATATGTGCTTTCAGCAAATATAGAGAAAATAATTCTAGTCAAGAAGTGGCATGCACTTCAGGTGTTTGGCATTGGATATGGATGTCAATCTTTGAGGGCCCCTTAGTATGTATCATACACCACTCATGTCATTGGAGCGGGACTAATTCGAAAACTAGGCGACTTGCATCGTTATGAAAAATGGGAATTCTTGAGGTGGACAAAGTGCATGGTTCTTATAGAGCCTACTTCTCCAGGAACACCATATTAAGTAATTGGTGCGCAGATCGGATGCTATATGCGAGCGTAGTGAATGCCGGAAGGTCCCCAAGAACAAAGAACTCTACAAAACCTTCATAAAAGCAAAAGAGGATTTGCATGACACGAGACCAAAAAGACAAATTGGGTGCAATCTCCCCCCATGCCTTATGTGAGCGCTTCACAAGGCATGTATTTATAAATTTATTTATCTTTATGCTAAAAAATAGCCCACTTTACAAATAGCATGCTTTTTTACTTTTGTGTTTGCTTTTGCCCAATTATAGAGTAAGAAATTTGGGCATTCAAAAGTTGGGATGTGCCCAAATACAAATAGCATGCTTTTGTGCTTTTTGCTTTTCCTCAATTATAGTGATGCCAGGAGGTATATTCCATGGTGGATTTCGTAAAATTATATTTATTTGCCAGGGCTCGTACACAAGTTGGATTCTTTGTGTGAAAAGTTGATGGGGACGCCTGTCCTTTTCGGACATCACGTTAATTTAATGTGCAAGTGGGTGATTTCATAGTGAGTGATTCCACAAAATACATATTTAAATTAATGGACATTTATGAGTTTACAGTGCACTCATATTAAATTAAGGTTAGGACAGAGTTCCAATCTATTTATTTATTTTATAGCTGAAGATTGCTAGGTATTCACTATTATTTTTTTATTTTATTTATAAACAATTATGAATACTTCAATTGATGTGTAGAGTAGGCAACAATGGCTTTGGGTAGCACTGGATGTTAGCGTAAGTCCAAGCGTAAATTTCATTATTAAAATTATTACTCTATTTATAAGCTATAAGTTTAAACTTCTTTAGTAATAACTAGATCATTATTCTTAGTACTATTAATTAATTTATTTTTAAATATAGATTATTTTAGAATATGAGATTTAAGATATACTTTTATTGAAATAAGCTTTCTTTATGGAATACTTGTTATTTTCTTAATGTGGTTAAGTTTATAAGGCTTTTCTAGCTTTCTTTATAAAAGCAACATGATCATGCGCAAAACAAGAGAATAGGATGAAAACTTAGTTTTTCGTTTCTCCCTCATCCGGAATCGGAATTCAAAGCTTCAAGAGTCATTTTGGGGATTTTGGCATACTGTGGATGCGATGGTGATATCAAAACATCAAGATTCAAAGCACAAAATTTTCTGCAACATGTTACAGGATATCTCTTGACTCTTAAAACTTTGTATTTCAATTAATATTTGTACTTTCTTTGTAGTTATATATAAGATATATATGTAAATATCCATGTAAAACTATAATATATAATTAAGGATGGCAAACTATGGCTTTTGCCATGGGGGAGGTTGGGCCCAATTATACGATTTTCTCATCTTTCTCAATCTATTGAGTTATTCAAATCCTCTTATGTATTATAATGTTGTTTGTATTTAATAGTTGAGATGCTTGATTTATTAGTTTTTTCCAATAATTTTTTTGTTTATGATTGAGATTTGATTCGCTAGATTTGCCACATGTTCCGCTTCGCAGCATATAGAGTAAGGCTTATGGGCATCCAAAAGTCAGACTGTGCCCAAATACAAAGATCAAATAATGAAATATTTAACCAAGCATCTATGCGCATACAAGATAATAAATATTTTGTCAAGCGCTTTAATAAATAAGTGCACTTAAATAAATATTGGCACCACGCCTTTAGTCAGAAGGTGCGCACCCATAAAAAGTAGTAATTCTTCTAGGCATTTGGATTCATGTCATCGCTCGGTGCTACCCAATGCCATCGTTGCCGCTCTATACATCAAGTAAAGCATTCACAATTGTTAGAAAATAATTCAAAAAAAGTGAATACCTAGCAATCTTCAACTACAATTTATTAAATAGGTTGGAACTCTGTCCTAATCTTAATTTAATTCGAGTGCGCATTCTAAACTCATAAACATCCATTCATTTGATATGTATTTTGCGGAATCACCCACTGTGGAATCACCCACATGCACAATAAATTAATTTGACGCCCGAAAAGGACAGGCTTTTCCGTCAACTTCTCGCATAAGGAATCCACCTTGTGTATGAGTCCTGGCAAATAAATAGTTTTATGGAATCCATCGAAAAACCTCACGGAATCCACCGTGGAATATGCCTCCTGGCATAAGTAATTTGGGAATTCTCCTGTAGTTTGGGAATTCCAAATATAGTTAATATTTGGTCACATGATCAAATATTGTCCCCTTACTTAAAAGTGGAGTCTACCCTAATTACTATATAGGTTGTCTTTCCAAGTCCCACTTTGAAGCATAGGTTAAGATTTAGGCACATGGTAAAATTTTTTCCCCTTATTCAAATGTGGGACTTGGGAGATTCCCAAATTCTCTAATACGGTGTTCAGGAGTGTTGGCTACAAAGTTATTGCCTCTAATGGAGATAGTACCACTTATTTAACTACCAACCTCAAGTGATGAGGGTGATGAGCATGAGGAAATGCTAGTAAAGAAGATGAAATCGTGCCCTTTGAGCCCATGTAGCAAGGAATGAATGCCAACTTATTCCTTGGATGGACCAAATCATTAAACTCTTGTATTGTCTTGCAAATCAGGGGCCATGGCTATAAATAATATGCTGCACATTAGAAAAGAGATGGAATTAGTTAAGTGCTAAGTTGTGAGTTCTAGGGAGGCTCACTATATCAAGCAAAAAAAGCACCACCCTTAGAGAGGAAGGACCCCATATTGCTTTGGTAGTGACCCCTTTTATAGGTGTCAATGAAGCCTCATATTTGCTTTCCCTTTCTCTCAAAAGTCTTTTTTAAGTTGAAGGAACTTCCTTATCATATAATACATGAAAGTGTTTTCTCCCCAAGCAACCTTCATGGAGGCTTTGAACTTGTCGAGGGCCTCCTTAAAGGCCAGGAGGTCCTCAATGGACAAAGGTGTTTTATCACAATACATAAACACTATATCTAATGCTTCCCAAACTTTTGCCTTCCTATTCCTTTTCTCTTTCATCATCCTCGTGGTCTTTGGATGCATTGTTTAGCACTTGCCATTCGTTGTGATGAATGTGAGAAGAACCTTTTCTAGGCTTACCATGGAAGCCTAAAAATATTTAGGCCTTAACCCGACCTATTGAGGGTTTCTTGGGAGCACTATTTCCATTTCTAGATCTCTAAGGATCCACCTTGATCACAACATTCCCCCTTGTGGAGACTAATGTTTGACAAAACTCTCTCAATAGCCCTAATAGCACCATCCCTGGCCTTCTAGGATTGCAATTTCCATGCAAATCCAATGTAGAGATACACACTTTTCTCAAATATTTTGCACAATGCATGCAATGTTCATATGTGGACATTTATTAAGGGAATATCTAAAACAACCTGAAAGTTTGGATCTTTGGTGTATCTATCGGGGGCCTTGTTCCAACAAGTAGAATTATACTCCTTGGCCATAGCCATGTAGTAAATGCAAGGACTTTTAGTAGTAGCACCTTTTGACACATTATACATGCACTTTAGTGTCTTTAAATTTGTGGCCATGTGCCAATTCACTTTATTTTTTCCAAACCCTTTGACGCTTAGTTCCTTTCCTAATTGTTGAGTTGCCATTTGCTTTTGCATGCTCTAGCATGTAAAACTTGATCATTACTCTTTGCAACATCCTCAAGTCAAAAAATATGTTGTTATAGATGTCATAGTTTAGCACTCTTTTCTTTCAAGGATAGATGTCTATGATGTGAAAGGGTTGCTGTCCAAGGACTTCCAAGACTCGTTAGTTGATGCTACATCTTGTTTTTTGAATTGAAGTTGTCTTTGGAAGAAAAGGCCCCTTGGTCCTTTTCTTCTTCAATGTCTCTTGCATAACTTTGAAGAGATGGATGTAGCTTTATCTACTAATCCCCACCCTATACACACTGCTTTGGATGTCCTCTTTGTCTAGGCAAAGCCCTTGCAGGAACTTTTCAATGCACTACTCCTTGGCCTTCTTAAACCTCTTCTCAATTAACATGTTCCTTATAGCCTTGGGAGGAATGATGTTGTTGTAAGATTCTGATGCTTTCTTTCTCGTTGATTTTTCTGGATGGAGAATGGCTATGATGGTTACAACAACAACGTCATGGTGAGAAATAATGCAAGTAGTTCAAGGCAAGTAACCAACTGTTACCATATTGGTGTTATTCTTCTCCTGCAACCTCCACTTCCAAGATTAAGAGTCTTGATATTCTTCATACTTCTCTATCTCTCACGCCACACCCGAGCTTCATTTCATTTTGCCTTGCTAGATGTAGTTAGGTTTCAAGCCTCCCTTTGAGGCCATCCTCTTTTCCAAATCTTCTATGTGCTTTTGGTGCCATCGGCTTGTCTCTTCTTTTGTTGCTGCTAGCTGCTTCACAGCATTTTGTATCTTTTTATTTTCCTTTTGTAGGTCTTTATACAACACTACCAACTCATCATAATGGCATTGTATACTAATGAGGCTTTGTGTTCCCACCACAAGCTTTGCTTTCCACCTCTCTTCTTCTCCTCCCTTAGCCTCAAGCTTCTCCTTTAGCTCCTTGATCTCTCTTTGATACATGGCCACTTGATGGGTTATTTCTAATTGAGAGGTTGCCATCATCTCCCTTTTGGTATTGAGCTCAGTGAGATGGATATTTTCTTGTCCTCTTTCGCCCGCTCTAGCTGTGACAGGAGTTCTTACACGTAGTCATCATAGTTTGTAGACAATGGCAGTGTAGTGGGACCAGTGGTTGTATATGCTTCTATCTTCTACCTTTTGGGGTCCCTTCTAGATTCTGCATCCGTAGCTATCTGTCTTTTTGCTTTTGTCATGGGATTTCCTTCACTTGCACCTTGAGTTGTCTCTTTATTGACTAAAAACTACACCTAGGCCACAAGATTGCTGGCATCCACCATGGTAGAAGATCCTTGGGTGGGTGCATTGACTAGGGTGGCAGGCACTAGGACATGTGGGATGGGATTGATTAGACCCTTGCCCTTGCCCTCGGTTACTAGGGGTGGCAAGTTTTTGGGTGCCTGGGCCTTCGCATCTAGGTGGACTCATGGAAACCAGCTCTTCTTTCCTTGAAGGCTGCTCCATTGAGAGGTAGATAGTGAGGGCTATGTCTTCTTATTTCTTCCTCCTTAACTCCTCGACCTCTTGTTTTACTTTTCTCCTCCTTTCCTCTTTAGTCTTCCTCTTTTACTCTTTTCATCTCCTCCTTCTCTCTTCTTTTTCTTTTTTCTTTGGCACTTTTGGACTCCCTTTGGGCTTTTGTCAAACCTATTTTTTCTTTCTTCTTGCTCTCTTCTTCCACCTTTTTCTGTGGAGCCTTTTTCTTTGATTACTTGGCCCCTCGGCCAGATTGTGCTTGCTTCTCTCCTTCTTCCTCACTCACCCTCCTTTCACTAGACTGCTCATGTTCTTGTCATGGAGGGGACTTGTGTCTTCCATTTCATCAACTTCCTTGTCTTCTTGTGCTTCCTCTAGGGCCTCTCTATTAATGGCCATCAAGACTTCTCCAAAGCCAATGGTAGAGGCTTTTGATGACTCTGACCTCCTAGCTTTAGAGGCCGGGATTCTCCACCTATGGGCTTGCTTCCAAGGGCACTAGTGCCTTGGTTGATTGGTCGATTGTCTTTCTCACATACCCATTTGAATCAACCTCATCTGGTGAGTGGGGAGCCAAGCTCTCTAACATGTGCACGTTGATTCTGTGCATGAGTGAATTATACCTTTGGCTGGAGAGAACAAGGAGTGGATGACCTTTGCTGGGAGCCTTATCTCTAGGTCGGGGATGTCTTAAATGCTGACTCCATCACTCGTCAAAACCTGGTCTTTCTTCATTTTCAACATGGTAAGACATCTCTTTTCAGTCTTCTTTCCACCTTGGGTTCTACCTCTAATGCCTTCTCCACCAAGGCCTTATTGAGCTGGACATATACCTACTTAGCTCTTTCTCCTCTTCCAACTATCAACGTGCCACATTCTCTGCCAGGATCCTAGGTCCTCAAAAACTCTATGCATTGGTGTGGTTGGTCTCCTGCCCAAATTTCTCAACGTATTTTTCTAGATTACACTATTCTACAACTCTTTTGGCAGCCTCCTTCTTGGTCACGACTTCTCCAATGTTGTGGGTAGTCCTGAACTTTAGCTTGTTGTAGGCACAATTCTCGAGTGAGATGTGGTACCTTGCCCTTTCTTCTTCCATGAATGGAAGTTGATGGGCCCGATCCTATTGTGCTGTCATTTTAAGTTCTTGCCATGACATCATGGTTCACCATTAGTTTTCTTGAGTCAAATTCTACAAGGAGATAGATAAACATACATGAAAGCTCTTAAGAATGTGAAATGCCTTAAGTGTAGGGTAAAATTTTGACTTTGAGCAATCCACATGATTCAAAAATATCTATGATAATTTTTTCCACATTTTGAGTCTTGTCATTTAAACATGGATTGACATTTACGGCATGTTTATTTTCTTCTTCTCCAATTTTCTTTTCATGCTTGTTTCCTTTCCACCTTACCCCCTCCCTCCCCTAGGAATGATTTGAATCCTTCCTAGGATTGGTGAGCATAGGGTTAAGGGCATTTAAGCACATGTGGGCAGGACATTACCTTGCAAAAGCTAGGCATAGAATTGTGGGTTATATTCCAACTAATCATGGTGGTCCATATCGTGAGGTCTAATGCCTACGCATGTGATATAGGTAAAGGCATCAGTGATAAGATCACTAGAGTTAATCCTACTAGCAATGTGTAGTTCTTCTTCAGTAAGGACTCAATCTAGATAAGAGTGTCTCATGACATGATCTTCCAATGATCGATTGTGAGTGATGGCCAATACCCTTAAAAAAGAGGTAGGAGCTATGTAAGTGGGATCATACTCGGAGGGCTTAATGGCATGTTGCTGCTCAGCATTGGTCATGATTTGGCAGCCTTCTTGTTCTCATTGGAGTCAGAGAGCATATCACTTACATAAGAAGGATGAGTTATTATCAATTAGCTTGTAAAGTTCATCCAACTCTTGGCTCATGGCAGTGACTTTGCTCTTGCTATATAGGAGGTGATCAGCCGTTATTTAAGGGCTTGGTCCTGAGATATATCAGCATTGGTGATCAATTTCTCCACAACCATGGGCGTTTTTACCATTGTCAAGCGTTTTTTTGAAAATGCAAAACCCCTAGTCTAACTATAGTTAGGTTTGGTTTTTGTTAGCTTAGTTGTTTGCGTGACAGTTTACTTTGTCATTTTATAATTGGATTTCTTGTATTTTTCTAGCTTAGGATTTTTTTTGTCATTTTGTTTGATTTGTTGATTGTGAATCTTGATAGCCTTGGTCAAGCTTGGTATTTTTTTGGACAGGTTGAAGCTGGATTTTTTTAGTAGTAGCCGAACATTGTGGAACAAGGTTTGTTTTCTTGTTGAGACTCTTGCACATCACAAGGATTATGGATTCACAAGCACTTCACGTTGCACTTGTTGATGCATTGCACTTGAGGGTCATCTCCTATTCTTATCAAATACTTCCATGCCATGGGTTGGGTTTATGCACATTTTGCACCATCATTGAGCACTTGCATGGCATGAGGCTCACTGTAGCTATATGTAGTAAATCCTAATTGCACGCACACATGAGAGAGTACCTGTCTTTGAGCATGCACATTTCTTGCATGCACGATATTTGGGATATTCATTACAAAAATAGCAACCTCTGGTTGAGTGTGTAAAGTGGTTGGGTAAGTTATAGGGCCATGAAGGACGCCGTCCACTGTGAGATGGGTTGTTCTTATTTGGTCAATATCTTGAGGACCATCATTTCTAGAGTGACTGTGAGATTTTGGGTGGGTGGAGTGGAGATTGACATTTCTTTTGTTGAGCGTTGAGAGGTGAGGATAAGGATTTAAATAATCAAGGAACTTTGTTTGCATTATGCATGATGCATGAGCACATGTAGATAGGCTAGGCACATTTTCTTCAATGCATACATTACTTTTGTGTGAGCATTGATTGATTGGGTGCATATCATAGATCCACTATTGCATATTTTTCCAAATCATGAATAATTGGGCATAGAGTTCATTTCAAAAAACCATATTCTTGCTAGGGCACACTGTATAAAAAATAGGTTCATATCCAGAGAATGTTTATTTTTGAAGACTCAAGGATCAAAGGAAAGGCATAAGTTTTACATCGTCAATGAGTATTTCTTGAAGAAAAAGAGGACATATGTGCTAAAAGTGTGTGCAATTACAAGAACAAAAGGCCAAGGAAGGGAATAAGTCATCCAAGATAAAAGATGGAGAAAAATTATGCGATTTACAAAAATCGATATTTTTTCCCATTTTTTATGGATTTTTGTAATTTTTCTCATGCTGGCTTGTCGAACAGATGCATTCTGATTGTTTTAAGTATTGAATGACTATATTCGGAGTTCATATGATGAAGCTATGATCCAAACAAGTTGTAAAAAGACATAGGGCAAAAAAACGAAAATAGTGAAAAGTAGTAGAAAAGCAAAAGCCAAAAGCTGAAAGCAAAAAGTCTAATGTATGTGAGAGAACTTGTGAAAACTATATAAGGATGAGGAAGAGAAGAGCAAGGGGCCTTCCCCCTCAATTCCAATTGTATATTGTGAGTGAAGAGAGAAGAAGGTCGCATGTGCGAGTGTGAACTCTTGACGTGCTAACTTGTGAAGTCGGAGAACTTGGAAGTTGAAGCACCAAGTGATAGCCAAAGGTTATCAAGGTACCGGATTTTTCATGTTGTTGGATTTATCTTCAAGGATTGTTTTTTGAACGTTGTGTTGGGCTTGTGTGATACTCTACCTGCATTTGGGTTTTAAGTTGTTTTGAGCTATGAGAGGCATTGACTGTTTGGCATTTGTTTCATATGTGGATTGTGGTGTTCTATCAAATTTTCTAAATTTTTTTGTGTTGTGCATCCGATAAAATCAATTTCCCCAAACGGAACTCCTTAACATCTCGTTATCAAGTTGTGATTGAGGCTTGTTCTTGATCACCACTTGCGTAACACCGTGACAAATTTGTATTCCTCCCAGGTGCATGGCAAGGAGTGGACATCTGACTCTAAGGATGCATCAAGTAGACCTAAGTCTAAGCGCTCATAGCTCTTAGCAAGTAAGGTGAAAGTGGCATCCAAGTGCTTGATGGAGGTGGCCAAGTTGTCTCCTATGTTTTGAGCTAGATCTTTACCCAACGTGAGGATTGATCATCGTCCATAGGATGGTTTAAGACATGCTGGTGGGTAGGGTCAAGATGAGCTAGACAAGGGAGCTTCTAGTAGCCAATCCTTATGTGGGTCCTTAGGAGTAATGGTATCCTTAGGGACCATGGGTTGGGCTTCCAGCATGCGCTATACTCAACTTGAGAAGTAGTTGGGTCACTCGGTTCCTTGGGAATGGTCGAGTCAATGGGAGTCGGTTGGATTTTTGGTTGATGGACTTGTAGTGTCAGTGGCTTAGTGATCTTAGGCTCTATGGGTTTAGTAGCTCTTGGCCTTGCAGGCTTGGGTACGAGGGTGTCTTGGGGCCTTGCTTCCTTAACTGTTGTTTGATCTTGTGTAGATGGGTTTGAGGGTGGCACTTGAGTAGTGCCTTTGACAATTTTGGCTTTATGCACCCATATCCAAGCATTGCCCTCATAATAGCCCTATGCTTGCAACAAGGTTTTGGGAACCCATCGCAGCCGGCTTGACTGTTCATCGTCACTTGTATCGCCTATTATTCGGCCTCCTAGCTCTCAGGTGTGAGTTTATAGCATTTCGAGGTCATGTGTGCCTACTTTTAGGAGGTGGGACTTTGTGGTTAGGCGCCCACTTGAGGATAGGCTCTCTGGTTTTCGTTGTGTTCTTGGTCGATTATTGCTATTTTGTGTGAGCAGGGTGTGACAAATCGCGATCCCCCTCCTTAGACATGGTGGTGGGTTACTCTACCGATGGCTTTGTAGCCTTTGATGGAGCCACGCTGCCCTTGCTAAAATATGTGACTATACATACATTGCTGATAACTAGATGAATGCACTATGACTGGTAGTCATCATTACAAAGTGCCTACTTTTTAAATGTACATCCTAATAGTGATTTTGTACCTGCATCATTCGCATTCGACAACACATAAAAGATCATTGGTAGGCTTTTAGACTCAATTGAGATAGCAACCTTGCACTTTCCTTGAAGCGTGTATGATCGGCCTCCATATGGGCTGAGTTTGGCATTAGTGGGCTATAACTGTGGTCTATCGATTTGAACCCAATGATCGTGAGTCAAGATATTAAAGTCAGCATCTTGATCAATCAATACATTAAATGTATGTGTTTTCTTGGTAGTGTCAATCATGACAGGTAAGTCGGAGACACAACTTCCTCATCTTCATCTTTAATTTCTATGATAGTGACCACTTGTACATTGATAGGGTTGGGTTGTCTATGAGAGCTCCTAGCCATCATGCAGGCAGAAGATATCACTTTTGCCACACACCAAAGAATAAGCTTCTCATTTACTTTTTGAGTTTATATACAAAACCCTTATCCCTTTGGGCACCCATCCCCTTTTTTACATGACCGGCCATTGTGGCAAGGTCTTATTTTCCATTCCCTTCTAGTTGCCCTTTCTCTTTACCTATGCCCATCTACCCTTTACAATTTTCATAGAAGGGATTGTGGTGCTCTTTTAAAAAAAAATTACGGGAATCTTGCATTTAATAATGCACTTTTGCCTTTGACTTAGATTTTGAGGTTGCCCTTGTGCTTTTAGCCGTTTCCCTTCCTGCTTCTTCCTTTGTGTTCACATTTGGGGTTTTCTTGGACTTTTTTTTCTCCATCTCTAACTGGGGGTTAAAAAGGATCATGGCACCATTGTGAGGTCACCAAAAATAAATTTAGGATAGTACATTTTATTAGTTGGGGCATGGTGATGGCACAAGAATACTCAAGGTCTCCTAATGGGTGAACAAAAGGATCTACTCCAACTACTACATCATAAACAACCTCCCAGCTCTATAAAGGACGTGCATTAAGGGAGTATACCTCTAAGATATTTGGTTGGATAGAAATTCTTTGATCTTTCACGACATCACAAACCTCTATAGTATATAATATTTTATTTTACTTTGCAAGGATTGTACCCATTTTTAGTTATTCCTTTTGGTTCTTTTCTACAAACTTGGAGGGAATTTCGTATCTCTTTTCATGCCTTCAAAGAAACCCATGTAACACAAAGTTGGAATTAAAATGGAATATAAAAATCAAAAGAAGAGAAGCTTGTACAAAGACACAACTATCCACATGATTAGATTGTCAAACATCCATGTGATGATAGAGATTCAAGGCTTGCACAGATTAGACATGGCTGTCCATTCAATTAGACTGTCGAATGTCCATGTGATGATTGGGCTTCCTGCAGTTCTTATTCTTTCAAGTCTATTCTTCCTACTTAGTGTGAGGACTCTTGCACCAAGGGTTTTTCTTTCTAGCATCTTTTGTATCAACTAAAGGTGTGAAGCTTCACACTTTCAAGGTTCCATTTTTTCCCATTGTTTATGAGGTCGTGAGTATGCAATTGCGCACCAAGGGCAAGCCCCACAACCACTATCCTAAAGCCGAGGACGATAGTCAATCTCTTTGGTGAGACCACAGAAAACACCTTATCTCAACAATGAAATAAGTCGACAAGGAGGGTGAGGGGTGAGCAATCATATTGTCACTTGCATAATCACATATATCTAGTTATAGGATGAATTTCAGGTGCCACATGCATCAAAAAATTAAATAGCTATGTGCATTGTAGGGAAAAATAAAAGGGATGAGTACACAATACTCAACAAATTTTTCTTTATACGACATGAACTACACGACGAATATGGCCTAATCCTTGAGGGGAAGGTCACTTAGGACTTGACCAATGGTGATCTCCTTGATGAAAAATGTCTCTCAGTGTTCAAGCTCTTCCACAAGGTATATCAAGCCCCCCATTGTGTGGGGAGATTATGGAAAATTTTGTGAGATGCATAGTGCATTTGAGAGGTATAGTGCTACGAAAAAAGACCCTTCTGGGCATAAGATTGCATGGGCAATGTTCAAGGAAATCATGCTAGAAATGTGCAAAAGTAACCTTGAAGGGCTATAAAAGAAGTTGGTCGATTGAAGGAGGGAAAACGGCATATTTCAGGTTGGCCTGCACGGGTTAAAGAGAAAGTTCGACTACACACAGGATACAAGCAGCATGTGCATTGAAGAGGATAATGTTTTCAAGTGAGGAACTTCTAAACTAGATTACATTTTTTATTTGCGGGCCATTGCTAAGAGGGTTCTAACAAGCTGCATGTGGAAGTTGAGTAGGTTACGTGAGCTGAGGATATCTCTTTGACAAAAGAAGGAGATCTTATTGAGGGTTGAGGGCTCCAATGCCATGGCTAAGAGAATCAAGGATGACATTACCATGTTTGAGCAATGCCTAGAAGAGCTATAGTGGCAAGGGCCACCTGATGCTATAGAGCTAAATGAAGTGGAGGTTGATCTAAATGCATCAAAGAGTGTGCTCCATTGACTTGGAATCACTAAGGATTCACACCTTCTTGCCCAAGAGGTGGAAGCTCAACAAGTACTTTTTCCTTATCATTTGGCATTATCCTTTTCTTTTGGCAGCTACTATACTCTGTTGGCCTAGTGTTGTATTTATTTTGGTGTCTTTTTGCATTTTGATACCTTCTAAAACATTTTGGTATATCTTTTTGTGTATTTTGATACATTGTGATTTATCTTTTGGTATTTTTTAATAATATTGATACTATTTGGTACTCTATTATGATGAAATTTTCACGTTTGTCTTGTAGATGGAATGTGATTTTCTTGCGATCGAGAGTCAAGAGACTCAGGTCTGAAGTGATTTTCTTAAAATGTTGATTATAGAACTGGAGGAAGACAAAAGGTTTGCATTGTTTCCTAGACCCCAAGTTGTGGATGAAGGAAACACAATCCATGTTTCGGAGACATGCCTTGCTTGTGGGAAATCTATACACTCTACCTATGTTGAGGGTTCTTTCATGCTAGCCTACATGTACCATTACCCACCCCCTGTGTTTCGTTGCCACTCTCATGAAAAACAACACTTGTGTAAAAGCTAGATGCAATCATCAAATACTGGAAGTGGCCAAGAGTTGGACTCACAAGGGATATATTCACGAGAGAGTAACTATTTAATTCTTTCTAATATTGTCTACCTTATTCTTCTTTTCCTTTTTCTCTATGGGTCATTTTACTGAAATTTGTAGATTGAGGGGCTAATATGGCATATGTAGATAACCATGCTGCAAATAAGGACTCGAAGGATCTTGGATACAACTCTAGTAATGCCAAGAAAGAGATGCTTGGGGACCCTAAAGCAAGCAATGACTAGGGTGAAAAAATGCATGTGACAATACCTACTAAGCCTGCTCTCTGTGAAAAGAAAAAGGGGGAGTTGGAAGAAGAGGAGGAGCCCGCTATGGTTCTTGTCTTTGGAGAGCATACGGAAATACCCACTGAGCTTGCTATCTGTCTATGAAGAGCAGAAGAGGGAGTTGGAAGGAGAGTAGGAGCCTAATACGATTGTTGTCTCTAGAAAGCAGAAGGGGGAGCTGGAGGGAGAAGGGGAGCCTATTATGGTTTGATAGATGATTTTTGATGCTGAGAAGTGCTTAAAAATAGCCAAAATTTATGAATATCTGGTAACTAGACTTCGTCAAAGGCGGCAGTGGCAATCAGGACGATCTTAAGTGGCAAGTCCCTAAAGCACTAGTGTTAATTTTTATGGAAATCGAACGGTGGCAGATGGCCGAGCTAGAGTTTCCCTAGATGCAAAACGACGTCATGAATACAACGCAAGTCTCGGATCTCCATTCCGAGGTCGTTTGATCCCCCATTTAATCCCTGCAAGGTTTGGGGTTATGAAGTGGCTACTAGATCTGGAAGTCAAGAAGAGCGTGACGGAGCCCAGCTTTGTAGATTTCGATGCCATGGAGTCAACCGTCCAAACGGATCTCATATCGGAGTCCGTTTGCACCCCCAAACAGGCTAAAAATCCTTCCATAGTAGTGTGAAAGTGGTTTTTTTTGAAGTGGAAATTTTATAAATGAAATGAAATGAAACTCTAAATGAAGAAAACATGAAAAAAATATCGTGATGTAGGGAGGGGCGTTTTTTGATTGACACCCCATTTTTTGGGGATGTATGTGCCTCTTGGATACTCAATCATGTAGAGAGAGAAGGGAAGATCCCTAATCCATGCAGAGAGGGCAAGATTTTGATGATAACCACGTGCAATATGATGAAGGGAATGAAATTCTGATTTTTAGTCTTTCTCTCTCCTCCCTCCCTCTCCTACATAGAGGCTATTCATGTGCAAGAATTCAAGAAGAAGAGGGGCTGAAGGATGCTTGTCCGCCGGCTAAGATCAGATTGCTTCAAGATGAAGAGGAGGCTAAGGAAAGACGTTCAGCACTGAAGAATGGTTGCTGGTCTAGTCTGTGGGCTGCCCATAATAATTTTAAAAAAACCAGCAACACGCAAGATACGCGGTATGCTCAAATTTTATAAAGAAATTTGCTTGTTTTTGTTGTTTCATGGTCCAAATGTTGTTCATATGCGATGAATTTTTGTTTGAACCTTGTTTGCATCATGTTTGAGGGATGTAATTATAGAAATGCAGAACCTATGATGATTTAGAGCCGTTATTAATTCTTTAAAACTCGTAAAATGTCATTTTCAATGGAAATTAGTGGTTTTTTTAAATTTTGAGTTGGAGGAAAGGGATGGAAGTGGAATAAAATCAAAGAAAATATTAATTTTTAGTCAAAATAATAAGACAATAAAAATAAATCAGAAAATACCTATTTTTTATTAATAATAAATAAAGAAAAATAGCAAAAAATAGAGAAAATTGGGATTTTTGCGCTTTAAAAAAGTGAAAAAATAAGTTTTATGTGCGTGAATGTTTGGAGAGGTTGAAGCATGAGGTCAAGCCTCAGTTTAACATTGTCCTTTGTGTTATAGTCTGTGTTTATTGTTTTTTACATACAAAAATGATACAAAACAATCATTTACACCTATGCAACGCACCAACATCTAAACGGTGAGGGGGGAGTGAAGTTTGTGTGACGATTTAATTGCTGAAAAGATACAAATTCTGATTTTTCTATTTGTGCATAGCATTTAGGGATCTTTCCATAATTAAATATAGGCGACTAGTAGCGCAAAAGTTTCGGTGCTAGTCCCTAAAGCAGCGCAGCACGTAACGCTTAGTTAAAATTCATGAAAGGGCTGTTTTCCACACCTCACATGGCTGGTTTTTTTAATCATAAAATGGTTGTGCACAATTTTCATACACCTTACATCAAGCATGCCATGTGGTATCTCTTGGAATGCATTGCACTTGTTTGATAAACTTTGACCAACGCTGAGAGGATAGGAAACCTAAGCTGCAGGTTTAGACGGGTGCTTCCGTTGGGGAAAGTTTTGTGAGGAAAATTAAAATCTCCCGGAACACTGAATTATGAAAGAGTGGAGTTTGTGCAAATGTTATATGTGTTAGCGACGCATCTTGGTGCCAATCCTTGAGGTGTAGGAGAGTCGCAGTGGAGCCGCATCAATTAGCCAAGAGGTGCTTCCCTATGTGTGTATTACGAGGCAGTATGTCTATATGTTATGGGATCTCCCTGTGAGGAGAAGGGAAGGTGAACATTGGACTACGTATCCGATAAAAATGCAAAATCGTCATAAGCATTTAGTTCAAAAGGAGTTTTTGATGCCAGGAGGCATATTCCATGGTGGATTTCGTGAGGTTTTGCGGTGGATTTCGTAAAATTTTATTACTGGGGCTCATACACAATGTGAATTCTTTGTGCGAAAAGTCGATAGGGGTGCCTATCCTTTTCGGATGTCTTGTTAATTTAATGTGCAAGTGGGTGATTCCATAGCGGGTGATTCTACAAAATACATATTTAAATTAATAAATGTTTATGAGTTTAGAGTGCGCACTCGTAATACATTAAGGGTAGGATTGAGTTCTAACCAATTTATTTATTTTATAGCTAAAGACTGCTACGTATTCACTTTTGTCGATTTAATTGTATTATTTTTCTAACAATTGTGAATGCTTCAGTTGATGTGTAGAGCAAGTAGCGGTAGCATTGGAAAGCATTGGAGGATAGTGTGTATTCAAATTATTATCAATTTTTAATTGGCGCGCATCTTAGGCATGGCGCCAATATTTTGACATGCTTATTTATTAAAGCGCTTGATATTTATTTATTATTTTTGTATGCGCATGGGCGCATGATTTAAATATTTGTATTGAACATTGTATTTGGGTACCGCCTGACTCCTTGGGCGCCCAATAGCTTTAATTCTTTAGTAACACAAAAGCAAACACAAAAGCTAAAGCATGCTAATTGTAAATTGGGCTATTTTTTGAGCTTGAAGATCAATAATATATAAAATACATGCTTTGTGGAGTGCTCACACAAGGCATGGGGGAAACTTGTACCCAATTAGTCTCTTGCTTCATTCGTGCAAGCTTTCTTCCTTGTTTTTTGTGCAAAATAGAGTTCTTTTGTTCTTAGGGACCTTCCGACGCTCACTACGCATGCATACGGCGTCCTATCTGTGCACCAGTGGTATTAAAGCGAAGCTGAGATCGAGAGCTTCCAATGGCTTACCATCTCGTGCGAGGGCGAAGCTCCTGGAATGATCGAGATCTACAGTCAGTCTCGTGGCAAACGGTCGATACCAGCGTGTTCCTGGTAGTAGTCAAGAACCCCCTGCTGTATACTCAGATCGCGAGGGACTGGCCTCGGCAGGCGGAGGACCACGCGGAAAGATCCTACATCAAGTCGTTGGTTTCTTCTCAATAGATAAGCAAATTTCAACCATAGCTATGAAAGCTTCAAGATCAAGCTTAGAAAGCTTAAAGAGAAGCTTTTAAGAAGCTTCAAACCTCATCTTTTTCCGTGGGCGGTGGCAGTATGTACTGCACGTTGCCGAAACGGACGTCAACATACTCTTGTCCTCAAAAGTCATGTTTAATTTAAAAAAAAACTAAAGGCTATAAGCCCCAAAGGTCCTAAAGTTCCTAAGCTTCAATCTCAATCAACTACCATAGAGGCAATTCCTATTCGACAATACACGAACCTGCTTACAACTCTCTGGAAGCCCTTGTTCACACCTGTGAATTGACAGAACCAGATTCCAGCAAACAATTGGCAACACGCAGCCTATACGCAAAATTATTTTCTTGGAAGACGATTGTGATATCAAATTTCGCAATCGTAAAGGAGAAATATTACAAAAGCCAAACTAAATATATATATATATATATATATGCCTTGTAAACCCGCCTTTGAGCTACACTCATCCCGCTAACAAGGTTTCGAGTGTGTGAGGTCTTTTGGAATTTTGCAGGATGTCTGATCAAACCATGGAAGATTTTATGGCTGAAGGTGACCTACCCGAACCAACAATGGAGCAAAAACTGGATTTGATTATGATGCAGCTTTAAGAGGAACAAAGAGCACGACAAACTTTGCAAGCTCAATTGGCCAATCTACAACGATCTACCACTGACCAAGATGGATCACAACCTGAAGATCTTATTCGACGTACGATCGATGCAACACTTGAAGCCCAATCTATTCGGAAAGAAACAAAGATAAGTAAAAGAAACTTCAAATTTCGTACTTTCAATGGATCACACGATGGAAAGACTGTACTTGCTTTTATCAGTCAATTTGATGATTATTTCCATGAAGAATCATATGCTGAGAAAGAAAAAATTAAATGTGTCACTAACCATCTAGTTGACCGAGCATCCTTATGGTGGACTGTTGTCCACAAAAGCTTTGATTGTCCCACTACTTGGGAGATTTTCCAAAACAAATTTTTGCAGAATTTCCTTCCACCCCAATTCCACGATAAAGCAATCAAACAATGGGATCTTCTACAACAAAGGGATTGCGAACCTAATTTCACAATATACTGAGCGTTTCAATAGAAGATGAAGAACATGAAGAGATGCTGGATTTTACGGAAGATGATGACGACATTGGTACTACTTCCGATACTTTGCCAGGTATGCCAACTTCCCGTTCTTTATTAACAATGAAATGTTTTGTGCATGGTAAAGAAAAGATTATTTTATATGATGATAGGAGCACACACGACTTTATTTCTGCAAAATTGGTCAAAGAATTGAATTTACATACTGTTTTTACACATTATCGCATCAAGGCTGCATTCCTAAGTACGAGATATAATGGAACACAAGAGGTGCATAATTTAGAAATTAAAATTGGTGATTATACTGAACGAAGAAATTTCTTAGTTGTACCTTTGCAGTCTAGTGACATTATCTTAGGAATGCCTTGGCGACATCAATACAATCCTGATATAGATTATTCTACGGATTCAATAAAAAACTATTTTCAAGGAAAAAAAATCACACTGCATGGTATGCACACTTCCAATCATTTTCCATTGCTTACTCATACTCAGGCTAAACGTGCATTACGTAAAAGTAGCAAATCCTATTTAATATGGGTGAATGAAATTAAAGCTAAAGAAAACCAGATGCATCCTAGGCATGCACAATTTCTTTCCCAATTCCAAGATTGTTTTGCTGCTAATTTACCACCTAGATTACCACCTATACATCCTGAAGATCATAAGATAGATTTAATTCCTGGATCACAACCACCATGTAAAGCACCATATAGACATAACCAAATTGAACAGAAAGAAATTCAAAACCAAATAGATGAATTGCTAACCCGAGGACTAATTAGAAATAGTAGTTCTCCATTTGGTGCACCTGTCCTATTAGTGAAGAAGAAAAATAATACCTATCGCATGTGCATTGATTATCATGCCCTAAATAAAATTAAGAATAGATACCCGATTCCTAGGGTAGATGATCTTATGGACAAGCTACAAGGATCTGCCATATTCAGCAAGATAGATCTTAAATCTGGATATCATCAAGTAAGATTGGACAAATCTGATATATCCAAAACTGCATTTAGAACACAATTTGGACACTATGAATTCCTGCTTATGCCTTTCGGTTTAACTAATGCACCAGCCACATTCAATCATATGATGAATTGCATATTTTTGAAACATCAGCATTGTGTCATTGTTTTCTTTGATGACATATTAGTTTTCAGTAAAAATGAGAATGAGCATTATGAACATTTGTCTTTAGTTTTTAAATTATTAAAAGACAATCAATTATATGCTAATCCAAAAAAAGTGAATTTTTCCAAACAGAAATTGAATATTTAGGACATATTATTTCATCAAAAGGTATTAAAGTCGACCCTAAAAAAATAGAAGCAATCTTAAATTGGCCAATACCCAAAAATGTGCATGAATTACGTTCTTTCCTAGGTCTTGCTAGCTTTTATAGAAAATTTGTGAGGAATTTCTCATTACTTGCATTACCTTTGACAAAACAATTAAAGAAAGGTATCATGTATAATTGGTCTGACAATCAACAAAAGTCCTTTAATTTGCTGAAACATGCTTTAACTCATGCTCTTGTATTACAATTACCTGACTTCAATAGACCATTTTTCTTAGTAGTTACTGATGCTAGTGGATCTGGAATAGGAATAGTCCTTATGCAAGATTCTCATCCCATAGCCTACTCTAGCTGGAAACTCAAACCAACTGAACTTAAGTATTCTACCTATGATAAGGAATTGCTAGCCGTAGTACAAGCCTTACGTCAATGGAAACAAACAAAGCATTAGACATCTCCTTAGTCAACCACAAATATCTGACCGACACATTAAATGGGCTGCTTTTATTCAAAGTTTTCATCCCCTTATACAATATCAAATTGGAAAAGAGAATGTTGTTACTGATGCTTTGAGTAGAAGATCGACAATTCACAATATTTTTGTGATATCATTTGATTCCCTTATCCCTATGAAAGATACTTATCAACAAGATCCTACTTTTCAAGCTTATTGGAATAAACTAGTTGCAAATAATTGGATTCCTATTGATTCATTGTCTTACACTAATGGATTTATGTTTTATAAAAAAAGGTTATGTGTGACTGTTCCATTTCGATCATTTGTTTTGCATTGAATTCATTGTCCCCCCATAACAAGGTCATAGAGGAATTATATCTACTTTGCGTACATTGATTGAAGATTTTTATTGGCCACACATGGACATTGATGTATCTAATTTTGTATCTGAATGCCTAATTTGTCAAAGAGTTAAAAGACACCATGGCAAACAATATGGTTTACTAATGCCCTTATCCATTCCATCACAACCATGGGAACAGATTTCAATGGATTTTATCACTGGTTTACCTACTACTAAAGCTAATCATGATATGATTTGGACTATTGTAGATAGGTTTAGCAAACAAGCATATTTTATTCCATGCAAGAAAACCTTAACTGCATTTCAAGCTGCTCAATTGTTCTTGAAAACTGTTTTCACTAGCCATGGTTTACCAAAAGTTATTATTTTTTATCGTGATTCTAGATTCTGCAATAATTTTTGGATTACTTTGTTTGCTAACTTACGAAGAGAAATTGATTTTTCATCTGCATTTCATCCTGAAACAAATGGTCAAACTGAAGCTACTAATAGTACCATTTTAGATCTTTTGCGTGCCTACACAATTTCAAAACCGCACACATGGGATACATATCTACATTTACTTCAGTTTGCATATAATAACACACCACATACAGCTACAAAGAAAGCACCATTTGAAATTATTTATGGATATCGATTGCCTACACCTGTTACATCGTTGTCAAACAAAATTCAAACTGCTGATGATATTGCTAGCATGCATGCTACTATTTTTGATGAAGTTAAAGATATGATTTCCAAAGCCCAGCAATCATATACAAAACAAGCTAACAAGAAAAGAAAATCTATGAGTTTTAAAGTTGATGATTATGTTTGGTTACGAATTGAAAAGCGAAGATTACAAAGTGTTGATAAACACCCCGTTGTAAAATTAGCACCTAGATTTTATGGACCATTCAAGATCATACACAAAATCAATGACAATGCATTTAAACTAGAATTACCACAACATTGGAAAATCCACAACACCTTCCATATTAGTTTATTACGACCTTTTAGAGGACAACTACCTGTACACCCTGTCTATAAAAACCCTCCTTTGCTAGATGAAGAAACTGAAATTCTTGAGCCTGAAACTATTATAGATACTAACTTTTTGACCACTAGAACTGGCCATAGATATCCTAGATATTTGGTTAAGTTTAAAAAGCATCCTGTTGAAGAGGCCCAATGGATGCATGCTAGAGACCTAAGTGCTTTTCCCACACTGTTAGCTCCACATTGAGCTAATAGCAATTGAGGACAATTGCTATCCCACCTCGGGGGTATGATGCCAGGAGGCATATTCCATGGTGGATTCTGTGAGGTTTTGCGCTGGATTCCGTAAAATTTTATTACCGAGGCTCATACACAAGGTGAATTCTTTGTGCAAAAAGTCAATGGGGATGCCTATCCTTTTCGGGCGTCTTGTTAATTTAATGTGCAAGTGGGTGATTCCATAGCGGGCGATTCCGCAAAATACATATTTAAATTAATAAACGTTTATGAGTTTAGAGTGCGCACTCGTAATAAATTAAGGTTAGGATTGAGTTCTAACCAATTTATTTATTTTGTAGCTGAAGACTGCTAGGTATTCACTTTTGTTGATTTAATTGTATTATTTTTCTAACAATTGTGAATGCTTCAGTTGATGTGTAGAGCAAGCAGCAGTGGCATTGGGAAGCATTAGAGGATAGCGTGTATTCAAATTATTATCAATTTTTGATTGGTGCGCATCTTAGGCATGGCACCAATATTTTGACGCGCTTATTTATTAAAGCGCTTGATATTTATTTATTATTTTTTTATGCACATGGGCGCACGATTTAAATATTTATATTGGACATTGTATTTGGGTACCGCCTGACTCCTTGGGCGCCCAATAGCTTTAATTCTTTAGTGGCACAAAAGCAAACACAAAAGCTAAAGCGTGCTAATTGTAAATTGGGCTATTTTTTGAGCTTGAAGATCAATAATATATAAAATACATGCTTTGTGGAGCGCTCACACAAGGCATGGGGGAAAATTGTACCTAATTAGTCTCTTGCTTCATGTCGTGCAAGCTTTCTTCCTTGTTTTTTGTGCAAAAATAGAGTTCTTTTGTTCTTGGGGACCTTCCGACGCTCACTACATACGCATACGGCGTCCGATCTGTGCACCAGTTTTAGACGCTCCTGACCTGCGAGGCCGTGTGGTGGGGTTGTCTGTCATATGCATGAGGTTTGGCTAGTGCCATAGCCAGTGCTGGCCCATTTTTGGTCCCATCAGTGGTGTGTTTACCGGGAGCTGCCTATAAGTGGTGGTTTTCAAATCTTGGTCTAATAAGGGACCTGTTAGCTTTATTATATAGTTGATAGCCGCTTGAAGCAGTGGATGCTAAAATAGGTGGATTAAAGTTTCAGCCATGAGCATGATTATGAAACCAAGGAATCCCCGTAACCCTAAAGATACCTTGTCCATTCTAAAAGTTTTAGCAAATGAGGATAGAATTACTAAAACACCAACATCAAGCGATGGAGTAGACTCCTATTGTGTAGCATAGGACTCCCTAGACCACTCTGTGAGTTGGTAGAAAGGGATAGTAAGGATGATATTAACCTCCCTACACCAGTAAAGATGGAAATGGAAGAGGTTGGAGACCCCAAGACACTAGAGTTAGGTCATGATTACGAGGATTTTAATGGCCCAGTGTTGACCTCGAAGGAAAGGACTAAATGCCCTCCTCCCTATAGGGATCTCCCAGTGTTTCATGGGCTAGTTAATGAGGATCCGATGGTGCATTTACGAGAATATGGCCTAACTTGCCCTGCAAGTGGGTTCAATAATATTCATCGGATGCTTATATTCTCAAGTACCATAAAGGGAGAGGCTAGAAAATGGTATTGGAGCCTCCCAAGGGGGTCTATTAAATCCTTTGAGGAGTTGAGTGATCGATTTTTAGATGAATATGAGAAGAAGGTGCCTATGACCCAATTTTTAGGGTAGCTGATGCAGATTAGGCAAGAGTCCTATCCTTCTGTTAAAGAATACGCTATAGCCTTTGATGATATTCTGAGGCTTTGGCCAAGAAGAGCTACTGCATTACCAGGTGATGTGCTATGTGAGCTCTTTTTAAGTGGCTTAGAGATTAGCATGCAAATCCAAGTGGGATTGCGGAATCCTAAGTCGTTAAGGGAAGCAAAGATGCATGCCATTGATTATGAGGGACATATTCAGAGATGTTGGGAAAACTTTTGGAGTTTTCCCTGCTCAGTACAAGTGCATCCTAGCTTCCAACCATTTCTACAAGGAGATAGCTCACTTGTTGATACCAATGCAGCCTATGAGAGAAACCTTGGTAGCCAAAATCTCCAAGTAGAAAATGGAAATAGCAGGGATAATATACCTGCTGGGGATAAAAAGATTCCAAGCCCAGTAAGTCCCATCAAGGCTTGCAGCACTTCCATGAGAGGTAGTTGTGACGCGGAATTGATAGAACCATTAGGTCTACAAGCTTAGATGAGCGTTCTATGAGTGGTTCTAGTTGTGTTCCTAGTAAGGCTCTTGAGAGACCTTTCCAATTTATAGATGAATCATGCTTTCGAGTAGATGCTATTCATTTTAGTAAAAGCATGGTTCCTACGGCTAAGCAGTTGTTGCAAAGTGGAAAAAGGCAAGTAAAGACATCTCGTGTAGAGAAGATGCAGCATGCCTAAGGTCCACCTGTACCATCTGTACTAAATAGAAGCCATAAGGTTGTGAGGCCATTTGGTAATGGTGATAAATCCACAGTGAGTCCATTCGACCAATGTGGGTAGATGAGGCAGTCTAAGAATATGAAAAGGAATATGAGATGGATTTGGAGGCCCAAAACCCCTAAAAATACTATTGGTGTGTCAAATGAAGGGCCAGGAATTACATGTGGACATGCTTTGATGGATTCCCAAGAGGATGCAACTAAAGGCCATAATGTGACATCTGATAATAAGGACCGCCACCTTGAGATGCATGTGATGAATCTAGGCTTGAAGCTCTGTCTAGTTTGGATCGTATCATTGACATATGGAATGGTCCAATTAGAGAAGAGTTGAATGATCATAAATCCATGATTCTCCCTGTAGGAGGAGTTACTGGAAAGTTGGGACACGCGATCCATTTGAATGATGACCAAGGGGATGAGATATATCAACCTAATGATGTCATTCATTCAGTTCATAGTACCCAAGAAGAGATGGTCATTATTACTGAGATATCAGTAGAAAGGCTTGGGCTAATGGATCTACAAAGAGCATAGATCAAGCTTTTAGCTGACTCACATGAGTAGCATGAGGCTAGTTCTCCTATTTTATGCTATCCGTGGTATCTTGATTAGTTTGATAGGATATGTTGTATATGCCAAGGAGATCATATATTACATGGATTAGAATGAATTATCCATTTTAGGCCAAGAGGGCCAGTTAGTTTGCACTGAAATGCTTTATTTCTTTAGGCCCAAAGGGCCATTCGCTTGTTTGGTGCGGTTATAGTTAATGCGGTTTTGTTGTTTTAGTGATTGCACCATACAGGTTGAGAAAGTCGCTGGAGGGAGCCTTTGCTGCGAAGCAGCTTTTTGTGGCCATTCCAGGTGGTTTTGCCCCCTTTTCAAGTTTTCCCCTTAAGCAATTAATGATATATGTGCGGGTGAGGGTTACTTTCTTTTGTTTTTTGGAGACTGGCAACTAAGGCATGAAGTCCCAGGTTTAGGTTAGGTATGTTTGGGGGAGGTCTGAGTAGTCCTTGCCTCCTGCAAGGCATTGTCAGGCATTGAAAGACCTATTTTAGATGGGAGTTCTAGTGACCCTGTTCTACTGACCTACTAGGCGGCCATTCTAAGAGTTCATGTTAGTTATGAGGTAGTTAGAGAAGCATACTAGAATAATGATGGAAAGAGACAAAACCCTAAAGATCTGAAAGAAAATATCTGAATATATGGAGGTGTGTAAAAAGGGGTTTTAACCCCTATAACAAAAGGAAAGAAAGAAAAATCCTTGAGCTGTTGTTTATCGCCTTGCGAAGGCCTGGTAGGTTCCTAGGGATGAGACAAGATCCGGGGCCGATACCTTGTCTTCTTAGGGGTGGCAACTAGCTGAAAAGCAAAGAAAATAAAAGAAGGTTGGAGCGAAAATAAAAGTGAGCATTAGAAAAGGATTAAGTGTCGCCTTGCGAGGGCTTGGTAGGTTTTGGGTACCGAGACAAGACCTGAGGTCGATGCCCTATTCTCCTTGGGTCACTACGCTCAGCTCCCTCCTTTTTACACACCCGAGTATAGAAAATAAAAACCTTTAAAAAAAGAGTAATGTGCTAAAAGACAATATTTCTTGATCAGGCTATAGGAGTCCTCGCCCTAGGAGAAGCTCCTGGTTGAGTTGTCCTTAGTTAGGTAGGTAGTTCAGACCACCACTTAGGATGACCTCTTTGATAGTTCTTCTTAGCTTGGCTGTGTTGGAGTAGTTGGTTAGTGACTGGCTTCAGGCCTTCTATCAGATTATGCTGGGCCTACTCCTCGTGGATTTCATACCTTGGTTTTGTCAGGGGGGTAGGGTCTGAGCTGTGATGTATTGTGTTGTGTATGTTTTGTATCAACTTGATGCTCCTTTTTATTGTTTATGTGCAAATCTATTCGTGGGATTCGATGGGCTGAGTCGCCCTATCTCGTGGTCGCCAATGACAGATGAATTTTTATGCTGACAAGTGCTTAAAAATAGCCAAAAATTACAAATATCCGGGCAAAAATAGACTTCGTCAAAGGTGGCGATAGCAATCAGGACGATTTTAGGTGGCAAGTCCCTAAAGCTAGTGCTAATTTTTATGGAAATCAAACAGTGGCAAATGGCCGAGCTAGAGTTTTCCTAGATGCAAAACGACGTCAAGAATCCAACGCAAGTCTCGGATCTCCATTCCGAGGTCGTTTGATCCCCCATTTAATCCCGGCAAGGTTCGGGGTTGTTAAGGGGCTACTGGATCTGGAAGTCAAGAAGAGCGTGGTGGAGCCCAGCTTTGTAGATTTTGGTGCCATGGAGTCAGCCGTCCAAACGGATCTCGAATCGGAGTCCGTTTGTACCCCCAAACAAGCTAAAAACCCTTCCATAGTAGTGTGAAAGTGGTTTTTTTTTGAAGTGGACATTTTATAAATGAAATGAAATGAAACTCTAAATGAAGAAAACATGCAAAAACATGTCGTGATGCAGGGAGGGGCGTTTTTTGATTGACGCCCCATTTTTTGGGGATGTACATGCCTCTTGGATACTCAATCATGTAGAGAGAGAAGGAAAGATCCCTGATCCATACAGAGAGGGCAAGATTTTGATGGTAACCATGTGCAATATGATGAAGGGAATGAAATTTTGATTTTTAGTTTTTCTCTCTCCTCCCTCTCTCTCCTTCATAGAGGCTATTCATGTGCAAGAATTCAAGAAGAAGAGGGGCTGAAGGATGCTTGTCCGGATGTGATCGGATTACTTCAAGATGAAGAGGAGGCTGAGAAAAGAGGTTCAACACTGAAGAATGGTTGCTGGTCAGTCTGTGGGCTGCCCATAATAATTATTTAAAGACCCGCAACACGCAAGACACGCGGTATGCTCCAATTTCATGAAGAAATTTGCTTGTTTTTGTTGTTTCATGGTCCAAATGTTGTTCATATGCGATGAATTCTTATTTGAACCTTATTTGCATCATGTTTGAGGACTGTAATTATAGAAATGCAGAACCCGTGATGATTTCAAGCCGTTATTAATTCTTTAAAACTTGTAAAATGTCATTTTCAATGGAAATTAGTGGATTTTTTCGATTTTAAGTTGGAGAAAGGGGATGGAAATGGAATAAAATCAGAGAAAATGTTAAGTTTCAGTCAAAATAATAAGCCAATAAAAATAAATCAGAAAATACCTATTTTTTATAAATAATAAATAGAGAAAAATAGAAAAAATAGAGAAATTTGGGATTTTCGCGTTTTAAAAAAGTAGAAAAATAAAATTTATGTGTGTGAATGCTTGAAGAGGTTATAGCATGAGGTTAAGCCTTAGTTTGGCCTTGTCCTTTGTGTTATAGTCTGTGTTTATTATTTCTTTACATACAAAATGATACAAAACAATTATTTACACCTATGCAATGCACCAACACTTAAACGGTGAAAAGATATAAATTCTGATTTCCCTCTTTGTGCGACGATTTAATTGTTGAAGTTTGTGCAACGATTTAATTACTGAAAAGATACAAATTTTGATTTCCCTTTTTGTGCATAGCATTTAGGGATCGTTCCATAATTAAATATAGGCGACTAGTAGCATGGAAGTTCCAGTGCTAGTCCCTAAAGCAACGCAACATGTAACGCTTAGTTAAAATTCATGAAAGGGCTGTTTTCCACACCTCACATGGCTGTTTTTTTAAATCATAAAATGGTTGTGCACAATTGTCATATACCTTGCATCAACCATGCCACGTGGTATCTCCTGGAATGCATTGCACTTGTTTGATAAACTTTGACCAACGCTGAGAGGATAGGAAACCTAAGTTGTAGGTTTGGACGGGTGCTTCCGTTGGGGAAAGTTTTGTGAGGAAAATTAAAATCTCCTAGAACGTTGAATTATGAAAGAGTGGAGTTTGTGCGAATGTTATATGTGTTAGTGACGCATCTTGGGGCCAATCCTTGAGGTGTAGGAGAGTCGCAATGGAGCCGCAGCAAGAGGTGCTTCCCTATGTGTGTATTACAAGGCAGTATGCCTATATGTTATGGGATCTCCATCTAAGGAGAAGGGAAGGTGAACGTTGGACTACATATTGGATAAAAACGCAAAATTGTCATAAGCATTTAGTGCAAAGTGAGTTTTAGACACTCTTGGCCCGTGAGGCCGTGTGGTGGGATTTTTTGTTGTATGCATGAGGTCTGGCTAGTGCCATAGCCAATGCCAGCCCATTTTAGGTCCCATCATGGTTCCTAAAAATGAGTGGAGACTAGGTGAACTCAGTCACTTTTGAGTTTAGATATTTATTTAGTCTCTTGCACATGCCTAATTTGTTAACTTATTTTGTAGCCCTAAGAGCCTAGTGGCTCAAAGAGGAGTTTTCTTTGTGGAAAGTAAGCTTCCAGGTGATGTTTGTGCAACCAAGGGTAGATTGATAATCATTGATTTCAATGTGATGCTCTTGAAGGAATTGAAAGAACCTTTTAAATAGGACGCTATGGAGGGGTCCAAACCAGTCTAGGTTAGTAAGGACTATTAGTGTAGGGTGAGGCCTGGAGCCAAATAGTTCCTATTGTAGAACTCTCATTGTAGCAAAAGTTCTTGGTTGTATGCTATTGTATGGAGTTTAAGTAGATTGTCCCATGAAGAGAGTGTGCCAAGCACATAGTAAATTGTTATAATATTTCCTCATAGGTTCTATTGGCTCCTTCATCCATTCGATGGACTCTTTAGAGTACTTAGACTCATCCCAATTGTATTGTAATCATGTGAAGGCTACCTTCATCTATTCTTGAGTTTGATGAGCTGATATCCTTACCTTTCTCTTATCTAGATAAACCATAAGATCTATGATTTGGGCACGTTTGATTTTGTTCTTTTTTCTCATAACCTCAACTTCTTGTAACTTATGTGGCGATGATTATATGGCGATTGTGTGGTGATGTGATGTTGTAGGTGGTGATATGTGGTAATCTCTGAGATTTTATAAATGTCAATGTTGATTATGGTATTGTAATGTGCACTACAAGAATTATCAGACATCATGATATAATCAAAGAACCAAAAGGTCTCATTCTCCATATAGTGAGTGGTGGATTTTGCTCGAGAAACATGTTTAAAAATAGCCAAAAATTTTGAATTTCAAGAGAAAAATAGACTTTATTGAAGGTGGCAGTTGCAGTTAGTACGATTTTAAGCTGCAAGTCAGATATGGGTGCCAAAAGTGCTTTAAAGACCCACCAAGCGACGGTTGGGAAATTTTCATAATTTCTCAAGATGTCAAAATGGACCTCAGAAAGAGCCACCAATGCGGGACCTTGAGACAGATGCCGAGAATTTTTCAGAAGCCGATTCGGAGGCCGGATGAGAGACGGGAGTGCTCGAAGGCCAAGACCCAAAACAAAGTCAAGTGTAAATGAACTTTAGGCAAAAGGGTGTGAATCTTGGAGGCTCCCCTTGGCCCCCCCCAAAAATTTGACGATTGGGGGGGGGGGGGGGGGGTACATAACTTAGAAGCATATAAATACCATTGACAACACCCTGATAGACATAAGTATCAGGTCCAAGCCAAGAGATCAAATTAGCCCATGATAGGGTAGTTGCATCCAATAAATATCAAGAGAGCATGTACATGTCACAATGAGTCCCATTGTCTCATTGTGATAAGCTCAAGCTCAACTACATAAACCAAATGCTCTATAGTACATCCAAGTGTCAAAGTGGCTCAATATATAAAGTCGAATAGCTCCTACTGAAGCAAAAGCCAAAATGCCAAATGAGCAAGCAAAGCGTAGAATATCATGGTGATGACATCAAGACATCCAAGATCCATACTTAATACATCCAACTATAAATCATTCAATCTATACATCTTTCATTCAAATTTTGATGAAAATAGACATACTCGATTAAGGAGATAACAGAAGATCTTCAATTGTATTTGGGGGTGTTGGTGCTTGCTTCTCCTCTTCCTAAATACAACCCCATAATTTGCTCACACTAGTCGGATACTGCATTATTTCGCTCCCCATTGCGGCCTTTGACTTGTTAATGGCTGCCTAGACATGGAGATAAGAAGCTAGTCTTTCTCTCTCCTCCCTCTCTCTAACCTCTTCTATGGGTGTTCATGTGCACTACCTTGAAGGAGGAATCAAGAAGGAGATTGAAGCAAATGATGATGGAGATTAATGGAGATGTTGAAGATTGATGAGCAGCATGGAATTGAGAGCAATGCAAGCTCTACCTACTAGTCATGCAGTCATTTAATGCGTCTCGAGTTTCATAGAAACACGATATGACTATTTTTAATGAAGGAAATGAAGCTTTTTTGACATTTTATGATGGAAATGATGTTCTTATGTGATGAAAATTGTTTGAGTGTGCTGATTGCATTATGCTTAATTGCCATCTATTAGAAAATTCTGATTTCATAATGATTTACATGTGCTATTTAAATCCCACAAAGCCCGAAATGCGGTTTTTAAGGGTAAAATGATGGTTTTGCCGTTTCAGGTGAGTGAAATGTGTTCCTATGGGGAAAAATGGGAAATAAAATTGAATTTTAGTATGTTGAAATGATTGGTATAAGGAAAAATAGAAAATAATAGTGAATGTTATCAAATAAATGCTACAAAATAAGAAAAAATAAGGAAAAAATAGGAAAATGCTTCATTAAAATAAGAAAATTTATAATGAATGTTTGTGAATGTATGGTAGTGGCAAAGCATGAGGTTTAGCCTCAATTTGCCCTATATTTTTGTTAAAGTTCGCGATTTATCGCTTTTCATACATCAAAACATGACAAAATGAACCCCTACACATGTAACGGAAGCACTACCTAAAAGTAGGGTGTGGGGTGTTTGAATTATGCAATTTGGATGCTGATTATTGCTGATTTTGCTTATGCATAGCATGATATATAGTTCATTGTATTTTAATCAAGAGGATAGTAGCATGAGCATTATCTTGGTGCTATCCTTACATCGCCGCAATGAGTTAGTGAATGAGCATTAGAAAGCCTGGTTGTGTGCGACATGTTTCTGATTGAAAATTATGTTTGAGCACATTAGGATCATCCACTTTTGCATGTGCATATCAACCATGGTATCAAAATACAAAGAACTGGATGCATAGCACATATTTTCCATTATGATGACCTATGCTTGAGTGTGAAAGACAACCTAATCTGCAGGCTAGTCGATCGGTCTTTGGGAATTGTTTGGTAAGGACACATGGTATCTCCTAGAATACATTCAAAATGAAAGAGTGGAGCTTGTATCGTGTGTACTTTATGGTGGAGCGACACATCTTGGGGCCAATCCCCAAGGTGTAGGAGAGTCGCAGTGGAGCCACAACAGTTAGCCGAGAGGTGCTTCCCTATGTTTGTGCTACGAGGTATTATGCCTATATGTTATGGGATCTCCCTCTAAGGAGAAGGGATGGTAAAACTCTGGACTATGACCTAATACAAACACAGAATCGACATTAGCATTTAGTGTAGAGTGAATCTTAGATGCTCCTAGCCCGCGAGGTTGTGTGGTGGGGGTTGTCTGTTGTATGCATGAGGTCCGGCTAGTGCCATAGCCAGTGCCGTCCCATTTTAGACCCCATCACATAGAAACTAGATTATATGATTACGGTGTGATTATGTGGTGATATAATGTTGCAGGTGATAATAGGTGATGGTCTTTGGGATTTTAAAAATGTCAATGTTCATTATGGTATCTTGGGAAGTTATGTTGAGGAGGTGATCATTGTGTTGGTATGGCCCATTATTGCTTAGTGGGGACCTACATGTGCTATGGACCCCACATGGGTCACCACGAAATGAGAGGGCTCCATCACAGTAGTGGAGTTCCTTCTTACCACTTGGTGGTGACTCTTGTGGGTAGTGAGGGTGAGAACCACAAGTGCCAAGTGTGATACGATATTCTGGGTGGCTATAGATAGTGAACTTTGGGCTTTTAAAAATTTCAATGTTAATTATGGTACATTCAAAATTTATATTGAGGAGGTGAACATTTTGTTCATATGGCTTGTTATCACACTTCGTAGTGACCGGCATGTACTGTGAACCCCACATGGGTCACCATACCGAGAGATAGAGATCCACCGCAGGAGTAGAGTTCCCTCCTACGGCTTGGTGGTAACCCTCATGGGTGGTGAGGATAAGAACCACAAGTGCCAAGTGTGTTTTGGGATAAAGGGCAGTGCCCATGCACCCGTAAGGGCCACGTTATACATAGTACATATACCTATCTAAAATCATTATTTAGGTACACTCTTCAATACCAAAAATCATGTGTCTCTATCTCTTCTCTCTCTCTCAACCTACATCTCTACATAGAAGCTCCATTGCAGCAAACTCAAAAAACTAGTATCCAAGAAATCAGGAGCTTGGCATTTCTTCAGGTGCGGGAGCTTGAAGTTAGATAAGAGTTCACTATGAAGAGTCTGCTCTGGCAGAGTCTGTAAGCAGGGGAGCAAGGTTTGAAGCTTCTTCTTGAAGCTTGAAGCTTGAAGCTTCCCTCTTCTTGAGCTTGTTGGCAGCCATCGTTGGCCACTTGGGGACCCTCCCCATCATCTCCAACACTTGGACCAGCATTCTAATCTCTTCAGGGCTAAAGGCGCCATCCGCATGGGTATGCTGATTTGGTTTTCAACATGCTTAGAACCTACAGCAACTGCTCCTCTTCATTTGGCATCATGGCTATGCTCCAGACTTTGCATATAATGCTTAGCATTGAGCATTAAAGTGTAGTATTACAGTTGGGGCTGATGTACAGAAGCTGATGTACATTCAGCTTCAGGTCTAAAATACATAATACTCAAATCTGAAATAAATAGGAGGGCAGCACATATCTTTGTGTATCTAGTGCATACATATCATGATCATTTGATGGCTATTGGATGTTAGTGGGGTGTTGGATGTCTCAAGGATCATGTGGCATTTTCTTGAGGCTAGGTAATCTTGGCAATCATTTTTCTCAGTTTGCAGACTTACTTGTGGCTGGAATACACAATCCACAGCCTACAATTTACATGCATCTATTTGTCCTTTAATGACATTAGTTCTTGGACATGCATGTTGAGGTGTATACATGCTCAAGTAATGTCAAGACACTGAGGAATGATATGCCTATGTATTGAAATGCATTTGACTAATTTTAACTAAGATTTCACTTAGTTTTGATAGAGATTTAGATGTTGGAATAATAGGGTTGAATGACATTTTGACTGCGTATGCATTATGTCTTGCTTCTAGACTTGGTATCGGGCATTCTATACCATGTATTCATGATTATGATTGATGTTACATGCTTGGATTTGATTTCGGAATGCATTTGAGTAGTCATTAAAGGTCATTTTTTGGATCACCTTTACTTACAGGTCTATTGTTGTACATTCAAGATAGTTTTTTGCATATCCAGGACAACATACCTCACTGTGAATAAATTTAATATTTTGATCAGCTTTGCATGGTCTTTGGAGCTCAATCTCAGTTAGTCTGAGAGGTTATTTTAGTTTTGAATTTTCAAGACAGATTTTTCCTGAATGTTTGGGGGATTGCACTCCTGAATTGCAGGACAGTCACATGTATTGTCAAGAATTTTTGGACAGCACTCCTGAATTGTAGGACAACCACCTGTATTGTTAGGAATTTTAGGACTGCACTCTTTTTTGTCAGGAAATTGGTATGTTTACTATCATTGAATGCCTTTGAGGCATTTTGGGCAATGACCTGATGTATGTTCTTCGTGTACAGCTTTCATTGCTTGGCATTAGCCCTCTCATTTATTGTCATATGGTTATTGGGCTGTGAATCATGGCTAGCATTAGTGACAATCATCTTATGCATATCAAGAAGCTTGAAGGAGCACAAAACTTTGCAATTCAGCAAAAATAATGCTATAACATCTTGTTGCAGAAGAAGCAAGCAAAGCCGATTAAAGTAAAGGGAACAAAACCAACTGATATAGAGCAGGACGACTAGGATGAACTGAATGAGCTTGCACACTCGACCATTGAGCTATCGATTTCTAATGCTTTGGTGTTTAACATATTGAAGGGTTGGATTTTTCTTATGATATTTAGAAGTGACTGGAAGAATTGTATGCCTAGAAGAGTGCTGCAAGAAAAGTCTATTGGTTGAAGAAACTCATGGATTTGTGTATAAAAGAGGGTACTGCAATGTCTACTCACCTTAGTGAGTTTAACTCCATTTTTAGCCAACTTGCCACTTTGAATTTCAATATTGATGATGAGTTCAAATATATGTTCTTGCTTTGCACTCTACGAGAGAGATGGGATACCTTCATGACTACTATGAGCAATTCTAATGCTATGCTTTTGTATGCTGATGTAGAGAGTGCTCTACTCATGGAAAAAAGAATCGGCAAAACAATGCATCTAGTAAGTCTTCCAATGCTTTGCATACTAGAGGCATATCACAGCAGAAAGGTAAATCTGATAGCAAGGGACACAACAAATCACGTGGTAAGGATGTTGAGTGCCATCACTGTGGCAAGAAGGGTCACTTAAAACGTGACTGCTATAAATGGAAGAAAGAGAAAGGGAAGGGCAAGAACACGGATGATAGCAAGGAAGAGAAGAAGGAGAGTTAGCCTGCTAAGAAGAGCAATGTAAAGATCGAAGAGGTGAATGTAGTTAGCCATAAGAGCAACAGTGGGAATGATGTACTCTTTTTCTCTTCATCTTTCAGTGCACATGCTTTGATAGCCGATACGGATGATGACATGCACACTTGGATTTTGGATTCAGGTGCATCTTTTCATGTCGTCCCTCATTGTGACTGGTTTACAAACTATATAGGAGGTCGACATGGTGTTTTCCATCTTGGGGACAATTATGTATGTGACATAAGCATTGGCAGTGTGCAACTGCAATTTCAACATGGATTTGTCTTCACTCTTTAGAATGAAAGGCATGTACCATAGCTCAAGAAGAGCTTGATTAGTACTAGTCAACTAGATAATGATGGTTTTCATACCACCTTTGGTGATGGAAAATGGAAGATCTGTAAGGAATCCATTAGGGTAGAAAATGCTTCAAAAAACGCACTTGTGAGAAAATGATTAAGCTGCTAATTAGTTGAGATCTTGGAAGAATGAAAACACCAAATTTGGTTATTTTTGAGAAATGTCCACCTATATCATGGTTTGTCTACTCCCGCGTCTTCTTTTCACGCGTTCTTTCTCCACGCTCTTTCTCCATTCTCTTCTTTGTTCTCACTTTCTTATCATTGTGATCGTCGATCTACTAAAATGTTTAGCAATACCTCTGCAAGTAATACTGATGCAAGCACATGCAAGTACAAAACTTACTATCCAACTAGATCCAATTTATTCATCTTGGAGAAGTATACATAGTCAACTACTAACAAATGAGAATGAGGCCAACATATTGCAAACTCAAGGAAAGAAACATATAGATTTGTGGGCACAAACAAGCATTTCTGAGCTAACAAATAAGATTGATGTTTTGGAAAATGCTAATAAGTCATTACAAGACAAGCTAGCACACTTAAAGAAAACTCCAATAGGATTTAGAAAGAGAAAGAGACCATTAAAAAATATAACTAGCTTGTGTGTGTGAGTAAAGAAAAGAAGATTGAATCTTGCAAAGAAATATGTCTCTAACATGTTAGGTATTAATATTTGAGAGGGTGAGGAGAGAATCAATTTTTAAAAGGACTTAAAGGACACTATAAAACCAAACGAAATTCTAGAGACATGTGATAGTGTGGGCATTAGTCGAAAATGTTACCGGGCTATCTCAAGATTATGGTTTAAAAATCTAAAATGTAATAGAATAATTTGAATACAATGTATTTAACAATATATGGGTTGATATAAGAAGAGTGCAGATTGCAATGGTTCACATGTATAGACTCATATTAGAGGAATGTCACGATGTTTTGAAGTTTGCTTTGAAGTTAGATAGAAAATATTCAAAAAGGACAAAAGATGAAAAGAGTCAGCATTTGCATCATGAACATGGTATTGGAATACAACACTGGTGGGGATCAAGCACCAGTGCATAAGTTCCAGTGTGAGACAGTCTAAGATGGAGATTTGGTGGGTTGGTGCAGCTCAGGTACCAATTGAGAATCATCAAACATTGAAATGGTTGTTTACTCATATAGGTATTCCAAACATAATTGAGTCTCAAAGTGAAGGAGAAATTTTGGTTGTTGATGGGGTTGGTAATTTTAATGTGGAATGGCACATGAGTACTGGCTTGAAAACTATCAAATGCATGCTTGGAATATGTAATGGGGCAAATGCAAAATATCCTTGTATTTATTGCATGGAAAGTGTTGGATCTAAAGATTGAAGCAACTTGCGCCCTATAAGAAGAGCCCCAACTAGAGACTCTATGGATCTAAGTTTTTAAAAAAACAAGGAAGATATATGGGATCCAATTCTTTCCATTCCTCTACAAATGTTCATATATGTACTTTGCATGCAGATATTAGAATTATTGATAAACTTCTCAGGTTGCATCTCGACTATGCATACTCAATTAAGCCTTTGTCTTTATTGGATGAGTGTATTGACAAATGTGAGGTATTACTCCCAAAAATTTGTTTTCATGGAGGTCAAGTTCACTTAAGAAAAGATCCAATACTTTTAGGGAAAACAAGAGATATCTTGGCTGATGTCTCAATGGGAGGCTCAAAAGCTAGATGTTTTTTAGGAAACCATACAAGAAAACAAGTGAGCATTGCTTGGGAGCATTGGAGAGAGCCATGTGGGATAACGAAAAATGTTACAAAGAACACACAACTTGGATTTCTAAGGATGGAGTTTTGGAAACACCTCAATGTCTTCCTAAAGCTCCTCAAGCAACAAATGAAAATCTACACGTATCCAGAAGAGTTCAAATGTTCGGTTATAAATCTTTTTTGAGCAATAAAGGAGGCATGGGGAGAAAAAGGTATCAAAATTTATTTGGTAAGATAGAATATTTAATCCAAGCTTTCTTTGATAAAAATTCCATTGGCATAAAAGGATCGTTACTCTTATGAATTTGCAGCATATCCTTCATATCCATGGGCCTTACTTTGTGGAGGAGCAAGGTGCCCCCTAGCAACTTATAACGGCCAAGGCATGGAAAAATCTCACTATCAAGCACATACAAGTTTTTCTCAAAGCACAAGACATGGAGGAGGAATTACAAAAAGCAATGCTCTTGAGGAGCTATTCAATTTTTTCAATGACAGCTTCAAAGAATGAATACTTCAACTTGAGAATTCATAGTATTTTTCAAGAAAGAAAAGTACAAAGGTAGCTCTTAGGAGCCTTTACATCATCCTCCCCCTCTAGGATATTTCCTCTATAATGTAGAAATTTTCTTCTCTTGTAACCAACTATTGATTTTATATCATTTCAATTTGCTGCCAAAGCATAAGATGAGAAGGCCAGAAAGTATCTTGCTCTAGAAGCAGAGAAACCATGACCATAACCAAAAATCCTAATCGCCACAATCTTCTCCAAAAACATCACCTTGTGTGCATTGTACTATAACCTAGAGAAACCAAGTAGCCTTGTAATTGCCTTGATACATAGTATAGGCCATGTTTCTTCCTCTAAGAAGACGTTATGAAATACCAAGAAAACATGTGGATCAATCCTTGCTAAGTAATGGCCAAGTGCATTCAATGAACTAATACCAACTCTTATCCCTTTACCTCGTCCCAAGAAGTTATCAAAATCTTCAATCTCCAACTGTAACTCTTCTTTCGATTCATTTTCAATGTCAACAATGCCATTTGCAGCATCAAAAGCCTCTGCAATGATTACTAAACAATAATCCTCCCTAAGATTGAAGAGCCTTTGGATGTCTGCTAGTAGTATGTATTCCTTGTCCTTGATAGGGAAAGTTGGAAGTGAAGCAACTGTATAAAAAGAAGAGTCACATACAAGATCTGCATTTGCATGGTTTTCTTTAATAATGGTCTCAACTTTGAATTGGGAAACATCTAGTTTGCCAACAATATATGCTTCTTGCTTAGGGTCCAAACATTCCTCTGCATCTTGTCATTTTCTACCTGTTCCAAAAGGCAGAAGCTAGAACATTTTGGATCCTCTAATTGTTGGTCATCAAGTTTAACAAGATATTTAACAAGAGTATATACAATGAATGCAGTTGTTTTTGACATTAGCCTACATTTCCTAGAATGAGCAAAATAAAACAAATCTAAGGTACAAAACATGTCAAGAGAATGAGATGTACACTTTCTTGAAAACAAATCCTTCTCTAAAGGTGAGCTCCCAATAGGTATGTGAACATATTCCTTTGCATCCTTTTCAACTATCAGAAATGAAAGACTTTCAAACTCAGCAAACTCCTCTAGGAAAACCTTCTTGCATGAGTTTAATACACATTCAATATCCCAATTAGGGTTGAAAATATCATTTGCAGTTTCGTAATCCATGCCATTCTAAAGAAGAAAGTCTAGGAGCCTTTCTGATGGACAAACCTCTGTGATCTGAGACAATCCAGAAACCCTCAATGGTGACTTGCCTTTGACTGGAGACTTCCTAGGCATTCCCACACTTGTTGTTGAATAAGGGGAGGAAGCTGCGGGAATTTTAGGGGAGAAGGCAACACAACTAGAAGCCCTTGTTGACCATGATGACAATCTTCTTCTTTTCTTATTAGGGGTTACCTACTCTTGGGAGCCTACAACATCCTTAGGTTCAAACATGAGTGAAAGCACGATACGACGTGAAAGTGTGCACCCGACCTCACGAACAATGCTTCCTTGCTTCGTATTTGCAAATCTATGATACGGTGCAAAAGTGCGCAAGTGACCTCAAGAACAATACCTCCTCGCTTCATATCAAGGGGTGCAAGAAATGGCGCAAATTGACATATGAAAAACTGAAAGTGGACCTCAACTCTAGCTAGGCTTGATAATTTACCAAAAAAATCATAAATGTCTAATTACTTCTTTATATAGACCGACAACTATTTGCCACGTGGAAAGCCACGTAGACAGTCACATGGATGGTTTGCGCAAACCCTAGCCAATAAAACAGTACCACGTGTCACCTATCACGCAGGTATAAAAGATGGATGCCAACTTATGTGGCTCACTTTTCAAATCCACGAGCGAGAATACACAGCAACATCTAGTTCAATGATTGTCACATTGCCTTGTATTGGTCATTCGCAAATACAGCGCGAGTAGGTGATTTTTGAACCTGTGCTTTACTGCATTCACACCATATTGGTCATCCGCAAATATGGTGCGAGTAGGTTAATTTTTTACATGTGCTTCTCTTCTTTCGTGCCATATCGGCCATCTACAAATACGACGCGAGTAGGTTAATTTGGAACATCTGCTTCACTCCTTTCGTGTCGTACCTGTCATTTGCAAATATGGTGCAAGTAGGCTAATATCAAACCTGCGCTTCACTCCTTTTGCACCATATCGATCATATTCAAATATGGCGCGAGTAGCTTGATTTCAAACCTGCACTTCACTCCTATGGTGCCATATCGGTCATCTACAAATATGGTGTGAGTAGCTTGATTTCAAACCCGCGCTTCACTCCTATCACATCATATCAATCATCTGCAAATACAATGCGAGTAGCTTGATTTCAAACCCGTGTTTCACTCCTATCGCGTCATATTGGTCATTTGCAAATACGACGCGAGTAGCTTGATTTCAAACCCGCACTTCACTCCTTTCACGCCATATTTGTTGTTTCTATTTGGGGTTTAAGGTTTCTTATTTATGGTTTTAAAATGTTCTAACTTGTCTCATTTTCTAGCAAGTCATGGCTAAGATAAAGCAAACTACAAGTAAGGTGTATATAGACAGCAAAGATAGTGAGGAAGAGACAAGGCCATCAAATCCTCAATCTTTCCCTCTTGAGATCCCTCCCCTCAGTCTCCTACCATGGAATCTAAGCAATCTAGTGCAGAGAAGTGTCTTCTCCTACCCATAGGAAGCTTTTCATGTATAGTCCTCCCCTACAACTGCCAAGTTTCCAACCTCCCTTAGAGCCCCTATTCAACAAATAGAGCAACTTGGACCCTCTTATGCCCATGGAGAAGAAGACCCTTCCGAGTCCAAGAGAAAGATAAAGTCTAGATTTTATTATGTTCAGAAATGTTTTAGTGAGATAAGGAAGGCACAAAGAGCTACATAGCATGTGATTCCAAAGAAAACATTTATCAGAGTTGTCAAATATATTTCTTATAGATTATCAAGGGTTTCCACTGAAGTTGGCATGCAAAAAAATAGCAGCTTGCAACCATTATTTTCCTTCAGGAGGCTACTTAAGACTTCATTATTGATTTTATGAACGATACTTACATTGTTGCTATGCCCACGCTCATAAAGTGACGTTGATGAACAAAGACTTTAGTATGGTCATCAGAATCGAGTGTATAGGTTGACAAGGTATTGAGGCCCTTTCCCACTACTAATAAAAAAGCATTTGAGATCCTTAACATTCCTCCAAAATTATCTAGGAGATCAAAATGGCCAGTGATTAAGGAGGTGACACATTTATACCCTACAAAGACCACCCCCCAGTCCAACAAGAATGACCACAAGAGATTACAAAGTCAGAGGATGAAGTTCGCAAGAGGAAAATTGTTTTCCTTGGTCCTATCAATCTGAAGAGAATGGGGGAGGTATATGAGCAAATGGTTGTGAATGTCTTTTGCTTTTCTTTAGAAGAAGACTATCTTAGTATTTCCCCTGAGGACAAATCCATGCTTGTTAAGAAAGATATTCAATTGTCAAATTCTGTAGTCTTTTGTTGCATAAGGTAAGGCTTTTTGACTCAATTTTTTAATATAATGGAATGATAGTGTTGTTCATTGCAATTGAAATTCCTTTGTTTTTGCTATTGGTTTTAGGGTGTTGATTGCTTCTCTCAGCCAAGAAATCTCTAAAAATATATTTATTGTTGATCCCGATGCCTTGAATAGAAGACCAACTATTCATAATATCTCTATGATATCTTTTGATTCTCTTATCCCTATGAAATATACCTATGATCAAGACCCTAATTTTTAAGCTGATTGGAATAAATTAATTGCCAATAACTAGATTCTAATTGATTCATTGTCTTATGGTAATGGATTTATGTTCTATGAGAAAAGGTTATGTGTAACTGTTCCATTTAGATCATTTGTGTTGCACGAAATTCACTGTCCCCCATATCAAGGCCATAGAGGTATTATTTTCACTTTACGTACTTTGATTGAAGATTTTTATTGGCCACAAATGGAATCCAATGTTTCTAACTTTGTATCTGAGTGTTTAATTTGTCAAAGAGTTAAGCGACACCATGGTAAGCAGTATGGTTTGTTAATGCCTTTACCAATCCTTGAAAGAACATGGGAGCATATTTTAATAGATTTTATTACTGGTTGCCTAACACTCAAGCTAATCATGATATTATTTGGACTATTGTAGATCGATTTAGCAAACATGCATATTTCATTCCATACAAGAAAACATTAACTGCATCTCAAGCTGCTCAATTGGTTCTGAAAACTGTTTTCACTAACCATGGTTTACCAAAAGTTATTATTTCTAATCGTGATTCTAGATTCTGCAATAATTTTTGGACTACTTTGTTTGCTAACTTAGGAACAAAGATTGATTTTTCATCTGCATTTCATCCTGAAACAAATGGACAAATAGAAGCTACAAACAACACAATCTTGGATCTTTTATGTGCATACACAATTTCAAACCACATACCTGGGATACACACTTGCATTTACTTCAGTTTGCATACAATAACACACCACATACAGCTACAAGAAAAACACCTTTTGAAATCATTTATGGATATAGATTGCCTACACCTATTAATTCATTGTCAAACAAAGTTAAAGGTACTGATGATATTGCCCACATGCATGCTACTGTTTTTGATGAAGTTAAAGATACGATTGCAAAAGCCCAGCAATCATATACTAAACAAGCAAACAAGAAAAGAAAGCTATGAATTTTACCGTTGATGATTATGTCTAGTTACGAATTGAAAAGCAAAGACTACAAAGTGTTGAGAAACACCTTGTTGTAACGTTAGCTCCTCAATTTTATGGACCTTTCAAAATCATTCACAAAATCAATTACAATGCCTTTAAATTAGAACTACCCCAACACTAGAAAATCCACAACACTTTTCATATCAATTTGTTACGACCTTTCAAAGGCCAATTACCTGTCCACCCTATTTATGAAAATCCTCCTTTGTTAGAAGAAGAAATTGAAATCCTTGAACTTGATACTATTTTAGATACCAACTTCATGACCACTAGAACTAGCTGTAGATATTCTAGATATTTGGTGAAATTTAAAAATCATCCTGTTGAAGAGGCCGAGTGGATGCACGCTCATGACCTAAGTGCTTACCATTCACTACTCACTCCACATTGAGCTAATAGCAATTGAGGACAATGGTTATCCCACCCCGGGTGGATATGATGCCAGGAGGCATATTCCATGGTGGATTCCGTGAGGTTTTGAGGTGGATTTAGTAAAATTATATTTATTTTCCGGGGCTCGTACATAAGGTGGATTCCTTGTGCAAAAAGTCAATGGGGACACCTATCCTTTTCAGGCATCTCATTAATTTAATGTGCAAGTGGGTGATTCCATAGCGGATGATTCCACAAAACACATATTTAAATTAATGGACGTTTATGAGTTTAGAGTGCACACTCGTATTAAATTAAGGTTAGGACAGAGTTCCAACCTATTTATTTATTTTTTAGCTAAAGACTACTAGATATTCACTTTTTTCGAGTTAATTTTTTTATTTTTTAACAATTGTGAATGCTTCAGTTGATGTGTAGAGCAGGCGGTGGTGGCACTAGGAAGCACTGGGTGATAGCATGTATTCAAGTTATTTAGAAGAAATTATCATTTTTGATGGGTGCGCGTCTTAGGCGTGGAGCCAATATTTATTTTGACGCTCTTATTTGTTAAAGAACTTGACATATATTTATTATTTTTTATGCGCATGGGTGTGTAATTTAAATATTGATTATTGGTCATTGTATTTGGACACTGCTCGACTCTTGGGGCGCCCAACCTCTTTATTCTTTATTTGAAAAAAAGAAAAAACAAAATCTAAAGCGTGCTAATTGTAAATTTGGGCTATTTTTGAGCTTGGAGATGAATAATATATTAAATACATGCTTTATGGAGCACTCACACAAGGCATGGGGGGAGATTTTACCCAATTGGTCTTCTTACTTCATGTTGTTGTGCAAGTCTTCTCTCTTGAAATTTGAGCAAAAAGTAGAGTTCTTTGTCCTTGGGGACCTTCCAGCACTCACTACGTACACATACGTCATCCGATTTGTGCACCATTATGAAGGTCCCCAAACATATGCATGCACAACATCAAGTATATTCCTACTCACATCTCTATTATGTGAAAAAGATTGTCTTGCTTGCTTACAAAACTAACATGCTTCATACACTTTATGAAATTTTACAACTCTAAAACTAGGCAACCCTATAACTAACCCTTTAGATTGCATTAATTTTATCCTTTGCACACGTAATTGGGTCTCAAAACTGCTATGCTAGAGTGGAGTCTGGTTATGCTTAAAGCCAACACAAGTGGATACTAACACTCTAGTCTACTAATCAGTGTCCAGTGTACAGAGCTCGACATAGTCACAACAATGAAATCAGCTACCAAATATATTCAATAGAACAATCTTGAATGTTTATTGCTATATGAAAGCAATAGGAATGTCTCAATAGAGATAAAAAGTGATGATAACACAATGCTCGAAAACAATTAGTAAGGGATCCAGAACCTTCATGAACTCAAGGAAACCTATGAATACAAGACAAGGGTAGTACTACTGCCAAATATTATGACTGAGGACAATACAAGTGATAGCTCTGCTACTAGATAGCACTCAAGATGCTGGTCAAAGAAATGATTGGAGGGAGAGATTCTCTCTGTCCATGTGCCATCCTAGATGGTCTTCATCACTACTCCGACACCCATTGGCTTATTAATGCACCATTGGCAGCCATTAGCTTTAAAGGCAACTAATGATTCCTTCATTTAACATTGGCACATATGGTGGACTTGGATCCACAAAATTACTCACTCTCATATTTCCTTTATTCTATGTGTCAAGTACGTACATCACCCTATTGGATCTAGTCCAAGAGTGGAGGTGGGGCGATGAGGGCCAGAGGAGGGATGGGAGGTAGTAATGGGTGAGGAGAGTTGGGGTTTGGTGGAGACCAAAGGTGGGGTATTGCCTCAAGTTGCGAGGTTGGTGAGGGGAGTTGGGGTTTGGTGGATACCCAAGGGGGGTATTGTCACAAGCCAAGAGGTTGGTGTCAAAGTTAGACTTTAGAGGCATACTACCGAGTTGGGAGGTTGGTGTCGGAGTAAGGGGAGTGGGTTATATTGGAGTTATTATTGTTGTAGCCAAAGATCCATGGAGTCTAGAGGGGAGGCTGTGAGATGTTGTGGTGAAATCAATTGCAAGCTTCTCTATGTAGATGGAACTTAGCCAGATTTGTTGTTATAATTGGTCATGCATGAAGGTAATCTAGACAAGCACGTCTGGACTCCTTCAAGTTTGAGTTTCTACCCAAACTTGACATTGAGGATGGCATAGATGCAGTGCCATTGCTTGAGGGAGAGGGCTTTGGACTTGATCAGGTGTGTCTGGAGTTGGTTAATATTGGCTAACTTCATCAAGTTGGAAGTGGGAGTGGAGGGGTCTTCAAAGAGTGGATCATCAGGATTAGGATCTTCACCTCCCTAATCCTTTCGTAGATCATTAGGATTTGGAGATTCTTCTCCTTGATTCGAGCATGGTACCTTCTTGGTTTTGACCTTAGGCTGGAGGTGGCAGGGGCTACAGTGGTGCTTTGGTGCAAGGATGGGTATGGTGAATCCTAGCTCAGATAGGGAGTACCAACCTTCTTCATATCCCGTACTCTAGCCCACTATTCCTATGGAATGTGCTACCAAAGAAGGTCAGACTCCACCTTCTAGTCCTAGTTTAGGTCCAACACTACTTGCAGCAGTATGTAGATCCTCTCCTTTGCTTCATCATTACGGCTCTAGTGCTTGGAAGTGCTCCATCATGATCTGTCACTTGAGATCAATGGAATTAGTGCTAGGAGAGAAGTTGAAGAAGTACAGAGTAGGGGGTTGTAAAAATGCATCCTCCTTGCTCATGGTATAGATGGGCTCTTCCATGGAAACCTATATACCTTTACTAGTTTGCAGGGGATGCTTGGCTATTATTGCTTGTTTCCAAGGTGGCCGGTCTATAAGAATCTAGAGTGTGGGTAGTTCATCGAGGTCTATGGTAGGGCGACAAGTTTGAACTTGGTCATGGAGCTTAATGAAAAATGGGAGTGAGAGAGAGAAAAGATGGCAATATCTTTTGCTTTGTTGTGGTAGATGGGGTAGAGTTGCGGTGGATTAAGTTTGGGCAGAGAGAGAAAACTTGGCATTAGAGTCTGGCTTATCTAGTTTTTTGGGTAGAGGTAGGAGCTTGGAGAAAGAGTCAATCATGGTAGCTAGGAGTTCTCGTTTGAGCTTGTTCCATCAATCAAGCCACTCCTTTTTGAAGTCATGTTGGAGTTCTTCAATTATCTCTTGGTCTAAAGAGGTTGTGCCATCCGATTTCTCTACTCCAACTGCAGGTGCTTGGAGAAAATAATTTTTCCTCTCCAACTACTGGGCTCGGCTTCTAACATCATTGACAAAGGTTAGCTACGCCTATTGGCATGCCTTTAGCCGTTGTTGGTGTTTCTAAATAGTGATGTCCTTCTTTGGTTTGAAGTTGCTCGGAGAGAGAAATGTTGGCCTACTTGAGATAATCCGCTTGGGCATTGAGGTCTTATTGTTGGTGCTATTGCTTGGTCAAGAACCCATTTATAAATTTGAATGACTAGTGAGTACCTTGCAGCTAAATTATGGGGGATCAATACAGTTGTCTAGGACAGATTGGCAAGGAGAGGTGTGGTAGTAGAGGTGAGGGGATCAAACCACAAAGAATCATGCTTGGATTTATGGGAGTCAATGAGGGTGGTGAGCCAATACTCCTTGTTGATGATGGGGCCAAATACTTCTTCAATGGCCGTGGTGGAGAGTGTTGGTGGATCGACATCACCATGGTTGGGAAGGAATAGCTTGTCTTACACTCTCTTCATAGACAATGCATATTTGAGGCCCTAAATGTGGACCATGGGGCATCTAAGGAGTTTCTCTAGGATGGTCTTGGTGGATTTGGGTAGTGCTCCATGGGAGATGAATTTGGTGAGCTTTAGGGAGTTGACGGCATCTACAAGGGCCTCCATGCTTATAGGGCAAACCACCTCAATGGTGAGTTGGAAGGTCACTATGGCGGCAAGATGAAAGAAGGGAAAGACATAGAGAAAGAAAGAGAAGTGAAAATAGGTTTGCACACAAGTATTGAATGTCAAATAAGTGTGTTGCAAGGAAGAATCCTACTCCATTGGGAATTGAGCTTGCCTGGAAGCTTGCTCATTTTAGTCTTAAAGTCGAAGACACATTGGACCTTCTAAAAAAGTGGTTTCTTGGATAATCTATCCACTTGTTGCTTTTGACAAGCTTGGACTTTGGATTAAACATAGGTGCTATATATCCGATCTTCTTACAGTTGTGTAACGGCTTCCATCCAGAATGGAAGAGATTCCTCTAGGGTGAGTCGGATCTTATACCACAAGCTTTAAACTCACTACTATATACTCTAGGGATATAATGGTGTAACGTACCCACCTTTATTACGTGACAAGTAACGTTTTAGTATTCGCCCAAAGTTTACCTTCTAGCCTTCACCATCCGTAATCTAACTAGAATGATTGGATTTTTTCCGTTCCCACTGTATAACCCTAGGTCTATCCCACAGGGGAAGCGTCCTACCGTTATCCACAGAGGATCAACGTGAAGGTTCCTAGTTGACCTAACAATCACCTATCAACAACTAGCTCACATCCGGAGGTGTCCATCAAGAGGCTTCTTGTCTGAAAGAGTGACTACCATTACCCTTGGTTCATGGAGTACAACACTTTTTTCCAGTAGCAGACTAAGGATTTATGAAATCCCTCACAGTGCTCTAGCACAACCGTTGTATCTTTCCCCTAAGATAATTTACAGTTCAGGTTCTAAGACCAAACCCTGGGTAAGTCAGCGAATCAACCCTTCCTAGAGTTTCTTCTTGGCATTTGTTTTTGGGGAAACCTCTCAGCTAACTGAGACCACCCTGCCATAGGATTGAATTTGTCGGGAATCCATCCACCTGCTTCGCTCTATGGAAGTTCTTAGTTATCTAATTACCTACCACATTATATGAAACATATATAAACAACTTCATTAATTAAAAAGAATCCTTTCATGCACAGTTGTTCATTTGCATAATTTACTCACGAACATAGAATCAGAATAAAACAAATTCATGGATTATGTTCCATAATGTGTGTTCTCTTGCTCATACAGGAGAAAAATTACAATTTCATGTGCTGCCTCATCTGGCGCATCTGCACGTCACCAAGATCAAATCCACCTATAGCTAACATTTTTAGGTGTCCCAAGTAGAACTTGGACATATAGAGGACTAAGTAGTTCCTAGGTGCGTAAAGGATTTACTAGCCAGAGCCCACATGGCACCTTAACCACCTCCTACTTAATACGATCCCTACTGGGAGACCTCTCATCAGAGTTGGTCCATGCTTCTGCGGTGGTAAAAACATCCCCTCTTGGTATGGGGATTCAACACCTATCCTTGGGGAGATATAAGGCTCCTCAATTTATATATGTTCCAGTACTTAATTCAATCAGGATCTAATCTAGAAAATCACAAACAAGATTGATGTCTTCAAGCAAGTATGACTTCAAATACTCATGCAACTTTCAAGTGATAATTAATCTCATAGCAATTGACCATTGAAATTCATGTAGTGAGCTCTTCCCTTAGGTTATCTAGATTTTGGGGTCTCTAACCTCTCAGTTTAAGGTTTATAATGACATTCTTGTAACCAAGTTTCTTGGCCTTAAGTCCGTTTCTGCAACTTAGAGATATTTCCAGTCTTAAAATCTTCTATCAAAGATTCTTGATTAAACTATATTATCGACTAATTTCTTTGGGGTTCATTCTTAATAAATTCGTCTTGAAAAATTCCTCATGATTTCTCTTGAGTTCTAGAATTTTGTAGTTTCCCTAACAGTTTCTAGCCTATAAGATGTTCTAATAATTTACCAAGTGAATACTCTAAGATCGCAATATTTCAAGAGACTTATCTTATTTCTATTGAATTCGGATAGAAAATTTTAGAAAAAAGTAATGTGGTATCAAAATTGATAAAGGGTTGCTATTCGAGAGCGAAACTTCATGATGATATATGATTGATTTACGTATGCAAAAGAACTTATGTAACTAAGTTGGTTATTGGATAACAATGTCTGAATTTTGTATGCAAATTCCTCATATAACTCCCAGTGAAGTTCTTCTGTGTTCATAAGAATCCCATGATTTATATTATGAACAGTAAACTCTTTGACAACGCATAGATGGCAATCCCTCAACAAGCAATGGAGCCCTGGGCGAGGGCATCACTACCAATCCAACGGCAGTTTGGGTCGTAAGTAATGTATTTCTAAATTGATAGATGCTTGCTTTGATTGTCGCATGAGATACATCAGGCTCCATACTATGATGTACAAGAATAGGTCATGGGAAGGCATAGGCCTCTTCTCACATATTCGAAAGATAGATTTTGCAAAGTGCATGTATCAAGGGAAGTTAATTGCACTTAGTTGCATATGGCTTATTTGTTGATAGAGCGATCGATAAGGGGTTATGAATAGCATAATTGTAAAAAGAATAACATTAGGAATTGTGCATACAAGTATTAAGTAAATTTTGCATAGAATCACTCTTTGATCCCAAGGGGGGGAGCGAATATGCATTGGAATTATTATCGGATCTATTCTTGTATTGTTTGGGAAAAATACAATCAGTTTTGTTGGTTGATTGAACAACACCCTAAATGATTTTTACAATCAATTGATTGCTGCATTGTGATTTGGATAAATATTCAAAGTGCTTGTGTTTGATGGTAAAAGCATGGCAAAGGTCAGTAATGACAAGTAGTCATGGGAAATAAAGGAATGTTTCACTAGAAGATGATATTAGTCCAATTGCGTTGATTATTCTTGATTCTTAATTGGTTAATTAAGGAACGATATTTATGGATGGATCATCTCCAAGATTGCATGACAGATTACCCCAAGAGGGCACTGCTCAATTCACGGGCCGAAGGTCGAGTGGTGAAAAGGCCAACCACAGAAAGTGTGTCTCACTCCTAGGTCTCTCGAGGACAACAGAGCTCTGGACACGCATTACCTAGATTGGAATGGAATTGTAGACTGTCGTGAGCCCAACGTCTAGGGCGTTGGAAGATCCTATTCTAGATAAAGGATGGAAATTTTGGTGCCATGTGATTTGGACTGGGTACTTCTATTGGAAAAAAGGGATACGTAATTCTCCTTCATGGGAAAGAGACAAAGATTAACTTGAAGATAAGTTAAGGAACTTGTTTGTCAAAAGGACTGCTTGTTTTGTTTTCGTGTCTGTGCTGTAAGTTACGCAAAACGAACCCTGTTCCCTAAAAGGCTAAATTAATGAAGCTAATTTTAAATGTCACACATAAATGTGGTAGGACCTAATTAGAAAACTAAATCTATCAAGGGAAGCAGGTGGGTGGAATCCTCGACGGGTTCATCCTATGGCAGGGTGGTCCTAGAGAATTGGGGGGACTTCTCACAAGGATTTATCATCGTTCGACTTTAGGTATTGTTAAGTTAGAAATCGATTGATGCCATTTTAGGGGACTAGAATGGGACTATGCCCTTTGAGCAGAGAGGTTGACCAACACATCGCTCTTGTTTCCCATTCTCTTTGAACCAAGTGCGGTATGGATCTGCTTCGGATTGGGTATCTCTACATAAAATAAGATATCCAAAACCCAACACTAGAATATTGTTAGGAGACCTTGGCTCTAGGAACCTAGATTTCAAGTCAATCCTAGTGGCTTTGGCTATGAACATTCCATTGCCAGGCGGACTCGAGAAACCCTAAGAAGCAAATCCCAGAAACATTTCTTGGGAGTGCCGGGCGGCGACACTTAGATTCATTTCTCGATGGACCGCAAAAACGTGCTTAGACAATTGATAGGCGGGCATGTTACACTATCATTATGATAGCATATGGATGAAGTTCTATTGAGTAGACTCGAGTTTGAACTATTGAGAAATTTCATATCTTGTAAACAAATCTTGCCATCATCCAATCCATGGAGCATAGGAGACATGCTAATGCTCATTGCCCCACATATAGCACAAGTCCCCTCTAGCCATTAAGCTCTCAATATAGCCCCCATGGATCTTTTTTGTGCTATTCAAACTCTCTTCTTGGTGCTTTGTACCCCATTTGCATGTTTGCCTTTTTCCATGAGGACCCCATTAAGAAAGTGTGTTGTTAAAACCACCCTAGTGAAGCTTCCAATGGCAAAGCACGAGGGGACAAAATTCCCTCATAGCATCAACAAGACACCATGATCTATGCCCGAGGAGACATGGAACTCAACCACTAGTGCAAATAGGATAGTTGCTCCATGGAGTAGTTTGAGAAAATGTCCATTTGGTTTAATGGCAAATGACAAATCCTTGATGAAACCTAAAGGTGAGCTTCCATGGTATCACTTTGTTCGGGATTCACTTTGTTTGTTTTGTATTTTTTCACATTTAACTAGGACTTCATACATTCTACCATATTGGTACATCTAGTAAATGGTGACATCAAAGCAACATTATTGCTCAATCTCATTGTTTCGATTCCTAAGAGCTTGTTGCTCAATCACGACCCTGAAGTGGTTGAAACCCACAATGGGTCATTAGTGAAGTGAGAAAGGCCCCTCCCAAGGGTGGAGAGTATGGGTAGAGGGCCCTCATATCTCATGGTCGTGATCCTTGTATGTGGTGAGGGTAAGAATTGTGTTTGAAAGGTGAGAAAAGCTTGCAGATTCGAGAGTCAATGGATGTTGAAAATTGTAACCTTGCCTACCCTTTCTTTGTCTTTGGCTATGCACATGCATGGCAATCAAATTGCATCTCTTTCCAATGTAGGCCAAGTTGGCAATAAAGCCCTTCATCATGGAAGGGTTAATTTTTTCCTAGCATTGCCCTAGGAAGGCAACTTTAAAAAGTGCCCTTCAAAGTCTAACGAGTCACAAGACTTGAAATTACATATACTACCTTACTTTCAAAAGAGGGCCATGGTATGTCTAACTCCAATTGACATCTCTAAGGGAAAAGTAAAATGGAAGAATACCCATAGTTGAGAAAAGTTTACTATATTGTAGAGAAGCTACATGAGGAGTATGGTGTGAGTCTAGAAGGGGTGCTTTCAAAGGACTTAAGCAAAGACACACTCCATGAAGACCAATGGTTGACTGTCTTCAAGCACAAGCACAAGACCAGAAAGGTGCAAAGATCTACATGAACCACATAGACTCTCACTTGGAAGAAGATTGCAAGTTTCTTTTCCACAAGGTGTATCAAGCACCTCCATCTTGTAGTGAGGTCACAACCAAGTTTGCAGAGTGCTATGCACTTGAGCAATGATGGGACGAAAGACCCCATAGGCCACAAAGTGGCATGGGCCAGGTTTGGGAAAAGTGTGATTCAAATGTGGAGGAGTAGGCTAGGGAGTTGGAAAAGATGATTGAGATGTGGACCAAGAGTACATGAATAGACTGTCAGAGCTAAAGGTTTGATCTAGCAAAAGAAGTTGTTGCTTAGGTACAAGGGGTCAAATGCAATGGCCAAGTACATAAATGACAAATTAAAATGTATGAAATGCACTCTAAGAGATTTGATAGTAAATTTTGCATAATGATGCAATGGTAAAGGAGGTGGAAGGTGGCCTAGGAGTAAGCTAACGAATGCTCCAACTTCTTGAGATCACTGATGAGAACATAAAATGGTTGGGACAAAAGGTTGAGCTTGAGCAAGTATACTCAATGTACTTTTTCTTGGTTTGTCCTTAGTACTACCTCTTAATATTTTAAGAGCACTTGGTAGTTTTGGATATATTTGGTACTCTTGAAACCCTTTCAATACCATTTGGTGCTCCTTGTAACCCTCTCTAGTTGATCTCCTTAGTAAAAAGCTTATTGGTACAAACTTTAGCTCTTTTTGATATATTTTGGTGTTTCTTTACTCTTTAGTACATTTGGTACTTTTTGGTACATTTGGTTCTCTTTGGTGTATAAGGTTTAAGGGTTGCATTTGGTACACATGAAAATGTAGGATGCATTTGGTGCTTTGGGATCATTGAGCCTTTGGTGGAATTGGTGCTTTATTGCTTTTTAATCATTTTGGAGCACTTGTTGTTTTGGATACATTTGGTACTCTTGAAACCCTTTTACTAACATTTAGTGCTTCTTGGTACTCTTTTTGGTTATTCTCATCAGTAAAAAGCTTATTTGTATTATCTCATACTCTTTTTGGGATATTTTTCTAGTTCTTATACTCTTTAGTATATTTTAAGCTCTTTGATACTTAAAGCATCTAGTAGATCTTGGTACATTCTTTTTGAACATTTGGTGCAATTGGTGCTTTTTGCATTAGGTTTAGGAGTTACATTTGGTACACATGAAAATATAGGGTGCATTTGGTGGTTTTTGGTAAGTCTCTGGGATTATTGAAATCTTTGGTGGAATTGGTACTTTATTGCTTCTTAATCATCTTGAAGCACTTGGTTATTTGGGCTATATGTGGTACTCTTGAAACCCTTTTAGTATCATTTGGTGCTTGGTTGTTCTCATCATTAAAAAGCTTATTTGTACCGTCTCATGCTATTTTTGGAGTATTTTGGTGGTTCTTGTAGTCTTTGGTATACTTCATGCTCTTTAATACTTGAAGCATTTGGTAGAACTTGGTACATTTTTTTTGAACCTTTGATGAAATTGGTGATTTTTAGTGGTTTTTGGAACCTTTGGTGATGTTTGAACCATTGGTGTATTTTGGTGCTTTTGGTACTTCCTCTTAATCTTTTGTAGCATTTTGTATTTTTGGATGCATTTGTTACTTTTGAAATCATTTCAATACCATTTGGAGCTTCTAGGTACTCTCTAGTTGTTCTCATTAACTATAAAGCTAATTGGTACTACCTCAGTCTCTTTTACATATATTTTGATGGTTTTTGTACTTGATGTACTTAAACCTCTATGGTATATGAAGGAAGTTGTTGAATTTGGTACATTTTGGTTCCCTTGGTACTAAATGTTTTCTTTTACTCTTTGGTACCTTTGGTGTTTATTGGTACTTTCTCATGTTTTTTTTGTGCACAAAGGTTCCCTTTAGTGTTGTTTGTACCTATTATTGATATGATTTGGGGGACATTTGGTACTCTTTGATACATTTGATAATTTGGATGTCATTGGAATAATGGTTGGTAATGGTAAAATGCTTAAAAGTTTTGGTACTTACTACTTGGTTCATGTGATGTTTTGCTTTTGTAAATTTAATCCTCTTTATTTCTTTCACTTGAAAATTATAGTATGACAAGATAGGGGCCTCTCGCACAAGGAAGGGCAAGTCCACATGGACTTTGTCAACCAAATGATCACTCATGTGAAGAAGGGGAAGAAGTTTACCCTCTTCCCAAGCCACATATTGTAGGCAAACATAAAAGCATCCATTTGTTTAGTATTTGTGTTGCATGTAAGGAGTAGCTAGAAGTGGAACATGTCATGGGCAACTTCATGCTTGAGTGTCAACATCAATATCACCCCTTTTACTTTAGAGAAAATTTGTATAGTAGTGGGTTTTGTGTGAAAGGTGGGTGCAATATTGAAGTACCTCCAGTGGCAAAGGCATGGATCATTGAGCACTATAGTGTGAAAAGTAAGTTGGCATATTTATCCATCACGATTATTTTACATGTGGAGTACAATGTTGATTTGGTGTGCTCATGCATTTTTGATTGCTTGTGGTTATTGTGTAGATGAGGAACATGTGATTGAGGTCATCGAAGATGGGAACTCTATAGATAATGTGAAATATAACAGGCAAGGCTAGCAAAATCTATTGCCAGTCCCATGTTTTAGGAGTCATACAGTGCAAAGAAGGTGAGAGATGTCCTATGGGACCTAAACTTGGGAGTTGGTGTTGCTAAACCTAAGAACATCAAGGATGATGTGCTAGATGTGGAGCACACTAGGACTGAGAAAGACTCTTTGATTGAGGTGGTGCCACATACCTTTCAGATCAAGGGGGATCCTAATGCTATTGATACCAAAAGTGGGGAGGGGGTTATTGATGGGTTGAAGGGGGGGGCAAGGGGAGGGGGTTATTGATGGGTTGAAGGGGGGGGGCAAGGGGACTAATTAAGAAGGTAAAAGACACCATGGAGGACATGGTTCTTGACAGTTTGCAGAAAGCTAATAGACAAGTCTATGAGGGGAGAGATATGTGAAGAGAGTGTTGAGGGAGCAAATATGAGCATAGAGATATCTGAGGGTATAGTTGATAGCCTAGATGATGATATTGGAGGAGTTTCCAAGGCAGATACTAATCAAGAGATGGCTGGTGTGGCTGCAAAATCTCTAGGTGATTGCACTCTTATCAAAGCTCTTTTTTGAGGTAGGGTGGAAATGCCCTCATGGTTGTTGTAACAAGCCTTGTGCTTGCAAATCGAAACTAGTGTAGCAATAATGTATTGATATAATGCACATGGAATTTTTTTGTCTCCTTTCATCACCTTCTATTTCAAAAATCGGACATTGTACCCTATTTTCTGTGTGCACTTTTTTTCATCCTAGAATAGATAATCAATTTTAGAGTATAGTGGGTTCTATAATCGAGTGCTATTGTCTAATAATAGGATGGAATAGTGTTATAACCACACTTGGTATTGTGTGGTTCTCATGCTAGCCACCCACGAGGGTCACAACCAAGTGATAGGAGGAAACTCCACCATTGGGATGGGGCTCTCTCATTTGGTGGTGAACTACACCATACACACGATACCACAAAGCCATAATGGGCCATAACTCCCTTGGGAGCTATCTTTTTTGCATGATGGTGATCCATTTGGAGCCCTTTACACATGATGGTGACCTCCTCAACATAATTCTCCAAGATACCACAGTCAACATTGACATGTCAAAAACCCCAAAGATCACCATGTATTACCACACCTGCAACATTGTATCACATTGTTGAGTTAGTTGCAATGGAGCTTCTGTGTAGAGATGCAGGTTGAGATAGAGAGAAGAGATAGAGACACATGACTTGTGGTACTGAAGAGTGTACCTCAATAATGATTTTAGATAGGTATATGTACTATGTACAACCTAGCCCTTATGGGCAGACACGGGCACTGCCCTTTATCCCAACAACCTCCCCCCTAAAGGCAATGTGCCCAAAGGTAGAGGAAAAGAATCAGCTAAGTCTAAGTATGTACAAAGCTGAAGAGAGTGTACCTATCCAATACCCATCATCTGCTGGCAATGGGAAAACCTCTCTACTGGAAGGCCCTTCATGAGAGGATCTGCAGGGGTTATTATTAGTTTGTACAAAGTTGAAGAGGCTATACCTATCCAATACCCATCATCTGTTGGCAATGGGAAAACCTCTCAGCTAGAAGACCCTTCATGATTAGATCTACAGGGTTATCATCAGTGTGTGCCTTGACTAGCTCAATGCTCTTGCTATCAAGTACCTCTCTAGTAAAATGATACTTCACTTGTATGTGTTTTGTCTTTGTATGAAAGACAGGGTTCCCTGCTAACATGATAGCACTTTGACTATCACAGTGGAGAACAGGAACCTTAGTAATTCCAAGTTCAGCAACCAAACATGACAACCATAAGGCCTCTTGGCATGCCTTAGTGGTAGCCACATACTCTGCCCCCATAGTAGAAAGTGCAACACACTTCTATAGCATGGATATCTAAGAGACAGATCCCCTTGTGAAGGTAAACACATACCCTGTAGTGGACTTCCTGTAGTCCACATGTCTAGCATAGTGTCTGCACCTATAAAGCCAACGACAAATATATTTTGCTTACCAAAGAAGATGCACAAATCCTTTGTGCCCTTGAGGTATCTCATAATACCTTTCACTACTTCCCAATACTTCTTGTTAGGGTTTTCCATGTACCTGCTAACCACTCCCACTGCAAAGGCAATGTGTGGACGTGTAGCAACCATAGCATACATCAAACCGGCAATGGTTGAAGCATACAAAATCTTGGACATTTCAACCTTTCATCATTAGATGTAGGGTTTTCCTCTGCATTGATTTTCACATATAGATGCAATGGAACTTTGATTGCTTTCCCCCCCTCCATATTGAAATGCTGCAAAATCTTGGATACATACTCCTGCTAAGATAGATAGAGTAACCCCTTCGATCTATCTCTAAGTATCCGCATCCCAAGAATATGATTGGCATCACCAAGATCCTTCATGTCAAAGTTGCCATGAAGATTTTGCTTCAATGAATCCAAGGCATGAGTATCCCTGCTAGCAATCAACATGTCATCAATATACAAAACCAAGATAATTAGACTGCCATCTGTTGCCTTCTTGGAGTACAAGCAATGATCATCTTGACTTCTCTGAAAGCCCTGAGACTGCATGAAAGTATCAAACTTATGATACCATTCCCGCGGTGCCTATTTCAACCCATACAAACTCCATTTCAATTTATAGACCATTATCTCTTTGCCTTTAGCAACAAAATCCTCAGGCCGTTGCATATATATGTCCTCATGTAGATCACCATGTAAAAATGCAGTCTTTATATCCATCTGTATGACATCCATATATTTAGTTGCAACCAGGCCCAAAATGATTCTTAGAGTAGTCATCGTGACTACAAGAGAGAATATCTCATCAAAGTCAATTCCATGTTCCTGCTTGTACCCCTTTGCAACTAACCGTGCTTTGTACTTTTGCGAAGAACCAAAAGTGACCTTCATCTTATAAACCCATTTGCATGGAAGAGCTTTCTACCCTTTAGGCAGCTACACCAAGTCCTAAGTACTATTTTTATCAAGTGATTCCATTTTTGACCGTCTCTGGCCTTTAACCACTTCTTGCTGTCCAATTTAGTCACTACTTCCTTGAAGCATGACGACTCACCAAAATCCATCAACATGACATAATTTGTAGCGTACTGTACACCAGTAGAAAAAACCTCTTAGGTGGCCTCGATGGTCGAGTTGATCTATGAAATGAAGGCTCTAAAAGGTACATCCTCCTTGAAAACAACCCTTCTGACTTCCTCAATCTTCTTGGGCTGCTTATGCATGTGATCTTCACAAAAGATGACGTCATTGCTGCGTACTATCTTTTTTTTCTAGGGATTCCAAAGTCTATACCCCATCTCACCCTCGTCACTGTATCCTAGGAATATGCATTTACAAGACTTTGGTTCCAGTTTGTTGCATTCTTCTTTCCGTATGTGCACAAAATCCTCACAGCCAAACACTTGCAAATGAGCATAAGAAGGTGGCTTGCCCAACCACTCTTCTTGAGGGACTCTCCCCCCAAAGACCTGCTCAGTGACTTGTTAATCAAATGAATGGTTGTTATAACAGCCTTTGCCCAAAATCCATGGGGTAATGCAACATGAGACAACATCATACAGACCTTATCCTGTATGGTCCGAGTCATGCACTTTGCAACTCCATTTTGGGGTGGATTATGAGGGGTAGTGAGCTCCCTCTTTATCCCCTTGTTGTCACAAAATGCCTGAAAGGATTTTGACACATACTCCCCACCGTTGTTGGAGCAAAGACACTTAAGTGTCTTATTAGTCTGGTTCTCAACCAATGCCAAGAATTTTTTAAACTTGTCAAGCACTTTGTCTGAATAGGGTAAACCCATACCTTCCATGTAGCATCATCGACAAATGTAACAAAGTATTTCTTTCCTCCTAGAGATAACCCTGGCATCTGACATACGTCGGAATGTACTAACTCTAGAGGCAAAAATTTTAGTGAAAGAGAATTTTTATGAGATGTCTATGCATGCTTACCATAAACACAATGATCATAGTGCTCAAAATCAACACAATGAAGACTAGGCAAGTAACCCAAATGAGAAAGTACTTTCATTCCTGTTTGACTCATGTATCCCAACCAGCCATGCCACAAGGAAACACTTGGCTACTTGGTCATGGCAACAACATGGTCACGCACACTAGATACATGAAGTGGATACAAAGTATCACTCTTGCAACCTTTGGCAATAACCTTAGCATTAGGGCCAAAAATGCTTCAAAAAATGCAATTTTGTTAATCACGAGATCAAGGAAAGGGCCAAAGAGAGTTTGCCACATATGCAAGAATATGGTATTCTTGTTTTCTCCTTTTTGGAGATAGTAGAGTCCACTTCATGATTCTCTCCTCTCTTTTAGCCAAAATCTCCAAACTCTGACATGTTTTGGTAGTCCAAAAGTCCTTATTTACTTATAAAATCTTACAAAACCGATTATGATAAAGATGTTGTGAAGTTAATAATGAATTTTCTGAAAGTCGGGAGCTTTTGGCATCCCCCAATATATTTTTATTAGTCTTTCAAATATTTCTTATTTGTTCATTTGTCTTTCTCGGTGAGCTTCTTTCTTTGCTCATTTTCCTTTCTCAATGAGCGCTTTCTCTGCGAATTTAATCTAAGTATGGTAACCAAAAGGCACCCATCTCGTTTAATAAACTCCTGCACTATCTATGACCAAGGAGTAGATGGAAATTGGGAGCCCAAAACCTTTTGTATAAATGATTGGGTGACTATGTTGCCCTCTTGCAAAGGCTCTCGCAAGGTCAAAAGAAGAAAAAGAGAGGATATAAAACATCACTGGAAAGGGCGTATCATTGCTCTCAAAATTACACATGAAGGGTGGTTAGTCAAAGTGCAACATGGTTATATGGCCAAGGATATGCACTTGTCTCCTAACAAACGTGTTTGCCAACAGACACATTGTAAGTCTTAAGTTGACAACATATGTGATATTTTTTTTCATTTAAGTAAGTATTAATATTGAATTCTTGGTTGTAGACATAGTTCCATCAACAAGTACAGAATGACAACCCGTGGAGAGTTTGAGTGGAATTTTCAATGTGATTCATAGGGCATTTGTAGACATTATATATGCTGATGAGACCATTGGTTCTTTTAGTGAGAGAAGAATTTTTATATATTATGCACAATATGTGGTTTTGTCTAAAGAGGGTACATATGGACATATCAAGGATTTGCCATTGCCAAGTCTCTCATCTCTAACTTGGGAGGTTCCTGATAAGGCAATGATGCATAGTTTTAAATTCAAAATATGTTAAGATATTCAAAAGTCCATGACAACTGGAAGGATCTCAAGAAGAATATGCATGCCATGGTTTATCCACTTACATATCTTTGTGGGCTACTTCAAAATAGCAAACTTACAAAGAACAAAAGTATCTTGGCTAAGTAGAAATTTTGCAAAAGCAAAATTAGATAACATTATAGGAAAGCTTTGGAAATCTAGAGAGGTTGACCATAAGGGCAACACCATGAGGTGTATTGTATGCTCCCAATCCTTGTCTTTTTGTTATAATATAGCACAACAAACTCTTGCTTTGGGCTTTGATTATAGGAGATACAAACTTAAACTAGGCATTTAGATTCCCTTGGATTCTGATACAGATTGCACGCGCTTCAAACTTAAGGTGCAAGTTATAGAAAATGAGGTAAATATAACTTCCAATTGGAATCTTAAATATGTAAGGGATACCTTGGAGATGCTAGATTGTACATCCCTAGAATATAAGTTCAAAGTAAACTGTAAAATATTTAGGAAAAGAGCTAAATGCTCTTTCTCTTGTATGAGTTGATTGCCTCCCACAATTATAAGCTTTGAGCCATAAATATGAAAACATTGATGACATTTACATTTGACAAAAATATTTTCATTGAATGAAGAGTTACAAAATTGAAGTGTAGATATACAAGGATCTTGCTTCATTTGCATCTATTTGTCTTCTTTTAACTTTGTTACTTCTTCATCACTTTCTGAAAAGATATCTAATCTCCTTACAGTGGCTTTTTTCTTTAGTTGGTTGAAGAATTTGACTTGAACAAGGGGCCTCTTCTCTTCAAGGAGCTGATGAGGAGATGGATGAGAAAGTGTTGGCATTTCTATCTTCTTGGAGCTTATCTTGCTTGTCTTTCCAGATGACTTACCTTTTTCCTTCTCTTACTCTTAGTTAAGGATTTAAGTGGAGGAGAGTCAGGGTTGACTGATGTGATTTCCCTGTCCAAAATTAACTCAATACATCTCTATGTTATCCACCATGTGTATGAATCAGGGTAATCTTGGCACTGCAAAGAAAATTGTAATAAGTTGGAAGCTGTACCCAACATGTATCTTAAAGAGTCAAAAGTTGTCAAGGCAGTGATAGTTCGTACTTGTAGGGAGTTAAAACAAAGAAATGAAATCATTCCTTATCATAGGTAGAATACTTAAGTTTAGAGGGTTTAAGCTTGCAACAACTAGAGTAAGCTATGGATGCATCTTATTTTCCTTAACTTCAATTTCATTCACCCAAATTAAATAGGATTTGCTACCTTTTCTTAATGCACGTTTAGCTTGTGTATGACTAAGCAATGAAAAATTATCAAAAGTGTGCATACCATGCAATGTGATTTGTTTCCCATGAGAATGAATCTTCATTGAATGCATGGAATAATCTATATCGGGATTATACTAATGATGCCAAGGCATTCCTAAAATAATGTCACTAGATTGTAGAGACACAACTAAGAAATTTCTATGTTCAACATAATCACCAATTTTAATTTCTAAGTCATGCACTTCTTGTGTTCCATTGTATCTAGTGCCTAAGAATGCAGCCTTGATGCGATAATGAGTGGAAACAATATGTAATTTCAATTCTTTGACCAATTTTGCAAGAATAAAGTAGTGTGTACTCCCATCATCATGTAAAACAGTCTTTTCTTTACTATGCACAAGACATTTCATCGTTAATAAAGAATGGGGATTTGGTATACTTGGTAAAGTATCTAAAGTAGTGCCGTTATCGTCATCCTCTTTCGTGAAATCTAGCATTTCTTGATGGTATTTATCTTCAGTCGCTCCCAAATAGTTGATGTGAACAGTTGGCTTTTTGGATATGGATTTGGCTTTAGACACATTATTGGTAATAGCGGGAAGTTTATGAATGTTGGGATTTGGCTGAAGAGATGGCTTAGGATTTGGATTTGTGTTTGATGGTAAAGCAAGGGGTCGTGTCCAAGATTTACGGACTGAAGATGGAAGGAAGCGGTTTTAATTGAATCTTCAAAAATTAGAATTGAATTGTTTTATATTGAAGTTACCATGGAAAGAGAGGGTGAGGGTGAGGGTGAGGGTGAGGGTGAGGGTGAGGAAGGAAGAAGAAATGAGGGAGGGAGAGGAAATGAGAGAGGGAGAAGAGAGAGAAAAATAAATGAGAGAGGGAGAGGAGAGAGAGAAAAAGAGAGAAAAAACATTAAACATAATAGGGAAGAAGAGAAAGAGAGGGAGAGGGTGAGGGAGGGAGAGGAAATGGGAGAGGGAGAGAAAGAGAGAAAAGGAAATGAGAGAGGGAGGGGAGAGAAAAAACATTAAACATAATAGGGAAAGAGAGAAAGAGAGAGGGAGGGAGAGGGAGGGAGAGGCAATGGGAGAGGGAGAGGAAGAGAGAAGGAAATGAGAGAGGGAGAGAAGATAAGAGAAAAAACATTAAACATAATAGGGAAAGAGAGAAAGAGAGGGAGGGAGTGAGAGAGGGAGGGAGAGGAAGAGAGAAAAGGAAATGAGAGGTAGGAGAGAGAAAAAACATTAAACATAATAAGGAAAGAGAAAGAGAGGGTGAGGGTGAGGGAGGGAGAGGAAATGAGAGAGGAAGAGGAAGAGAGAAAAGGAAATGAGAGAGGGAGAGGAGAGAGAAAAAACATTAAACATAATAGGGAAAGAGAGAAAGAGAGCGTGAGGGTGAGGATGAGGGTGAGGGAGGGAGAGGAAATGAGAGAGGGAGAGAAAGAGATAAAAAGAAATGAGAGAGGGAGAGGAGAGAGAAAAAGAGAGAAAAAAAATTAAACATAATAGGGAAAGAGAGGGAGAGGGTGAGGGAGGGAGAGGAAATGAGAGAGGGAGAGGAAGAGAGAAAAGGAAATGAGAGAGGGAGAGGAAGGAAAAAAAATCAAACAGAATAGGGAAATGAGAGAGTTGTTGTTGTGGTTTTTTTGGTGCGCAGATCGGACGCAGATAGCTCACGTGGTGAATCCCGGAAGGTCCCCAAGAACAAAGTACTCTACTTTTTAGCACAAAAACCCATGTAAAAGCAAGCACGACAAGAGACAAGAGACAAATTGGGTTCAATCTCCCCCATGCCTTGTGTGAGCGCTTCACAAAGCATGTATTTAATGTATATTTCTAATCTTCATGCTCAATAATAGCCCAATTACAAAAATATGACAAGCTTTTAGCTTTTGAGTTTGCTTTCTACAAAAATAGGAAATTAAAGCTAATGGGCGGTGCCCATAGAGTCTGCCACGCCCAATCTCAATGTCCAAATAGAAATAACATATCCAGGCGCATAAGCGCATACAAAATAATAATAAATAATCGATGTCTCTATAGACATAACAAAATATAGGTGTGGCGCCTATCAAAATATAGTCCAAAGGTCGAAAACCCGCTAGACTCCAATGCTTTCCTCCGCCACTGCTGCTATCTCTACACATCAACTGAAGCATTCACAATCGTTAGTAAAATAACACAATTAAACCAACAAAAGTGAATACCTAGCAGTCTTCAGCTACATAAATAAATCAACTGGTTAGAAATAAATCCTAACCTTAATTTATTACGAGTGCGCACTCTAAACTCATAAACGTTTATTAATTTAATATGCATTTTGCGGAATCACCCGCTATGAAATCACCCATGTACACACTAAATTAATGAAACGCCCGAAAAGGACAAGTGTCCCCATCAACTTCTCGCACAAAGAATCCTCTTTGCGTATGAGCCCCGGTCATCTAAGTTTACGGAATCCACCGTAAAACCTCACGGAATCCACCGTGGAATATGCCTCCTGGCATCATACCCCCGGGGTGGGATAGCAATTGACCTCAATTGCTATTAGCTCAATGTGGAGTTAACAGAGTGGGGAAAGCATTTAAGTCTCTAGCATGCATCCATTGTGCTTCCTCTACAGGATGGTTCTTAAATTTCACTAGATATCTAGAATACCTTCGGCCAGTTCTAGTGGTCATGTAGTCAGTGTCTATAATGGCTTCTGGTTCAAGTATTTCAGTCTCTTCTTCTAGTAAAGGTGGGTTTTCATAGACAGGGTGGATAGGTAATTGGCCTTTAAATGGTCTCAATAAACTAATATGAAATGTATTATGAATTTTCCAATGAGATGGCAGTTCTAACTTGAATGCATTGTCATTAATCTTATGAATGATTCTAAATGGTCCGTAGAATCTAGGAGCTAATTTAACAACTGGATGTCTATCTACACTTTGCAGTCTACGCTTTTCTATTCTAAGCCAAACATAATCATCAACTTTGAAATTCATGGCTTGTCTTTTCTTGTTGGCTTGTTTGGTATATGATTGTTGGGCTTTAGCAATCATATCCTTGACCTCATCAAAAATAGTATTATGCATAACAGCAATATCATCGGCACTTTGTATTCTATTAGACAAAGATGCAATAGGTGTAGATAATCTATGGCCATAAATAACTTCAAAAGGTGCTTTCTTTGTAGATGTGTGCGGTGTATTATTGTAAGCAAACTGTAATAAATGCAAATGAGTATCCCATGTCTGAGGTTTAGAGATAGTGTATGCACGTAAAAGATCTAAAATGGTACTATTTGTGGCTTCTGTTTGTCCATTCGTTTCTGGATGAAATGCAGATGAGAAATCAATCTTTGTGCCTAGATTTGCAAACAGTGTAATCCAAAAATTATTACAAAATCTAGAATCTCTATCTGAAATAATCACTTTCGGCAATCCATGGTTAGTAAAAATAGTTTTCAAAAATAACTGTGCTGCTTGTGATGCTGTTAAAGTTTTCTTACATGCAATGAAATATGCTTGCTTACTAAATCTATCTACAATTGTCCAAATCATGTCATGGTTAGATTTAGTATTTGGTAAACCAGTAATGAAATCCATAGATATATGTTCCCAAGGTTTAGATGGAATAGATAAAGGCATTAATAATCCATACTGTTTACCATGATGTCTTTTTATTCTTTGACAAATCAAACATTCAGAAACAAAATTAGATACATCTGCATCCATATGCGGCCAATAAAAATCTTCAGTTAACATGCGTAATGTAGAAATGATACCTCTATGACCTTGATATGGGGGACAATGAATTTCATTCAAAACAAAAGATCGGAATGGAATAGTAACACACAGTCTCTTTTCAAAGAACATGAATCCATCATTATATGACAATGAATCAACAGGAATGAAATTATTTTGAACTAATTTTTGCCAATCAGAATGAAAAGTAATATCTTGGTGATATGTGTCTTTCATAGCAATCAAAGAATCAAAAGATATGATAGAAATATTATGAATTGCAGGTCTTCTACTCAATGCATCAGCAACTACATTTTCTTTTCCAGGTTGGTATTGAATGATAGGATGGAAACTTTGAATGAATGAAGCCCATTTGATATGGCGGTCAGAAATTTGGGGTTGGCTAAGTAGATGTCTAATGCTTTGCTGGTCGGTCTTTATCATGAATTCTGAACCCATTAAATAATGCTTCCATTGTTTTAATGCTTGGACAACTGCTAAAAGTTCCTTGTCATAAGTGGAATATTTGAGCTCAGAGGGTTTCAGCTTAGAACTAGAATATGCTATTGGATGGTTGTCTTGCATTAGCACGGCTCCTATTCCTGATCCGCTAGCATCGGTCACAACTAAAAAGAATGGTCTATTAAAGTCAGGCAATTGTAGAACAGGGGCATTGGTCAATGCACGTTTGAGTAAATCAAAGGATTTCTGCTGATTTTCAGTCCATTGATAAACAATGCCTTTCTTAAGAAGTTTGGTCAATGGTAAAGCAAGTAATGAGAAATTACGTACAAACTTCCTATAGAAACTAGCAAGACCAAGGAATGAGCGTAGTTCATGTACATTTTTAGGAACAGGCCAATGCAATATTGAATCAATTTTCTTAGGATCAACTTTTATTCCTTCTTTTGATACAATATGACCTAGATATTCTATTTCGGTCTTAAAGAATTCACTCTTTTCAGGATTTGCAAACAATTGATTTTCTTTCAGTAATTGAAAAACTAATGATAAATGCTCATAATGCTCTTTTTCACTTTGACTGAACACTAAAATATCATCAAAGAAAACAATCACACAATATTGATATTTTAGAAAAATACGGTTCATCATTCTACTGAAAGTAGCAGGTGCATTAGTCAATCCGAATGGCATGACTAAGAATTCGTAATGGCCAAACTGTGTCCTGAATGCAGTCTTAAATATGTCGGATCTATCTAACCTCACCTGATGATATCCAGACTTTAGGTCAATTTTACTAAATATAGAAGATCCTTGCAGTTTGTCCATAAGGTCATCAACTCTAGGTATAGGATACCTATTCTTTACAGTGATCTTGTTTAATGCTCGGTAGTCAATACACATCCGATAAGTATTATTCTTTTTCTTGACTAAGAGCACAGGTGCACCAAATGGAGAACTGCTAGGTCGAATTAAACCTCTATTGAGTAATTCTTCAACTTGAGTCTGGATTTCTTTTTGCTCTATTTGATTGTGCCTATATGGGGCTTTGCAAGGTGGTTGTGTGCCAGGTATTAGGTCAATCTTATGGTCTTCTGGACGTGATGGTGGTAAACCTGGTGGTAGGTCTTCTGCAAAACAGTCCTTAAAATATGCGAGAAATTCCTTATGCCTAGGGTGCATATGAGTTTCTTTTGCGTGCAATTCATTCACCCAAATGAGATATGATTTAGTATTCTTGCGTAGTGCACGTTTTGCTTGAGTATGCGAAAGCAGTGGAAACATATGAGATGCATGCATACCAAATAATGTAATAGATTTTCCTTGAAAATTTATATTCATTGTGTGTGTGGAATAATCTATATTGGGATTATGTTGGTGTCTCCATGGCATTCCTAGAATAATGTCGCTTGACTGTAATGGGACAACTAAGAAATTTCTTCTTTCAATATATGGACCAATTTGAATTTCTAAATCTTGAACTTCTTGTGTGCCATTGTACCTAGTGCCTAAAAATGCAGCTTTTATACGATAATGCGTAGGTACAGTATGCAGTTTCAATTCCTTTACCAATTTTGCTGAAATAAAGTCATGGGTACTACCGTCATCATGCAATATAGTTCTTTCTTTTCCATGCACCATACATTTCATAGTCAATAATGAATGTGAAGTAGGCATACCTGGTAAAGTGTCGGAAGTAGTAGTAGGATCATCTTCTTCTTCAGTGAAATCTGGCATATCCTCATGCTCGTCTTCGTCCATAGCTCCAAGGTAGTTGATATGTGCTGATGGCTTCTTTGAATGACAATTTGCTGCGAGATGCCCTGGCTGGTGACACTTGTAGCATACGATGGGCTTGGCTTTGGTCACATTATTTGCAATGGCTGGGAGTCTGGGTATATTTGGATTTGCTTGTGGAATAGGCTTAGAATTTGGATTGGCAGTGGATGGTAATGCAGGTGGTTTAGGCCAATTCTTGCGGAAAGATGGTGATGAGAAACGACCTGGATTAAACCTTCTGAAATTGGAATTGAATTGTTTAGATCCATAATTACCGTTTGCTTGGAGTTGCTGTGGTCGTCGATCTCTTCCGCGTAACTTATCTTCAGTGTCGTGAGCTAAGGAGATGGCGTCTTCAAGGGTAGCAGGCTTGAACATATTCACCTCAGCGTAGTAATGTCCAAGAAGTCCAGACATGTACTTCCGCTTATGTGTCATCTCTGGTACGTCTTCAAGAATGCGTAGCTGTAGGAGTGCATTCCAAAAACGCTCTGTATACTGTGGAATAGGCTCACGATCGCGCTGTTGAAGTAAATCCCATTGCTTGATAGCCTTCTCATGAAATTGCGGTGGTAGGAAATTTTGCATGAACTTCTTCTTGAAATCTTCCCATGTAGCAGGACATTCTATGCTCTTGCGGACTACAATCCACCAAAGTGATGCTCTGTCTATCAGATGATTAGTAACACACTTGATTTTATCTTTCTCGGGATAAGTTTCCTCATGGAAATAGTCATCAAACTGGCTAATGAATGATAAAACAGTCTTTCCTTCTCTTATGCCATTGAAAGTGCGAAACTTGAAACTTCGTTTACTTATCTTGGATTCCTTGCGAATGGTTTGTGCTTCAAGAGTGGCGTCGATGGTACGGCGAATCAAATCTTCAGCTTGAGGTTCTTCTTTATCAGTGGACGCTCCTTGTAGCTTTGTCAATTGTGCTTGCAAGGCTTGCCTAGCTCTTCGCTCTTCTTCCAATTGCAACATGATAAGATCCAGCTTTTGTTCCATGGAAGGCTCAGGTAGATCGTCTTCAGCCATAGGATCATCCATATGTGGGGTAGTCATCCTGTAAAACTCAACAAACCTTTCTCACTCAAAATCAGTTAGCGGGATGAGCGTAGCTCAAATTTGGGGTTACAAGGCTATGTGTTTTTGGGTATTTCTTCTTCAATTTTTCAGAAATTCTGCAATATTTCTGTCTCCGTTTGCTGAAAGTACTTCAACGAACTTGTAGATAGGTAGAACAGCTTGCTGCGAACAACTTTCCAGTTCAGAGTTTTTGCATACGAACAAGTCTTCTATGAGTTTTAAGCACTAGTCAGTTCTGATTTAGTCTGACTTGCAGAGTTGCAGACTTAGCAGACTTGCAGAGTTGTTGACTTGCTGGACTTAGAGCGACTTGCAGAACTTGCAGTACTTGATTTCTGTCGACTTACGGAACTTGACTTGAAGAGTGCGAGACCCGGAGTAGATCGACTTTGTTGCTCTGTGTAACTTGTAAGAAGCCTTAAGCTTAAGTAGTTAAGCTTAAGCTTAAGTGCTTAAGGCTTAAGGAGGACTAGCAGAGGCCGCCGTTTTTTATCGTGAGGGGGGGGGGTCCGTTTTTTCCGCCGGAATTTTCGGGGGCTCCTCTTGCAAGTCGATTTGAAAATTTTGAAGCTTTATAAGCTTCTCAAGCTTAAGATTAAGCTTTAAGGTAATAATAAACTTGATTATGAAGAGAGCTTATCTCTGTTTGCAACGACTTGATGAAGAGAATGTATGAGTGGTCCTCCGCCGACAGAGCCTGGTCCTTCGCGATCTGACAGTGGAAACAGGGGTTCTTGATCGCCAGAAGTCTGCCTGTATCGACGGTTCGCGACGAGATTGACTGTAGAGGCCGTTTGTTCCTGGAGCTCCGCCTTCGCCCGAGATTGGTAGCGATTGGAAGCTCTTGATCTCTGCTCCGCTCTGATACCACTGGTGCGCAGATCGGATGCAGATAGCTCACGTGGTGAATCCCGGAAGGTCCCCAAGAACAAAGTACTCTACTTTTTAGCACAAAAACCCATGTAAAAGCAAGCACGACAAGAGACAAGAGACAAATTGGGTTCAATCTCCCCCATGCCTTGTGTGAGCGCTTCACAAAGCATGTATTTAATGTATATTTCCAATCTTCATGCTCAATAATAGCCCAATTACAAAAATATGACAAGCTTTTAGCTTTTGAGTTTGCTTTCTACAAAAATAGGAAATTAAAGCTAATGGGCGGTGCCCATAGAGTCTGCCACGCCCAATCTCAATGTCCAAATAGATATAACATATCCAGGCGCATAAGCGCATACAAAATAATAATAAATAATCGATGTCTCTATAGACATAACAAAATATAGGCGTGGCGCCTATCAAAATATAGTCCAAAGGTCGAAAACCTGCTAGACTCCAATGCTTTCCTCCGCCACTGCTGCTATCTCTACACATCAATTGAAGCATTCACAATCGTTAGTAAAATAACACAATTAAACCAACAAAAGTGAATACCTAGCAGTCTTCAGCTACATAAATAAATCAACTGGTTAGAAATAAATCCTAACCTTAATTTATTACGAGTGCGCACTCTAAACTCATAAACGTTTATTAATTTAATATGCATTTTGCGGAATCACCCGCTATGGAATCACCCATGTACACACTAAATTAATGAAACGCCCGAAAAGGACAAGCGTCCCCATCAACTTCTCGCACAAAGAATCCTCTTTGCGTATGAGCCCCGGTCATCTAAGTTTACGGAATCCACCGTAAAACCTCACGGAATCCACCGTGGAATATGCCTCCTGGAATCTTTTTTTTTCTTATTTTCTTATTTATTGTAGTGGTAGTGGTAGTGGTAGTGGTAGTGGTAGTGGTAGTCGTGGCCGTGGTCGTGGTTGTCGTAGTCGTAGTCGTAGTCATAGTCGTAGTCATGGTCGTGGTTGTGGTCATGGTCGTGGTTGTCATCATTGTTGTAGTCGTTGTCGTGGTCGTAGTCGTAGTTGTGGTGACAGCAACCCTCCCACGGGCAAAAAATGAACATGAAACCAAGGTAGAAGCATGCAAAATCTATGCACATGGCTGAGCCATTAATCTCAAAACTGAAGAGAAACCATAAATCTTCCACTTAATAATGAAAAAATTTGTTATCTTCATCCATAGCTTCAACCATTATACAAGAACAAAAGGGAAAATAGGAATTTCTGCACAAAAGGCAGAGGAGAGAGGAGAGAGAACAACTTTTTGCACCACTAAAAAGGGAATATGCAATTGGACAAGAGAGGGAAGGGAAAGAGACACATAACCACTCGTGCACTCTACCCCACCTCTTTTCCAAAAAGCACACCCCTTCGTATTTTTATTATTTCTTTGATTTTTTGATACATTTATATTCGTAAGGCTTTAGCCTTCACAATTCAATTATTTCTAACCTTTTTCAAATACATGCACGTTACACTTTTGTGTATACTATTTATTAATGATGGATGTGGATGTGGTGCCCCCCCAATGTGTAAGGGTGTATTTTAGTGCTTTTTGCAACAATGAATATTATTTCGTTTACAAAAGATGAAATTATGATATATGCATGGATATTTTTATGCCTTATTTTTATGCTTCTTTTGGTGTCATCATTTTCCTCCCACACTAAAATGTGAAGCATCCTCGCGAACCTTGTCAACGAAGAACCATTGTCTAACCCAAAACAAATTCCAAGATTGTTAGTAAAACAACTTCAATCACAAGGCCTAGCCATGGTAGGGTATGGGACTCCAAATCCATGACCACCAGAGTAAGGGAACTCCTGCCTCAAATACTCCCACACTGAAAAACTTGCATAGTCTTTAAAGGATAGGGTTCAATCTTCCACATGGAATCACAAGTATAACCTCTCCATCCAATAAATGGAAGAAGAATGACTTCCTTCACTATGTAACTCAAAGGGCATCTCATCAAAATGAAGCTATCACTTTTGTATTGAAAAAGAGGAGAGCATGAGAATATGCCCTTGGATTTTCTATAGGATATGTTCCTAGGGTAATTGGTGTAAGCTTGATTTAAAAGGTCAATGTGTTTGTATTGCATGTTCATAATGATTAAAGAAGAGGGGAAAAACAAGAGGGGGCCACATAAGCAATTAGTGGTGCTAATAAGGGGGTGAATGGGAAACTTTGGGGAGTAGCTGAGGCTAATGGGGAAGTTATGTAGGAAAAGAGGGTAGAGCATAGGAATAACCACTTTCATTGTACATTTTTAATGTATTGCTTTTAGCTTTTTTTTAATTATTAGATTTGAGAAATGTTCTTTTAAATATTTTAGAAAAATACTTATCTGTCCTTTGTGATCTCCGTTGCCACATGAGATGAGGTAAAGGGGGGGGAATGAAATTGGTAGAGGAGAATAAGATTAGGGGGTGACGAGCCTAGAGAGAAGGAGGCATAATAAAGGGGCAACGGATGGAGAAATGAAGCATGGGAATAATGCTTTTACCTTTAAAGATTAAAATTTCTATGATTTGTTTTTTTTTAATGGTTAAACTTAAGTTCTTTTTAGGGTTTATCCATTCTCGTTGAGGGGAAGATGGAAAGGGTAGACTGAGAACGAGATATGGAGAGGAAAGGAAGATGCCATTCCCACCAAGCATTCTCCTCCCATGACCTCCCTTCCCCCTTCTTCTTTTCTTCAATATCTCCCTTATTCTTCCTTGCTATATCCTGCCTTCTCTCTCTCTCTCTCTCTCTCTCTCTCTTTTCTGTGTCTGCCTCACGAACATCTCGACTCCATGCCTTTGATTTTAGTAACAAATCCTGCAAATTTCTTCATCTTATTCGTGAATCCTCCTCCTTTTGCTTAATATCCTTTTTTCCTTTTTCCCTGTCACCTCATTTCTCTCTTCAGTTCATTATGTGTGTTTCCCTAAAAACTTCTTCAATTTTTCCTTTCTTCCCTTAATTCTCTGTGTTTCCTTCCCTAAACGTCATGATCCTCACAGACAACTCAGAACGCAGAATTGCCTCAGCCCCCCTGCCTAAGCGACCTCCAATCCCAGCACAAATTGCCCTCTCCCTCTCTCTCTCTCTCTCTCTTTTCTTCTAACATTTAAAATGGAAGCTCTCCATTATTGGGTCTGCTCTCTCCCCCGGCGCTTTCTTTCTCCTTGAAGAAGAAGCAATACTAGCCGACCCCAAAATCATGTGTATCCTTTGAGAGGAGGAGAAATGGTCTCCTCCCAAATGGGACCTTCTCTCTGGGCGGCAATGGCGGGACCTACTTTGTTCCTCTCAATAGACCGAGATTATAGCTTGACGGGCAGTTCAGGAGACGAAGCAGAGTAGAAGCCTGGAAGGAGAAATGGAAAAAGGAAGGTGAGTAAGAAGGTGGATGACAGTAAAGGGCAACACATCTCCCTTCAGTATTCTCTCTCTCTTCTCTCTCTCTCTCTCTCTCTCTCTCTCTCTCTCTCTCTCTCTCTCTCTCTCTCTCTCTCTCTCTCTCTCTCTATGTACTATCTCTAATATCACTGATTTTTCCTGCAGCATCGTGTGCCTCATCTTTGCAGAGACCAACCTTCTCGCTAACTCGATTCGTGGTGTCATCTACCTTGTATCTAGCAGCACTTTCATGGGCCTTCTTCTAAGTCTTGGAGGAGTGCTCGCGGTGCTGGGAAGCCATGGCAACTGCTTGCTTGGGCAGGTAATGAGGAATGAGAAACCTCTCTCTCTCTCTCTTTACGCTAATGGTTCCTGTCCATGTTCCATCTCAAGAGCTATCGAATGCCTAGCCTCTCTCATGATCTGCAAAGGAAAAACGTACAAGTCCACCAGTCCCCCTCTCCTCATCTGCATTCGCACCTTGATCAAGTCCAGCAGATGTGTTGCGCATCCTGCCATGATTGACGTTGCTCCGCCCTCCACAAAATCCTTCCACCCCATTCTCTCTCTCTCTCAATATCTCTTGTCGTTGTCTGTGTCCGTATCCATGTCAAGAAAAAACAAAAGACGAAGACGAAGGAAGGGAGGCAAACGAGCGAGGGGCACCTTGCACAACAGGGGGTGTGGCACGAAGGCACGTGGAAACCTCCTTTTCTCTCTATGTCTCTCACAGTCGACCCCTCCCCTGCGTCGGTCTTTTCTTCTTCTCACCTCGATGGATTTGTGTTCATTAGTTGGATATTTGGCCATATGGGAACCCGAAGAAGGGAAAAAACTTCTTCTTCCTCAATCTGCTTCTTCTCCGGATGATACATCAATGGGTGCAGCCTCTCACGAGCACGGCTTCACAATCCTCTACTCAATCCTCCTTATGATGCGATTGTGTCCATGTCGATTGGGGACCCTTGAAAACTGATGATGTGCTATTTCTTGTTTTTTCTCACATCCCTAGACAGACAACCAAGCTCGCAACAATGTGTAGAAGAGAAACCAGATGTGCATGCGGGAGTTCCTTTTCTTCTTCTTCTCGTTCCTCTTGGAGACATGGAGATGCTGCACTACTATTTCTGCTACACGTCTTCTTCATCTTTGCATCCTTCTCACATCTCATCCTGCACCTTCTTGTACTTTGGGACACATAATTTCTTCACTGCTTTGCATCAGATCTTCAAGTCTCTCTTTTTTTTCTTCCTTTGGTGTTTTGAGATCATCTTCTTCCCCGGCTGTGCACCAAAATGATAGCAACCCTCCCACGGCAGAAAATGAACATGAAACCAAGGTAGAAGCGTGCAAAATCTATGCACATGGCTAAGCCATTAATCTCAAAACTGAAGAGAAACCATAAATCTTCCACTTAATAATGAAAAAACTTGTTATCTTCATCATCTTCATCCATAGCTTCAACCATTATACAAGAACAAAAGGGAAAATAGGAATTTCTGCACAAAAGATAGAGGAGAAAGGAGAGAGAATAACTTTTTGCACCACCAAAAAGGGAATATGCAATTGGACAAGAGAGGGAAGGGAAAGAGGCACATAACCACTCATGCACTCCACCCCACCTCTTTCCCAAAAAGCACACCCCTTCGTCTTTTTATTATTTCTTTGATTTTTTGATACATTTATATTCGTAAGGCTTTAGCCTTCACAATTCAATCCTTTCTAACCTTTTGCAAATGCACACACGTTACACTTTTGTGTATACTATTTATTAATGATGGATGTGGATGTTGAGCCCCCCCAATGTGTAAGGGTGTATTTTAGTGCTTTTTGCAAAAATGAATATTATTTCCTTTACAAAAGATGAAATTATGATATATGCATGGATATTTTTGTGCCTTGTTTTTATGCTTCTTTTGGTGTCATCACGTGATCGTGGTCGTAGTCGTAGTCGTAGTCATAGTCGTAGTCGTGGTGGTCGTGGTCATGGTCGTGGTCGTAGTCGTAGTTGTAGTCATAGTCATAGTCGTTGTAGTTGTGGTTGTAGTAGTAGTAGTGGTTTTCTTGTTTGTTGTTGTTGTTGTAATGGTTTTTTTTGTTTTCTTGTTTATTGTTGTCTAGTTTTCTTATTTGTTGTTGTTGTTGTAGTAGTGGTAGTAATAGTAGTTTTTTTTTCTTTTCTTGTTTGTTGTTGTTATTATAGTGGTGGTGGTGGTGGTGGTGATGGTGGTGGTAGTAGTAGTAGTAGTAGTAGTAGTAGTAGAAGAGAGAGAGATATGTTTTGTTAAAGAAAATGAGAGAGGGGGAGGAAGAGAAAAAAGAAGAAGGAACAAGAGAGAGTGAATAAACATACATCATAATAAAGAAAGAGAAAAAGAGAGAGAGATGGAAGGAGAGGAGATAATGAATGGATTAAAAATAAAGAGAGAGTGGTGGTGAGGCCCAGTGAGGTCCGGTGCAACACCACGAGACGGGAAACACTCCAACATATATACATTAATTTGTCGGTGGGTGGGTAGAGACTTTACAAATGTTAATTTCTGTTGAGTTACAAGATAAGAAATCCCTTCTCAAACAATTTAATAAAGAAAAGAAGAATGAGAACAAAAACAAATTGTTTGTCGTAACATAGACAAAATGGAAAACAATGAAGGTCTTGATGTTCAAGATCACGAGGCGTATCTTAATCAACACGTCCCATGTCCTTGCTCTCAATGCAAGCTGGCAATTAGACAAAAACGTCGATTGTCTATAGAACATGTACGACGCTTTGGCGAGTTTCAATCTGAGATCATTGATCAAGCGATCTTGGATTTTTAGCAAACAGTAAGAAAAGTTAATATCAATCATGCATTGTACTCGCAAGCTAATTGAATACCATATACAAAAAGATTGGGTGTGGCCGGAAAATTTTATATCCAGGGGGGTGATGTCTCATCCCAAGGAGGAGTGCACCCTTTGTGGCCAATTAGAAGAGTTCGTGGGCATGCGATGGATAGAGTACCTGAGCCAATCCACCACTTGGAAGGTACTACCCAATCTATACCATCAATACTAGAGGAGACAGGTAGCCTTCCAGACTTACCTACAATCTTGGAGTCTAAGATGGAGGCAATGATCGATGCATTGATTCCCATGGATGTCGAGACTTCTGCTCCACTTAGAGAGAAAGCATCCATACCATTATATGATGGGTGCCGAGTATCTCGCCTAAAGACACTACTTGCACTCCTAAGTGTACAAGCAAAATACGGGTGGAGCGATGCGAGTGTAACCAAGTTGTTCAAGTACCTTGTACGTACGCTTCATTGATTTCTTTTCGGCACTATCATTAAAAACATTTGTGCTTTTTCAAGGTGTTTTATGATTTTTTCCAGGTTACTAAAATATCATATATTACCACCTGCAAATACCATGCCTGAGTCTCGTGATGATGCATGACATGTTTTACGAAAGCTTGGCATGGATTACAACAGCATCCATGCATGTATTAACGATTGCATACTGTTTCGAGGAGAATACGAGACTATGGAGACATGTCCAAAGTGTGGTGCTCATAGGTATCGACAGGACTTGCAAGGGCAAACCATCCCTCAAAAAGTTCTTAGACACGTTCCGCTTATCATTCGCATAAACCACATGTTTCATATGTCCGGCATGGTGAGCTTGACAATGTGGCATGTGCAGAATAGGTCCACAGATGGAGTTCAATGAATATCAGCAGATTCACACACATGGAGCCACATTGACTCTACCTTCCCAAGCTTTGTCCGAGAGCCAAGGAATCTTCGTCTCGGTCTTGCAATGGATGGCATGAACCCATTTGGTATGTGCTCAACTTCTTACAGTGTGTGGCCTATAGTCCTTGTCAACTACAATATCCCTCCATGGCTTTCTACAAAGAAAGGACATCTCATCCTTAGCTTACTCGTCCTCGGCCGCTACAAAGTCAAAAATATGAACGTGTATCTTCGACCATTAGTCGATGAGCTTAAGATTTTGTGGGAGGAGGTGGTCACCGTGCAAGATATGAGCAAGCACGATGGTCGAGGGTCTACCAATATTCGAGCCATTCTCATGTGGACGATGCATGACTTTTCGGGATTCGGAGAGTGCTCAAGTAAATAGGCTTCCGTTCTCGTTGGTAATATCTATCATAGCTCGTTCAAGTTTGTATTCACTGGATAGAGGTGTTGGAACAGGTCTGGTTACCTGAGGTTATCATGCATGTCCATTGTGCGGGCCACAATTAGACTCTCGAAGGTCACGAACCATGAAGAAGATGGTATATCAAGGACACACCACTTTCTTGCCAGAGGTTCATGAACTCAGGGAAGGTTTTCTTGGACGACCTCCAACACGTATGAATGCCGCAAGCTAGTATGAGCTGAAAATAGTCCACGCAGAGTCACATCCAAATAGAATGCGACGGTTCTCAGTTTTCTACGAGTTGCCATATTGGACCCACTTACAGATCAACCACTTGTTGGATCCCATGCATATTTTCAAGAATGTGGGCAGCTTGCTATGGGACCACATCACAGGAAAGAGAGACACTATAGGGGCACGAATGGATTTGAAGGAGGTAGGCAAGATGGAGGCGCTTTCGCCGTAGTCAAGTGCTGATGGTCACGTGCAGCTACCTCGCGCTCCTTGGGTTTTGTCCACTAAAGAAGAGCGCATTGTGAAGCAAATAGTCAAGTCTATCCGCACTCCAATGGGTATGATGCGTTCTCTCATGTGACCAATTATCAGGCTAAAATCCCATGATTGACATAAGATATGTCTCAGGTTTGTACTACGAATGGATTGTAATTGTTGTGCGTATTTTGCTATTTGGAGTGTAGTCATTGTTCATAATGCTTTCTCATTTGTGGTAGTTTGTACTACCGAGCGCAATCACGGGACGCCTTACTCCAAAAATGCGCAAGGCCATTTATAGGTTGTCGAATTTAGTGTAATGGATCTCACAGAAGGAGATTAAGACGTCCTCTATTGAATTCGTGAGGCGAGGAGCAGTGGAGACGATTTGTCTCTTTGAGAAATACCTACCTACTAGCATGCTCACGATACAAATCCACCTTCTTGTGCATCTTGTAGATGAAGTGAAGATTGCTGGACCTGTCCATACGCGATGGATGCTCTTCTTGGAGCGATTCATGAAAACCCTGAAAGGCTTTGTGCGACAACGAGCTCGGCCAGAAGGTAGCATGGCTGAAGGTTGGTTGGTGTCTGAGACGCTAGTGCATATTTCACAATGGCTACCAACGGTGGATCCAGATAACAATATGTTATGGTCACGCTGAAGGATGATAGACTGACCAGAGATGTGGTGGTTGAAAATGGGATAGAAAAAAGAATGGATGCTGCAATGGAGGAGAAAGTGAAATGCTTTTGTATGTTGCACCATGCCTCTATGGAGATGTGGCTCGCTAGGTACCAACAAGCTAGGCAAGATCGAGAGGAAGCGTGATCTGAATTTCGACGTAGTACGCGCCATCCACCGATTCGATATCCTGAGGGTATGGAAGAGATCTCGCGGTTCATGTCAACGTGATGGTTACATGGAGCTTTGACTGCAGCGTCTCGCGAAGGGGTAGAGGTCTCAACCGAGGAGTGGGAATTCTCAAGGGGATGTAGTCCAAAGGTGATAACGTGTTTAGAATTTGTCGTATCTATATTTTATATGCGACAACTAATTTGAGTGTTTCAATGTACAATATAAAATATATAGTGAAGCATGGTCGCGCGGATGGCATTTTTGCGTGGAGCGTATTGACAAAATACACTCCACAACAGACTGTGGTATCATGGCAAGGTTTGAGCATGAGAGTCGACGACGAGCAATGGATCTAAACACGGTTATAGATGAGATGGAGTATTTTGGAAACTTGCAAAGTATTGTTACAGCAGCTTCTCCATGATATTATTCGATGTGCAGTGGTTCAAAGTGGTACTTGAAGGAGCTGGAGCAACAGTTCGATGAGGTCCATCTGGATTTCTCAAAATAGATTCCAAAAAAAAGGACAGATTTGTGCGACACCTTTGTGTTGCCGGCCCATTGTGAACATGTGCATGAACTCATTTGTTTGTTAATTGTATTATGACATGGTACATGTCACAATAGTTTAATCTCTCTTGTACGTGTTTGTGAACATGTAATCTTCTATCCAAACCCCCGACAACCTCAATGGTGATATGTTATACCTTCAGCTCCCCAAAGTGCGAGAGTATATGATCAAAATGATGTTCCGAGCATAGATGAGGACAATATGCAAATAGAGGGGTCGATATTGCAAGGGATGGAGGCCGCCGAAAGCTTGGAGCATGTAGAGGAGCCAGCATCGGGTAATAATGATGGAAATACATGAGTCCAAGTTGAGAACAAGGTGGACTCATCCCTTTGTGATGACATGTCTATCGACCTTTCGGTTTATGCTGAGTTGTGTCAGGAGATTGACATGGGACCATAGGATACTTCATATTTGGAGCATCCACTTACTCAATTTGCTGACTAATCACTTATAAGGATACATAAAATATGCATTTTAAGTGACATCATTTTTTTAAGATTTATTTTAGCGTGCTTTGTATGATTTAAATTGATTATGCTAACATCATTTTTTGTATGTACATGTGACCTTTGTGGATACTTAGATCATCAGGATGAGTCGAGGGATGAGCGATGAGGAGTTGCAGGATATCTTCACGAGCATGTCTCCAGATCAGATGGTGAGATTCAGAGACATGGCAGACCAGGAGCTGTCTTGGACATCCTCAGGCCGCTCTATTAGATCTACTTCAGCGCAATCAGATGCTTCAACTCGAGCAGATGAGGTCGACGCTCCAGACTTGGGCCAGAGGGAGGGAGTGCTTTAGGGTCAAGGGGATGCTGCAGAGATACGGAGGTAGTGAGCCCGCGATTGGCTTGGGATACAGGTACTACTCCTCACTCTTGTGGTGGTTCCAGAGAGCGTGGCTCAGGTGGTTGCTGTGGAGGCACGAACGTAATGTCTCCATCTCGTCATTCTACTGGAGTTGCGTCACCTCCAGGATTTGTCACACCTGTGGGGATGTCTACTCCAGTTACTCCGGCTTTTTCTCAGCCATCTGCAGAGGTGGCACCCCTATGGGTGCTACACCGATAGATACTACCCCGATCGGTACACCAAATGTACAGGGGTCTCTTGGATATGCCCAAGAGCATGGTCGTAGGTGGGAGAGGACCCATCTTAGGCATACCCTAGAGGGATATGCCTATCTTGTCGATGATAGATCAGGAGCCATCATCATGAATGATGAGGGAAGGAGGGTGATGGCTTGCATGAGAGAGTTATGCCAACAAGTTTTTCGGCACAACGTCTTAGATCATTGGAAAAACATACCGGAGGGGAGCAAGGACTACATAGTAGCATCCTTGCACAAGGAGTTTTCGGTTCCAGCAAGAGTAGATAGGTTTTCTACAGGCTAGATGGAGTGCATACATGCATATATGTCACACAGATGATCGGACGTACACAAGGCACTCAAGAGTGAGGCTACAAAGCCCAAGTGGCTAGACGTGGACGACTGGCATCGACTGAGGGAGGAGGCTATAGATTCTCCAGGACGTTAGAATCAGCACTGCGAGGTGGTGAGGGCACGATTAGAGGCCGGAGTGGTCCATCATCTTGGGAGTGGTGGCCATAGGACATATATGGAGGACTTTGTAAGTTTTTCTTTTGTTTTGCTTGCTTATTTTTTTGCAATATCCTTTGTACTGACAATCATGTTTCTAACAATTAGTATTTTGTTTCCTTTGCAGCACTCCATTACAAATCACAATCCGACCGGCCTTGAGACTCAATATGCAGAGAGGCACGATCTCACTGCATTGATCAACCGATTGTATAGACATGGCTGCCCCATAAGTCATTCATCTTTCTTGTCCGTATAGTTACCATGTTTAATTATAATGCATTATTGTATAGTGAACCAATATCTAGTTGTTTCTTTTTTTGCAGAGTCCATTCGATGCTCCTTTGCGGCGGGATGAGCTTTCAGATGGCGATGATGTATAGCTCGCCCTTGGATCCCTGGAGCTCACACACCCTTCTTTTTTGGTCACTTGATCTATGTAGACATTTTCTATATAGTAGTGATATCTTGCCATGATTGTACCAGTCGCTTTCATTATGCGATCATGTATTTATTTCATATATCAGTGTTATGATTTAAGTACACTTTGTCTTTATTTACACAAGCATTGTACACAGTGCAGAAACCTGCCACAAATTTTTTTTCCCTGTTTTACCGTCGCTATTAGTGTCGCAAATTTACCTGCATGTGTCGTTATTGCCATCGTTATTAGCATCGCAGAGCGTCATTATCATCGTCGTTATTTGCGTCAGTATCAGCATCGCAAATGCGACATTGATCCCGACGCAAATAGCGATGCCGATAATGACGCTAATACCGACTACTCTATGGCGTCGCCAATAACAACGCTTTTTGCAATGACGGGGGAAATTTTCTTTATTTATATTTTTGTCACTTTTAACATCGGTATAAGACCTATATCTTATAGTGTAATAAATATATGTCAAGCGCTTTAATAAATGCATGCCAAAATAAATATTGGCACCACGCCTAAGACACGTGTCCATAAAAAATGATAATTTTTTCTAAATAACTTGAATACATACTATCACCCAGTGCTTCCCAGCGCCACCATCGCTTGCTCTACACATCAATTGAAGCATTCACAATTGTTAAAAAATAATAAAATTAAATAAAAAAAGTGAATACCTAGTAGTCTTCAGCTCTACAAAATAAATAAATAGGTTGGAACTCTGTCCTAACCTTAATTTAATATGAGTGCACACTCTAAACTCATAAATGTCAATTAATTTAAATATGTATTTTGTGGAATCACCCACTATGAAATCACCCACTTGCACATTAAATTAACGAGACGCTCGAAAAGGATAGCCGTCCCCATCGACTTTTCACACAATGAATTCATATTATGTACGAGCCCCGAAAAATGAATATAACTTTACGGAATCCACCGCAAAACCTCATGGAATCCACCATGGAATATGCCTCCTGGCATGACATAAAACATATCTCTTGGTAGCAATATATATTTTGTCACATTTATTGAAAATTGTTTAAGAGATTTGTGGGTGTATTTCATGAAGGAAAAGAGTGATGTGTTTGAGCGCTTCAAAACTTTCAAGGCTATTGTTGAAACAAAATGTCAAGATTGTGGGAGAGAAGGAAGGAGTCTCACTTGTAGCTTTCTCATTTACACAATGGGGGAATACACACAAAGGTGGAGGCTGAAAACAGTTTTCCTCTTCTTGTTTTTGTGTAAGCCAAAAAGAACTCTCATACAAAGAAATAGAAGAACCCTATATATGGGTCTCAAACCAAACTCAACTAACTAAGGTGGCATGCTAACTAAACCACAAACTAGAGTAGATAAGGATAGCTATCATCTAGCTATTATTCATGGGTGGTGTACCAACCGCATCTGCAACTAACAAGTCGGTGACATAAATGCACAACGGTCACCTTGGCATATCACGAGTGGAGCTCGATATCTCAACGCTCCCCCTCGAGCTCAACCCCAATTCTTGTACACCAAGCAAGTCTCTGAACTTGCGTAGCTTCTTTGCGCCCAATGCCTTCGTGAATATGTCAGCTACCTGATCCTCTGTGCTGAGATAAACTAGATCAATAAGACCTAGTAAAACCCTCTCCCGCACATAGTGATAATGCACCTCAATGTGCTTTGTTCTAGCATGATGGACTGGGTTATTTGCCAAATGTATACTACTCATGTTGTCACAATAAATGACAACTGGCCCATCTGTAGGCTGATGCATATCATAAAGTAGCTTATGCAACCAAGCTACCTCACATGTAGCCATTGCTGCGCCCCTGTACTCAGCCTTTGTGCTCGACAAGGCAACTGTAAGCTGTTTCTTGCTGCTCCAAGTGACTGCAGCACTCCCAAAAGAGAACACATATCCACTGGTAGATTGCCTATCAGAAATACTACCAGCCCAATCAGCATCAGTGTATCCATGCAACTGTATCTGAACCCCGGTCTTATAAAATAGTCAGTACTGCAATGTGGACTTCACATACCTCAGTATGCGTCTAGCCGCATCCAAATGCGGTTTCCTTGGAGCCTGCATAAACTGATTTACCAATCCAATAGCATAGCTCAAATCTGGCCTGGTAATAGTCATATAAATCAAACTTCCTACTATGCGCATGTACGTAGTAGGGTCTTCTAGAAGCTCACCTGCATCTGTGCTCAGCTTCACATTCTGCTCCAAAGGAACTGAAATAGGCTTAATGCCTGTCATCCCATATTTGGACAGCATGTCCAATCCATACTGCCTCTGCAAGAGCCATATCCCACTTGGTGATCTAATGACCTCAATGCCCAAGAAATAACGTAGCTCTCCCAAATCCTTCATCTCAAACTTCTGCTTCAATAGCATTTTCACATGAAGGATATCTTCATCACTATCACCTGTGATAATCAAATCATCAACATAAATGACAAGCAACATAATACCTTTCTCTATTTTTCTCACATAAAGTGAGAAATATGCCTTGGAAATCTTAAAGCCAATAGTGACAAGATACTGTCCTATCTTGTCAAACCATGCTCTAGATGCTTGCTTTAAGCCATATAAGGCTTTCTTCAACCTGCAAACAAACTCAGGATGAACAGTATGCACATAACCTGGTGGCTGCTCCATATAGACCTCTTCTTGCAAACCACCATGCAAGAAGGCATTCTTTACACCCATCTGATGTAAAGACCATCCCTTTGATGTAGCCATAGCAATGACTGCTCTTACGGTTTCCATCCTTGCAACCGGACTGAATGTTTCTTCATAATCAATGCCATATGTTTGTACATATCCCTTGACTACTAATCTCGCCTTGTATCTGTTCAGAACCATTTGCATTGTGCTTCACCTTATAAACCCACTTACAACCAATTGCATTCTTATCTTTAAGCAAAGGTACCAATTCCCATGTAGCATTTGCTTTCAAAGCATCCATTTCTTCATCCATGGCTTTCTCCCATTTTTCTTTTCCCATGGCTTGCTCAAAAGAAGTGGGTTCCGGTTCCCGTATCACTTTGACTATATAGGCATAGTGAATGGCTGTAAATCCATCATATTTCAGCCTATCCACAGGATACCTAGCTCTGGTAAACCTGCGTAAAGTAGGTTCACTCCCAGGTGCTCTCAAAACATCCCTGGTCTTCCTTACTCTAGGTGTAACAATAGAAGGAATACCCAACTCATCATCAATGCTCTCTTCTGAGCCACTGGATTCACCATCCACATAAGAGTGACCTGCATTCACATCAAACATGGGCTGATCTACCTTCTCTTTTCCTTTTCGTGATACTTGCATACCATTATCTGCATTGCTTTGAGAAGATTCTCTTGATCTCAATCTGTCTGTCCATGGCGAAGAATGTGAACCGCTACTAGAGGACACTCCAGGTTCACTAATATCTTGTGACTGCTACTGTGAATTTTGTGCAGCATTACCATTTTGTGCATCTACATTATCAATCACATTTACTGGTTTATACCAGCTACTCATCTCATAAAAAACAACATCTCTCCTCACTTACGAGTAGAAGGGTTATAGCATCTATACCCTTTCTGCTGCGGGCAGAAAGTAACCAATAAAGATGCACTTCTCAACTTTTGGATCCAACTTGGATCTCAACTCATCTGGCACATGAACATAGGCAATGCAACCAAAAATTTTCAAATGAGAAATATCTGGTTTCCTACCAGTATATCTCTCCTCTGGAGTCATGCCATGTATTGCTGTAGTGGGAGTCCTGTTCATTATGTAGACTGCTGTAGCAACTGCCTCAGCCCAATTAAAATCTTGCAGGTCTTTTTCATTGAGCATGGCACAAGATACCTCTCCAATATGCCTGCTTTTTCTTTCTGCAATTCCATTTTGATGTGGGGTATGACTACATGAATATTGCTGCTTTATGCCATCCTCTTGCAAGAACCTTGCAAACTCATTTGAGAGGTACTCTCCCCCTCCATTTGACCTTAGGCATTTTATTTGCAGGCCTATTTCTTTTTTAACCATAGCTTTAAGAGTTTTGAAATGCCCAAAAACTTCACTTTTCTTTTTCATAAGATACACCCAAACTTTTTTGCTATAGTCATCAATAAAAGTGATAAAATAATGGCAGCCTCCAATAGATGCAAGTTTAGTAGTCCACATATCAGAGTGGATTAATTCCAATGGCTTCTTCCTCTCTTGAACATGTCTAGGAAATGGTTTCCTTGCCTGTTTTCCAAATTGACAGGCTTCACATACCTTATGCATTTCTGCAACCTTGAATTTAGGCAATCTTGTAACAATATTTTGGGCCTGCATTGATTTAAGTCACTGTACATTAACATGACCAATGCGTTTATGCCAGATATCAATATCTACAACTGCACCAGTCTCATGTGCAAACATTGGTGCACTCAATTCAGGCATGTCTGCATCCAACGTAAACATTATGCCCTTCTTCTTTCTTTTTGCTATCAAGCGACCTTTATTTTTCATATCCTCAACAAAGCATCCATGAGGATTAAATCTGACCTGCAAGCCCTGCTCAACCATTTGACCAACAGAAACCAGATTCTTGGTGATATTCGGGACATGAAATACATCTGACATGTATTTCTTTTTCCCATCCTGCATAGACAAAGGAATTTTCCCAATCTGCACAATAGGATGTGCAGTATCATCACCAGTCTCCACAAATCCTAGTTTTTCCATTTTCCTTGCATCCTGCATCCATTCTACATGACCTGTCATGTGGTTTGACGCACCTGAGTCAATATACCACACTTCCTTGCTTTCTTGTGCACTTGTCACAGAATTGTTCATGTGCTGCACCATAAACAAATGCTCATTTCTGTCATCACCCTATCTACTAGAAGATGCATAATTCCCTTGTTGCAATTTTCCATTCATGATGTCATTCTACTTTTTATAGCAGTTTTTAGCCATATGACCCATTTTACCACAGTAGTAGCATTTAACATTGCTGTTTGCATTTTGGCCTCTTTGCCATCCACCACGACCTCTTTGGCTCCCCCTGCCTCTAGAGTTGCCACGTCCTCCTCCATAGGACTGGTTTTCTTGAGTTTGTTGCATATTCTGATTTCTACCACGGCCTCCAGATCGGCCTCCTCTACTTCTGCCTCTACCTCTTCCAGCATTTGAGTAGAAGACAGTTTCTTTTGAGGTTCCTCCTGAAGAAGATGCACCACCATTTCTCTGCTCCTCAGAAATTAGAAGAGCAATCAACTCCTCAAAATCAAGAAATCTTTCACGGATGGAAATGGATGTTCGGAACTGTGCATAATCCTTTCCTAGACCATTCAAGGTCACGGAAACTAAATCATCATCTTCCACTGGCGACCCAATGGAAGCAAGTGCATCTGCAATCTTCTTCACCTTCATGTGGTAGTCATTGATGCTCATACTTTCTCTTTGCACATTGTGCAACTCTTGCTTGAGCTGCATTTTCCTGGCTTGCGTATTTGTGCTATACATTGTTGACAAAGTATCCCATGCCTCCTTTGGCGTACTTGCATCCTGAATATGCACAATCATAGAGTCTGAAATACTGATAGACAGCCAGTACATAACTTTTCTGGCTCTCTCATGCCATCCTTTAAATGCCTGCATTTTCTGTTGATTGGGAACATCAGGAAGAACTGGTTCTTCTTCATTTCCTGCAATAAATTCCCAATATCCTTTTCCCATAAGGAAATTCATCATTCTAAACTTCCATGCTTGGAAGTTGTTCTTGTCAAGCTTTTCAGTGACAATCTGTGAAAGAGAATCAGATGCCATTACAGAACACTGCAAAGAATTATGTCACTGCAAAAAACACAGCTTCAGCCTCACAAGGGAAAATTTGTAAAACTGGCGAAAGTGGTATTTGACCACACAGTCACTTCCTAGTGACGATTTTGCATCAACAGGCAACAAGGATGATTCTGTAACTCCCAATGTCTCTGTGCACAGGCATACGATGCAATTTCTACGGTAACTTTTGACCGACCTGTAGAACAGTGGTCGCACAGCATAAAACAGGGCCTTTAAAGCCCTTTCTCGTAGCATATACTGCCCTCTTGCTACACCGTGAAGGGCGTCTCAATCTGAGACAATGCACTCTTGCACTTTTCGGCTGTGCTACCTGTAGAGACTTGCTCCCAAAACAGAAAAATGAAAGCAATGCTGGTCCTCTTACCAGAACACCGCGAACTTGGTTTGCTTTCTTGAGCTCCTTACCATGAACAAGGCTCTGATACCATGTCAAGATTGTGGGAGAGAAGGAAGGAGTCTCACTTGTAGCTTTCTCACTTACACAATGGGGGAATACACACAAAGGTGGAGGCTGAAAACAGTTTTTCTCTTCTTGTTTTTGTGTAAGCCAAAAAGAACTCTCATACAAAGAAATAGAAGAACCCTATATATGGGTCTCAAACCAAACTCAACTAACTAAGGTGGCATACTAACTGAACCAGAACTAGAGTAGATAAGGATAGCTGTCATCTAGCTATTATTCATGGGCGGTGTACCAACCGCATCTGCAACTAACAAGTCGGTGACATAAATGCACAACGGTCACCCTAGCATATCACGAGTGGAGCTCGATATCTCAACACAAAAAACATGCTAAAAATTTAATTGCTTGAGGTCAAATGGAAGGGGAGAGTACCTCTCTAATGAGTTCAATGACTTCTTGAGGTCTCATGGGATAAAGAGTTAGTTTACTTATAGGTACATCCCACAGCAGAATAGGGTTGCAGAAAGGAAAAATAGACATGTTGTAGAAGTTTTACGAGCATTGATGGTTGAAAAGAATTTGCTAAAATATTTTTGGTTTGAAGCTGTTCATACTAGTGTCTACATTATAAGCAGAACTCCCACAAGTGAGAAAGGTTGATGAGCTATAAAAGAAGCTTGATCCAAAGGTTGAAATTTTTGTTTTCATTGGATACTCTTTAGAGCAGAAAGGTATCACTATTATAACCCTATCAAATGTGAGTTCAAAGTGAGTAGAGATATTTTTTAAATGTGATATGAGCAATTGGTATGCATCTAGTGGTTATGCATTGGATGATGATCATGATCATTATAGTTATATGCAGAAAGAAAAGCAAGAATCCCTTAGTCTTAGTAGACCAAAAATATCATCTAGTATTATATCTATAGTTAGCCATTGGTCTTGTTGAGATAGTCAAGCTCAACTACCCACCTACCACTATCTGACATAACTATGTGTGTAGCTTTCCATCATGTGCGTGTGTCTTCAATAAGTCGATATTGGACTTAACCATAGTTACTCAATGGTTAGTTCCTTTGGTCACTTAGACCTAGTTCATGTATTGAGTTTGTCAATTAGTGTGTGATGAATAATGAAGAGAAGAAGAGAGTACACTATTCTCTGAGTTTACCCCTATGTATATTTGTCTCTCTCTAAACTTGAACAGGTCTTGGGAGACTAAGAAGAAACCCCACATCTTCAAGTTCATCTACAAGTGTCGTAGGTAAGGACAAAAGGAAGAAGAAAGTGTTAGATGGTAATGATACATTTGCTAGTCATTTGGGGTTTGACTGAGATTCTAGTGGTTCAGAGAGTTTAGATTATGAGTTTGGTAGTCATTCACTCAGGGTACCAATTGTACATATAGCGCATAGTAATGTAAAGGCCCCATTGAGTGATCTAATGATATATAGGTTGAGCAAGGTCAAATATCCTATTAACAAATTTGTTTTGAAGGTTATAATTCTCACCATTATGCTTTTATGATAAAGCCGATTGAGGATGTTGAGCCCACTTGCTTTGAGGATGCTACTGGTCATGCTCATTGGGATGCAGCAATGAATAAGAAGATGGTTGCATTAAAGGCCAATAGGCCTTGGGATCAATTACCATTGCCTAAGGGAAAGCCTAAGCTATTGGTTATAAGCAGGTCTGCAAAATCAAGCATGATGCAAATCCTTTTGTTAGTAGATTTAAGGCTAGGTTGGTTGCAAAAGGCTATGGTCATTGATAGTGGGATTGTTGAAGTTAAGAACCTTTTGAAGAAGAAGTTGGAGATGAAGGATTTGGGTAAGCTAAGGCACTTTCTTGGTATTGAGATGATCAAATGTGATGATGGTATATGGCTATCCCAAAGGTAGTATGGCTTGAATATATTGTCCAAGTATGGTATGACAATGTGTAAGCCTCTTTCAATGCCATTGGAGAAAAATGTGAAGTTGAGTGCTGAGTTGAATTTATATCACTATCACAAGGACTTGAGTTATGTTGTTGGACTTGTCAATCAATTTATGTAGATGCTAGAAATCCTTATTTAAATGATCTGAGACGCATATTGAGGTATGTGAAGTCCACTTTACATTATGGACTTTTTCATAAGCCAAGTAAGGATATACAAGTGTTTGGATACATAGATGTTAATTGGGCTATCAGCATGTCTGATAGAAGATCTATCGGCAAATTCATGTTTTTCCTTGGTAGTACAACAACTACATAGAGCAGGCAAAAAAACCTATAGTTACTTTGTTGAGAACAAATGTACTACTATGGAAGTATGTGAGGTGGTATGGATGCAAAAGTTATTGGGTGGCTTGGATGTGAAGGGAGATGGTCTAGTTGTCATTCATGTGACAACATGAGCAACATACAGCTAGCTAGGAATCTAGTATTTTATGCTAGGACAATACATATTGAGATGCATTACCACTTTGTGAGAGAGAAGGTACTTGCATGAGAAATTGACTTGGTATATGTTCCCACATAGGAATCTCATATAGCTGACATTTTGTGAGAGAGATGCATTACCACTTTGTGAGAGAGAAGGTACTTGCATGAGAGATTGACTTGGTATATGTTCGCACATAGGAATCTCATATAGTTGACATTTTCCAAAGGCATTGGGTGCAAAGAAGCTTTGAAAATTTCAAAGCTTACTTAGAGTTGCAAAGATATAGTTGAGCTTAAGGGGAAGCGTTGAGATGGCAAGCTCAACAAGTGCAGAAATTGGTGATAGACCACTTGGTTAGATGGGTCTGCACATGTATATTTAGCACATTAATGGTCATTCCTCACATGGACACTACCTTATTACTTCTTCTTTTTTTGCATCTACTTACAAAATTTGGCATAGCTATAGTACTGGTCAATTAGTATAGTTTGTTATACATTGTTTGACTTAGCAGGCCACTGTTTTTAATATTATATTTTGCATATGCTTTGTATACATTTAATTTTATGTAAAAAATAAGAAGAAACTAACAATAAAAGTTTTTAGCCTCTATCTCTCTTCTTGTGTTCTTGAGTGAACTTCTTGTGTATGGTGTGTGCACAGCTCAAGCAAGTCTCCCCACCACACGATTTGTGACAAAGTAGAGAACCACTCCCTATGTGAAGTAACATGAAATGATGCTCTGAAATCCATAAGCCAATTTTGAGATATGCTAATATCCATGGTAGCTAGGAATGCATCACTAAAGAGAATATAAACAAGAGATTATCATCATCACTACTACCACATGCATCAATGTCTACCTTGCTTTTCTCTTTACCATTTTTCTCATTTTTCTTCTTGTTTTTTCACTTTTAGAAATTCTTTTTTTGTAATATTTCCATGCAATTAAAAGTTAGTTGGTTAGTTCAAAAGTTGGTTAGTCAATTAATAAGTTAGTAAGATTACTAATGAAAGACTAACTAAGGTAAAAACGAACTAACATTAATAACTAACAACTAATTAAAAATATTTTATTTAAAAATTTGAGAGTAATAAATTTGATATTTTCCTTGGATTAAAAAGGACCATAGCCACCCTTCACAGAAGTTACAACGTGAATGAGAGTTATGAGCCATATTAATCACTAGTGTTAATATGTATAGTATGGATGGTTTAAAAATATTAGATTTTGGGCAAAACTAGCATAATATAGATATTTTATCCTAAAAAGATATGGAGATTTCTAGAAATGGATGTCATTTAAAAGAAAAGACAAGTGATGTTTTAGTTAGTTTTGGAGATTTTATAAAACTAGAAAAATAAAGAGAGATTTCACTAAATCGTGTGGTCGTGATCGCAGTCTACAAGCAATAGACATCACTTCGAACGGGGAGAGAAAGAAGGAGTGATCTGAAAGCTTTCTAATAAAGTGTCTTGGAGTTTTACGGCCCATTTGGAGCCAATGGAACCATCTGATTTATGAGTTAAGCATCAAATCACAGATTTTTCCAAGAGTCCCTCCACCAAGAACTCTTGTTCTCAGCCACATCCCCTCTTCTCTAATTCATTATAAATATGAGGCATGGGGAGACACAAGGAAGCACAAGGAGACCCCAAGAAGCTGCGAGAGAGGCAAAGAGAGAGAGAGAGAGAGAGAGAGAGAGAGAGAGAGAGAGAGAGAGAGAGAGAGAGAGAGAGAGAGAGAGAGAGAGAGAGAGAAGGTTCTTCCTCCCTTTCCCCCTCCTTAGAGGGTGGCCACATGCATTCTCTCTTTTCCTTTTCTCCAAGTTCATCCCCTAACCCGCAAGCCACTTTTTCTCAAGTTCCCTCCTCCCAAGCAAGTGGCAGTTGGAGTCTTGTGCAAGTCCTGTTTAAAAGAGAAGAAGATCATGGCCCCCAAGTGGAAAATGTTACGCACAGATGGCAATCCCTCAACAAGCAATGGATACTCGAGCAAGGGCATCACTACCAATCCAAAAGGGGTTTCGGTCATAAGTAATGTATTTCTAAATTGATAGATGCTTGCTTTGATTCTCGCATGAGATACATTAGGCTCCATACTACAATGTATGAGAATAGGTCATGGGAAGGGATAGGCCTCTTCTCACATATAAGAAAGATGGAGTTTGCAAAGTGCATGTATCAAGGAAAGTTAATTGCACTTAGTTGCTTATGGCTTATTCGTTGATAGAGCAATCGGTCAGGGGGTTATGAATAGCATAATCGTATGAAGAATAACATTAAGAATTGTGCATACAACTATTAAGTAAACTTTGCATAGAATCGCTCTTTGATCCCAAGGGGGAGAGCAAATATGCGATGGAATTATTATTGTGTCTATTCTTGTATTGTTTGGGAAAAAATACAATTAGTTTTGTTGGTTGATTGAACAACACCCTAAATGCTTTTTACAATCAACTAATTGTTGCATTGTGATTTGGATAGATATTCCAAGTGCTTGTGTTTGATGATAAAAGCATAGCAAGGGTGAGCAGTGACAAGTAGCCATGGGAAATAAAGGAATGTTTCACTAGAAGATGATATTAGGCTGATTGCTTTGATCGTGCTTGATTTCTAAATGGATTAATTAAGGAAGGATATTTTGCACAGGTGGATCATCTCCAAGATTACACTGTGGATTACCCCGAAAGGGCACTGCTCGATTTACGGGCCAAAGGTCGAGTGGTGAAAAGGCCAACCACGGAAATTGTGTCTCACTCCTAGGTCACTTGGGATCAGTGGAGCTCTGGACACCCCTTGCCTAGACCAAAACAGAATTGTAGACTGCCATGAGTCCAATGTCTAGGGCATTGGAAGATCCTATTTTAGATAAAGGATGGAAATTTTGGTGCCATGTGATTTGGACGGGGTACTTCTGTTGGACAAAAGGGAATATATAAATTCTCTTGTATGGGCAGGAGACAAAGATTAACTTGAAGGTAAGTTAAGGAACTTGGCTGAACTTGTTTGTAAAATGATTGCTTGCTCTGTATTCGTATCCATGCAGTAAATTACGCGAATAAATCCCGTTCCCTAAAGGCTTAATTAAGGAAGCTGATTTTAAATGTCACACATAAATGTGATAGGACCTAATTAGATAACTAAAGAATGCCTATCGAGGGAAGAGGGTGGAGGGAGGCCCCCCGAAAGGTTTGTCCTACGGCACTATGGTCCTAGAGAACGAGGAGGTTCTTCACAAGGTTTTATCGTTATTTGACATTTAGGTATGGTTAGGTTAGAACCTGACTCATGTCATTTTAGGGGACCGGAATGGGACTATGCCCTACGAGCAAAGAGGTTGAGCGATGCATCCCTCTCGTTTTCCATTCTCTTTGAACCAAGTGCGGCATGGATCTGCTTCGAATTGGGTATCTCTGCATAAAGTAGGATGTCTAGATCCCAATGCCAGGATGCTGTCAGGAGACCTTGATCACTAGGAACCCAAACTTCAGGTCGATCCTAGTGGGTTTGGCTGCGAACGTTACATTGCGAGGCAGACTCGAGAAACCCTGTGACATTCCATGGGAGTGCTAGGCATCATCGCTTAGATTTGTTTCTCGACGGACTGCTAAAACATGTCTGGATAGCCAAAAGGTGAGCATGTTACAATTTGTATCAGAGCTAAACTTTGTAATGATGCAAGATTGCTTAATATGTGGCTTGCAGACATATCCTAAAAAGAATAACCTAAGCAGTATGGCTTGATTGCCAGGCACCTTTTGCACCCATGAATGCCGACATGCAAGAGAAGAAATTCCTTCTCAAGCAAATTAAGGCACTCGAGTTTGATGGAGAAGGAATAGACGTCGCAACAAAAGCGGAGATATGGATTGAGTCGATGGATGACTATTTCTCTGCTTACGGAAGTGCCTCCAGGAATCAATCAATGATAGCAAAACTTAAATTAGTTGGCTAGGCTCGGTTATGGTGGAAGCAATGCTGCAAAGATCAAGGTATTTCCGAAGCCGTTGTCACTTGGGCTCAACTGAAAGATGTTGTACGTGGACGATACCTTCCGCCAACCTACCAAATTTTGAGGATGAATGAATTCTTCAAGCTCAAGCAGCTGGAATTAACCCTGGAAGCTTACTACTCAAAGTTCGTAACCTTACTAAAATATGCACCACCTATGGATATTGCACAGCAAGTATCCAAGTTTGCCATGGCCTGAACACTCCTCTAAACCACCCTCTTGAAGTAATGTGTCCAACGAACTTGAAAGATGCATTACTTCGAGCAAAGCTAACCATCCAATAACTTGGATCAAGCAAAGATGTTTCATGAGATCAGGACAAGAAATGCCACTTGTGCGGAGAGTTAGGGCACATCCGTAGGAGATGTCCCAACCGCTGATGTTACCACTGGAATGAGTTAGGGCACGTCCAAGTAGATTGCCATGACTTAAGTCCAGAAGATATGGAGCCTCCAAGGAAATGAACGTACACAAGTGCAGCTTTTGGATATATAGAGGGATCAAATGAAGACGAAGACCTAGAACCTACAACACCTCTTTAGGATGATTAGAAGTCCTAGAAATTTTGTCAACATGAAATACAACTTGGATTGAAATAAACTTTACTCTTATAACTACAGGTAACGTGAGTAATATGAGTTGCATCTATTTTGAGCCTAGAACTTGTAAATGATTAGAGATACTCTGGTAAGGAATGACAATTATAACTTGCAATGAATTTTTCTTAAGTTGTTCCTTCTCAACTAATATAGATTGGGTCTTACAGAATGTCAAAGCTTGGAAGTATTCTTTAATATTCCAAGCAAAGCCAATTGTCCATGGAGCTCAGTCCCGAACTAAGAAGAGAACAATCCGGAAACATAGTTTCCGAGATAAATGACACTTCGATCTGCTAAAAGGATCCTAGGACAATTTTATCTAAAGAAGAAACTCCTACCAAGGACAACCAAGAACCTTGTGACTGCAAGTGATAAAGCTCCGCGCTGTTTCTATTATAGGGAGTTAGGTCACTTCAAAAGGGAATGCCCAAAGCACCCTAAACACCAATGCCACAACATTGGACATAACTACGTCAATTGTCCCAACAGAACTCGAAGAGAACTTGAGCTTACACAAAATGAAGTTGTACAAGCTCCAGTGATCCAGAATATACCAAGATACTTAGGCAAAACCTAAAAGATATTCATGAGATGTAACTACAATAAATTTTCTCTTGTAATCAAGACTCGGATATATCCGATATTTTCCTTGGATTAACGAGGACCATAGCCACCCTTCACAAAAGTTACAATGTGAACGAGAGTTATGAGCCATATTAATCACTAGTGTTAATATGTATAGTATGGATGGTCCAAAAATATTAGATTTTGGGCAAAACTAGCATAGTCTAGATATTTTATCCTAAAAAGATATGGAGATTTCCAGAACTAGATGTCATTTAAAAGAAAAGACAAGTGATGTTTTAGTTAGTTTTGGAGATTTTATAAAAATAGAAAAATAAAGAGAGAGATTTGGTGAAATCGCACGAGCCGCAATTGTAGTCTATAGGCAGGAGACATCACTTCGAATAGGGAGAGAAAGAACAAGTGATCTGAAAGCTTTCTAATCAAGTGTCTTTGGGTTTTACCCCCCCTTTGGAGTCAATGGAACCATTTGATTTATGAGTTAAGCATCAGATCACCGATTTTTCCAAGAGTCCCTCCACGAAGAACTCTTGTTCTCAACCACATCCCCTCTTCTCTAATTCATTATAAATATGAGGCATGGGGAGGCACAAGGAAGCACAAGGAGACCCCGAGAGGCTGCAAGAGAGAGAGAGAGAGAGAGAGAGAGAGAGAGAGAGAGAGAGAGAGAGAGAGAGAGAGAGAGGAGAGAGAGAGAGAGAGAGAGAGAGAAGGTTCTTCATCCCTTTCCCCCTCTTTAGAGGATGGCCACATGCATTCTCTCTTTTCCTTTTCTCCGAGTTCATCCCCTAACCTGCAAGCCGATTTTCTCCGATTTTCCTCCTCCCAAGCAAGTGGCGGCGACTGAAGTCTTGTGCAAGTGCTGAAGTCTTGTGCGAATCATGTTTAAAAGAGAAGAAGATCATGGCCCCCAAGTGAAAAATGTTACGCATAGATGGCAATCCCTCAACAAGCAATAGAGCCTCGGGCGAGGGCATCACTACCAATCCAACCACAGTTCCGGTCGTAAGTAATGTATTTCTAAATTGATAGATTCTTGCTTTGATTCTTGCATGAGATACATTAGGCTCCATACTACTATGTATGAGAATAGGTCATGGGAAGGGATAGACCTCTTCTCACATATTCGAACGATGGAGTTTGCAAAGTGCATGTATCAAGGGAAGCTAATTGCACTTAGTTGCATATGGCTTATTTGTTGATAGAGCAATCGGTCAGGGGTTATGAAGAATAACATTAAGAATTATGCATACAAGTATTAAGTAAGAAGAATAACATTAAGAATTATGCATACAAGTATTAAGTAAATTTTGCATAGAATCACTCTTTGATCCCAAGGGGGAGAGCAAATATGCGATGGAATTATTATCGTGTCTATTCTTGTATTGTTTGGAAAAAAACATAATTAGTTTTGTTGGTTGATTAAACAACACCCTAAATGCTTTTTACAATCAACTGATTGTTGCATTATGATCTGGATAAATATTCCAAGTGCTTGTGTTTGATGATAAAAGCATGGCAAGGGTCAGCAATGACAAGTAGCCATGGGAAATAAATGAAATGATATTAGGCTGATTGCCTTGATCATGCTTGATTCCTAAATGGATTAATTAAGGAAGGATATTTTGCACGGGTGGATCATCTCCAAGATCGTACCATGGATTACCCCAAAAGGGCACTATTGGATTCATGGGCCAAAGGTCAAGTGGTGAAAAGGCCAACCACAAAAGTTGTGTCTCACTCCTAGGTCGCTTGGGTTCAGTGGAGCTCTGGACTCCCCTTGCCTAGACCGAAACGAAATTGTAGACTACCGTGAGCCCAATGTCTAAGGCGTTGGAAAATCCTATTCTAGATAAATGATGGAAATTTTGGTGCCATGTGATTTGGATCGGGTACTTCTGTTGGAAAAAAGGGAATATATAAATTCTCATGTATGGGTAGGAGACAAAGATTAACTTGAAGATAAGTTACGGAACTTCGTTGAACTTGTTTGTAAAATGATTGCTTGCTCTAAATTCATGTCCGTACAGTAAATTGCATGAATGAACCCCGTTCCCTAAAGGCTTAATTAAGGAAGTTGATTTTAAATGTCACACATAAATGTGATAGGACCTAATTAGATAACTAAACAATGCCTATTGAGGGAAGCGGGTGGAGGGAACCCCCGACAGGTCTGTCCTACGGCAGGGTGATCCTAGAGAATGGGGAGGCTTCTCACAAGGTTCTATCATCATTTGACCTTTAGGTATGGTTAGGTTAGAACCCGATTCATGTCGTTTTAGGGGACCAAAATGGGACTATGCCCTACGGGCAGAGAGGTTGATCAGCGCATCCCTCTCGTTTCCCATTCTCTTTGAACCAAGTGCGGCATGGATCTGCTTCGGATTGGGTATCTCTGTGTAAAGTAGGATGTCCAAATCTCTATGCTAGGATGCTGTTAGGAGACCTTGATCACTAGGAACCAAGACTTTAAGTCAATCCTAGTGGGTTCGGCCGCAAATGTTCCATTGCGAGGGGGACTCGGGAAACCCTAGGCAACAAACCTTGTGACGTTCCATGGGAGTGTCGGGCAGCATCGCTTAGATTCGTTTCTCAATGGACCGCCAAAACGTACCTAGACAGCCGAAAGGCAGGCACGTTACATTTTTATTTATCCCTCCTTGTTACATCATTTTTCCTATGGACTTGTTTCTTGATTTACCTCTCTCATGAAAGTTCCACTAGACATTTAACCTTCCTCTCACCATAAGTGCAATGGGACTCTTTGATCCTACATAATATTTTATGTTCATCTCCTCAATTAGCAAACTACTCTCCATGTTAGCACTTGTTAGACTACTTGCAAGTGAAGAGTTAAGAATGGCAATCATGAAAACTATCCCAACTCTTTTAGCAAGGTGACTAACAAGGCACGACCCTCATTGAATCATGAAAGACAATCTTATTATATGTCAATTGGCTGAATGATATTAAACTCATTGAGTTGGTTAGACATCAAAGTCCTCTTCTCCATCTAGAGATCAATCCATTTTTTAAGCCAATAAATCTCAAAGTTGCACCTTCTTTTTCATACAGGTCACCAACTTTGTCCATACACCATATGCACCTAGTGTGTCTTTCACATTAAAATACATAGACTTTGAGAGTCTCAACATAATAGTAGAGTGTGCCAACTTATCCAATTCCTCACATACATTTGGGTCCATACCTCAGGCTTAATCTCACTACATTTAATTGGCTTTACCTGCTTCTTCTGGACCAACACATTTTATATTTGTTCTTTCCAATATGGAAAGTTCATACCATCAAGATTTTCAATATTCAACAATGCATTTTCTAAATTTAATGAAGAAGTCATAATGATAAAAGTATGTCTACACACCGAAAATGACAATGAATATCTAATTGCAAGCTCAAAATAGACTAATAAACTACAAATAGAGTGCCCCCCAAAAGGCAAGCAATGACTATCAAAATGTCAAACCAACATAAAACTAATGCAAAAATAACATTTTAGCACTCCCAAATGCATATGAATTTTCTACAATCACAAATTGATTTCAGCCCGTATAATCTTTACAAAATGAGCATAAGCTAGGATGGTAAATCCTTCAAGATAACAAAGCATGGAATTCTATGTGCATTCCCAAGCCACAAGTAGTCTGAAAGCCTAGTTGCTATTCAAAAATTATGTCCAAACTAGAACTATTCTATTCTGTGTAAAACAAAGAACCAAAAAATGCACAAAGTCAACTCTTTGATTGTGGGCACTACTTTTTCTTAGTTTATTTCATGTGTTTGCTATTCTTATATATTTTCATTAGATTGGCCTCTTGAGTATCCTTCCACCTTAGTCATGGTTCAGACCATTAAATTAATATTTTCTCATGTTAAAACACTAATATTTAATGTCACGAATGTCTACAACATTCATATTTTACCCCTATAAGATCACCATAATAACTAAAATAAATCATTCTAACAAAGTTGTGCGAGTATGGTAGTTAAATTTATAAGACATTTTAAAAATCCAATTTGGATTATGAAAATAGTTTATTAAGTGAGTTTGGATATAGGTGCCCTATCGATTCTTATTCAAATACTTAAATATGCTATGGATTTTGATAAAATAGAGTAAAACTAATGTAGTTAAGGCATACTAGTTGCAACATCATTAGTTTTAACTTATAGTAAGTGATTCGGAGCAACTAGCATACATTGCTAACTAATAAATTGAAAAACATTCGATATCTCTATTGTATCAAATCATCCCTTATACAACACTCTTATTATATCATGTTGAAACTAATAATAAATAATCAAGTAGACATATGAAGATTTTGTTCAATCTTTAAAGCTATCCATAAGTGACCTTATCCTTTTAGATCAACATAATATCTTTAAAAAGCTTACAAATGATATCATAGAGCTAGTATTCAGCTATTATTATTTTCTCAGCACATGTCAATTCACAGTATTGCATAAAAGTTATGTACCTACTATTGCAAGTATGCTATTTATTTTAAAGGAAATGCATTTTAAGAGCCCAAAATTACACTTACAATTTACAAGTACGTGAAAATTGCATACAAATAAGTATTACAATGATGTATTGCAAGTTACATATTTAGAATGCGAGCTCATGTAAGTTGTATATTCCTTATTCACAAAGTATCTATTATGATTTCTTATAAGGAGGCAAACATTAGGGTGGTACAATGATTATTAAAGGTCCATAGATGTGCATTTAGTTCTATATGGTATATAAGGTTGTAGAAATTCTTGTAAGGAATTGCATTTATTGTTTCCCCCACACACTTATGACATAGCCCATAACTTTTTGGTGTCCTTGATCACTTTGATAAGAGATGCTCCTGAAGTGCAGAACCAAAAATGGACATCTCCTCCTTAATGAAATCATGGAATTCATCCTCTTGAACCTCATCAAATTCAAAAGTCCATTTCTTTAAGCATGTATTTGGCTTAGGCCCAGGTTCCAACTTCATTGTGTATATCAAGGTAGCATTCTCATGTTTTCCAAGATGTCCTCCTTCAAGAATTCTAGCCTTGAAATAATGATTCTCATGATCAATCTCATCCCATACACCCTTGATGTAGTCAAAGTGAGGAAAAGCTGTAACACAAGGAAGCTAATGTTAGGTTATCCCATAAAGAATTTGCTAACAAAAGTAGAACCTAGTTGCCAATTGAATTGACTAACAAGACCAATCAAGATACAGTGTGTAAATAACTAGAGAGAGAGAGAGAAAGAGAGAGAGAGAAAGAGAGAGAGAGAGAGAGAGAGAGAGAGAGAGAGAGGTATTACCATGTAATGTTTGCTTGGGTTCCTTTTATTAAACGAGGTACCTCTACATGGTCATAGAGGGCCACAAATTGAGATTGGTAAGAGTGGGAGGATAAATACTAGCAATCTTACTAAACAAGGGCTTGCCAACATTCAAAGGGGTGTTGCTAAACAAGGGGAAGATCAAAGATGCCAACCTTAGTAAAGAAGGTCCAACTCCTATTCTTGAGTGCCCCTTATAGAACCGTTGTGAATTAAAGCCTATAGGTTTTTGCCTTTTTAATAAAAAGTGATTATTAATGTCTTTAACATCTATTTGCTTTGATGACAATTAAAATGACAAAAAACTTCTCATCCTAGCCTTTCATGGCAATTTTATTTTGTTCATCCTAGTCTTTCATGGAGAAGGACTCTTAGAGTTCACATGTTTGCTATAACATTGATAAGACCTCATTCTCAACTACGAAAGTTGCAAAAGTATTTTGCTCAAGGGGGGATTTCATGTTTGTTTACTATCATGAGATGGGTGCCACATCATTATACAAGACACAAACTCAATGTCAATCTATATTGCCAAAGGAATGGTTAAGAAAGACTAACAAGAACGTGCCTCATTGGATCTGTCACTTAACAAAAATTCATAATAGATGCACATTGATGATGCATATTTTTGTGGCTAAGTAGGAACAAGCATGTTGTGGTGGCAATACTAAAAGTGAACTGATCTATTATGGGGACTTGGCATAACACTGGAAGTTTCAAAAACCTTCCATTGTGGGAAACTGCCTATTACTTGTACTAGAGTTGGCAGCATAAGCTCAATTGTCCCATGCCTTAGCCAGCCACATTGGGAGATAAGGTGCTTAGGCACTCTACATGCAACCCTCTGTCTCAATGAGTAGATAAGGTGCTTAGGCACTCTACATGCGAGACCATAAAGTGCTTAGGCACTCTACATGCAACCCTCCGTCTCAATGGGCAGATAAGGTGCTTAGGCACTCTACATGCGAGACCATAAGGTGCTTAGGCACTCTACATGCAACCCTCCGTCTCAATGGGCAGATAAGGTGCTTAGGCACTCTACATGCGAGACCATAAGGTGCTTAGGCACTCTACATGCAACCCTCCGTCTCGATGGGCAGCAACAAGCTAGGGCATGTGGAAGCGCCCTTGGAGAAGTTGGTATGGTATGATGTAACAAGCTCAGGGTTTGAGAAATTCAAATTTGTGAAAGGTCCCAAGTGGAGACTTGTTTTAATTAGCAAAAGCTAAGGAACTAAAAGGGGGGGGGCGTAATGAATACATGCGGGGTTGTATTGAACGAGGACGACGCCGCCGGGGGCGAGAGGGGGGCCGTCGAGGTACTCGACGGAGAGGTAGTGCTGGGGCACCAGCCTGGGCAGCGTCACCTGGAAGTTCTTCATCCACGTCCTCCACACCACCTCCGGCGACAGCTCCACAACCACCTCATGCTTCACCACCTTCATGATGATGATGATGATCCACCGACTGACTGACTCTCTCTCTCTCTCTCTCTCTCTCTCTCTCTCTCTCTCTCTCTCTCTCTCTGTGGATCTACCAGCCTCGCCTCCCCCCCTCCTCCTTATAAAAGGAAGCATTATAATGGTGGGTCCCTCCCCAGTGCCAATCTCTTGCACAATCGCCAGCTCGCTTCCTTGTGGCAGGCCCCACCTTGTCATATCTAATCAAGCATAGCCAGCTCGAGAGAGTGTGTGTGTGTCTGTCCGCGCTCTATCAAAACACTCGGCGAACCACAGTGAAAGTTTAGCATCCATACCAACCTTTATTAAATGCGAAAAAACCACAGTGAAAGTTTAGCAACCATACCAACCTTTATTAAATGCGTAAAAAGCATGATATCGTTGTCAACAAAATAGTTAGAGCCGCAGCCGCTTTATCTGAGAGCGCTTCAAGTTGATATGGTCGACACCATGCTGCATAGCTCATACTCTAACCTTTTCTAACCCTTTCTTTTCATCTTTCAAATATAAGACACCGAGGTGGACGTGTGATACTCCCATAAGACTTTTGCACAAGGAGTACAAGGGGGATGCCCATTGTCAAGGGGACATCACGATTGAGTGAGAGAGAGAGAGACAAAGAGAGAAAGTCTAGCAAACCATAATGACTTTTGGCTCGTTATTATGATTTGATTAGAAAAAGTTACTATAGTTGCTAGACTTTCTTTTTGGCTCGTTAAGTGATTTGATTTGATAGAGCAACCTTTGTATCAAATCACTTAACGAGCTAAAGAGAAAGTCTAGCAACCATAATGACTTTTTCTAAATGTCTATTGAGAGAGAGAGAGAGAGAGAGAGAGAGAGAGAGAGAGAGAGTGTGTGTGTGTGTGTGTGTGTGTGTGTGTGTGTGTGTATGTGTCCAATGCTCTATTAAATCACTTAATGAGCCAAAGAGAAAGTCACAATGATAATACCTAAATGCTAAATAGAATATGTTATTGATATCAACAAAATTCTTACATATGAAGCAATCATAGCAACTTTGTGGGCTCAAAGAGTGATAACATCCATATCATTTCATAAATGATAACAAATAGTAGGAACAAAATAAAGATGTCATTTTACGCCACTCAAATAAAAAATGTCAAGACAATTATATCCTCAACTTTATTATATTGAGTAAGCAAAGCATATTGCTCGTATAAGTCGACCCCTTAGAATTTTTTTAAGTTAGAGATCTTTCCACCAAGCTTACATCAAGAAATAGGGAAATAGAAACTCCTGAATATGCATCTTCTAAGAAAACATTGACCTTCACAAGTATTCCATTTGAGCAGTGCTTATGGTAGATAGTTCAATGAATATAACTAAAACGGTTGCTAACTGCTAAAGAGTAAGCTTTACAAGTTTAGCTACTTATTTGAGGCTTCATCCGTCAATAGCAGTCACAATAGTAGCAGTTCGATATGCGTAAATGATACAACAACCAAAGCACAACATGAGAGCACTACACATGCAATTGAACCCAAATCCTAAAGAGCATTAGGACCAAAAACGCTTCAAAAAATGTACTTTTGTTAATCAGTGGATTAAGGAAAGGCCTAAAGAGATTTCGCCACATGGACAAAAATATGGTATTCTCATCTCCTCCGCTTTTGAGATAGTAGAGTCCATTTTGTGGTTCTTCCCTCCTATTTAGCCGAATTCTTCAAATCCTGACAAGTTTTCATAGTCCCAAAGACCCTATTAACTAATAAAAGCTGATAAAACATCTGACAAAGACATGAAAGAGTTAAGTTAATTCAAACCATTTTAAAAATCTGGAGAATTTTCAAAGTTCTTCTTGGTGCTCGTAATATTTTTAATTTGTCTCCTTGAGGTCCGCACTTAGATCCTTGACCTCTCTTTTTAGGTTTCTTTCTCTGCATATTGTTTGCATGCTCATTGTCTTTTACATGGCGTCCACAAGGCGTCATTCTCATTCCATAGACTCTTGCACCATCTATAGCAAAAGCGCAAATGGAGAATGGGAGCCCAAAACAGTTACTATAAATGATTGGGTTACAATGCTACCATCTTGCATGGGCTCTCATAAGATGAAAAGAATGAAATGGGAGGATATCAAATATCACTAGAAGGGACGTATCATTGCTCTCAAAACTATGCCTCAAGGCTGGTTTGCTTTGGTGCAACATGTTTATGTGGCTAGAGATATGTATTTGACTCCACTAGAATGTTTTTCTCAACAAGCACACTGTAAGTTTGAGTTGCAAAATATATGTGAATATATTGTTTTGTTTGAAGAAAATGCTAAATAGTGGATTATTGATTATAGATATCTTTCCATCGACAAGTTTTGAGTGGCAACCTATAGAGAGCCTCAGAGCGAAAGATTCCATGCCATTCATAAAGAATTTGCATACATTATTTATGTTGATCAAACTGCGAGTTTTTTTTATGAAAGTAGAATTTTTGTGTATTATGCGCAGTATGTGATTCCCTCAAGAGCAAGTGTGTATGGATACCTTGAAGATTTGCAGTTACCAAGTCTCTCATCTTTGGATTGGGAGATGCCCAAGAAAGCAACAATGGAGAGTTTTAAACTCAAAATTGCTCAATATATTCAAAAGGCTATGACTCCTGGAAGGATCTCGAGAAGAGTATGCTTATCGTCATTTTTATCCTTGCATGTTTTTATAGCTTGCTTCAAAACAACATGTTTACAAAGGACAAAGGCTTCATGGCTAAATAGAAACTTTTCAAAGTAAGATTTGGACAAAATTTTAGGTCTGTCTTGGAAAGCCAAGGAATTTGACCAAAAATGTGACTTTATAAGGTGCAATATATGCCCTCAGTCATTGGATTTATCCTATAATATATTTTGACAATCCCTTGTCATAGGTTTTGATTACAAAAGATACAAACTTAGAGTGGGTGCCTAGGTTCATTTAGATTTAGAGATTGATTGTAAGACATTGAAACTTACAGTGCAAGTTATTGCACAAGAAGTAAAGGAGGTGGATGCTACTTCAAGTTTCTAGATAATGTTACTCCTAGATATAAGTTCAAGGTAAATTGTGCTATAATTGGAAAAAGAGCTGAGCACTCTTTATCATGTATGAGTTTTTTGCCTCCTAGTGTTATGACTTTCAGGCCATGAATATGCATGTATAAATCATTTCGAATTTTTCTTTTACTCACTGATATTGTTGCCAGAAACATGGAATTATATATACTGATAAGTATTCTAAAGGAACTCTTGGTATAAACTTTGCAATGATTCCATAAATAACAAAACATATTTCATGGAACAAAATGATTTCATTATGTCATGGGTTACAAAATTGTAGTACAATTTTACAAGAAATGCTTGGCATGAACTTTACAATTCTCTGTGATTCTATAAACAAAAAATCATCTTACATGGGTAAGACCAAAATGAGATTTCATTACATCATGGGTTAGAATATTTTACTACAAATATATAAGGGGAATTTACTGATGTACAAATAGAAAAATGGGCTATTCTTTAGCTTCTCCACCCTCAAGTTGTTATTTGGCTTCTCCTTGGTCTACAACTTCTCCACCCTGAGAATGAGCTTCTCTCTAATTTTCAACTTCTCCACCCTCAAGACTTTTCTCCTTCTTTGGAATAGTTGCTTCAACTTCATTACTTTCATTTGTCATCACTAGTTTCCTCTTAGTAGGTGTTTTCTTTGGTTGCTCAAAGAACTTGATTTTCTCAGGCACTCTTTTCTCCTGGGGCTTTAGAGGAGATGGATTAAATTTTAATGGAGAAAGCTCATGCATCCCCTTCTTTTTGGACCCCTTCCTTTTCAACTCTGAGACTTTTTCTTTTTGGTGGTTGTCTTTTTCTTACATTTGCCCTTCATTGTTGTTGCATGTTCCTTGGAAGTTTTAGGTGGGAGAGGGGAGTCAAGTGGAGTAATTGCCCTATCCAAAACTAGTTCGATACACCTCTCCCGTACCCACCACATTTATGACTCAGGGTAGTCTCTGCACTGCAACAAAGTATATAAGCTATTTAAATTAGATGAGACTTTCAAAATAAAAAGGACAAGACATAGGAGACTTAAATTCGCCCCCTCTACATTCAATAACTTTGAATCTATTGTCCTCGAAGCATTTGAAATCACTCTCCACCCACAACTATATATGTAATTTTGCAATGGGACCTCTTGAAGGAGAAACTTGAAAGGCCTTTGAGGATTAGCAATGTTTTCAAAGTTGGTGTCCAAGTGGGTAGTAACAAGTTTACAGCAATGTAAATATTAACTTATTATCAAATAGTATAAACTTTAACCAATAAAATACAAAATAAAGAGTGTCCATTGACAATAAATCTTTGATTGGTGGTGAATTCATGAAAAAGAATTCATAAAGATGACCTCTCTTGCAAGAATGTCGATATAGATTAGGCTCCAATACTCTATGGGAACCAAAACACTAGTGAGCAAAAACCCTAAAGAAAAAGCATCAAGAGATTGAACCTTGAAGGGATGTACCTTTAAACATATGGAAAAAATATATGATGGTTTATGACACTATGAATGTGCTTTAAAAATTTTGTAATATTTGAACTGGAATTTCAAAACAAATCCACAGAGAGAAGTGGATCAACAACAAATATACTCTTAGCAATATCGTTGCTAAGAGAAGCAATATATGACATGTATACAAAGTAAAGAATGAATAAGAGAATGAATGCAATGTAAGGACCCTTGAAAAAATCAATATAAACAAAGAGAAGCAAAATACCTTACCTCAAACAACATAAAACTATTGAGTCTGTTAATCCTTTTTCTCAAATAGGGCCTTATCTTCAAGAAATATGCTGATGTACTCTTCTTTCTCAGGATTAATAGAAACATTTACGACCATTTGGCTGTACACTTTGCCCATCCTCTCGTAGTTCACATGGCCAAGAGACTTGATCTTTCTTTGCCCCCAGATCACGTATTTGTTCTCTATTATATCTTTCCTCTTCTCCTCCAAGACAACCTCCCTCTCACTTACACCCCTTGTAGGATACAAGTGAGTAACATCCTCAACCTTGGGCTCCTTTGGCTCCTTCTGTTTTCTAGACACCTTGGGTGGAATATTGAGGATTTCAAAAGCCTTTTGATCAGCAGTTGGCAGAGGCTTCAAAACTTTGTCAAACCTATACCTAAGTCTACAAACCATACTAAAGTCCTTATACATCAATGTAATTCGATGTGCATGAGTAGCTACAATGTATGCATTATTCAAAAAATCAATTAAAAAAATCATCCGCTACCCCTTGTAAGCATAGTAGGGTAGACAACTACCATTTCTTATTGAGGCCCTCCATAGAAGCAACTGAAGACAACCTATCAGTTATCTCCTTGACCACTCTGAAAAAAGGAGCCTTAGGAATGAGATGGCCAGTGATCTTTTGATCTTTCCTAATCTCTCCAAAATATATTTGCATGTAGAACCATCTAGATTTTCTCTTTCTCCTCAAATGGGTTTCCTGGGCAGGATTAAGAAGGAAACTTGAAGGTTGAACCTCACCAATTGACTTGGAGTTCTCTGATGATTCACCTTCACCTCCAACACTAGCAAGGGTAGCAGGGCAAACAATATCTTCGCTTGTCTCCTCAATTGTTTCCTCTTCACCTTCCCCTGAAGGTTTCTTCAGGTAAACCTTCCTTGCAATTTTCTTTCTCCTAGCCATCATTTGTGCAGGCTAAGGGTCAGAAGTACCTGGGTAGATTTGACAATATGGCGTGATTGTTGAGATGTTTGTAATCACACCTACTTCAGACTCTTTGTAAGGAGCAATGAGGGCTTAGGACTAGAATCCCATATGCACAATAGGAGAAGTGCTACCATCCAGTTTCCTATAAAGCATTGTACTTGCTCTCTTTTCTAATGCAATGATAGTACTCTTTTCTTTCCAGTAAAGTGTCTGTGTCATTGTCCACACACAAGATTGTGTTTATGAGTTCAAGTCTCAATCTTGGAACCTAATTCACTTGTGTGACAATTTGTCTTGTCAATGTCAATATCTTCATGAGTTCATTCTTTCTCTTTCAACCTCCATAGCTTCTGTCAAAGCCATGTCCTAGATCCATGTTTTCACATGGTATTAGATCCCAGTTGGGCATGGCATAACTCCTTCTCTATTCTCTTAGTCCCTCTCTACCTCAATCCAAGCTCAAGGTGAGTATCTAACTTCATCTCCATCCCTATCTCTACTTGACCTTCCATGGTAGCCATAGCTTGCAGAACCTACCTTGCTTGGAGCCTCTTGTTCTCACTCTAAAGGCCATAATACACCATGCTTTATTCTCTAAATGTGTTATTATGCTCAAGACACAACATCCTGTTACACCACATCTCAACATTGGTGTTGTTTTGGTCCAGCATTGGCAACATTCTCCATCGCAGCATAGATCTGCACCTTGTTTGGTCGTACAGCTGGCAGTGGAGCTACAGGGCGCAATCTCGCGAGACTGAGCATAGGGCAATTTCAGCCCATGGCTTGAGCTCCTTGGCCACCAATTTTTGTGGTAAATGCCTTCTCTTGCGACTCAGTGCAAATAAAAATACAAATGGGTTTGAAACCCTAGAAGCAATTTGTAATAGCCACTCTATCATAAGCTCATTTTCCACTTCTTCTTTCACTCCCATTGGGAAAAACTAACATCTTGTCACTCTGACCTGCTTCAAAACAGAGGTCTCAGCAAACTTTGGGCCATCAAATCATTGAGGAGGGGAAGTGCTTGAAGATCCTTTGAAGTCTTGAAGAAATCAAACCTCTTACATCTCATCCTTCTCATTCTTCTTACCCTACTCAAGGTTCTGCCACTTTGAGTTTCCAGCAAGCAGTTCAGCAAGTAAATCAAGGAGGGAAATAAGAAGACCTATTGAGCATTTACCAAGCATTTGGCTCCACAAGTATCTCTTGATACTAATCACTTAGTGCTTTTTGGCACTTGTCCTTGTTAGCACACTCAAGATTCTCTCTTGTGTTGCTCAAAATTTGAGAAATTTGGGTGTTGATTTACTACTGCTCTAGCCATCTAACATGGGCAAAGACTCTCCAATTGCTTGCTTCAAAGGAGTCAAGTTTCACAACTGGCGGACCTGCATCAAAATTTTCCTGATGAAGAAGGGCCTCTAGACCATTACCACCGAAAAAGAAAAGAAGCCTCATGATGTAGACCTTGTAGTCACTTGGCAAAATAATGATGATAAAGCTCAGGCCATTATCAAACTGGAGCTAGACAATAGCTTTATCCACCATGTGGATAACTATGATACTTCATAGAATACATGGAAGAGACTTGACACCTTGTTTGGTGCACAGTCTAAGTCATCAGAGTATGGTCTCTTGATTGAATTTTTCAAGCTTGAAATGAAGTCCAGCACATCACTTGCCACACATCTAAATTACATGGAAGGACTTCTAACCCAACTTGCAAGAATCAACAATAAAATGGAAGAATATGTTTTCATTGGTATTCTACTTAAAAGTTTGCCTCCTGAATATAATAATGTATCAACAACTCTAATCAATATGCCAAACCCTGAGCTTGTTGATATCCAGGCATCATTGTTAGAGGAGGAAAAGAAGCTAAAAACTAAGGAAGAACCAAGAACCTCTAGAGATGAACAAGCATTATATGTTGGCAACAGGTATAAAGGAAAGAAGGATCAATTTTTCTATGACTTTTGCAAAAGGATCGAACACATCGAGAAGTTCTACCACACCAAAAAGAGGTCCCAAAAGGCCTATCTAGTTGTTGTTAAAGAAGAAGAATAATAATAATAATAAGAACAGCAGGAGAAGGGCAAACCTCATCAGTCCTTCTATTCGAATAGACTCTTTTAGCTTTGTATTTCCTAGTCCTAATGCTTCGGACATAAACTTGTAAATTCCTCATGTAGCCTTATACTACAGCCTTTGTACCGTTTGTGAGGTGCCTGTTACAGCCTCTAGATGTCCATTGTGTTTATGGTACCCACATTTAGCCTTTCCCGCGACAGCCTCTAGTGTTTTGCCATGTTTATGGTGTGCCCACACTTTGCAGGTGTCACTTTTACTAAAGCCTCTATATGCTATGTACTCTATTTATGATTGAGGAGGGATGTTGAGATGTTTGCAATCACACCTACTTCAACCTCTTTGTAAAAGGAGTAGTGAGGGCTCAGGACTAGAATCCCATATGCACAGTAGGAGAAGTGCTACCATCCAGTTTTCCATAAAGCATTGTACTTATTTTCTTTTCTAATGCAATGATAGTACTCTTTTCTTTCCAGTAAAGTGTCTATGTCATTGTCCACACATAAGATTGTGCTTATGAGTCCAAGTCTCAATCTTGGAACCTAATTCACTTGTGTGACAATTTGTCTTGTCAATGTCAATGTCTTCATGAGTTTATTCTTCCTCTTTCAACCTCCATAGCTTCTGTCATAGCCATGCCCTAGATCCATGTTTTCTGAAGGTTGAACCTCACTACTTGACTTGGAGTTCTTTGAGGATTCACCTTCCCCTCCAACACCAACAAGGGTATCAGGGCAAACAATATCTTTGCTTGTATCCTTGACTGTTTCCTCTTCACCTGCCCCTGAAGGTTTCTTCAGGTAAACCTTCCTTGCAATTTGCTTTGTCCTAGCCATCATTTGTGCAAGCTAAGGGTCAAGAGTACTTGGGTAGATTTGACAATACAACATGATAAGATGAGGCTCCTGATGTCTAACCAACACTATCGTGCCATATCAGAAAAATGCTAATACGGCACATAAGATCACCCTCCTGGTGCAGAAATAACACAATCGCATTATATTAAAAAAATGTGAATACAACGCGATAAGATGACACTCCTGATGTAGAAATAACACAATTGCACCGAATCAAAAAAATTTCTTATACGACATGATAGAGGGAACCAAAAGAACTCAATTGTGCATCAAATGCTTCGTATGTGCTTTTGTTGATTTGTATCATGACTATGTGCTTGCTCCTCTATTGTGTGCACATGGTGATATTTTATTACTTTGTCCATGCATAAAGGTTGAGCTCCTCACTATGGTGATCCACTCCATGCACATGGTGATTTGCTCCTCACTATGAAGTCCATGCACAAAGGTTGAGCTCCCCATTTGAATGTCTTCCCTGGTGGAGTTCTTCTTAGCTATTTGTGATGTTTTCTCACAAGATCTATGTGATATGGTCAATTAGTTTTGGGTATCGAGCTCTATGACCAAGTTTTCCAATCAATACCTATGTGATACGCTCAATCAGTTTGGGAAAATCATACCCAAGGTAGTTGAATGATAGAGACCATGCCATTGGTGGCCTCTCATTATGCTGAACATACCCTATAAGGTAATGGCTAAAACCCTAGATAATTGAATCAAGTTTTTTATTGGGCAGCATGTTCATAAGCATAGATATGGATTTATTCATAGAAGGCACACCCATGACACCATCCTTAATATTCTCTTAAATGTTCACAAGCATCAATATGGATCTATCACATGGATATGGAGAAGGCTTATGATGGAGCAAGCGCACAGTAGTGATACCACTCAACTGTAATGCACAAGCCAAGAACACCAATTTAGCTCATGAATATTATGGGTTTCAATCTAGCCACTTTCAAGCCACTAAGTCTCAATCTAGTAGTCTCTCCATACCTTTGAAAGGATCCGATATGACGTGAGTGGTTGTGCTAGAGGAGTCTGCGGTTCGCGTTGTCGTATCATTAGGAGGTCAAAAGGTTGATTTATTTATGGGCACAATAAAGGGCCTCCGAGGCAGTTTGGGAGAACACCTCGCACTATATAAGATCTATCAGATAGATGTCAAAAATGGTGAGTGTGTCGAACATGCAACACGAATGACAAATAAAATCGGCAGGAGTGTTGAAAATACGTCAAGGAGGAAAACAAAAAGCGTGAAACGGGCTTACATTCTAGGTCCTGTCAATCTCCCTTCGTGTTGTATCAGCTTGAAGTGGCGTTGTATCAACTTGAAGTAAGGATCAATGCGAATAGTGTTTCTGGGCCTCTTGCATGAACTTCTTTCGCTCTGTATTTGTGCTAGTTCAAAATGTCAAGTGAGAACCCATCTGTGTCACCCTCCATAGTTGGGAAAGGTTTAAAAAGGCTTAAATCCGCATTGTCCAGGGAATCAGTTGCCCCAGAAGTTTCAATTGCACCTCATGTGTCTGTGACAAGTGTTGCAACTACAAAGAAGGCTTCAAAAAAGGGAAAGTATTCTATGAGGATCCCATGCCTCACTCAGATTACAAAGGTCAAAGCCTTAGAAAGAATTTTGGATTTCCTTATTGAAAATAATATTGACTTGTCCTTCTTTGCAACAGCTAGGGAGATTTTCAATCCAGAGTGGGATCTTGATCAGTTGTGAACTACTCAATGGAAGACTTTACAAAGTTTGAAGATTTGATCAGTTGTAGGGAAGACTTTACAAAGTTTGAAGATTTGGCATATCCTATTGTTTCGTTGGATTCCAAGGATTATGTTCACACTCCTATTGGGAGGTTAGTCACACCATTGAGAAGTCTTCCTTCACCAAGAAATGTGGTTATCATTCTCTTGGTAGATTCTATGCATCTGAGTTATGCTCTTTACACCCCAAAAAATGCAAGCTTATGCTTAAGTTTGCTGCATTTATTGTATTTGCTCTTGTGAAGTACTCCATCAAATCTGATGAAAAGCTTAAGGAAACCTCAAAATTATCCAGCTATTGTCTTCTTAAAGAGTTAGCAGATGATGTGGATATTGAGGAGCAAGTAGACCCACAGATGGAAGCATCAATTGCAAAAGACCTAAATGTTGCTCAATCTAAAGTAGAGGCAGTAATTGAAGAGAGAAATACAGACGTTGATGAAGTATCTGATGCCCCTTCCAACCTCATTTTTCCATCCTTTTGCTAACTTTCCCAATTAAAGACAAAGAGTACATATTATTGCATGATATAAAAATCCTTTTTTATTTGAGGGAAGATTATTGCTTGGCAGTTATTGCAGAGGCATCTGCAAATGTAGAAGGCATAGTGGATGTTGAGAATGAATCCAAGGAGAACTTACTAAAATTAGATACTCAAGTGTCAGATGATAAGTTTATAGATGCATTAGATGCATTTTCCCTATGTTTAAGCAAGGTAAGAGATGCTAAGAGAGAGTTACAAGATGCTAACAATGAGTTTGAACAATTTCAAGAGAAGCTTGGAATCTCCAATTTTGGAAGGGAGGAGTTAGAATATGTTAAGGAACTCAAGGATATCAATGAGACATCAATTAGTTTATGGAATCCAAGTAAACTTGAGAATGATGAAAATCCATAAAAGCAAAAATCAGTTTGAATCATTAAACCTTGTTTTCAAAGCACAAAGACTAAAATTTATGTCTATCTTACCAAGTAGAAAGTAGTATCATTTTCTCCCCAAGCTTCCTTGATTGCCTGAACAAGATTTACAATTGAACATTTGTACACTTTTGAATAATTGGATGTTATCTTTTTTTCACTGAGTACTTTTAAAAATATGTCAAGATGTCTCCAAACCTCCATTTGTAAGAATGCCACTCATGGTGTACTAGCCACATTTGTTGTGATTGCACACAACTCTCTCCAGCACTCCCATAATGCACTCATTTGTTTACTTGCATGATTTCCTAGAAATCGTCTAGCTTTTGCACCCCCCATAGAGATGTCTACTAAGACATCACGTGTTTTCCCTAAGGCTATTGGATCCTTTCTTAGGTGAACTTAATCTCCATGAAAATCCATTTTTGAGAGCAAAGCCTCACATTTATCAATGCAGTCATCTAACAAAGATACTAGTTTTATTGAATATGCATAGTCAAGGCACAACCTAAGCAACTTATTAATTATTCTAATCTCTACGTGTAATGTACAAATATGAACATTCCTTAAAGATATTGAAAGAATAGGATACCATAAGCCATCCACATTTTTGAACTTGCTCAAATCTATGGAGTTCCTAGTCAGGACTCTTCTTGCTGGCCACAAAGTACTCTATTCTTTAGGTCCCAAACTCTCCATGAAATAGATACAATGATATTTTGTATTGGCCCCATTACTTACTCCAAGCATACATTTGATAGTTTTCAAGTTAGCATTCATATGCTACTCAACATTAAAACTACCAACAACATGGAGTATTAACATTTTCCCTTCACTTTGAGACTTTATAATATCAGGAATACCTGTGTGAGAGAACAACCATTTTAGGATTTCATGACTATCAGTTGGTACGTGGGCCGCACCAATCCACCAAAGTTCCATCTTAGATTGTATCTTAAATTGTTGTTCTTGTCCCCTACCATTACTATAATCCAATGCCATGTTCATGATACAAATGCCGACACCTTCTATCTGTTGTCCCCTTTGAATCTATGCTTCATCCAATTTTAGTGCAAACTTCAAAATACCATCACATTATTGAACAGTAAATCTATACATAAGGACCATTGCAATTTGGACTCTTTTAAGATCAATCCAAATATTATTAAATGTGTTGTGTTTTTAAAAAAAATTGTTTTATGCTTTTCATAGGGCATAGATCCTTCTATATGAATATACTCCCCAAAGACATGTAGAATCCTATGATTTAGGGTTGTCCTAGCAATTGAAATTGCAAAAGGCCAAGGAAAACCAAATGCACTTATCTTATGACATCTAAGGTTTGTAAACCACAATTTTGAGAGAGCACAATAACCTTTATGGCTAATACCCATATTGTCACATGTCTCGACTATTTCATTTGGTTTAACTATTCCGTTTAAATCTTTCACTAACTCTTTCAGAGTTTGGCTTCTCAAGTCTACATTTTTAGGTGATTTTAAAATCCTAAAAATTTCCTTCTTTGTCATGGTTTCTTTAATAAGCTTAATTCTCTCATCGTTTTATCGAATATGAATGCCTAAAATATTAGAGACACATCTCTTTGCAAGATTTAGTCTCCTTTTTTTCACCCAACTACAAAAGCCCATTATATTTTTTAGAAGTCTTTTTCTCTCTCTAAATCCTATTGGAGTTTCCTTTAAGCGTAGTAATTTTTCTTGCAATGACTTGTTAGAATTTTCTAGAACATCATTCTTATTTAGTAGCTCAAAAATAGTTTTTTGTGCCAACGTTAATGATTCCTTCATTTCATGTATCTGTTCTCTAAATGTATAAGATGAAAAATATAGCCTCATACGATAGCCAAGCATTCCATCACAACTATCTCCAATGTACCTTATGAAGTCGTGAATATTGTAAAAAGGAGGATGTTTACATGTAGAAGGGTCTGGTGGATAAATATTTTCATCCACCCATAAGTTTTCATGCTTCTTTCCTTGTAATCGTAACCTATTACCTTCATCCTTGTCCAACAATGCTCGATGGTGTATACACCTCAAGGATGAATAAACGAGATCTAGTTGAATAGTAAGTTTATACTTGCATGGTGGGGTTGCACTTGTGTTGCTAGAAGAGGTATTGGGTAAACATTTTGGTGGAGAACCCTTAACAAGGCAACAATGTCACAGAGAAGGAAAAAGAACAAAGCTACAAAAAATGAATGTCGAGAAACAAACAAGTGTCTTTTGGTGACAAGCATTGATATACAATCCTTCAATAGTGTGCAAGTAAAAGTTCTTCGACAATCCATCAGGGAGACAACTCTAAAGTCTATCAACCTATAAGGATTCCCTTCAATCCATGTGAGCCACCTCCACACCTCCTCAAACATATTCTCAAAATTGTTGGTCCTTTGAGACAAGTACACTTATAGCGTTCTTGGTTTTCCCGCCTCCTTCCACAACTTGCACTCCTTTAGGCCTATCTCCACATGCTCTCATGAATTTATGCTACCTTCTCATGAAACTTGTTAGCCACCACTTCTACAAACTCCAATAACCATTGCCCTCATCTCCACACCTCAATCACGTTTGGCTTCCCTCTATTGCTATCACCCACACTTAGCTTGCCACCAACTTTACCCTCTCCTCAACTCAATTATCCATTGCCACCTTTGTTACTCCATCAACTCGAGACTTCTCACCATACGACCTAGCTCACCAACTCCCCCTCATGCCTGATCAACACTCCACTTATACAAGTTCACTTGGTGCTTTAAAGCACTAAGTGATTTGTTTTTATTCCTTGAAAATAGGCTATAACCTTGCCTCCAATAGCATTTTTCCTACCACAATAGCATTGAGAAAGCTACTAACATGTCTACAAAAGGATCTTTCACTCACTCTTAATAAGTTGTTTAGCTTCTTAACCCTTAATATTTTTAAAAGCATAGGTTTTGTTAATAAATATACATAAAAAACCCCAAGGCCTATAGCCTTAGTAGCATCTCCACACTAAACATCTTAGCTACCCTTCATTACTATAGAACCCTACACACTGACCAAGTGTACCTTTTTTGTTATCGAAGCCAAGTATATTATGATGTCCTTGCTCTTGATCTCAAGTTATCTAGCCTCAAACCCTTAATTCACATATCTAGATTAGAACCTAAATCTCGAGTGTTGTAATTATCATGATGCTAGATAGAACCTCTGCTAACCAATAGGGAAATCCACGATACACTATGCTAAAATACTAATATTCCTCTCAGTTATTGTATTGTCTCATGAATCCACTTGAATTAGAGCACAAAATTAGCTCATTCATTTCCTTCATGACTACTCAATGCGTCATTATTTAATCTCAAGATCCTTTTGTATATCCTCAAAAAAAGGTCTCATTGTGGTAGCTTATCAAGTTTACTCCGATGTTCCTACAAAGGTTTGAAGTCTCAAATAAAAAAACCATAATGTACAATATGCATTGAAAACTTTGTGTAATGTATTATACCTAGAATAATTTATACCTAAAACCTCTTTATAGCAATTGTATCTTAAGATTATTTATAAAATCCCCTACAAATTTGAAGATTATATTGACTCCGTACATGCATTTTTCTAGAATAAAAACATCCATTTTTTATAAATATTTTTACGTTTCAATATTACAAACCCCTTATATATGTATATGCACATAACTTCAATCCCCTACAAAAATTATAATATGAAGGATATGTCATCCTTGTTGTCTGAGTGGATGACTGAATACAAATGCTTCAAAACCATATGTTGGTCCAAAAAATTTGAGAGTATTGTACATTCATGCTCCTAATAATATATGCATATTTCAAGAATGCTACCATTGTCAAAACCCTTGCTTATGCCATGTGATATGTGTGTACCTCATCCTTTACCTATCCTTAGGAACACTAATTATCACTATGCTAGATGGAAAAAATTGTATATCTCAATAGTAATTGAATGTTGTGAGAACCCTCTTCTTAGTTTCTAGAGGGATCCTTAGTTCAACCACAACCCCTCATTCCATGCAAATCATTTTCTAGTCCCCCTTCTAGGAATACTAGGTTTAGTTGAATTTGGGGCACCTACTTCTAAGCATTGGTAGGAGTCTAACACCTATCCAAGAAAGGTCACTTTGAAACCAACCAAAAATGAGAGTACCTAACATTACACTTGTCTCATAGAGAGTGTCCATTAGTGATGGCGTCAAGGACTAGTAGTCTACCACATCCTTCTCCTAAACTAATGTTAGATTGGGTTCTAGCCTATGCAGGGTGCTATTACTCTAGTGATTCTTCCTAAATTTCCTTTTTTATCAAAAAGTGTCAAGCTCATCAGCAAGATCTCAACAATGGGACATGAACAAAGACTCGTATTCTTTCAAGAACTTTGACCAATACATGACTCAACTATCTTTCACCTAGTTGACTCATACTCTAGCTCTAAATTGTTTGAAATTCCATTGTCATTCTTGATGGGGGGAAAAAAAGATATAAAGAGGGTGTTGGAGAGTGACTACTTGCATTCTCCATGGTGTAGTGTGAAATGCATGAGAGGGATCATTGATAGTATTAGTGTATATTTATTAGCCACCATTACTTTCTTCAAATCTACACCACCACTACTTAAATGTTGAGAAAAGATGGAGGAGAAGGAGAAGAAGAAAAGGATGGAGAAGTACATTAGTACTCTCAATCAAAGGAATTATACCTGGGTTTGCATTGGAAATGTGGGAAGCTAGGATTTGAGTTGCAAAGTTGTCATAGAAAACAAAGAGTGTTTCTAATGGTGAAGAGTGATATTTCCATTAACAAGAAATCTAATTAGCCTTGCTCTTTGATGTGATTTGAATGGTTTATTGATTATCAAGGTCCTTGAGGAGCACTAGCAGTGTGGAAAGATTGAACATTTGAGGGTGGACTAGCCACACTATCTCTAGAGTCCTAACCCAAATCAACTAACCAATAGAGGTAAATGAAATGGTAATAACACCAAAGGATGAGCTCAAGGAAGATTATTTAGATTCCTAGTAAACTCTATGTGATAGGGAAAAATGATGAGGAGGAGTATATCTTGGGAGAATAAGTCAAATAGGGATCCATTCATATGATTGTTGTGAGAACATTTGATTAACAATGCTCTATTATATACATGCTAGAAACGTCTATGGGGTAAGTCTTTCAAATCCTAATTGATTGTGGAAGTACTCATTCTAGCCCCAAATATGTGAAATTCCTCATTCTTTTCTAGCTCAAAATATAGTTAAGAGGTTGCGTCTAGATTCCAATGCTATAAGAAAAATAATTGTAGACATGGTTATTGGAAAAGAAATAATCTCTACTAAAACCATAGGGAAAGTTCAATTTGATTTAGATAGGGTGAAAAAAAACTTCAAATCCAATGCATCAAAGAGGAATTTATCTTCCACAACTTGAAAGGCCACACTGTGAAGATACAATGAAAAGGTGGAAGGATAAGGGTCCATCTAGCCAATGATAGTTGACTTCAAATGTAAGAAGCTGGGAAGATATATTTTGGTGTGAAATTGTCAATAATACCTTGTCACACTGACATAGATATAAAACATGTGAGACATTTAGATTTTAATATATTTTGTAATAATACAAATATTGTCTCTTACCTCACCTCCTTGTTCATAGCTTCCATGGCTTCTTTCATATCTTTCTAGCATTTCTCTCTCCTCCTCACTCATTCGCTCTCGTCTTCTCTTCTTTCTCTCATCTCTTAGTTCTCTCCTTGATAAGTGGTATTAAAGCTTTGATTTTCTCATTTTTAGAAACATTTTCTCCAATTTTACAGCATTAAATCTTGGATAGCATATACAACAACCACATGACAGGGACTTGCAGATATTCTACTTGGAGCAAAGACTAATTTTGGGGCTTTGACAAAGATCTTGAGAAATCAAGCCAATCTGTGGATAAAGTAGTACGTTGTGGACCAATTTTTTCCTATTTTAAAGAGCATTTTGGAGGAGAACTATAGCAAATTGGTGTTAGAGGAGCAATAAGTCTTGATTACTTTTTAAAGAGGGATTCTCTTTCCCTTTTCTCAAGCTTCCCTATAGGTTTCATGGATCTTCCAACCAATATCTCTTTCTACTTCACAAACCTAGCTTGTTGATGACATTTATCACTTGAATTTTATTTTGATCTTCATTCTCTATATGCTGAATACCAAAGTTGAACCAAGCTGAGCAAAAAGGAGAAACAAATAGCCCCAAAATTTATGATACTTTTTAGGCTGATATCTCATACTAATGATCAACATATTGGTTATTGTTCTTCAACTAGTAATTAGCAAGTAAAAGCTTTAACAAATTGTGAAGATTGCTAGCATTCTTCTCATATTCTCTAACTTTTGAGCAACCCTAGCTATGGTAGCCATAAAAGCTTGAGTCCAAGCTTCAACCTCTCTCAAACTTCTTAAAGAATCTTCATCATTTCAATCTTGAGACTCATTCTTGTGAAGATTCCTTGAAGAAATCGCAAAGATGAATAAGATTGGCCAAGATTCAATGTCAAGAGCTTCCATGCAGTCAAGATTTGGGGGAAATGGGCTCAAGGCTTATAAGATTGCTTTCAAGCATTCAAGGAATGAGGATTTAAGGTTATTTCATTAACATTGAGTAATCAAAGGCTTATTCAAGCACTTGGGACTAGTCATTGGGATTAGTTAAGTCTTCATCAAATTATACAAGAAGTATTTCTCTTCAATTATTGAGCTCTCTTAACTATCCAATTACTGAGCTTTATCCATTTGATTGAGAGATTTGAGAATGGAAAAGTTCCCATCAAAATTTCATCCCTCCATTGGTTTGATCAGCCCATTCATGGAATGCATTGCTCTCTTGATCCAAACAATGAATTAGAAGCTTTTGCTTGAGCTTTCAACAATGTGTTCAATTCTATTAGTTGAAGAATCAATTGATTTGTTGAATTCCTTACTCTAATCATGTACCTTTCTAATGTTGATTAATTCATGGAAATTTTCATAAAACATCTATTGTAAAGAGTAAGATAAGTAGTGAGTCACTGTGTGATAAGACCCTCTCCATACTCATTTTGCAAATTCCAATACTATTACATCTCATGGAATAAACAGAATTGATATTTTTAGTAACACATATCATACTGATTGATTAGAGTAGCATGTCTCTACCATGTTGAGATTCTGACTAAGGGAAAAAGGTAGATACCAAGGGAGATAGTGGAAAAATAGAGAGGTGATACCCCCTCCCCCTCCCCCCCCCCCCCCCCCCCCCCCCCCACTATTAAAGATCCTGAAGGGATGCAATCAACCGACCTAGGGGAAAATTTTCCCACCTCCCAATTATTCAAATCCTGTGTAAGGATCTTGTCATGAAATTTTATCCTTCACACATATACTACGAGTGGACAATTAAATATTCAAGTCTCTTGAAGATCAAACCAGGATGAAATAGGACCATTACAAGACAATGTAGGGTATAAACAAGTCATTATAGGTACCATCCTCATCATTGGTGTTGAGTGTGAAATATGTTGATTTTTGGGATGATTTTTTGTTGCTTTTTATGATAAATGGTTGTTTATTTTGAAGTGTTTGGAAAGGTTTGGATAAGTTTGAAGGATTTTTTATGGTTTTTGATGAGGATGTTTGGTTCTGTAAGGTCTGATTTTCTTCTGTTTTGTTTCTGTTTTGGTAGTAGAGATGGTTGAATGAATGTTTTAAGAGATGATTGAAGTGGTGTGAAGAGGTTTATGAAAGATTGAATTGGTTTTGTTTTGGTTTTTATGATTTTTATGGGTTATGTTGATCTTCTATGAAGTTCTGTAAGCTTCTGTAGCTCTGTTGTTCTGTACTTCTGTTGCTCTGTGGTTCTGCTCTATTGTTTCTGTTGAGTGTTATGATGGATGTGTGGATATTTTGGGAAGTGTTTTTGTCTTAGTAAATGATGAATGGAAGCTCTATCCAAGCTAATTGAAGTGAAGAAGTAATTGCTGAAGATTCACAGAAGATTTACAGAAGGTTACAGAAGACAGATCTCACAGGACACTATGAAGTCTTTGGTGCCCTTTCATACCACACATACCTTTTGGAAGGTGTATTCACAACCTAAGAAGGATTATTGAGAGTGATTATTGATTATTGTAGTGAGGATATGATGTATTATTGATGGAGAGAGAGAGAGAGAGCCAGAGATAGTCAAATTTATCAAAACAGTGTAATTGTATGTGAGAGATTGAGAGAGAGAACTATGAAGATATTGAAGATGGATAATATGTGATGTATTTCCATTCAAAGATGGTGTATTCCTTTGTGTTCTTTGTTCTTTTGATGGAGATTATGAAGATTATGAAGAATATGGTTGATTCTATCAAATCCGTGGGAGATCTACATGATGTTGCATGAAGATTTGTTGTGCCTGATGTTCTTTTCTTCATTGTGGTCATATAAAACCTAATAAAAAAGCTTGTTGATGATGACAAGATAGATCTTTTTTGCAGTAGAAACCCTATTTCCTTGGTGTCTCTCTTGGGGCTCCATATTTTTGGTGCGCAGCTGGGGAAAACTGCCATCAACAAGTACAAACAGAGGCTGAAAATGGAAGAAGTGGCACTGTGGAAAAAGAAGTAAATCAATGGATAGTAGAGTTCCTGCCACTATTGAAGAATTGCAAGCCTTCATTGCCAAGACAACATTCTACAAAAGATTCATTCCCCAATGGAGAAAGCACAATGCCATTCTGATGAAGTCCCTCTGTGACAGTCTGTTTTCACTATCCTCTGAAGTTGTAGAAAGTTGCATCACAGTTGCAAAGTTCCTCCCACAAAACTGAAGAGTGGAAAAGAGAGAATGAGTATCAATGGAGGATTTGGCCTTCATTGAATAATTTCTAGACATCATCAAGTGGGAAATAGTCAAGAAGCTTCAGGAGTTGTGGTCTGTGGAGGCTCACAAAAATAAGAAGGAACAGAGCTGGGACTTGTTCGTAGATGCTCAATAGCAAGATACGTGGGATGCTTGGTGTTCTGACAATCTTTTGTTTGTCCAATTGGCAACCCACTGGAAGTTGGTAGACAGAGTGTTCTTTACAACATACACTGTTGAAACCATCAGGAGCTGGCATTACTATGATGATGGCCCCACCACAATGCTTAGACATATGCATTTTGACACCTTCAAAACCGAATACATTCCTCTGTGCAGTGGCATGAAAGCAAAATTCAGAGACATTGAAAAGGAAGAAGTAGAAGAAATGTTAGCAAGAGAGTCCTCCAGAGACTGAAGCCTTCTGTTATCCCTCTGTGGAGCACTAACAACATAGTGGGAGCAAGCCCCCTCATGAATGACGCAATAAAGAGGTAAGAATTGGAACGAGTCCAGAGGTACATGAGAAAAGAGAAAGCAAAAATCAAAGCTGAAAACAAGCTCGTAGCAGAAGCCGCCTTTGACGCCCTTGCAAAACTCTTTAAGAAGTCCCAATGGCACATCAAGCCCTTCCTCCTCCTGCTGGAGGTCCACTTCCAAGCCAAATCCGTCCTGGAAATATTGATGGCAGGCCAGCGAATGTAGTCCCGTTGCCAATTTTTAAGGGAGAGTACAATGAAGACCCCGATCTTCATGTAGTGGAGTTTATGGTAGCATGTGTGGCTAACAATGACAGAACCCCTGAGCATTGGTTAGCAATATTCCCTGCCACTTTCAAGCGCACGGCATTTCAGTGGTATGAGAGACAAGCAGCAGGAACTTTTGGCACATGGGACGACCTGAAGTTAGCCTTCCTCACTAAATTTAGGCGTGAAGGTTTTGAAGAGCGGATGCAAGAGGAGTTCATGAATTTAAGTCAGTCCTCTGGAGAAAGAGTAAAAGCTTATGTCTCACGAATGGAATCCATCCTGAAGAGATGGACTAACCATAATCTAGATGATGGCATTCAGAAGGGGGTGTTTCTTAGAGGATTACAACCAGAAGTCTGTAAGTTTGTGGAGCTGCAAATACCAGCCACACTGCAAGCTGCAACAGAAGGTGCAAGACTGTATGATGAAGTGGAAGCTAGATTAGCGATGAATCCAGGAAGAGGAGTCCTACCTCCTCTGATGCCAGGAATGATGTATCCACCAAATGCAGTCCCAGGGACAGTCCCCTACCCCTACCAACAGATACCCCCAGTATCACAGTATAGTGCACCAAATCCACAGTGGCCACAATCAATGCCTCAAATGATGGTTCAACCACAACAACAATGGTCCCAACCAATTTATCCAATGCCAAATCAGCAGCAACAGTGGAACCCTACCAATTGGAGCCAACAACCAACAGTTCAAACAGAAGCTCTGAATCAGAATCAGAACAGAGACCCCTCTGCACCAGCCCGACCTATTTTTGCAGTGATTATAGAGACTCCTCAAAACCCTACTGCCAGTGCCTCATGAGGAGAAAGCTTGAAGGATTATTTATCCAACTCAGTTGCAAATATCACAAAGGAGTTGATGGATGTGATTACAGAGCAGCTACAGACACTGAAAGTGAATACTACTAGCATATCCAACGTTGCAGGAGCAGGAAGAGATGTGATGCGGTCAAATACTTGGTGTGATAAGTGTCATCAAGCAGGCCATTTAGCCACTGAATGTACACGAAAGCCAACAGTCCCTGGAGCTTTTTGTTCCTACTGTTTGCGGAAGAACCATACAGAGGATATTTGCTCTCTGAAGGAGATGCATGATAGGAGAAGGAAGGAAGAAGACACAAGATTCAACTTGCTAGAATCCAAAATGACAACACAAGATATTGGACCCAAGCCTAGAGAGTTTGGTCCTAATTTTGGTCCAAGGCGGTTTCCCTCTCAAAGTTACAGAGGAAGACAGTCTGGTGGTTGTCATAGATCAGAAGTGGAGTGTTACAGATGCGGAGAAAAGGGACACATTTCACCAAATTGTCCAAATCCCAGAAGGTCAGTGGATTACAAGCCCTTATGCAGTCGATGCAAAGGAGAAGGCCACACTGCAAAAGACTGTCCAAGCCCAGCCCCAGTGAAAAACAGTGCTACTGATAATCTAGCCAAGGCCCAAGAGCCTACCTCCAATTTAGTGGAATTGGAAGTTGCTGCCATCACGCGTGCAAAGAAGAATGAACCACCTATCCAAAAAGAAAATAATCCTCCTGCCAAAACAATAAAGTTCAATCTTCCAACAGAAGACAAAACAGAACAGAGCCTGACAGTGCCGTACAGAGCACTACAGTGCCACAGAGAGTCATAGAGACAGTTTCAGAGACAGGACCAAAGATCCGGGAGATAGAAGACAAGAAAGTGCCACAAGTGGTAGAAGAAGTCCCCATGATGCCTCTGTTGGAAGAAAAAATGAAAATAAAAATGGGTGTTGTCCCATTCCCTAACCGGTTAGAGAAGCGAGTGGATCCTATTAAGGAATACGATCTGGTCAGAGATCTAGATACCTTTAAACCAAACCTCACATTCCGACAATTATTGATGTTGTCTCCCAGTTGCCGAAAAAGGTTCAAAAGTATACTGACAAGAAGACGTGGCTTAAGGATTGCTGCCTCAACAGCAACAAATTCCAACAAAGCTCCAGAACCTGTAAAAGAAGTGGACGTGGCTAACGCCTTCCTAGATCCGGGTACCCCAGAGACTGGCGTGTAGATAGAAGGCTGCTTTATTGCAAATGCACTGATTGATGGTGGCTCATCAGTGAACATTATGACGGATGTCACAATGAAGGATCTAGGCCTACAAGGTGTGCAACCAACCCAATGGCTCATCAGGCTGGAGGATCAGAGCAGAATCAAGCCTTTGGGCATTCTCCCATATGTGAAGACTACAGTGGCTGGAAAAGATTATTGGCTAACCTATCTGGTGGTGAACCCAAACTCTTATGGTACATCCTATCCCCTGTTACTGGGTAGACCATGGCTTTTTGAAGCCAGAGAAAGGACGAATTGGTTCAAAGGAACCTTGACCTTGGGTAGAGGACCCAATAAAGTGGTGCTGAAGCTATATGGTGTTCAAAAAGGACATGGATCCACCTCCTTGGAATTATCTTTTGACTCCCCCAATGAGGCTACAGATGGAACATTAGCAGAAGAAGATGCTGTCAAACAGATCCTTCCCAAGAAAACAGTGGCACGTGCCTTAGCAGTGGATACTGTAAGCCAACTCCCAAAAGATGCAAGGTCATTATCAATGGGTGAATACTTCCTGCCTGAACCAGGAACGATTTCCGAAATCACTTCTGACAGTGAGATAGAAGCATGGATGTACTGCTCTCCCTGTTACATGGCCACAGCAGAGCCAGAGGCAGAGGCAGAAGATGAAACAGAGAACCTGTTCTTCTCTTACAGAGCTCCTACAGAGACAGAGACAGAGACAAATACAGAGACAGAGTCTGAAGAGGATGGAGATGATATTGAAAAAGAAGGTTATGAAAGCAAGACGGAAGATTCTATCCCACCTGAAGAGAATACATATGAAGAAGAAGTTCCAGAAGCATCGGAAGCAGACGAGCTCATGCTGTGGGACAGAATGGTGATGGTACCATTTGGTTTGGTAAATGGATCTTCTCATATGCAAAATCTTTATAAGAAATGGTTGAAGAAGAACAAGCCGTCTTTCAGCAGTGGCTCTTGCCATCCTCAACCATCCTTGCCAAAGAATGATGATGATGATGCACCGTGCCAACAAGCACCAGTCTCACAATTCCAACAGGCATTAGAGGGTCCCTGTTATGTGATGTTCCTGGACGTGTCATCAGAAGATGAGTCTTCAAGCCAAGAGGCAACTAATATTGAAACCAAACCCGCAACGGCTCTAATCCCATTTCAACATCTCAAGGAGCAACCTAAGTCCTTACTAAAAGAAGACATTGGGTCTAGTGGGACATCAGAAGAGGACACCACCCCCTTGAAGGAGTCGGATCTGTACCCAGAAGCAATCTGTGGGATCTTCATCCATGAAGTAGAAGGTGAAAGGCAGTTAACCTTTGTGGATGCAGATGGCACTGAATGCCATTTGAAGGTGGGTAGCAGCCTACCAGAAGAGGAGTTGTCAACCTTGTACAACTTGTTGAAAGAGAATTTGGACGTGTTTGCATGGTCCTACAAAGACCTAAAGGGGATTGATCCCACAATATGTCAGCATCATATTGACTTGGAGCCTGATGCCAAGCCAATACGGCAACGACAGAGGCGAATAAACCTGAATTATTCCACATTGGTGAAAGCAGAGCTGCTGAAGCTTCTGGAAGCCGAGTTCATCTATCCAGTGGCAAATAGTGAATGGGTCTCACCCATCGTGGTTGTACCCAAGAAGAATAGCAAGCTTCGTATATGTGTGGATTTCTACAAGTTGAATTCCAAGACGAAGAAGGATCACTTTCCTATCCCTTTCACAGACCAACTGTTGGACACAGTGGCAGAACATGAGCTTTATTCCCTTCTGGATGGATTCAGCGGATATAACCAAGTGTAGATAGTAGAAGAAGACCAATCCAAAACAACCTTCACCACAGAATGGGGGACCTACGCTTACCGAGTGATGCCGTTTGGGCTCTGCAATGCCCCTGCTACTTTCCAGCGAGTCATGATGGCCGCATTCCAAAATCATATGCACGACTTTATTGAGATATATTTGGATGACTTCTGTGTCTATAGTTTGATCCATGAACACTGGGGACATTTGGAACAATGCTTTGACCGATGCTGGGAGTATGGGATTTTCCTCAACCCCGACAAATGTATATTTGGAGTCTCTTCTGGCGTTCCGTTGGGCCACATTGTCTCTGCACAAGGGATAGCAACAGACCCTGCAAAGATGATGAAGATTGTAGCTTTAACGACACCCAACAACCTCAAACAGTTGCGAGGATTTCTTGGCCATGTGGGATACTACAGAAGGTTCATAGCCCATTTTGCAACAAAGGCAGCCCCCCTGCATAAGCTTTTGAGGAAAGATGCGGAGTTTGTTTGGACAAAAGATTGTGACAAGGCCTTCAACACCCTGAAACAGTGCCTGGTTGAGGTACCCATCCTGCAACCTCCTGACTGGACGAACGAGTTCCATGTGCACATTGATGCATCCATTGAAGGCTTAGGCGCAGTTCTATGCCAAAAGGGCTCCTCGAAGCTGGATTAGCCCATCTACTATGCAAGCCGAAAAGTCACTGATAGAGAGCGGAACTACATAGTGACAGAGCTGGAGTGCTTGGCAATGGTGTTTGCCCTAGAGAAGTTTCGCCACTATCTGTTGTCCACTCACTTTAAATTTTATGTGGATCATGAGGCCCTGTCTTTCCTTATGAACAAAGCAGATGTGAAAGGACGAATGATGAGATGACTCCTTCTATTCCAGGAGTTCGAGTTTGAGGTGATTACCAAACCTGGTCGTTCCCATGTTCTGGCTGATCATCTGTTGCATATCCCACAGACTGCAGATGAGGAGCAGGATGATCCGGACCTCCCAGACGCTTCCCTATTCCTAGTAGAAACTGTAACCCCCTGGTATGCAGACATTGCCAAACTGCTAGCAACCCAACAGTACCCTCCTGGCATTTCTAGTCGGGAAAGGAAGAAGCTTATGTTAGAATCAGCCCCCTACACCTTGTTAGGTGGAGCACTGTACAAGAAAGGCAAAGATGAAGTGCTCAAAAGATGTGTTGCAGGAGATGAGATTGGGATTGTTCTGAAGGCTTGCCATGACGAGCCATGTGGAGGCCACTTTGCAGGAGAAGCTACAGCCAGGAAAGCTTTGTTAGCAGGTTACTGGTGGCCGACCCTCCACAAGGATGCTTATGACTACTGCAAGCGATGTGATGCTTGTCAGTGAATGGGGAAACCCACCAAAACAAGTGCCATGCCACTACAACCTATCCTTCCTTTGAAGCCATTTGAGAAATGGGGCATTGACTTCGTCGGCCCAATCGATCCTCCCACCAGAAGAAAACAGAATAGATACATCTTGGTATGTACGGATTATGTCACAAAGTGGTGTGAAGCTAAAGCTCTGAAGCGGGATGATGGCAACAGCATGGCCCTGTTCATGTACGAGAATATCATCACCCGTTTTGGCAGTCCCCTAGAGTTGGTAAGTGACAGAGGCACTCATTTCATTAATAAAGTCATGGAAGAGTTGACAGAGATGTATAAGATCCGCCATCGCAAGTCCACTCCTGACTACCCCAGAGCCAATGGCCAAGTTGAAGTCACCAATCGCATCCTCTGCTCGATTCTGACAAGGACGATTGTTGCACATCATCGTGATTGGGATGATCGACTTACAGAGGCCCTCTGGGCGTACAGAACGTCCCATAAAGCAGCAACAGGACAGACACCCTTCCAGCTGGTGTATGGTACAGAAGCTGTTTTCCCTGTTGAACTGGAATTGCCATCTTTGCGAGTGGCTATTAAAGAGCGTTTGGGGAACGATGATTCACTGCAATGCCGTCTCTTGCACTTGGAATGTTTGGATGAAATTCGCAGGATGGCTCTACAGTGCATGGAAGCCACGCAAGCTCGACGTAAGGTTTACCATGACAGCTTCATCAAGCACAAGGAGTTCAAAGAAGGTGATTTGGTCCTAGCCTATGTTTCACGATTTGGGGAGTTTCCTGGCAAGCTCCAATAGCGGTGGATGGGCCCATATAAGGTACTTGTTGTTAACCCTAATGGCTCTGTCCAAGTGCAGACCGTTGATGCCTCTGATGATCCCTTCCTGATCAATGGATATCGCCTGAAGAAGTACTTCCCTCCCTGGGGATCCTAACAATCACAGTCGGCCGACTCTTTTTCTTTTGGCCGTCGAGCTGTACTCCTTCTGGTTCTTCTAATCGCCATCCTGTTTATTCTGATGAGGCGGCCTCATTTTGTTAGCCCCTCACAGCCACCTCCCACCCTTACTTTGTTCTCTTCCCGTCTGATCCAGCGGCGGTGGCGAGGTTGGTTCTGACATATGGTCTTTCCACCATTCCTTTCCTGATGAAAAAAAAAAGAGAAAAAAAAGAAAAAAAATATCGATCATGGGAGAAAAGGACTTAGGTCCCTGTCATGCCGACCTATTCTTTGAGAAAAGGTGGAAACACCCTCAGGAGTAGGAGAAAAAGAAAAAAAAACTAACAAAAGAAAAAAAAACCGTTATGGGGGAAAAGGAAGCAATTCCCTGTTCAGCAGGCCTCTTTTCAAGAGGTGGTTAACACCCTTGGGCGGGAAGCTGGCTGTGGAAAAGGTGGCAACACCCAGCAGTCCAGAAAGTGGATTCATCCATTGACTGTCAATATTGTGGGAGAGAAGGAAGGAGTCTCACTTGTAGCTTTCTTGCTTGCACAATGGGAGAATATACACAAAGGTGGAGGCTGAAAACAGTTTTCCTCTTCTTAGTTGTGTAAGCCAAAAAGAAGTCAAGTACAAAGAAATAGAAGAACCCTATATATGGGTCTCAAACCAAACTCAACTAACTAAGGTGGCATACTAACTGAGCCACGAACTAGAGTAGATAAGGATAGCTATTATTCATGGGCGGTGTACCAACCGCATCTACAACTGACAAGTCGGTGACATAAATGCACAACGGTCACCCTAGCATATCACGAGTGGAGCTCGATATCTCAACACTCCCCTCGAGCTCAATCCCAATTCCTGCACACCAAGCAGGTCTCTGAACTTGCGCAGCTTCTCTACGCCCAATGCCTTCGTGAATATGTCAGCTACCTAATCCTCTGTGCTGACATAAACTAGATCAATAAGACCTAGTAAAACCCTCTCCCGCACATAGTGATAATGCACCTCAATGTGCTTTGTTCTAGAATGATAGACTGGGTTATTTGCCAAGTGTATACTACTCATGTTGTCACAATAAATGACAACTAGTCCATCTGTAGACTGATGCATATCATAAAGTAGCTTATGCAACCAAGCTACCTCACATGCAGCCATTGCTGCACCCCTGTACTCAACCTCTGTGCTCGACACGGCAACTATACGCTGTTTCTTGCTACTCCAAGTGACTGCAGCACTCCCAAAGGAGAACACATACCCACTGGTAGATCGTCTATCAGAAATACTACCAGCCCAATCAGCATCAGTGTATCCATGCAACTGTATCTGAACCCTAGTCTCATAAAATAGTCCATACTGCAATGTGGACTTCACATACATGAGTATGCATCTAGCCGCATCCAAATGCGATTTCCTTGGAGCCTGCATAAACTGACTTACCAATCCAACAGCATAGCTCAGATCAGGCCTGGTAATAGTCATATAAATCAAACTTCCTACTATGTATCTGTAAATAGTAGGGTCTTCCAGAAGCTCACCTGCATCTGCGCTCAGCTTCACATTCTGCTCCAAAGGAACTGAAATAGGCTTACAACCTGTCATCCCATATTTGGACAGCATGTCCAATCCATACTGCCTCTGCAAGAGCTGTATCCCACTTGGTGATCTAATCACCTCAATGCCCAAGAAATAACGTAGCTCTCCCAAATCCTTCATCTCAAACTTTTGCTTCAATAGCATTTTCACATGAAGGATATCTTCATCACTGTCACCTGTCATAATCAAATCATCAACATAAATGACAAGTAGCATAATACATTTCTCTGTTTTTCTCACATAAAGTGAGAAATCTTGCCTTGGAAATCTGAAAGCCAATAGTGACAAGATACTATCCTATCTTGTCAGACCATGCTCTAGGTGCTTGCTTCAAGCCATACAAGGCTTTATTCAACCTGCAAACAAACTCAGGATGAACAGCATGCACATAACCTGGTGGCTGCTCCATATAGACCTCTTCTTGCAAATCACCATGCAAGAAGGCATTCTTTACATCCATCTGATGTAAAGACCATCCCTTTGATGCAGCCATAGCAATGACTGCTCTTACGGCTGCCATCCTTGCAATCGGACTGAATGTTTCTTCATAGTCAATGCCATATGTTTGTGCATACCCCTTGACTACTAATCTTGCCTTCTATCTGTTCACAGAACCATCTGCATTGTGCTTCACCTTATAAACCCACTTACAGCCAATTGCATTTTTACCTTTAGGCAAAGATACCAACTCCCATGTAGCATTTGCTTCCAAGGCATCCATTTCTTCATCCATGGCTTTCTTCCATTTTTCTTTTCCCATGGCTTGCTCAAAAGAAGTGGGTTCTGGTTCCTGTATCACTTTGACCATATATGCATAGTGAATGGCTGTAAATCCATCGTATTTCAGCCTATCCACAGGATATCTAGCTCTGGTAGACCTGCGCAAAGTAGGTTCACTCCCAGGTGCTCTCAAAACATCCCTGGTCTTCCTTACTCCAGGTGTAACAATAGAAGGAATACCCAACTCATCATCAATGCTCTGTTCTGAGCCACTGGATTCACCATCCACATACGAGTGACCTGCATTCACATCAAACATGGGCTGATCTACCTTCTCTTTTCCTTTTCGTGATACATGCATACCACTATCTTCATTGCTTTCAGAAGATTCTCCTGATCTCAATCTGCCTGTCCATGGCGAAGAATATGAACCACTGCTAGAGGACGCTCCACGTCCACTGATATCTTGTGACTGCTGCTGTGAATTTTGTGCAGCATTATCATTTTGTGCATCTACATGTCAAGATTTTGGGAGAGAAGGAAGGAGTCTCACTTGTAGCTTTCTTGCTTGCACAATGGGGGAATACACACAGAGGTGGAGGCTGAAAACAGTTTTCCTCTTCTTAGTTGTGTAAGCCAAAAGAACTCTCATACAAAGAAATAAAAGAACCCTATATATGGGTCTCAAACCAAAGATAACTAACTAAGGTGGCATACTAACTGAGCCACAAACTAGAGTAGATAAAGATAGCTGTTGTCTAGCTATTATTCATGGGCGGTGTACCAACCGCATCTCCAACTGACATGTCGGTGACATAAATGCACAACGGTCACCCTGGCATATCACAAGTGGAGCTCGATATCTCAACACTCCCCCTCGAGCTCAATCCCAATTCCTACACACCAAGCAGGTCTCTGAACTTGCGCAGCTTCTCTGCGCCCAATGCCTTCGTGAATATGTCAGCTACATGATCCTCTGTGCTGACATAAACTAGATCAATAAGACCTAATAAAACCCTCTCTCGCACATAGTGATAATGCACCTCAATGTGCTTTGTTCTAGCATGATAGACTGGGTTATTTGCCAAGTGTATACTACTCATGTTGCCACAATAAATGACAACTGGCCCATCTGTAGGCTCATGCATATCATAAAGTAGCTTATGCAACCAAGCTACCTCACATGCAACCATTGCTGCACCCCTGTACTCGGCCTCTGTGCTCGACAAGGCAACTGTAGGCTGTTTCTTGCTGCTCCAAGTGACTGCAGCACTCCCAAAAGAGAACACATATCCACTGGTAGATCGTCTATCAGAAATGCTACCATCCCAATCAGCATCAATGTATCCATGCAACTATATCTGAACCCCAGTCTCATAAAATAGTCCATACTGCAATGTGGACTTCACATACCTGAGTATGCGTCTAGCCGCATCCAAATGCGATTTCCTTGGAGCCTGCATAAACTGACTTACCAATCCAACAACATAGCTCAAATCTGACCTGGTAATAGTCATATAAATCAAGCTTCCTACTATGCGTCTGTACATAGTAGGGTCTTCCAGAAGCTCACCTGCATCTGCGCTCAGCTTCACATTCTGCTCCAAAGGAACTGAAATAGGCTTACAACCTGTCATCCCATATTTGGACAGCATGTCCAATCCATACTGCCTCTGCAAGAGCTGTATCCCACTTGGTGATCTAATCACCTCAATGCCCAAGAAATAATGCAGCTCTCCCAAATCCTTCATCTCAAACTTCTGCTTCAATAGCATTTTCACATGAAGGATATCTTCATCATGTCACCTGTCATAATCAAATCATCAACATAAATGACAAGTAGCATAATACCTTTCTCTGTTTTTCTCACATAAAGTGAGAAATTTGCCTTGGAAATTTGAAAGCCAATAGTGACAAGATACTGTCCTATCTTGTCAGACCATGCTCTAGGTGCTTGCGTCAAGCCATACAAAGCTTTCTTCAACATGCAAACAAACTCATGATGAACAGCATGCACATAACCTGGTGGCTGCTCCATATAGACCTCTTCTTGCAAATCACCATGCAAGAAGGCATTCTTTACATCCATCTGATGTAAAGACCATCCCTTTGATGCAGCCATAGCAATGACTGCTCTTATGGTTGCCATCCTTGCAACCGGACTGAATGTTTCTTCATAGTCAATGCCATATGTTTGTGCATACCCCTTGACTACTAATCTTGCCTTCTATCTGTTCACAGAACCATCTGCATTGTGCTTCACCTTATAAACCCACTTACAGCCAATTGCATTCTTACCTTTAGGCAAAGGTACCAATTCCCATGTAGCATTTGCTTCCAAGGCATCCATTTCTTCATCCATGGCTTTCTCCCATTTTTCTTTTCCCATGGCTTGCTCAAAAGAAGTGGGTTCTGGTTCCTGTATCACTTTGACCATATATGCATAGTGAATGGCTGTAAATCCATCATATTTCAGCCTATCCACAGGATACCTATCTCTTAGACCTGCGCAAAGTAGGTTCACTCCCAGGTGCTCTCAAAACATCCCTGGTCTTCCTTACTCCAGGTGTAACAATAGAAGGAATACCCAACTCATCATCAATGCTCTGTTCTGAGCCACTGGATTCACCATCCACATAAGAGTGACCTGCATTCACATCAAACATGGGCTGATCACCCTTCTATTTTCCTTTTCGTGATACCTGCATACCACTATCTGCATTACTTTGAGAAGATTTTCCTGATCTCAATCTGCCTGTCCATGGCGAAGAATGTGAACCACTGCTAGAGGACGCTCCAGGTCCACTAAATATTTTGTGACTGCTGCTGTGAATTCTGTGCAGCATTACCATTTTGTGCATCTACATCATCAATCACATTTACTGGTTTATACCAGCTACTCATCTCATCAAAAACAACATCTTTGCTCACTGTAAACTTACAAGTAGAAGGGTTATAGCATCTATACCCTTTTTGCTGCAGAGAGTAACCAATAAAGATGCACTTCTCAGCTTTTGGATCCAACTTGGATCTCAACTCATCTGGCACATGTACATAGGCAATGCAACCAAAAATTTTCAAATGAGAAATATCTGGTTTTCTACTAGTATACCTCTCCTCTGGAGTCATTCCATGTATTGCTGCAGTGGGAGTCCTGTTCATTATGTAGACTGCTGTAGCAACTGCTTCAGCCCAATAAAAATCTGGCAAGTCTTTTTCATTGAGCATGGCACGAGATACCTCTCCAATATGCCTGTTTTTCCTTTCTGCAATTCCATTTTGTTGTGGGGTATGACTGCATGAATATTGCTGCTTTATGCCATGCTCCTGCAGGAACCTTGCAAACTCATTTGAGAGGTACTCTCCCCCTCCATCTGACCTTAGGCATTTTATTTGCAGGCATGTTTCTTTTTCAACCATAGCTTTAAGGGTTTTGAAATGCCCAAAAACTTCACTTTTCTTTTTCATAAAATACACCCAAAATTTTCTGTTATAGTCATCAATAAAAGTGACAAAATAATGACAGCCTCCAAGAGATGCAGCTTTAGTAGTCCACACATCAGAGTGGATTAATTCCAATGGCTTCTCACTCTCTTGAACATGTCTAGGAAATGGTTTCTTTGCCTGTTTTCCAAACTGACAGGCTTCACATACCTTATGCATTTCTGCAACCTTGAATTTAGGAAAACCTGCAACAATATTTTGGGCCTGCATTGATTTAAGTCGCTGTACATTAACATGACCAATGCGTTTATGCCAGATATCAATATCTGCAACTACACCGGTCCCATGTGCAAACATTGCTGCACTCAATTCAGACATGTCTGCATCCAGTGTAAACATTATGCCCTTCTTCTTTCCTTTTGCTATCAAGTGACCTTTATTTTTCATATCCTCAACAAAGCATCCATGAGGATTAAATCTGACCTGCAAGCCTTGCTCAACCATTTGACCAACAGAAACTAGATTCTTGGTGATATTCGGGACATGAAATACATCGGACAGGTATTTATTTTTCCCATCCTGCATAGACAAAGGAATTTTTCCAATCTGCACAATAGGATGTGCAGTATCATCACCAGTCTCCATAAATCCTCGTTTTTCCATTTTTCTTGCATCCTCCATCCATTCTGCATGACCTGTCATGTGGTTTGATGCACCTGAGTCAACATACCATACATCATTGCTTTCTTCTGCACTTGTCACAGAATTGTTCATGTGCTGCATCATAAATAAGTGCTCATTTCTGTCATCACCCTGTTTACTAGAAGATGCATAATTCCCTTGTTGCAGTTTTCCATTCATGATGTCATTCTGCTTTTTATAGCAATCTTTAGCCAGATGACCCATTTTACCACAGTAGTAGCATTCAACATTACTGTTTGCATTTTGGCCTCTTTGCCATCCACCACGACCTCTTTGGCTCCCCCTGCCTCTAGAGTTACCACGTCCTCCTCCATAGGACTGGTTTTCTTGAGTTTGCTGCATATTCTGATTTCTACCACGGCCTCCATATCGGCCTCCTCTACCTCTGCCTCTACCTCTTCTAGCATTTGAGTAGAAGACAGCTTCTTTTGAAGTTCCTCCTGAAGAAGATGTACCACCATTTCTCTGCTCCTTAGAAATTAGAAGAGCAATCAACTCCTCAAAATCAGGAAATCTTTCATGGACGGAAATGGATGTTCGGAATTGTGCATAATCCTTTCCTAGACCATTCAAGGTCACAGAAACTAAATCATCATCTTCCACTGGCGACCCAATGGAAGCAAGTGCATCTGCAATCTTCTTCACCTTCATGTGGTAGTCATTGATGCTCATATTTTCTCTTTGCACATTGTGCAACTCTTGCTTGAGCTGCATTTTCCTGGCTTGCGTATTTGTGCTATACATTTTTGACAAAGTATCCCATGCCTCCTTTGGTGTACTTGCATCCTGAATATGCACAATCATAGAGTCTGAAATACTGATAGACAACCAGTACAAAACTTTCCTAGCTCTCTCATGCCATGCTTTGAATGCCTGCATTTTGCTATTGATTGGGAACATCAGGAAGAACTGGTTCTTCTTCATTTCCTGCAACAAATTCCCAATATCCTTTTCCCATAAGGAAATTCGTCATTCTAAAGTTCCATGCTTGGAAGTTGTTCTTATCAAGCTTTTCAGTGACAATCTGTGAAAGAGAATCAGACGCCATTACAGAACACTGCAAAAAATTCTGTCATTGCAAAAAACACAGCTTCACCCTCACAAGGAAAAATCTGCAAAACTGGCGAAAGTGGTATTTGACCACACAGTCACTTCCTAGTGACGATTTTGCATAAACAGGAACCAATGATGATTCTGTAACTCCCAATGTCTCTGCACACAAGCATACGATGCAATTTCTGTGGTAACTGTTCACCGACCTGTAGAATAGTGGTGACACAGCATAAAACAGGGCCTTTTCCTGAGTGCGTGCAGAAAACTTCCGCCTCCAAAACAGGCCCCGAAATGGCCTCAAATCAAAAAAACAAGGTCGCCAAGGGCTAAAGCCCTTACCTGCAGCATATACTGCCCTCTTGCTTCATCGCGAAGGGTGTCTCAACCTGAGACAATGCACTCCTGCACTTTCCGGCTATGCTACCTGCAGAGATCTACTCCCAAAACAGAAAATGAAAGCAACATTGCTCCTCTTACCAGGACACCGTGAGCTTGGCTTGCTTCCTTGAGCTCCTTACCACGAACAAGGCTCTGATACCATGTCAAGATTTTGGGAGAGAAGAAAGGAGTCTCACTTGTAGCTTTCTTGCTTGCACAATGGGGGAATACACACAGAGGTGGAGGCTGAAAACAGTTTTCCTCTTCTTAGTTGTGTAAGCCAAAAGAACTCTCATACAAAGAAATAGAAGAACCCTATATATGGGTCTCAAACCAAAGACAACTAACTAAGGTGGCATACTAACTGAGCCAGGAACTAGAGTAGATAAAGATAGCTGTCGTCTAGCTATTATTCATGGGCGGTGTACCAACCGCATCTGCAACTGACACGTCAGTGACATAAATGCACAACGGTCACCCTGGCATATCACGAGTGGAGCTCGATATCTCAACACTACATTATCAATCACATTTACTGGTTTATACCAGCTACTCATCTCATCAAAAACAACATCTCTGCTCACTGTAAACTTACGAGTAGAAGGGTTATAGCATCTATACCCTTTCTGCTACAAAGAGTAACCAATAAAGATACACTTCTCAGCTTTTGGATCCAACTTGGATCTCAACTCATCTGGCACATGAACATAGGCAATGCAACCAAAAATTTTCAAATGAGAAATATCTGGTTTCCTACCAGTATACCTCTCCTCTGGAGTCACCCCATGTATTGCTGCAGTGGGAGTCCTGTTCATTATGTAGACTGCTGTAGCAAACTGCTTCAGCCCAATAAAAATCTGGCAGGTCTTTTTCATTGAGCATGGCACGAGATACCTCTCCAATATGCTTGTTTTTCCTTTTTGCAATTCCATTTTGTTGTGGGGTATGACTACATGAATATTGTTGCTTTATGCCATGCTCCTGCAGGAACCTTGCAAACTCATTTGAGAGGTACTCTCCCCCTCCATCTGACCTTAGGCATTTTATTTGCAGGCCTGTTTCTTTTTCAACCATAGCTTTAAGAGTTTTGAAATGCCCAAAAACTTCACTTTTCTTTTTCATAAAATACACCCAAACTTTTCTGCTATAGTCATCAATAAAAGTGACAAAATAATGACAGCCTCCAAGAGATGCAGCTTTAGTAGTCCACACATCAGAGTGGATTAATTCCAATGGCTTTTTACTTTCTTGAACATGTCTAGGAAATGGTTTCCTTGCCTGTTTTCCAAACTGACAGGCTCCACATACCTTATGCATTTCTGCAACCTTGAATTTTAGCAATCCTGCAACAATATTTTGGGTCTGCATTGATTTAAGTCGCTGTACATTAACATGACCAATGCGTTTATGCCAGATATCAATATTTGCAACTACACCGGTCCCATGTGCAAACATTGTTGCACTCAATTCAGGCATGTCTGCATCCAACATAAACATTCTGCCCTTCTTCTTTCCTTTTGCTATCAAGCGACCTTTATTTTTCATATCCTCAACAAAGCATCCATGAGGATTAAATCTGACCTACAAGTCCTGCTCAACCATTTGACCAACAGAAACCACATTCTTGGTGATATTCGGGACATGAAATACATCAGACAGGTATTTCTTTTTCCATCCTGCATAGACAAAGGAATTTTTCCAATCTGCACAATAGGATGTGCAGTATCATCACCAGTCCCCACAAATCCTGGTTTTTCCATTTTTCTTGCATCCTCCATCCATTCTGCATGACCTGTCATGTGGTTTGATGCACCTGAGTCAACATACCATACATCGTTGCTTTCTTCTACACTTGTCACAGAATTGTTCATGTGCTGCACCATAAACAAATTCTCATTTCTGTCATCACCCTGTCTACTAGAAGATGCATAATTCCCTTGTTGCAATTTTCCATTCATGATGTCATTTTGCTTTTTATAGCAGTCTTTAGCCATATGACCCATTTTACCACAGTAGTAGCATTCAAAATTACTGTTTGCATTTTGGCCTCTTTGCCATCCACCATGACCTCTTTGGCTCCCCCTGCCTCTAGAGTTACCACGTTCTCCTCCATAGGACTGGTTTTCTTGAGTTTGCTGCATATTCTGATTTCTACCACGGCCTCCAGATCGGCCTCCTCTACCTCTTCCTCTACCTCTTCCAGCATTTGAGTAGAAGACAGCTTCTTTTGAAGTTCCTCCTGAAGAAGAAGCACCACCATTTCTCTGCTCCTCGGAAATTATAAGAGCAATCAACTCCTCAAAATCAGGAAATCTTTCACGGACGGAAATGGATGTTCGGAACTGTGCATAATCCTTTCCTAGACCATTCAAGGTCACAGAAACTAAATCATCATCTTCCACTGGCGACCCAATGGAAGCAAGTGCATCTGCAATCTTCTTCACCTTCATGTGGTAGTCATTGATGCTCATATTTTCTCTTTGCACATTGTGCAACTCTTGCTTGAGCTGCATTTTCCTGGCTTGCGTATTTGTGCTATACATTTTTGACAAAGTATCCCATGCCTCCTTTGGCATACTAGCATCCTGAATATGTACAATCATAGAGTCTGAAATACTGATAGACAGCCAGTACATAACTTTCCTGGCTCTCTCATGCCATGCTTTAAATGCCTGCATTTGCTGTTGATTGGGAACATCAGGAAGAACTGGTTCTTCTTCATTTCCTGCAACAAATTCCCAATATCCTTTTCCCATAAGGAAATTCGTCATTCTAAACTTCCATGCTTGGAAGTTGTTCTTGTCAAGCTTTTCAATGACAATTTGTGAGAGAGAATCAGACGCCATTACACAACACTGCAAAACATTCTGTAGAACAATGGTCGCACGGCATAAAACTGGGTCTTTTCTTGAGTGCGTGCAGAAAACTTCTGCCTCCATAAACAGGCCCCGAAATGGCCTCAAATCAAAAAAACAGGGTCGCCAAGGGCTAAAGCCCTTTCTCGCAGCATATACTGCCCTCTTGCTTCACCGCGAAGGGCGTCTCAACTAGAACACCGCGAGCTTGGCTTGCTTTCTTGAGCTCCTTACCACGAACAAGGCTTTGATACCCTGTCAATATTGTGGGAGAGAAGGAAGGAGCCTCACTTGTAGCTTTGTTGCTTGCACAATGGGGGAATACACACAAAGGTGGAGGCTGAAACAAGTTTTCCTCTTCTTAGTTGTGTAAGCCAAAAAGAAGTCAAGTACAAAGAAATAGAAGAACCCTATATATGGGTCTCAAACCAAACTCAACTAACTAAGGTGGCATACTAACTGAGCCACGAACTAGAGTAGATAAAGATAGCTGTCATGTAGCTATTATTCATGGGCGATGTACCAACCGCATTTGCAACTGACAAGTCGGTGACATAAATGCACAACGGTCACCCTGGCATATCACGAGTGGAGCTCGATATCTCAACATTGACATCCCCAGGATCCCGTTTCGAAGCTGCCTCCCTTGGTACACTGTGTCATGTGGACGCCATGTCCTGTGTAACACAATGTTTGATCTAATGGCTACCTCCCTGTGTATGCCTCATCTTCAACACCCTGATGACAACAACAGACACAACGATCTTCATCGACAACCCCTTGAATGATATGAGCTTTCATCCTAACCGGATGGGGATGTGAGTATGGGTTGCCCTCCGTATTTATTAAATGAGTGCGAGACACAGGGTGGAATGAGTGACCAATCCCTTCCCTTTACATTCAATAGAGAGGTACAATGTGTGAATGGAGTGTTGCACGCACGGGATGGGCCTCTCAATGCACAAAGCACGATTTGTTTCTGTGCACTGCACCATAAGGCTTGCTGGCCTTCCTTCTCACACCGTATGCCGGCACAACGCGGGATGCACAGTTGCACAATCAAATGCGCACAAGGCATACAACCTGTGCACAAGTGACCGTGAGGATTACATCAATGGGTTTCAGGACATGGTTGCCCTTTGTATCTTTCAATAGAGCGTGAGACAGAGGGTGGGCTGAGTGTGACTGGAGTTTCTTCAATCAATTACCGAGAGGTGAGATTGAGGGACGTTCCAACCTTTGGCACAAAGTATGTTCTCTTTTCCCTATGCACCCACAGGGTGGGTTTCTGCCATCATCACAGGACACGTCACCCTGTTCTGTACACTGCACTGTAAGGCTCCCTTGCCTTCCTCCTTGCACTTATGCCAGACGGGTTGGACGCACTAATGCACCATCAATTGTGCACCCTGGCATACTCCCTCTGCACCATTCCTTTGTCGCTTCCTAAACCGGGTGTGAGCTATGGGTTTTCATTCTGATTTCGTCGAGTGATATTAGTCATGGGGTGAGTGACTGCTCTTTTATTCCATATGAGTGATTGTGTGTTGAGTGCAACATTCCTCATCATCGACGAATTTCCTACGATTCCTTCAACCAGCTACCTCCCTGGGTGCTGCCGCGTGATCCCTACCACGAAGGCCAAAGTATATGTGCTGTGAAGATACCTTGGTACCTCCTGCAGCCGACAACGACAGTGGATGTGCCATCGACAGTCAACCTTGATTCTCGACAACATGGGCCAAGTTTTTCTAACCCTACACCTTCTATTGTCAGTGATGTTCATGTTTTCAGTGTGGGGACATTCGTGGATGGTCTGTTGTGTGGTATTAGGTCCATGTTGCTCAATCAACCCTACCCGTTAATGTTTTAAGTGTGGGGACGCATCCCTGCGCGTCTACATTGCATACTGCCCTGCATATGCCTCACTTTGCTCATGCATGTCCACCATGACTTTCTGTTACCCTCCTGGGGTTCCTTCCTCACCCACCCGTCCACTGTCACCCCTCCCTTTGGGCTGTTTCTCCTCCATTTTTCTTTCTCCCTTATTTTGTTGTGTTTTCTCGTGAATGTACCCTACATTCAGCGGAATCCCCGTCTTCCCTTCTACCCCTATTTGTCCCTTCAAACTGTCCAATTTTCCTCTTTACCTACCCCTATTCCGATGCACGGTTTTTGAGTTATTAATTTTTGACGGATTTGCGTAAATTGGTCAGTTTTCCATGTAAACGCGCTTTTCTTGTTTCGGAACCATGATCTGACGTCATAGCCGTGACAACCACTTTCCCCCTGACATTTTTCATTTTTACTCTGTGTCCTTCCGATGCACAATTTGTCCAATATTAATTTTTGTGATTTTTCGGGACCTTTTTGTGCCTATTTTTTACATTTTTCCATGTGAACTTGCCCTCCTTGCGTCGAAATTTCAATTTGATTTGACAGTCGTGTCCACCGCATCTTCCCCCACCTTTTTCCTTTTTCCTCCACCCTCTTTCGACTTCTGGATTTTTAATTATTAATTTTTGAATGTGTTTTCGGGTGCATTTTTGGTGTTTTTCGCATGTGAACCCCTCCTACTTCCGCCGGAACTGCGTTCTAACATGACAACCCTGTGCCACCCCTTCTTGCGGACATTTTTCCTTTTTACTGCATGTCATTCCGGCAAGCGTTTCGTCCAATATTAATTTCCGATTCCATCTTCACGCAGCATCATAGTAGATATCTCCCACGGATTTGATAGAATTAACCATAATCTTCAACATCTTCATAGAATTCTTCAATAGAATAAAGAAAACAAAGGAATACACCATCTTTGAATGGAAATCAATCACATATTATTCATCTTCAATGTCTTCATAGTTCTCTCTCTCAATCTCTCATATACAGTTACACCGTTTTGATAGAATTGACTATCTCTGGCTCTCTCTCTCTCTCTATCAATAGTACATCATACCCTCACTACAATACTCTCATAATAACCCTCAATAATCCTTCTTAGGTCGTGGATGCACCTCCCAAGAGGTATGATATGAAGAGTCACCAGAGCCATTACAGTGTCTTTTCATAGCTCACCACTGTCACTTCACTCCAGTCTTTACTTGAGTCTTCAGCACTTGTATTCACCTCTTTCCAAGGCTAGAAAACTTTCCCAAGCGACACTCTCATCCAACAGAACACATACAGAAGCATACAGACGGTCTACAGAGACTCACAGAAGATCAACAGAGAGTTACAGAAGGTCAACAGAAAGCATCAGAACCACATAACTCATACCAAAACCATTCCAAATCATCAAAAATCACTCAATAGGCTTTCAAACAATCTCAAACCCTATCAATCAATACTCCATCCTTCCATACAGAGAGAAAACAGAACAAAACAGAAGCTCAACAGAAGCTATCAGGACCAAACAGAACATATCAGATCATCAACAAAACTTCACATCTCTACTAATAAACATCATGAGCTTAATAAAACCATTCCAACCTATCCCAAACACTCTCAAACCACTTCCAAACCAATCAATCATCTCATAAAATCAACCATTCAGCTCTCAAAAACAACAAAAATCAGCCAAAAAATAGGCCATTTCAACACTCAACATATCCCCACACTTAATAAGGAAGCGTCCTCGCGACCCAAGAAAAAGGGAATACAAGTTCATTCAAGAGCTCAACTTTGATCTTCAATAAATCTTCAAAAACAGTCCATCCAACCATGACCCCAACTTATAACCTGTATTTGATATAAAGAAAACAACGAAAGGAAAACCCTTTATACATTAACACTTCTTATCAAACTGGAAATCACAACAAACTTGTAAAGGATATAAGAGGTTTCTTCTTCTGCATCAGCATCTTCAACTATCCAACCAGCAACACCATCACCGCAATTCTCCAAAAATGTAGCTCGCACAAAAGCAAATCGATTAGGCAACCACCACAATCTTATCACATAAATTAACCCACAACACAAACACTACACACAACACAACCATCTGAATGACTCCTCCAAAAAGAGAGATTTATCATTAAAAATCATCCACAATACATTGCAAAGGTATCAATGAAGATGATCCCTTTTGAAGGCTTAGTGATTTTGAAAACGATCCATGGACAAGGATCCATGGACCAACCATAATCTAGATGATGGCATTCACAAGGGAGTCTTCCTCAGAGGATTACAACCAGAAGTCCGTAAGTTTGTGGAGCTACAAAGACCAGCCACACTGCAAGCTGCAACAAAAGGTGCAAGACTGTACGATGAAGTGGAAGCTAGATTGGCGATGAATCCAGGAAGAGGAGTCCCACCTTCTCTGATGCCAGGAATGATGTACCCACCAAATACAATCCTAGGGACTGTCCCCTACCCCTACCAACAGATGCCCCTAGTATTACAGTACAGTGCACCAAATCCACAGTGGCCATAATCAATGCCTCAAATGATGGTTCAACCACAACAACAATGGTCCCAAACAATTCCCCCAATGCCAAATCACCAGCAACAGTGGAACCCTACCAACTGGAGCCAACAGCCAACAGTTCAAACAGGAGCTCTAAATCAGAATCAGAACAGAGACCCCTCTGCACCAGCCCAACCTGTTTATGCAGTGATTACAGAGACTCCTCAAAACCCTACTGCCAATGCCTCAGGAGGAGAAAGCTTGAAGGATTATTTATCCAACTCAGTTGCAAATATCAAAAAGGAGTTGATGGATGTGATTACAGAGTAGTTGCAGACACTGAAACTGAATACCGCTAGCATATCCAACGTTGCAGGAGCAGGAAGAGATGTGATACAGTCAAATACTTGGTGTGGTAAGTATCATCAAGAAGGCCATTTAGCCACTGAATGTACACAAAAGCCAACAGTCCCTGGAGCTTTCTGCTCCTACTATCTTAGGAAGAACCATACAAAGGATATTTGCTCTCTGAAGGAGATGCATGATAGGAGAAGGAAGGAAGAAGACACAAGATTCAACTTGCTGGAATCCAAAATGACAACACAAGATATTGGACCCAAGCCTAGAGAGTTTGGTCCTAATTTCGGTCCAAGGCGGTTTCCCTCTCAAAGTTACAGAGGAAGACAGTCTGGTGGTTGTCATAGATCAGAAGTGGAGTGTTACAGATGCGGAGAAAAGGGACACATTTCACCAAATTGTCCAAATCCCAGAAGGTCGGAAGGGCAGTAGTCCTACACAGTCAGCCCGCAAGAACTGATTACACCAAAGCCTTCTCGTGTGATTGAGCATGAGCTCTATAGCTTGATTCGAAGAGGGCATTTTTCCCTTCGATCTGAGCTAAAAATCTCCCCATTCTGCCCTACGGTTTGGGAGTTACACTCAGTTTTGTGCCTAGAGGTACTGTGGGATAGGCAACAGTCCTACACAGTCAGCCCACAAAAAGTGATTACAGCAAAGCCCTGATCATTTACTGTTGGAGATATTTTTACATAGCCTCGTAGAGGGGATCGAGCTTTCATTTGAATCAGAAAGTTTGGCAATCGGAGTTCCCTAGCTCAAGTTATCATCATTTCTGTAATAGGGGGTCTGGTAGACTACACTTGGGATGGCAAGCCACAAGGGTAAAGCAAAGGCCCAGGAGGAATTTCAGCATGAAATAAGGGACTCCCGCGCTTCAATGAACGATCCTAGTTCAGCCCAGGAGGATCGTGAAGACTTGTTTGAAGAAGGTGCCCCCGAGATAGATCGTTTGTCTCTGCTCAACCAAACCCTATGCCAAGGGCTGGCCCTTTGATTGGTTCGCGGGTTTGCCCTTAGCGCTTGGCACTTAGCAGAACCACCACCCTGTCCCCTCTTTTGAATTTCGAAAAGCGCTTAAGGAGGTCTTGTGGCTTCCTTTGTTCCTCTGATCGCGCATCGTTGGGACGCTTAGCTTCATTCTGCCGTAACCATCTGCGCCTCAGGTGGAGGGGTAAGTCTCCCTTGGTGCGTCTGGTCATGGGTGGCCTAGGGATTTCTGGGTCATCCTTTGAAGTAACTTCAGATTCAGAGTTGAATTCCCCATTTTCACTAGAGGAGGTGGTCTCCCCTGGCGGCCACAGTTCGGATGGCGACTCGGTTCTAAGCATTGCTGCCGTTTCTGGTTGGGTCAGGCCAGCTTGCTTAAAATCCACAGCTCCCATCTGTTCCAACCACACACGATCGCATTTCGCACACATGACTCCTTGGTCCATTCCAAGGGCCGATCTCGGCTGCGGTTTAGCATCTGCTCGGATTTGCTCAATCTCTCGCCCTTCAGTGTCATATTCTACGGTGTCTATCTCACCCTCACTTCCTTCATCGAAGGGTTGGCAATCTTCATATTCGTCACCGGAATCTGCCTCGCTAGACTGCTCATCGTCCCCCAAGGCCTGCTCTGCCTCGTCTTGTCGGTCAGGGACCAACGCCCAGTTGTATCTGAGATTCAGTTCGTGCACTCTGGTCCACTTCCACTCGGGTTCTTCCAAGAGGTCTTGGAGCGGCTTGAGATTGGCGGCTGCATTGCGTGCCAGTCGGTCCGTTAGGTGCCCCAGTATTCCCTGGAGTTCTCTCCTGTTGGTTGGCACTTGGGAAGCGACAGGATTAGGCCCATCATGGAGGCTTGCTGCCATCATGTAGACAGGTGTAGGCTGTGTTTCTCTTGGCTTGCCAACTGTTTTGACAGCCTTCTCGTACGCCTCATGATCTGAGAACGGCAGGTCGAGTGTAACGAGAACGTGCATCCAATCCCGCTCGTCCTCTGGGCAAGGGATATACTTTGTTAAGGACCCATAGGGTTCCTTGTTCTGGGTGGTTCCCTTGAGTAGAGTAGAGATGGCGTCCAGGTCGACTGGCGAGGTCTTCCAAGTGTCCATCTCTATTCTCACAGCGTTAGTTCGGTTGCCCAGGAAGATCAGGCTGTTACCCCAGTCTTCGATAACTCTAGCATTGCGCATCCAGGGTCGACCCAATAAGATATCACAGTCCACTCCCTTCATGACGATAAAGTCGATAGAGAACTGGACTCCTGCAATCTTCACTGGCCAATTCTTCAAGACCCCGAATGGTTTCACTCACATACCATTTGCTAGCGTGACGTTAAACCAAGCAGCTTCGACAGGTGGGTTTCCCCACTTCTGTAACACTGTGTGGTTAAGCACACTAACCCCAGCTCCTGTGTCTACAATCCCCTTTCTCGTTGCGTCTCCCAGGGCTAGGACTGGCAGGACTACGTGCATTTCCGAGCCCTCCCAGAAAGCGTTGATGTGCAAGGATTTAGGGCCTGAGTGTAGCGTCAAACTTGATAAGTGCGTTTCCGCATCCTGGTCTTGAGCATCTACCGGAGCTTGCTCGTGTGGTCTCTCGACCCAATGTTTGAGGTCCTGCCATAGGGTAGAGTGCTGCCTGAGCAGCTCTCCTAGTCCAACCGTTATATGGATGGTCACTAGTGTGGTTAGGAGATTGCTAAACACTCGTCCTTCCCTTCGTTCAGACTGTCCGGGCCAATGGCCACGGCTGTCTTGTGGGTCTGTTATGTCTAGGCTTGGCCTTGACGCCACTGCCTGTGGCGTAGCAACCTCGGTAGACTTAGGTTGGGGTAGTGATAGCGGCGCATTCATGCTGGAGAGATCATCAATCTCATCCTCTGTGATGGGTTCGACATCCTTGAGGTGCTGTTGAGCCTCCCTCACCCATTCCTTCACCTTTTCTATGGCTTCCAATTGCCGCCTGGGGTGTGGCTATTCCCCTACCTTAGCACTTTCCTTTTGGGCACTTTTAGGGGCTGAAATCTCCGCCTCTACGTCTGAGACTTTCTTTCCGTGGGGTAAGGTCGTAACGCTGTCGGTTTTTAGTGCGACCTTAGCCTCTGATCTCTTCTTTTTCCACCTACGGCTCTTCTTTCCTACTGAGGTCTCATTGTGCTAGGTCCTAGCAGAGAGACGCCGGCCTGCTTCATTTGTGCTTGGGTCATCACTCATAGGGGGATAGGTGTGGCCTCCCCATCGGGGTTTTCAACACCAAACAGTCCTAGCGGGACGGACGGAAAATTAGCTGAACCAGAAGGCGGCTTCCATTTTGGGCAGTCTATGAAAATATGAGTGATTCCGCACTCCGCACACCTTTGGTCAGCTTTGTCCCTACTTTGCTGCTCTCTTTCTGGGCAGCGTGATGAGACGTGACCGGGATGTCCACACGTCCAACAAGTGATCAGATCCTGTGGCTGCCCTCCCAGGCCTCTACCCCGTCCTCGTCCTAATGCCATCACCGGCACCCGTCGGTAATCCATGAGGATTGCATTGCCCTCGTCGTCATGTGAGACGTAAGGGTATATGTAGGTTTCTTCGTCACTGGGCTCCTCTACATAGTGCACGGGAGCATCGCTCGGTGGGTGGGTCACATAAGGACCAGGCGGTCTAGGAATGCCGGTAGGATTTATGTCCAGCCTAGGGACCGCTGGCTTCATGTTGTTAGGTGCTGGTAGGGCTAGCGGGGCTCCCCTTCCGAAGAATGGCTGTGGCCTGTTAGCCGGGTAGAGCTGGCCGTAGGGTTGCGTGTATGGTAGTCTTCGTGGTAGTCTACAGTGTGTAGCATCGTGGCCGAACCTTCCACAGTTAGCGCAGGGTCTTGACCTAGGGTCCTGACATTCTGCTGGCAGGTGGTTTCCTCCACAGTACATGCACTGGACGTGCGGACGCGTAGGTCGCCTCAACATGTCTTGTATTTTGGCCAGTTCCGTCTTGACCTCGGCCAAGCCGTGGTCCATCTCGGCGGCCTTCCCCTTATCTTGGGACGATGCGTTGGATCGCTCACTAGAGGTTGGCGTTCATTCTAAACTCCATGGGTTGATTTCTTTTGGGTTCGAGCTCCTGGAGCTCCGCTCTTTCAGCTGGTCATCGACCCTAATGGCTTCCTCAAAGACCCTAGCGACCACGTCCCGTTGCAAGCTCGAGTTGCCTGCTAGTGCCTTGTACAATTCTTCATCTCGAATCCCGCTGATGAATACGGTTGACACTGCCCTGTCAGTCGGTTTTTCACCCAAGGGGATTCTCTTAAGGAGGCTTCTCACGTGGGTCACATAGTCGCGGATGCTCTCCCTCTCCTTCTGCTTGACGTCCATCAGGCGCACTAGCAGGTTGTCAGAGTATCCAGGTTCGGCAAACCTCTTGACAAAAAGGTCCTTGAGGTTATTGAAATTGGCTCGTTCTATAGCATCTATGCTCGTATACCACGTCCTACCCTTATCGCTTAAGCAGAGTCCGAATGCTTGCGAACATTGGGCCTGGTCATTGAGGCCATTGGCTTCGCAAACCTGCTCAAACTGCTCGACAAAGTTGTACGGGTCGTCCGGTGGCTGGTACTTGTCGAGTTGCTTGGCGACGATAGGTATTTTGGCTTGGCTCTTTGAGCCCTGGTTTGCCCCTAGTCCTGCAAGTAGCGGGTTGCTAGCGCAGTGGCATTCTGTTCCACCGCGGTGTTATCGAGCAGTCGTTTCATGAGGAGCTCGCCTAGTGTCAGGTCTTCCTCGAGTGCTCTTTCCTGGTCTGTCTGGTTTCGGCCAGCCAAGTTCAACACTCACTGCACCTCATGCAGCTCCATGCTTTGCCTTCGGCTCCTGGCTTGTTGGTCCCTATTGTACTCTGCTATGCCCTGCAATGCCTTGCGGGCTAGCCTCCTCTCCTCCTCTAGGTCCGCAATGATTGCCTCTACCGTCCTGCCACGGTGTTCGTACCTAGCATGCGCATCGTAACTGCTCACCATTTGCTGTATGGCTTCTGGAAATGCGCTAACATCTAGCTCCCCTGCAAACCGATGATCTGAGCCTCCCTCTGTCATGGTGGGATTCTTGCGCCTGGTTGTAAGTTAGATCCTTATCGTTGTCGCTCCTTGCTTGATCCTACCTTGCACTCTGCGTGTTTGCTTACCCTTGGGTCTTCTCCTAGTGGTGGGTTTTTTGGGCGATTTATCTGAGTGAGTTCTTTTTAATTTTTGAATGCAGCGCTTAACTTATGGTCACTCGTGAATGTGTTGTTCCTCTTGCACTTGTGCTCAATCAGGCTTTCGGCTTTCCTAAGTGTTCTTCAAGTGCAGAAATTCAATCAGAGTGCTGTGAGTGATTCCCTGGCGTCTTACTCACTCTTGCTCGTTTTGGGCCTGACAGGCTTTGCTACTCTAGTCCTGGCTGCTCTACGGGTCCCAGGGTCCTATGCTGCTTCTTGTTGCTCACATGGGGGTGGGTCGCTGGAGGAGTGCCCCAATGTGTCCCTGGATGGGTCAGGTTTTGTTTTGGTTTGACTCTGGGAATCGGACCTCCGATTTACCAGTGGTCCGATTGTGGGGATCGGACCAGGTATGTCAGGGCGGAGTGGGAGTCTTAAGGTCCACGTGTCCGATTCTCAAGAATTGGACGGGCGGGTGTTCGAGGAATCGGTCCGATTCTAGGCGGTCCGATTCTAGGCGGTCTGATCGGACCGGGTGATCCGATTCTTAGTGGTCTGATTATGGATGGGTCCGATTCTGGGAATCGGACCGGACATGGTCCAACTAGTGATGTGTATTGCTTCGTCCGATCGGACAGGGGGGGTCCGAGTCAGAGCGTCCGAGTGGTCCGAGTGTTTGAGTCGGACAAATTGGTCCGAGCGTCCGATTTTTAAAATCAGACGGTTGGTCCGAGTGCCATGTGGCATGTTTGATCGGACTAGTTGGTTCGAGCCTAGTGATTGGACGGGTCGTTCCAATCGAACGGTTGTCCGAGTGTCCGATTCTGGGAATCGGACACTGGGTCGGACGTCCGATTCCGTCGGTCCGATGAGTTGCACACACAAATTTGCTCGATTTTCACTAGGTGTATTATCCTATTGGTCGTGCGATTAACCTGTGACAGAGTTGAAGTGGGGCGGAGGAGATCGGTTACCTGAAAGTCACCGAATGCGATGTCCTCCTAGCTCTGGTCGATCGGACGGCTGCCCAGCTCGCTTACTCTCTCACTCTCCATTGGTTGGAAATGGGGTCCTCTTGCCCTCCCAGAGTTTATACCCTGCTAGTTCTGCCCTACACACTACAGATTCCTTCCCTGGCATTTCTTATGCCGTTACCTTGCATCTACTCCATTTTTTCCTTTCGTTTCCTGTGGTTTTCCCCCTGTTTCACAGCAGCAGCCCTCTGCCTCTTCGTGTGTGATTTCCTACTGCTAATCTATCCTAAACACATCCTGAATTGAAAGCAAAACACTGAACTAATTTCTCCATGTTTTCCAGTCATTAATAACCAGATTGTTCCAAAATACTTACCTGTTCTGAAGATCAAAAACACCTGACTTCCTACCTATCTCAAGCTCCGTTTCAGGGTGAATGCCCTACTTCAATGCTCGATATGAGGCACGCGAGTGCTCGAGCTTGAATCCGTTAGTCCCGGCAACGGAACCAAAATGTGGGAGCTTTCGCTCAATCGCCAAGACCCACGGACCGCTTATTGTTTCAAGCGTTCCAAGCGAGCTCTCATGGCTATCTCTCACCTAGCCGACACGCCGTCGATCCTACAAATGCAGTGAACTTACCTTGATGCTCGATCGAGTACCCTCCTCTCTCTCACACTCCGGTAGCTCCACGATTCTCGATGCTAGCTCAAGCATCCTCAAGCCTTCTCCTTCTCCAAGCTTCATCCTCCATAGCCGCGCGCGCAAGAGAAGAGAAGAGAAGTAGGGGAGAGGAAATGGTGAAGAGCTTCACCCTCCTGATTCCTCACTCTCACACACACTCACTCCCTCACACTCTCACACTCCCTCTCTCAAGAGCATACACAAGCAAGAAGGAGAGAAGAAGAGAGGAAGAAGAAGACTAGTTTTACCACACCAAAGAATGTCTTCATTCACTTTTCAACTTTATATACAAAACCCTACTTCCCTTTTGGGCGGTCATCCCCTTTTTCCCTTTTTTACATGGCTGATCATAGCCTAGGCCCTGTTTTCCATTGTCCTTTTATCTTCTTTGTTTCCTTTTCACTACCCTTCTATATTTACAAATCGCACGGGTGAGAGCCTGGCACTCTTTTACAAGATTTTAGGGTGCGCTTTTTATGCGCCTTTCCCTTTTCGTGTTTGCCTTGGCCTTTAAAGGTTGTCCTTGCGCTTTTGGCCTTTTCTCCTTTTTTTCCTTCCGTCGGGCTATCTTTTTTCCGCCTTTGCCTTGCGTCTTTTCCACTTTCTTTCGCTCTCTTTGTGTTGGGGTTAACATAATTTCTTGAAGAAGCAACAAAATTTGATAGGGAGTCGACGCCCTAAAGAGGGCGGACCCTCTAGATTCAGTTGTAAATGGTGTGGTGGACAACACTTCCCCAGAAACTGCCCAAATGTGAAATGTGACATTTGTGGGAAGTCGGGCCATTTAGCTGCTACCTGTTGGAGTAAGATTAGTTCCCTCCAACAAGGGAGTAAATGGCCGGGCCCAGTGAATCATAGAGTGCAAGGAAATAACTTGCAGCAGAATGATGTACCCATGCAAATATTGCAGAGGGAAAAAACAACTGTAGAAGAGTTGCCACAAGGCAACGGAGTTAGACTTATCGAGGCTGTACGAGTCAATGATGCTGAAACCTCTAACTTAAGAGCCGTGAAAAGAGGCCAAAAGGCTAAAGAGGTTGACAAAGATAAGGAAAAACCGGTCGAGGTAAACTGTAAACAAGGGGATAAGGGGACGCAAGTCCAAAATCCTAGTATAGAAGGGGGACCGCTAAGGCCGGTTGACAGAAAAGGTGACCCTAAGAAGGATGAGGCGGTGCCAAGAAAGAAGGCAAGAGCCAAGAAAGAAGCACCAAAACCGGTCAAAAGACCAAAAGAGAGGATGGTTTGGCGGGAAAAGAGAGCTTTGGCTAGTTATCATGACTTTGATTTAGCAAGTTCTCTCTGTGAAGTTAAACCAGATGTGAACCTCTTGCAATTGATCAAATTATCTCCAGGAATACGCAAGGAATTTAAGAAGATCCTGCGTATTGGGTATATTGTAGAACCCTTGGGCATAGCACGGGTAGGGGAAGATTGGTTTGACCATGTTGAAAAGAACTGCCCTAGGGTTCTAGCTTATGTGGATGGAATATTAGTGGAACATGCCATTGTAGACACTGGAACCTCCGTCAATATCATGAGTTCAGAGTTGATGGAGAGGCTGGGTCTAGGCATCCAAAAAGATAGCTCCACCCTTCTAAGAATGGCTGATGATAGTCTAAGACAACCAAAAGGTTGTATTACTAAGGTCCATGTTACAGTTGCGAGTGTAGAATGTTTCTTGGACTTTAGGGTGATCAAATTTGCAGGACGTCCTAGCTATCAGGTTTTGCTAGGTAGGCCTTGGATCTTACGAATAGACTGTCAAGTCGATATACCCGTTGGTCGAGTGGTTCTAGGTAGAGGTGCTAATCGAGTAGTAGTCGATGCTTATCCTGAGTCTCCTCGAAGTGAGAGAGCTCCTTTATCTTCTACTGAACTAGAGACAGGAGACGATCCATCTAGTAGTGAGACATTATCCAGTGATGAATCTAAGGAGGGGTCCACTATAGAAGATATCTATCAGATAACTCTAAATGAGTCGATAGAACCGCAAGATAGGATAAGAGATGTGGATGTAATTGAGTTAGACCTTGGCATGCCGAATGATTTGCGGCCAATTAAATTAGGTTCCATGCTCAGTTCAGTAGAAAGGGAGGACTATGTGTCCTTGATTCAAGAATTCCGCGATATCTTTGCTTGGAGTTATGATGAGCTGAGAGGCATTCCTCCTAGCCTGGCTATTCATACTATTCCTGTAAAAGAAGGCAGTTGTCCTGTGCGTCAGAAGGTAAGGCGTATGCCTTTTGAACTGAGGGACGGGCTATTTGAGGAGTTACAGAAGCTAAGGAAAGTTGGTTTAATCTTTCCTGTACAACACACAGAATGGTGTTCACCAGTTGTTATCAGGAAGAAGAAAAATAACCAGATTCGACTATGTGTGGATTTTAGAGAGCTGAATAAGCAGACGGTTAAGAATTACTACCCGTTGCCATTTATTGACTAGATTTTGGATCAATTAGCGGGTAGGGAGATATATTCATTCATGGATTGCTTTGCAGGATACAACCAGATAGCAATTGCAGAAGAGGACAAGTTGAAAACAACTTTTATTACGGTCTTTGGTACTTTTGCGTACCATGTGATGGCCTTTGGTTTGTGCAATGCACCTGGATCATGGCAACGAACAACAGACAGGACCTTTGGTGACATCTCCCCAGATGAGTTGAAAGTATTTATTGATGACCTAGGGGCAGCCACTGTAAGGGAAAGGATGTTGATTATCTTAAGAAAGTGGTTTGAGCGTTGCAGACAATTTTGTATCGCTCTTAACCCACGGAAGTGTGTCTTTGGAGTACCTTATGGGCTATTGCTAGGCCATGTGGTCAGTTCAGTAGGGATCATGACTAAACCTGAAAAGATCAAGGTCATAGTCGCTATGAGTCCACCACGCACTTCGAAAGAGGTGCATAGCTTTCTGGGTTGATAGGGTACTATTGGAGATTTATAAATGCCTTGGCAGAAAAAACGTTGCCATTAAGGAATTTATTATCCTTTAGCTGTTCATTTGAGTGGAGCAACCCTTGTAAGGTAGCTTTCGAGGATGTGAAACAGGAGCTAGTAAAAGCGCGCATTTTAAAAGCACCTAAAAGAGGCGAGATGTTCTATATATTTTCAGCAGCCACCATGCATAGTATCAGCTGCTGCTGTTTAGCCCAAATCTGGGAGAAAAAGTGGTATCATCTGATAGTTTTTGCTAGTTAGAAATTGGGCATTTCAGAGATCAATTATACCTACATGGAGAAGTTGTGTCTTGCGATGGTCTTTGGGACTAAGAAATTCAGACACTACATCCTCTATGAAAAGGTAGTGTTCTATACAAAGGCGAAAGGGCTTAGATTGCTTATGAACAAGCTGCAGCCGCCTAATCGTTTGGCAAAGTGGTTAATCACTTTGCAGGAGTTTGATTATGAGATTAAGAGTAAGCCACCGAGGTTGCAGGGTATTGTGAAATGCCTTGTGGATTTCGGGGAGCCGAAAGAGACTTTGGCTGAAGGAAGTGACATTGAGGAAATGTCTAAAATTGATACAGCTTCTATTCCATCTTGGTATGCTGCTATTACACACTATCTATCAACAGGAGAGACTGTAGCTGGTTTGTCAAAGTCTGAAAAGAGGAATATCAAACAGCAGGCATTGAAGTTTTCCTTGATCGCAGGGATACTATATCGGCAAGGTGTTGATGATATTTACCGCCGATGTGTGATGCCTAACGAGGTTCCTTTCATTTTGGAGGAGTGTCATGACTCTGCATGTGGAGGGCACTTCGCGGGACAGTTGATGGCGCAGAAAGCTTTACGAGCTAGATATTGATGGCCGTCTATCTTCCAAGATTCTTTTGAGTATGTAAAGAGATGTGATACCTGTCAAAGGCATGACAGTAGAGAGAATAGGAAACACCCACTTACGCCTATCATGGCTATCCTTCCATTTGAGAAGTGGGGCATTGACTTTGTGGGTCCTATTACTCTGTCGTCTACTACCCAGAAGAGGTATATTATAGTGGCCACTGATTATTTTACAAAATGGTCAGAAGCGCGGGCGACGAGGCATGACAATGCAAAAGAGACTGCAAGTTTCCTTTTAGAGCAGATTATCTGCCATTTTGGTCCACCAAAAGAATTAGTGTCAGACCGTGGAACCCATTTTCTGAATAAGGTGATCAAAAGCTTGACTGAGGCTTGGCAAATCAAGCATAATAAAACAACTCCTTATAATCCGCAAGCAAATGGGCAGGTGGAAAGTACTAATAAGCAGCTTGTGGGTATCTTGTCTAAGATAGTCTCTGAGAAGAAACGAGACTGGGACAAATGGTTGTATGTGGTAGTATGGGCGTATAATACCACGTTCAAGCGAGCTACCGGCCATACTCCATTTAAATTGGTTTATGGGAAAGAGTGTGTGTTGCCCCTCGAGATCGAGTTGCCAACCATACGGTTTGCAATTAACCATTCTTTGGGTGATGAGGATTCCCTTTTTGAACGTTTCACGACCATAGGCCACCTGGATGAGCTGAAGTTGCAGAGCTTATTACACCAGGAGATAGCCAAGCGTCGGATGAAGCAATTGCATGACCTTAGAGTGAAGAAATATACCTTTAAAAAAGGGCAATCAGTCCTCTATTATGATACGCGTAGGGAGCTGTTTCCAAGGAAGCTGGAACCTAAATGGGATGGCCCCTACAAGATTGTTAGGTTAGGGACAAATAGGTTTACAGCCCTATTAGCTGATCTACAGGGAGTAGAGTTCAAAAATAAGGTTAATCTTAATAAGATTAAACCTTATTATTTCTGAGTATGGTAATATAGAGAAATGCATGCAAGTCCATACTAGGGATGATTTGAGACTTGCAAAGAGCTTAAAGTCGGTTGATGCGGCGGTTAATTCCTTATTTTGAGCACCCGTATCTAGAGCAGAGATACCATCAGGGGAAACTTATCTGGTGGAGCAAAGGATACAAAGTGATTGAGCAAGAAGACGGAACCTTTGTGTGGGAGATCAAAGTCTTCTACCATCACTATTTACGACTGTTGGCAAGTATCCCTGTTGAGTTCAATGAAGAAGGTGGGATGGAGCCGTCCGTTCATCCTCTTAACATGCTAAACTTTGATTACCATAATTACGAATAGAGGAGTATGTGATGGCCGGTTGTGTAAACCCATTGTGGACGTATACATTATATTTTGACGGAGCGTCGAGGGGCCCTAATAAAAAAGGGAGTGTTGGAGTGGTAATTCGAGATCCCCGACGTAGAGTTACGATGAAGTTAGCTGCTTATCTTGGGGTAGGATTCACTAACAATATGGCGGAGTATAAAGCCTTGATTATGGGACTGCATATTGCCAAACAAGGTGGTATTCGTTGATTGTTAGTAAAAGGGGATTCCCAGTTGACCCTAAATCAACTAGATGGGATATACACAATGCGGAATCCCATTGTTTGTATGTATCATCGAACTGCTATGACCCTACTTGAGGAGTTTGAGAGAGTGTCTTTTCAGCTGATTCCACGTTATTGGAATCAGTTTGCGGATTCATTGGCAAATCTTGCTTATGAAGAAGACCTTTTCTTCAATTGTGGTCCTAGTCTGGATATTGTTATCAATGATGAAACATGACCCGGTCGCTTGTGGGGTCTGTTATCAGAGCATGCAATATATGGTAGACGATGGTTGATATGGGTGATGCAAAGAGTAGCCGAGACCAATCTACCGTTGTTATCTTGGACCCATAGGTTGATTAGATAGCATATTATGCGTATGCCTCTTGCTATATATGCAGGAGGGATGGGCAATAACCTTCTGCATTTAGTTTAGGGCTACGAGCCCTGTGTTTTCCTCCTTGGGAAGGGGCCTATTATTGTATATCTGGATTCTTTCAGGGAGGGATGTGTAGGTGCTATTCTGTTTGATTTCGTTAGGCCAAGAGGGCCGAACAAGTTTTTTAGTGAAGGGCTTTATTTCATTAGGCCAAGAGGACCGGTTGTCTGTTTAGTGCAGGTATGGTTAATGGTTTCTTGTTTTAGTTTTGTGCTAGACAGGGAAGAAGAGCTTGGAAGGAGCCTTTTGTTGCATGGACGCTTCTCGTGGCCCTCTCCAGGTGATATCTTTCCTTTATGAGTACCGTGGTTTTTATGCTATACATGTCTGTGTACCTATAGGGGATTTTTTGTTTCTTATTGGGGACTGGCGTCTAAGGCATGAAGTCCCGAGGTTTAGGTTCAGTATGTTTGAGGGAGGTCTAAGTGGTCATTGCCTCCTGTAAAGACATTGTCAAGCATTGAAAGACCTGTTTTAGATGGAAGTCCTAGTGACCCTGTTCTGTTAGCCTGCTAGGCGGCTGTTCTAGGAGTTCTTGCTCAGTTGTGAGGCAGTTAGAGAAGCCTGCCGAAGGAAAAAATAATGATGATAGAAGGAAAAAACCTTGAATATCTTAAAGACAAAAACAAAATATACAAAGGTGTGTAAAAAGGGGTTCTAACTCCTATCAAAGAAAAGAAAAGAAAGGAAAATTTATAAGCATTTGATCATCGCCTAGCGAAGGCCTGGTAGGTTTCTGGGGACGAGTCAGACCCGGGGCTGATGCCTTATCTTCCTAGGGGTGGCATCTTGCTGGAAAAGAATAAATTAAGGAAGGTTGGAGCGAAAATAAAAGTGAGCGTCAGAAAAGGATTAAGTGTCACCTTGCGAGGGCTTGGTAGGTTCTTGGGTACCGAGACATGACCTGAGGCTGATGCCCTGTTCTCCTTGGGTCACTACACTCTGCTCCCTCCTTTTTACATGCCCAAGTATAGAAAATAAAAACCTAAAAGAAGAAATGTTCTATAAGAAAATACTTCTTGATCAGGCTATAAGAGTCCTCGCCTAGTAGGAGCTCCTGGTTGTGTTGTCCTTAGTCAGGTAGGTAGTTCAGACCACCACTTAGGGCAACCTCTTTGATAGTTCTTTTTAGTTTGGCCGTGTTGGAGTAGTCGGTTAGTGACTAGCTTCGGATCTTCTATCAGATTATGCTAGGCCTACTCCTCGAGGATATCATGCCTTGGTTTTGTCAGGGGTTAGGGTGAGCATTGTGCTGGGTGTAGTGTGTATCTATTTTGTATCAGCTTGATGCTTCCTTTGGTTGTTTCGTGCAGATATATTATGGGATTCGACGGGCTAAGTCACCCTATCTCGTGGTTGCCAATGAGAGCGGAGTTTTGATGCCAAGAAGTGCTTAAAAATAGCTAAAAATTACGAATATCAAGGGAAAAATATTCAGCGTCGAAGGCAGCGGCTCCAGTTAAGATGATTTTAAGCGTCAAGTGCTTTAAAGGCGCCCGAGTGACACTTGTTGATTTTTGATAAATTTTTAGACTGCTGTGCGGGTTGTCAAGAGTTGCTAGCCAATGCAGGATGTCAAGCTGGACGCGCAAAAATTTACAGCACTCGATTCGGACACCGGACGGGGAAATGGCCAACAAACGGTCAAGATATGAAAAGGTGGACATTTGAGAGGCCGAATTGGGTGTGCCCTTTGGGAGTTAGACCCCCCCACTAAAAATTTTATGCAACATTGATCAAAAAACGTGGGGAGGGAGATGTCAGGATGTGCCCGATTTTTGCGCCCAATCTTGGAGGAGGCATCATGCAGCTTGTGAGCAACCCACCCAATGGATCTTGGGCATTGATTCCCCTTTGTATGCTGACTCTATCACTGCCTCTCGCTCCTCAAATGGTGGCCTTAATGGAGATCTCTGATTTCAGTCTTTCTCTCTTCTCCCTCTCTCTCCCTTAAGGGGTTGTTCTTGTGTGGAAGAAGACAATGAAGAATGGTGGAGGAAAGCTTGTCCGGATGAGACCGGATTCTGGATGGATGAAGACTTGAAGAGTGTTGTTATTGAAGATGTTGAGCATTAAATGCATGCTAGAAATCAGTCCCGTAATCATGACCAAGAAACCGAGACCTGAAAATAAGCGGTAATGCTATTTTTATGAAGAAAAATGATCTTTTTATGCTATTTGCTCTATGAAATCTTGTTCATATGGGATGAAAGTTCATTATGACATTTTTTGCCATGAATTTGATCAGTTTATGCTCTGAAAATCAGAAAATATAAGGCTACATGGCCGGAATTAGTGTTAAAATACATGAAAACACGCATTTTAAGGGTAAAATTGGATTTTTTGCTATATAAATGAGAAATATGATATGTCACATCAACTAAATTTGAGTTTTTTCTATCAAAGAATCTAAGGGCCACAGGCCACAATCAACTTTCATTTTTAGTCATTATTTATTAAAGAAAAATAGAGAAAAATATCCAAAAAATGAAAAAAATAGGTTTAAAATTAGGAAAAAATAGAAAATGGACTGAGGAAAATTAGGGAAAATTATGTCTATGTTTTTGCAATGTATAATGATGGCAAAGTAGGAGGTTGGCCTCGGTTTGTCCCCATTTCTATGTTTTGTGCGTATTTATCGTTCTTTTAAAAGGGAAAAATGCATAGAAACCCTATCTAACTGATCAATGATGCAAAATGCTAAGAGTTGGATGAAAAGGGGCTGAAACACTGAACGATAAAGAAAAGATTTGATTTATGCATTACACTTGGCATATAGGAAACGGTTTAAATAAAGAGGATGGTACCATGGGCATATGGCTCGGTGCCTCCTTTCAACGCAGTACGCGCTAGTGAAATTCATAGAAAGAATGCTTTATGCACCATGCACGATGCTGATTTTTCTTTTTGTCTGAGCAGAGCTGCAGTGGGGCTCCGACTATTAGTCAGTGGAGTGCCTCCTATATGTGCGTGTGACGAGGCATTATGCTTATGTACTTTGGGTTCTCCCTCTGAGGAGTTTAAGGGAAACGTTGGACTATAAACTATAAACGCAGGAATTAAGCTTTAGGGAAGTTTGTCCTTTAGCATTAGATTGATGCTCCTGGTCCGCGAGGCCGTGAGGGTGTTTGTGTGTCATGAGTATGAGGTCCGGCTAGTGCTATAGCCAGTGCCGGCCCATTTCAGGTCCCATCATCACCTATCATTGGATTTGAAGGGAAAAGACTGGTCACTCTCCCCACTCTCTGTCTCACACTCGTTTGATAGTTACAGAGGGCAACCATACTCACTTCCCCATCCGGTTAGGATGAAAGCTCGCGTCCCTCGATTGTTTGTCGATGAAGATCACGTCGTCAGTTGTTGAAGAGGCGTACCCAGGGAGGTAACCGTCAAATCGAACGTTGTGTTAGATAGGAACATGGCGTCTGATAGAGGACTGTCAAATGCTCTGTAGAAAGGCACAGGACACAGCGTACCAAGGGAGGAAGCCTTCGGAACTGGATCCTAGGGATGTCAACTGATGAATCCACTTGCCACCTTTTCCACAGCCAGCTTCCCGCCCAAGGGTGTTGACCACCTTTTCTTGGAATGAGGCCTGCTATGACAGGGAATTTCTTCCTTTTCTCCCATAACAGTTTTTTGTTTTTTCTTGTTTTTTTTTTCTTTTTTTTCTTTGTTCTTTTTTTTTTCCTATTCCTGAGGGTGTCTCCACCTTTTCTCAAAGAATAGGTCGGCATGACAGGGACCGAAGTCCTTTTCTCCCATGATCGATATGTATATTTGTTTTCTTTTTTGAATTAAGCAAGGGAATGGTAGAAATACCATTTGCTAGAACCATCCTTGCCATTGCTGCTGGTGGAAAATAGAGGATAAGAGAGCAAGGGCGGGAGGTGGGCCTGAGGGGATAGAGGGTTGCATCCACCTCATCAGGAGTGGTTGAAGAACGGCTATCAGAAGTAGCATCATAAGAGTTACAGTGCCACGCCAACGAGGGAAAGGTTCAGGTGACTGTGATTGTCAAGATCCCCAAGGAGGGAAGTACTTCTTCAGGCGATATCCATTGATCAGGAAGGGATCATCAGAGGCATCAATGGTCTGCACTTGGAGAGCCATTAGGGTTGACAGCAAGTACCTTATATGGGCCCATCCACTACTGTTGAAGCTTGCCAGGAAACTTGTCAAATTGTGAATCATAGGCTAGGACCAAATCACCTTCTTTGAACTCCTTATGCTTGATGAAGCTGTCATGGTAGGCCTTACGTCGAGCTTGCGTGGCTTCCATGCACTGTAGAGCCATCCTGCGAGTTTCGTCCAAACATTCCAAGTGTAGGAGACGACGTTGCAGTGAATCATCATCCCTCAAACGCTCTTTGATAGCCAGTCGCAAAGAGGGCGATTCCAGTTCAACAGGGAAAACATCTTATATACCATACACCAGCTGGAAGGGTGTCTGTCCTGTTGCTGCTTTATGGGAGGTTCTATACGCCCAGAGGGCCTCTGTAAGTCGATCGACCAGAGGATGCGATTGGTGACTTCAACTTGGCTGTTGGATCTGGGTTAGTAAGGAGTGGACTTGCGATGACGGATCTTATACAGCTCTGTCAACTCCTCCATGACTTTATTAATGAAATGAGTGCCTCTGTCACTTACCAGCTCTAGGGGACTGCCAAAATGGGTGACGATATTCTTGTACATGAACAGGGCTACGCTGTTACCATCGTCCCGCTTTAGGGCTTTAGCTTCACACCACTTTGTGACATAATCCGTACATACCAAGATGTATCTGTTCTGTTTTCTTCTGGTGGGAGGATCGATAGGGCTGACGAAGTCGATGCCCCACTTCTCGAACGGCTTCAAAGGAAGGATAGGTTGCAGTGGCATAGAGCTGGTCTTGGTGGGTTTCCTCATCCTCTGACAGGCATCACATCGCTTGCAGTAGTCATAGGAATCCTTATGAATGGTTGGCCACCAGTAACCTGCTAGCAGAGCCTTCCTGGCTGTAGCTTCTCCTGCAAAGTGGCCTCCACATGGCTCGTCATGGCAAGCCTTCAAAACAATCCCAATCTCATCTCCTGCAACACATCTTCTGAGCACTTCATCTTTGCCTTTCTTGTATAGTCTACCGCCTAACAGGGTGTAGGGGGCTGATTCTAACATAAGCTTCTTTCTTTCCCGACTAGAAATGCTAGAAGGGTACTGTTGGGTTTGTTAGCTTTCAGGGATGCAGGTAGTGAGCAAGACACAGAGTGAAGCAACATGCTTCCTCTCTCCATTCTTCTCATTATTCATTCAACACACACTTTAGTGCATATACAACCTAAGGTCATAAAGACCATTCACACCAGAAGTAGAACCAACTTATTTAATGTACCTAACTGATCTAGCCAGACTAGCTGTGTCAAACACACATGTAAGAGCTTGATATTCTAACACTCCCCCTCAAGCTCAAGACAGCATCTGTACTCCAAGAAGCTGTCTAAAACCACAGAACTTATCTTTACCCAAGGACTTGGTAAAGATATCCGCAACCTGTTCATCTATCTTTACATGCATAAGATCAACTCATCCCGCAAGAACCATCTCTCTGATGAAATGGTAGTGTACCTCTATGTGTTTCATCATGGCATGATAGACTGGATTCATAGCCAGGAGTACACTACTCAGATTATCACATAGTAACTTCATTGGAGCATCTATCTGTATGTCCAAATCAGCCATAAGCTTGAGCAGCCATGAAATCTCGCATGCTGCCAATGCAGCACCCCTGTACTCTACCTCAGTACTCGACAAAGCAACCGTAGGCTGTTTCTTTTGCTGCTCCAGCTAATCATGCCGCTACCAAATCCAAATGCATATCCACTCGTAGATCTACGATCATATGAGCAACCTGCCCAATCTGCATCCGTGTATCCAGTCAATATCAAGGGCTTATCTCTGACATAGAACAGCCCATACTCTACAGTGGACTTAACATATCTCATGATGCATCTAACTGCATCCAAGTGCAGCTTTCTAGGCTTCTGCATAAACTGGCTTATGAGCCCTACAGCATAGCTCAAGTCAGGCCTAGTGATGGTCAAGTAAATCAAGCTGTCAACCATCTGCTTGTACATAGTCACATCCTCTACTTCAGCCCCAGTGTTCATGTCTAGCTTGACATTCTGATCAAGAGGTGTATCCAGCGGTTTGCATTCAGCCATGCCATACTTCTTCAACATCTCCATGGCATAGTGCTTCTGCATCAGCCTATAGCCCATTATCAGCTGGAACTACCTCAATGCCCAAGAAATACTTCAGTTCTCCTAGGTCTTTCATGTCAAATTCAGATTTCAACATCTTCATTACATGCTGTATGCCCAAGTCATCATCACTAGTGATTATCAAATCATCAACGTATATGACCAGCACTACTAAACCACTGTCAATCTTCTTTGTAAATAGGCTGTGATCAGCCCTGCCAATAGCAAAACCCAATCTCTGCAAGTAATTACTGATCCTAGCATGCCAAACTCCCAGAGTCTGCTTCAGCCCGTACAATGCCTTTTTTAGCCTGCATACATAATGCTGAAAATCAGGGTGAACATACCCTTCCGGCTGAACCATATAAACATCCTCTGCTAGGTCACCGTTAAGAAATGCATTCTTAACATCCATCTGCTACAATTTCCAGCCTTTAGCAGTAGCCAAGGAAATCACAGTGCGAATGGTTGCCATCTTGGCAACAAGGCTGAATGTTTCCTCATAATCAAGTCCATATTCTTGGGCATACTCCTTTGCAACTAGCCTGGCTTTGTATCTCTCCACACTGCCATTTGACTTGCATTTAATTTTGTAGACCCATTTGTAACCAATGGTTTTTTTCCCTTCAAGCAGTGGCACTAAATCCCAAGTCTTATTTTCAGCCAAGGCATTCATTTCTTCATCCATGGCTACACACCAATTCTCGTCTTTCACTGCTTTAGCATATGTAACTGGTTCTTTGACCTCCATCACTTTTGTCATGTAAGCATAATGCTTTGCGGAGTAGCCATTGTATGTCAACCTGTCAACAGAGTATCTGACCCTCTACGAGCGTCTAAGCTGTGGTGCACTACTCGATTCCCCTCTCTCATGAGGTGGAATATACCTGCTCTGCCTTGTGCCAGGCGTATAGACAGTCGGAATACCAAGTTCGCTATCTAAAGTATCACCAGACTCATAGCCAGAAGTCATTCTGCCAGGTGTCATCATACCAGATGCATCCTCAATAACTTTCTCTTTTCCTTTGCTATCTAAGGCATCATGTCTCCCCCTTACTGACATATTGGTGTCAGTGGACGGCGAGCTCCTCAATCTCCCTATCCATGGGGATACTGTCTGACTACGAGGTCCTGTGATAGCAGTGCTCTGATGTAAATCAATTGTAGAAACATGAGTGGAAGGCATATCCGCTAGCACTGCAACTATTGATACATACCAAGAGCCCATCTCATCAAAGATAACATCCCTGCTTACCAAAGTCTCCCTGGTAGAGGGATCATAGCATTTGTATGCCTTCTTCTCCTGCGAATATCCAATGAAAACACACTTATGCGCTTTGGGATCCAGCTTCTTCCTTTTCTCATCTAGAATATGCACATAAGCAAGATAGCCAAAGACTTTCATGTGACTTACATCTGGCTTATAGCCATACAACTTCTCAAACAGTGTCATCTCATGAATACCTGCAGTGGGAGTCCTGTTCAGAATGTATACGGCTGTCATAACAGCCTCTGCCCAATAGTAAAGCAGCATATGCTTTTCATTCATCATGGCCCTAGCAGCTTCCATCAAAACCCTATTCTTCCTTTCAGCTACTCCCTTCTGCGGAGTATAGCTGTAGGTGAGCTACCTACGAATGCCATTTTCAGCCAAGAAATCATCAAATTCATTTGATACATACTCCCCACTACTATCTGATCTCAAGCAAGAGATGTAGCATTCAAACTCCTTCTCAACCTATGCTTTAAATTGCTGAAAAACAACAAAGACCTCATCTTTTGTTTTCAATATGTAAAGCCAGGTATAGTGACTGTAGTCATCAATGAAAGATACATAATATTTGGAATCTCCCATAGATACATTATGAGCTGGCCCCCAAACATCAAAGTGCACTAACTGCAATGGACGTGTACTCTGTCTTACATGCCTGACAAATGGCAATCGTGACTGCTTACCAAACTGGCAAGCCTCGCATACATGACCAATATCTGAATATTGGAACTTGGGTAAACTTGTAACCAGCTGTTTCTTTTGCATAATTTGCAGCCTTTGCAAATTGACATGCCCCACTCTCTTGTGCCATATTTCCAAATCCCTAACAGTGCCAGAACCATGGGCAAACATAGCTGAATTCAGCTCTGGCAAAGAAGCATCAAGAGTAAACATTCTGCCATTCCTATGACCATGAGCTATCAACTTGCAGCCATTGCCAAACTCTTCAATAAAGCAACCATGCTTATTTAATCTAACCTGCAAGTTCTGCTCTGTCATCTGATCGACAAACAACAAGTTCTTCGTAATTGAAGGGACATGCAATACATCATGCAAACTTTTCTTTCTGCCATCATGAACCACAAGAGGCACTTTGCCTTTATGCTCAATGCTATGTTGCGTGTCATCACCTATGCATACATAGCCATGCTTTTCAGCCACCATATCCGTAAACCAATCACTGTGAGGGGTCATGTGGTTCGATGCCCCTGAGTCAATGTACCACACTGCATCATCAGATGATTTTTCAGCAGCCTTATCTTTGACATGTTGCATGGCAAACAGTCTATCACCAGAGTCATCTGCCTTACTGGACGTAGCATAGTGTCCATGCTGTTTACCTTTCTGGTTTCCCTGCTTCTTCCAGCAGTCCTTTGCAATATGCCCATACTTTCCACAGTAATGACAATCCTTATCTTTATTTGGATTGTCTGACTGATGCTGTTGCTGTCATGAACCTCTGCCAATAGGAGTTAGATCTCCCCTTGCCTCAAAAATTTCCACCACCTCTTGCATTTGATGACTGCTGATTGCTATTACCATAGGATGCATTCTGCTGGCCTCCTCTGCCAGATCCATAGCCCCTACCACGCCTACCACGGCCACGCTGATTCGAGTAAAAAATTGCACCCTTATTCTTTGAACTGCTTGACCCTGTAGCTAAGCCAAGCTTCACCTCTTCATGAATCAATAATGCAACCAGCTCATTAAAGTCAGGCATTTCAGCCCGCACAGACACTGAAGTGTCAAAAGACTTGTATTCAGGACCCAAGCCATTCAAAGTCACTACAACCATATCTTCATCTTCAACCTGTGAACAAACAGATGCCAACTGATCTGCTATGGTCTTAACCTATGTGACATAATCTTGTATGGATCTGTTCTTCCTCTCCATGTTATTGAATTTTTGCTTCAATTGTATCTTCCTGGCACTTGTGGTTGTGCCATAGTATTTGACCAATATATTCCATGCATCTGCTGGGGATTTACAGTTCATGATTTGCATCACCATAGCATCCAAGATACATAATGACAACCAATGTAACACCCTGTGAGCTCTTTCCGTTCAAGCTCGATGCGCTCGTCTTTGATTAGTTGTAGGATTCCTTTCTGGAACTTCAGGTTCAGCCTCAACACCTGTCACTAAGTCCCAGTATCCTTTGCCTATCAGAAAGTTCTCCATGCAGAACTTCCATATTGCATAATTGTTGCTATCAAGCTTTTCTCCCACAATCTGGGTTATATTATCAGTTCTATCAACATTTGCCATGTTGTAGACCTTGCCTGACTACCTACAAACCAAGATCTTCTTAATAGTTCTTCAGCCCAGAACTCTTTATGACAATTTTTTGCAATTAATTGCAGTAAAAAAACAGGGTATTTCAGCCCACTGACAATCCAAAACAGCCACAAACCAAGTGGCCTAACTTGTAGGCAAAACAGTCAGTATAGATGCAATGTATTTACTTCAATTGAACCTCACTGTCAGGATACATACATGCAATCTGAAAACTGTAATTCTGTGAATGACCAGCAATGATTTCAAGTCCAAAATTGAGTGATATACATGTCATACATGTCCCAAACCTTCATAGAAATTTGCTAGTACATGTAGCAATCCAAGCATAACCAACGAGGCACAAGTCAGTGCATAGATAGTAGGTATAAGTATCAAACCTTCTACTTACAGATTGCAATCAGCAATTTCTCAGTAAACCAAAGTCTATCCAGCTCCAAAATAGCCTCAACTCATGTCAGACATTCAGTTTGAAGTGTTAGGGTCAATACATGAGCATTCGGGTAACTATAGGCATCCTGTCTTCATGAATCCAATTCATAGATTGCATTTACTACTCGCAACCACTGAGACAATGTCACTGCAGTAATTACGAGCCTTAGACTTCAACTTCCATGATCACTTAATGATCAACTCAATCCATAAACCTCCAGCAGACATATCCCATGTCATACATATGATAAATGCCAGCCAAGTGTTATGTAATGCTTCAATGGAAGCTAATGCTTGCTGCCCACTGTTTTGAGACAGGTTTCCAGCCTGTTTACACTTCCAGATTTGAGTACTTCCTTCAAGAAATTTCAGCTCAAAGGCATGATAACTGATACATATGTCTTCCAAAGTGCTCCTAGGCTCCAATGAGGCCCATAAAGCATGTCAGAGAGCTTCAAGCTCCAACCAAGATCAGATACAAGCTGTCCTATCACTGTTTACAGCTGAACTGTTGCTATTTCAGATCTGTAGATCAGATCTGTAGCTCATAACTGAGCACACATCCAAGTAATAGCATGCCAAGACCTTCAACCACCTTCCAAGGTGTATAAGCAAGCTGTAGATTGCTTGATGAGCTCCCAATGCCTTGTGTTGCAGTGAGATATGCCTTCAGCCACAAACAGGCGCAAACACACAGACTAGTCTGGAGTGTGCAGCAGCAGCATTCGATGACAATGATGACCATAGAGCATACTCTAGTGCTTAGTGATGCCCTGAGAGACTACCCAACAAGCTATAACAAGCTCTTGCATAGATAGAATGCATAGACCCTGACACATACCTTGATAGAGTAACAAGGGCAGCCTTGCTACTTCATAGATACACTCTGTCTTCAAGCTTCAAGTCTTCTTTTCCAGTGCATTCCACCAGTGAGCCCATTCATGGCTCTGATACCATGTTAGCTTTCAGGGATGCAGGTAGTGATCAAGACACAGAGTGAAGCAACATGCTTCCTCTCTCCATTCTTCTCATTATTCATTCAACACACACTTTAGTGCATATACAACCTAAGGTCATAAAGACCATTCACACTAGAAGTAGAACCGACTTATTTAATGTACCTAACTGATCTAGCCAGACTAGCTATGTCCCGGTCAAACACACATGTAAGAGCTTGATATTCTAACAGGGTTGCAGATTGGCAATGTCTGCATACCAAGGGGTTACAGTTTCTACCAAGAATAGGAAAGCATCAGGGAGGTCTGGATCATCCTGCTCCTCGTTTGTAGTCTGCGGGATACGCGACAGATGATCAGCCAGAACATGGGAACGATCAGGTTTGGTAATTACCTCAAAGTGGAACTCCTGGAATAAAAGGAGCCATCTCATCATTCGTCCTTTCATGTCTGCTTTGTTCATCAAGAAGGACAGGGCCTCATGATCCACATAAAATTTAAAGTGGTTAGACAATAGGTAGTGGCGAAACTTCTCTAGGGCAAACACCATTGCCAAGCACTCTAGCTCTGTCACTGTATAGTTCTGCTCTCTATCAGTGACTTTTTGGCTTGCGTAATAGATGGGTTGCTCCAGCTTCGAGGATCCCTTGTGGAATAGGACCACACCTAAGCCTTCAATTGATGCATCAGTGTGTACATGAAACTCCTTCGTCCAATCAGGAGGTTGCAGGATGGGTGCCTCAATCAGACACTGCTTCAGAGTGTTGAAGGCTTTTTCACATTCTTCTGTCCAAATAAACTCTGCATCTTTCCTCAGAAGCTTGTGCAAGGGGATTGCCTTTGTTGCAAAATGGGCTATGAACCTTCTATAGTAACCCACATGGCCTAGGAATCCCCTCAACTGTTTGAGGTTGGTGGGTGCTGTCAGAGTTGCGATCTTCTCGATCTTTGTAGGGTCTGTTGATATCCCTTGTGGAGAGACAATGTGGCCCAACAAAACTCTAGAAGAGACTCCAAAGATGCATTTGTCGGGGTTGAGGGAGATCCCATACTCCCAGCATCGGTCAAAGCATTGTTCCAAATGTCCCCAGTGTTTAAGAATCAGACTGTAAACACAGAAGTCATCCAAATATACCTCAATAAAGTCGTGCAGATGATTTTGGAATGCGGCCATCATGACTCGCTGGAAGGTAGCAGGGGCATTGCAGAGCCCAAACGGCATCACTCGGTAAGCGTAGGTCCCCCATTCTGTGGTGAAGGTTGTTTTGGACTGATCTTCTGCTATTTGCACTTGGTTGTATCCACTGAATCCATCTAACAAGGAGTAAAGCTCATGTCCTGCCACTGTGTCTAATAGCTGGTCTGTAAAAGGGATAGGAAAGTGATCCTTCTTCGTCTTGGAATTCAACTTGCGGAAATCCACACATATATGAAGCTTGCCATTCTTCTTGGGTACAACCACGATGGGTGAGACCCATTCACTGTTGGCCACTGGATAGATGAACTCCGCTTCCAAAAGCTTCAGCAGCTCTACTTTCACCAGTATGGAATAATTTGGGTTCATTCGCCTCTGTCATTGCCGTACTGGCTTGGCATCAGGCTCCAAGTCAATATGATACTGACATATTGTGGGATCAATCCCCTTTAGGTCTTTGTAGGACCATGCAAACACGTCCAAATTCTCTTTCAACAAGTTGTACAAGGTTGACAACTCCTCTTCTGGTAGGCTGCTACCCACCTTCAAGTGGTGTTGAGTGCCATCTGCATCCGCAAAGGTTAACTGCCTTTCACCTTCTACTTCACGGATAAAGGTCCCATGGACTGCTTCTGGGTATAGATCCGACTCCTTCAAGAGGGTGGTATCCTCTTCTGATGTCCCACTAGACCCAACGTCTTCTTTCAGTAAGGACTTAGGTTGCTCCTTGAAATGCTGAAATGGGATCAGCGCTGTCTCGGTTTTGGTTTGAATGTTAATTACCTTAGAGCTTGAGGACTCCTCTTCAGAGGATGCATCCAGGAATGTTACATAACAGGGGCTCTTGGAATTCTGTTGTGGCCTTGGGACTGGTACTTGTTGACAAGGAGCATCATCATCATCCTTTCTTGACAAATGTGGATGGGTACGATAAGAACCACTGATAAAAGACGGCTTATTTTTCTTGATCCACTTCTTATATAGGCTTTGCCTATGGAAAGATCCATTTACCAATCCAAAGGGTACCATTGCCATTCCGTCCCATAGCATGGAGTCTTCTGCTTCTGAAGCTTCTGGAACTCCCTCCTCATCTATGCCTTTTGTGGGTGGAGTGATTTCTTCTGTCTCACTTTCAAAGTCTCCTTCTTCAAATTCATCATCATCCTCTTCAGACTCCGGCTGTGCCTCTGTAGGTGCTCTGTAAGAGAAGAATAGGTCCTCTGCTTCACCTTTTGCCTCTGTCTCTGGCTCTGCTATGGCCATGTAACAGGGAGACCAGTACATCAATGCTTCTATCTCACTGTCAGAAGTGATTTCGGAAATTGTTCCTGGTTTAGGCAGGAAGTATTCACCCATTGATAATGGCTTTGCATCTTTTGGGAGTTGGCTTATAGTACCCACTATTAGGGAATGTGCCTCTGTTTTCTTAGGAAGGATCTGTTTGACAGCATCTTCTTCTGCCTGATGTTCCATCTGTAGCCTCATTGGGGGAGTCAGAAGATAATTCCAAGGAGGTGGATCCATGTCCTTTTTGAGCACCATATAGCTTAAGTACCACTTTATTGGGTCCTCTACCCAAGGTCAAGGTTCCTTTGAACCAATCCATCCTTGCTCTGGCTTCAAAAAGCCATGGTCTGCCCAGTAAAGGGGGTAGGATGTACCATAAGAGTTTGGCTTCACCACCAGATAGGTTAGCCAATAATCTTTTCTAGCCACTGTAGTCTTCACATATGGGAGAATGCCCAAAGGCTTGATTCTACTCTGATCCGCCAGTCTAATGAGCCATTGAGTTGGTTGCACACCTTGTAGGCCTAGATCCTTCATTGTCACATCCGTCATAATGTTCACTGATGAGCCACCATCAATTAGTGCATTTTCAATAAAGCAGCCTTCTATCTACACGCTAGTCTCTGGGGTACCAAGATCTAGGAAGGCGTTAGCCACATCCACTTCTTTTATAGGCTCTGGAGCTTTGTTGGACTTTGTTGCTGTTGAGGGAGCAATCCTTAAGCCAGGTCTTCTTGTCAGTATACTTTTGAACCTTTTTCGGCAACTGGGAGACAACATCAACAATTTTCAGAATGTGAGGTTTGGTTTAAAGGTATCTAGATCTCTGGCCCTAGAACGGGAAGCACCCCGACCAGTGTTCATTGCCGAGGACTTGACCACGGAAGAAGAATCCAGCCTTGTCACTCTTTTGCGGGAGTACCGGGACGTATTTGCTTGGTCTTTAGATGAGCTACAAGGGGTAGATCCGAGTGTGGTGACTCACAACATACCCATGACAACGGATGCAACATCGGTCAAGCAACGACCATACCCCATGAATCCAAAGCATGCCCATGCTGTCAAGGAGGAAATTGACAAGTTGATGAGAGCTGGATTCATTTACGAAATTGAGCACACGGATTGGGTGTCACCCATAGTCATTGTGATGAAGAAAAACGGCAAAATTTGAGTGTGCGTCAATTACAAGAAAGTAAACGCCGCGACAAAGAGAGACAACTACCCCTTACCGTACACCGAGCACATGCTTAAGAGGGTGGCAAGAAAGGAAGCCTACAGTTTTCTGGATGGCTTCTCGAGGTACAATCAAGTGCAGGTGCACCCTGCGGATAGGCACAAGACCGCCTTCGCCACTGAGTGGGGCGTCTTTGCATACGTAGTCATGCCATTCGGGCTAACCAATGCCCCCGCCACCTTTCAATGCCTCATGTGCACCATATTCAAGGACATGCTTCGCAAGGAGTTAGAGGTCTTCATCGATGACCTGTGTGTCCATTCGGCCTAGAACCAACATCTCGAAAAACTCCGCGCGGTCTTTGAACAGTGTCGTTTATACCGTCTCTCCCTCAACCCCCTGAAATATCAGTTTTAGGTAAAGCACGAATGCATCTTGGGACACGTGGTGTCCAAGAACGGCATTGCCACGGACTTCTCAAAGGTCAAGGTTATCGTGGACCTTCCACCCCTAAGTAATTACAGGGGAGTTCAATGCTTCTTAGGTCACACATGATACTACCGGCGGTTTGTACTGAACTACGCGCTGATCGCTAGGCCATTGTACAAACTGCTAATTGTATTCGAGTGGACTGAAGCCTGCCAATGAGCCTACAAGGAACTGAAAAAAGCCCTAACAATGGCACCTATCCTACAATCCCCAGATTGGACTAGGACATTTCACGTACACATCGACACCTCTGAGTTTGCCGTGGGGGCAGTGCTGTGCCAACCTGGTGAGCATAACTTAGATTACCCAGTGAGTTTTGCGAGCAGGCAGCTCACTGAGACAGAGATGAATTATTCGACAACGGAAAGGGAGGGATTACCCATGGTATTCGCCGTGAAGAAGTTCCAGCATTACCTACTAGCCACCCCCTTCACCTTCTTTGTAGACCATCAAGCCCTGCTCTATCTAGTCAACAAACCTTGCGCTACAGGACGTATAGCCCGATGGCTTCTCCTGCTCCTGGAATTTGACTTCTCAGTGGTGGTGCGAAAGGGGAAACAACACTACATGGCTGACCATCTGTCCCGTATACCCACAGGAGAAGCTGCTGGACAAGGCATAGTGGACGAGTTACCAGACAACCACTTATTCCACATAGCCAGTGAAAAAGACCTATTCAGGGCCGACCTGACACCATACTGGCAGATGACATAGTCCAAGTGCTCGAGCATGGGCTGCCCGAACGACCAATAGAACGGGCATGGCTTAGGCGCTTAATCCTGAAAATCCAGCCCTATCAATTGATTGCAAGCCAGCTCTATAGGCTGGGGCAAGACGGTCTACTACGTAGATGCGTATGTGAGCATGAAATGCACGATGTACTCTCAAAGGTGCACAACGGTATTGTAGGAGGACACTTTAGCGGGGACACTACAGCACGAAAGGTGTTGCAGTCCCAGCCATGGTGGCCCACACTCTTCTGCGATGCCTCACAATTTGTCAAACATTGCGACGAGTGCCAATGGACAAGGGTCCCGGTCCGTAAAGATCAGATGGAGTTAACCCCTGTTATCGCTCGCCAACCTTTTGAAAAATGGGGAATTGACTTCATAGGACCCATCAGCCCCGCGGCACAATATTTGCATACTAGATACATCATGGTGGCCACGTATTACCTCATCAAATGGGCGGAGGCAAGGGCCACATGGAAAAACGATGCTAGGACAACTGCCAAGTTTTTATGGGAGCAAGTAATCTCGTGTTTTGGCTGCCCCATCGAATTGGTTAGCGACCAGGGAATGCACTTCATCAACGAAGTGATAGCCCATCTCCTATCCACCTTCCTCATCATCCATCAAAAATCCTCCCCATACTACCCTCAGGCTAATGGCCAGGCTGAATCAACCAACAAAATTCTCATCACTGTCCTAACCAAAGTAGTCTCAGCCTCACGAAGTGACTGGGATAACAAGTTGATGGCAGCCCTGTGGGCCTACCGAACAGCTTATGAGACGGCCGTCGGACAAACACCTTTTAGGCTAACCTATGGGACTGAAGCTATTCTTCCATTAGAATTCTTCGTCCCTAGCTTGCGGATAGCACTCCAAGAAAGATGGGAAGGGAGGGAGGCATGGACGCAATGCTTAGTCGAGTTAGAACGCCTGTCAGAGGTTTGTCTCCTAGCCACCCATGCGCTTATCTGTGAGAAAGCCAGACGCAAAAGCTGGTTTGACAAACACGTCAAGCAACAAGAGTTTGAGCCGGGAGACCTAGTGCTCCTCTACTTAGTTAAAGGACACAAACAAAAGATGAAATTCAGAGGTCTCAGACCCTTTAAGGTCCGCACAATCAGCCGAACTGGTAATGTTGAGTTGGAAACACTGGATGGTGAGGGAATGGGCTTCTTCAATGGCAGTCGAATCAAAAAGTACTATCCGCCCACTCACCCGCTGCATGAACAACCAATGGTGGAAACGCCCGTTAAAATACGAGTAGCCACACTTACGAAAATCGGCGAGAATGAGGAGGAGCTTGTAGAACCCGCCTACCTCCGCATCACGGTCACAGCCAAGCAAACATGCTCCTTCAACACCCTGATTGACGAGGGGGCGGATTTTAACATTTTGATGCACGAGCATTGGACCCAACTTTGCGCACCAATGCTTCATCCCACAACAGCCAGATTGAACCCATACGGGGCCCAATCCTACCTGATCCTCGGCACATGCAGAGTTGCCGTTTCTATCGAGACAAACTATTCCCATGCTGTTTTATGTCCTACCCGATGCCAGGAATGCAAGCACAGAGTCATTGCTCGGGCGAACTTTTAAAAAGCAGACCCATTGCAATGTTGATTATGAGTCGCAACGCATCCACCTAACAATCGGGAGTGTGCCTATTGCCACGACTTTCAGCAAGTGCCTCGTAACCCCAGCACCGCTCACGGGGCCACCGATAGAAATCGCCGCACCTAGGACTAAGGAAGAGGGTCGTGCATGTCTACTACACCCAGATCCCCATGCACCGCGACCCGCCAAACCCAAAGCAAAACCCCAACAAACTCGCTTGCAATGGGTGCCGAAGAAGCCTCGAGACCAGCCTAGAACTAGACACGCGTGTCCACGGAGCACCCACAAACCTAAACCTAGGAGACCAAAACGCCATCATCACAAGCGCCGCGGGATTAAACAAATATGGGTCCCTAAAATCCTCATGTGTGCACAAGGCTACTATGAGGGGAATGCCTTGCTGTGGATCCCCAAAATCCCAACTGACACAGGCCCTGCTTCTATATCAACCGCAAGGCCTTGTCCTCTGACACCTCAAGACCATGAATCGCAGGGTCCACCCCAGTCATCCGACTCCTTTCCGAGTCAACCCACGGGCGTCACACACCCAAGCAACGGCCACCACCGCAGGAGGCATCACCCAACCAACCCAACCCGCAACTCAGCAACCTTGCTAACCGCAGTAGCATAGCCCCTAAGATCAAACCTGACCCATCCGTCCAACCAATGCCCGAGTTGCTGACTCAAACAAGCCCCCAGCTGCAGCTCTGTACCGACAGAACCTCCAGCTCCAGCAAACCCCAACCACCCGCCAGCCTTAAGCCTTCCTATGAACGGAAGTCATTCCTAACGCTGGCCGCTGACTTCGCCGAGGACACGGGGGATGATGTCGTGGACTGCATCAAACAGCTCGATGCCACCTTTGTTGCACTGGCCCTCAGCTATGACCGCCTGGACTTGGGATTGTTAGCGGAACCCCTTGCAACTGACGTGCGTACTATGCCTTGCTCTTGGGAGACTTTTGAATTCGCCTTTGCACAAGCTTCACGCTCTGCCGCTGAGCTGCTCGCTCGCTCGGTCTCCAAAGAGCAAGCCATTAAGCAACGCCTCATCCCATCATTTGACCCATGCACGACGTCCGGCCTCACTAGCCAAGAAACAACAAGGTTGTCCCACCTGGCGGACACGGAATCACCCTTCTTGAAGCAGTGGTACGCTCTTCGATTGAAATGGGCAATTGAGGGATGCCGCATAATGACCAACGCCGAACAACGCCGAGCCATCAAGACGGCCGAGTATGATCCCACATACGTCGCGCCCACCTCGTATCGAGTGTTAACCACTCTTCGAGGTCGAACCATGGACGATCATATCTTAGGGCACCCCTATCTCGACTGCATCCTAACAGAAGAAGAGCTCCACATCGCAAGTTGTGTCAACTCCGGTGATTTCCTCACCGATGTCCTCACATACATCACCCACGTAGGCATCCGACCCTGCGACCTGGACTACTCTGCACACTTAGAATATAACCCCAACTTCTACGATTGGCTCCTCCACAAATCAACGTGAACGCCTTGGACCCACAACCTCCAATCCTGGGACGGATTTTTCTTTTCCACAAGGGGGATGGGGCAGTAAACGGAGTTAAAACTAAAAAGCAAACCAAGCATGAAAGTTAAAACTAAAAAGTGAACCAAGCATGAAAAGGATCCAAGCAAACCAAGCATGAAAGTTAAAACTAAAAAGTGAACCAAGCATGAAAAGGCTCCAAATTAAAATGCCATGCAGAAATAGGTGATAGAAGTTTGAAAGGAAAAATCATAGTTATGAACGATAAAATCTGCTATGGTCGTCCAACGAATTGGTTGCCAAAAATACTAAAAAGTGAATTGACTGAATGTACAGGTGGCGACCATGGCAGGTCAAGACAAAGCTGGCAAACTCCCTTTCTCGGAGGAAGAACAGGTGTGGTACGGCCTCACGGTGGAAACCAGAGCATTCAATCAGCTGAAATTCCACCACATATTCAACTTGAAAGACGTGATTATTAAGGAACCAGCGGTATGACGGATCATAGAGCAATGCCACTTACAAAGGTATCTGGACGCAGTGGGCCAGAGGATAAACTACACCCTATGCGCCGAGTTCCTGCGCACCTTCAACAAAAACAGGGGCACCGTCACGGTGCGGGACACGAAAGCCACCAGACAGGTGCAGGTTGAACTGACCCCTAAACTAATAGAAAGGGCACTGGGGCTTCCAAACAAGGTGGAGAAGAAACCAAAAAGGGACGTCTACGCCATGTTGGAAATGGACAAAGTGAAAGTCCACACCAACGACGAAGTCAACCTGGCAGACATCCCTGATCCAGAGATCCAGTTGCAGGCAAAAATGATGCATACCCTATTTTCGAGTCAACGGTACAATAGCATCATGTCCAGGATCAATGTGCCTTTACTCGAAAGCATCGTGGCTCAGGCACTGGATGAGGTGAACCTCAACGCGTTCGTGAGAAGGACGATTGAGGCCTCAGCAAAGGCCCTGGCAACATGAGGAAGGGCCGTAGCAGGAGAATCCCCTTCACCTCGATCAACCCGCAAGGCCTCATCCTCCAAGGCCTCCACCATAGGTTTTGGAGGTGCCCTCACTGCAATCATCCACGAGGCAATAGGGCAGGGACGAGCGGGAGAGGACAAACAGGGAGAAGGCGGAAAAAGTGGCGAATCGCCGTCGTAGTCTCAGCCCCAGGCGAAAGAGCAGTCAGATGAAACAGAAACAGACACCGATGAGGAGGGAGAATGCCAGGCTGCACCAGAAAGGAAAGCGGAGCAACGGACCAAACCCCTGCACAGAAAGAGAGAGGAGGAGCGAAGGAGAAAAGAGAAGAAAGAGCTCGAATGGGCCCGAAGAGAGTCGGTAAGAGAAGAGGAGGAAAGAAGAAAGAGGGCTGAGGAGGAGCTGAGGAGGAGGGAAGAAGAAGAATTGGAGCTGGCGACCCGTCGCTCCATCGAGGAACAGCGGAGAAAAGACGTGGAAGGAGCGGGCAGTCCATACCAACCTGAAGCACCCAGCCCCAGCACTGGTATGCCGGAACCTGTGCAGCTGCCTCCTGCAGAATGGAAAGGAAAAGACCCAGTCAGACCCGTCTCCCCTCTCCTCGTATTACCCATGCAAGCCACTCCCCTCAAGGTGACACCCCCTACCACAGCCACCCTGGGGCACACCCCAAAGATCGATGAAAGCAACGTGGCCACCTGGTTGCAATTCTTGGTGGAAAGAGAGTTGGCAAGGGAAGCAGCCGGGGCCACCCCAGTTTCAGGTGCCAAAAGGGCAGCGACGGTCGAGCTGGAGCCAGGGCCAGAAGTGAAAAGACAAAAAGTGGAGGAGATTGCCACCACTACGATCATGTCCCTCCCCACCTACAACAGGCCACTACGATGACTACGTGAAGGAGCTACTCACGCAATTGCAAACGGCCAGGCAAGAAAGGAGGATGGCGGTGGAGGAGCTGGCAGCGGAACGCGAATCACAAGCCGCCCTCCAACTGGACAGAGTGAGGCAAATAACAGAATATCAAAAGAAAATCGTTGTGCTTAGGGAGGAGGCCAACACCAAGGAGGCGGAGGAGCTGAAAGCCCTGAAGGAGTGCGACGCTACCTGGGAGGGAAGAAGGAAAATCCTAATGGAGCATCTCACCAGGGAGAGGGAGACAACTGCCCACCTTCAGCACAAGAATGACCAGTTATCTGCAGCCAACTTGGAGGCGCAGAGTCAGCTTGAGAAAATTAGACAAGAGGTTGCAGAGCTGGATCAGAGGTGCGCAGGTTGCAGGCAACACGGGACCAACTCAACGAGCAGATCACAGAGGAGCACCAAGAGCAGTCCTGCTTGCGCCATGAGCTTGAAGGCCAGCAACAACAATTTATGGCGATGACCCTCCAATAGTGGGAAAGCCTGGAAGACGTGGAGAGGCGGGCAAAGGAATGGTCCAATCATAACGAGCAGAGAGTGCGGGACTTAGCACGCCAGCTGGCCAAGGCTGAGGGAGACAGAGTGATGGTTGAAAACCAGGCAGAGGTAGCCCAGCTCGCTATGATAGCTCAGTAGCGCACTTTTATCATCACGCTGCTCCACACCACCCACTCAGAAACAGATGAGGCCAATGATCAGCTGCAGAGAAAGCTAACCATTGCGCATAGGGCCCTCACGGCAGGCCTACACGTACCACTGCAGCTAGGAGGCCCGCCGCAGAGCTTAGAAGAACAAAGAAAATATCTGACACAAGTAGGACTGACAACACAGGAGATGGACGACCTTGGGTTCACTGAGGAGAAAATACAGGAGGAGGAGCAAGCGGAAGGGGGTGAGCCAGAGCTTGACCTAGGGCCTCAAGGAGAGGAATATGTCCCGCCACCCCCTCAACCCCAACAAACCGAAGTGCCACCCCATGACACATCTACCGAGCGAAGAGCGGCCCACACCACCCGAAGGAAGGAAATGGTGGAGAAGGCAAGAAGAAAACTGAAGGCCAGACCTGCCCCAAAACAGCCTGCCCCTTTCCCGCTGCGCACCCAAGACTCCCCCGCTGAATACCGCGCTGAAATGATTATCTGGGAGCAGCAGGAGTATAGCCAAGACCCCTTCGACCTACGCTTCAAGTTTCCCACCGCCTTGAATAGGGTGCTGCCCATTCAGTTGGTGGAGGATGTCATCGCCATGGGGGCCCAGCTCAAGGCTAAATGGTTAGAAGAGCGTGAGGCCCACCCAACTGCTTGGGGAGCCGAGGACCGCAAGTTTTGGCAAGACAAAGTCCTCCAGGTACCTCGCACAGTGGAAGGCTATAATTGCCAACCCACCTAGAGGCGGCGCATTTTTGACGTCAACCTGGAGGCGTGGATGGCATTTTGCAACACCCTCCCTTCGGAAAGGAATGACCCCACCTTTATGCCGTATCCTTGAAGGGTAGGAGTGGATTTTAACCCGTCCATCCACGGCAGGTTCGACTTCCTCGTCATTTATAATGCCAATACCACTTCCCATAGGAATGCTCTTCTCTTCACCCTTCCCGACTTGTACAGCTCTATAGATAAATTCCTTAACGAATTCACCTCTTGTCCCGACCCAGCATTCATCACCACCTGTAACTACCTTAGGTTAATTAGAATCCTAGTACACCAGGAACCTGCACCCCAAGAACGCCACCTTCCACCCCTCTATTTTAACCCCAATGCCATAGACAGCACCACCATTCTAGATGCACTTTGCAAACTCCACCTTTCGAATATGTGAGATGAAATTTATCATTATCGATGACCTATTCTCATGCATCATAGTATGGGGCCTAACGTATCTCATGTGAGAATCAAAGAGAACATCTATCAATTTGGAAATGCATTACTTATGATCGGTACTGCAGTTGGATTGGCAGTGATGAATTCACACAGTGCAACCACCCCTTTCTCTCCACCACCACCCTCAAAACCCGCCTCCACATTAAGGGCTACTTGCTAAGCCAAAAATTCCTTAACAAGGCCCCCCGCCCTCCGCCCACCCTTACCCACCATTCGGATGATGAGGAGTAGAACTCGCGTTATCCCTTGTACCGCAGCCTCCATGTACCCACCTCAAAAAAAAAAAAAAGTCTTGTGCACAATACAGAGACTAGCACTACCCCTAGGGAGAGACCACCTGACAGGTTTTCAATTGCAGGTGTTGACGACCACAGTACAAGTGGCATTCGTTCTTCATCAACGTCCAATGCTAATTGCCCACCCAGCATCCGACAAGCCGGAAAAATCGTCCTACGCAGCATCCCCAACCAACCCCCACGCGAACCGGTCACCAGTGCATGCTCCAGGCACCCCTGTCCCCCGAAGTCTTCAGTGCATGCTACCACTTGCTCCCTATGCCAATGAGTGCCATGGGACTGGCACTCGTCTAGGAGGGGGGTAATGTTAACCCCAACACGAAGAGAGCGAAAGAAAGTGGAAAAGACGCAGGGCAAAGGTGGAAAAAAGGTAGCCCGACGGAAGGAAAAAAATGAGAAAAGGCCAAAAGTGCAAGGACAACCTTTAAAGACCAAGGCAAATACGAAAAGGGAAAGGCGCATAAAAAGCGCACCCTAAAATCTTGTAAAAGAGTGCCGGGCTCTCACCCGTGCGATTTGTAAATATAGAAGGGTAGTGAAAAGGAAACAAGGAAGATAAAAGGACAATGGAAAATAGGGCCTAGGCTATGACCGGCCATGTAAAAAAGGGAAAAAGAGGATGACAGCCCAAAAGGGAAGTAGGGTTTTGTATATAAAGTTGAATGAAGAGCTCATTCTTTGGTGTGGCAAAACTAGTCTTCTTCTTCCTCTCTTCTTCTCTCCTTCTTGCTTGTGTATGCTCTTGAGAGAGGGAGTGTGAGAGTGTGAGGGAGTGAGTGTGTGTGAGAGTGAGGAATCAGGAGGGTGAAGCTCTTCACCATTTCCTCTCCCCTACTTCTCTTCTCTTCTCTTCTCTTCTCTTCTCTTCTCTTCTCTTCTCTTCTCTTGTGCGCGCGGCTATGGAGGATGAAGCTTGGAGAAGGAGGAGGCTTGAGGATGCTTGAGCTAGCATCGAGAATCGTGGAGCTACCAGAGTGTGAGAGAGAGGAGGGTACTCGATCGAGCATCAAGGTAAGTTCACTACATTTGTAGGATCGACGGTGCGTCGGCTAGGTGAGAGATAGCCATGAGAGCTCGCTTGGAACGCTTGAAACAATAAGCGGTCCGTGGGTCTTGGCGATTGAGCGAAAGCTCCCACAAATTAACATCGACAACTATTTGTTGATATTGCTCGGAAATCATATCGGTATAATGCTTCATCATATCCTTGACTTCACCAAGGACATTAGATGCACTCGACTCATAGCCTCGATCATCAACCCGTCGTTCCATTGGCCTAACAATCTGATTTGGCATTGGTTGTTGATCCACAGGAACAACATTAGAATTTGAAACTTGGCCTCCAACATTTGGTGGAGCCAACTGACTTGCCATAGGCATAGTCCACTGGGAGGAGCTGGCAGTAAAGGTACATTCTGAACCATACTCCCTCTCCCAATAGGGTTAGTCATAGGCATCCCTTGACTTCCATTCATCAATGATGGATTGCCGCTAGATACTAAACCCCCATTAACATTCATCCGAGAGGAGTAGGCCGTTTGTAATCGTGCTTCTACTCCCTCTGCTCGCGTAATAGCGGTGTCTATATCTGCCAAGGCCACACTGCTCAATTGTACTTAGATATTAAAGTCCAACCCATGCAAAAAAATATTGCAATTGGGCAGCTGGCGGAATGGGAATGTAAGTTTGCAACTTACGAAATACTTCAACTTCTTGGCATATGCTTTCACATTCTCGTGAGGATCTTGGCGCATTACATTCAAGACCCGCAACCAATATTGGCCACCTCTTTCAGGGGCATATTCCGCTCAGAAAGCTGCATAAAATTGATCAATGGTGGTTATGGTTCTAGACTCTATGCTGTGATACCATACTGCAGCCCTTCCTTTTAACGTCATATTGAAGAACATCATGAGATGTCCCTCATCTTGGATGCGATAATTGAACATCAATCTTTGAAATTCACAAATGTGAAATTCTGCATCCTCTTCCGCTAACCCATTAAAAATGGGCAAGGGAACTCCTAAGGCTGGTAAATCTGACGTCCCTACAGGAATCGCAATAGGTTGTGCCATGGTGACAATCGGATTAGCAATAGGAGCTTGAACGGGTGAATTCACGCCCCCACTTGAAGTGGGTAGACTTGGTGGAGAAGAGAAAGAACTTATGCCTCCTCCTGCACCTAACAGACTATGTAAAGCAGTTGGGTTACTAAGACCACTGCTTCGTATACGTACTGGACTACTCATTTGAGGAGAATAATAGCTTATGGTCTCTAACCGCCACCTAGTCCTCTCAGCACGTTCTGCTCTTTGGATTTCGGCTTGACGGTCCTTGTTAGAGGACATAAACCAACTTTCTTTTGGTCCCTAGAAAACCTAGTTCCAAAAACCACCACTTATAAGTGGCTCCTGGCAGACGCACCACTAATGGGACCTGAAATGGGCCGGCACTGGCTATAGCACTAGCCGGACCTCATACTCATGACACACAAACACCCTCACGGCCTCACGGACCAGGAGCGTCAATCTAATGCTAAAGGACAAACTGCCCTAAAGCTTAATTCCTGCGTTTATAGTTTATAGTCCAACGTTTCCCTTAAACTCCTCAGAGGGAGAACCCAATGTACATAGGCATAATCCCTCGTCACACGCATATATAGGAGGCACTCCACCGACTAATTTTCGGAGCCCCACTGCAGCTCTCCTACATCTCAGGGATTGGCCCTTTGATGCGCTGCTAAACATATAATACATACGAGCACAAACTTCTCTCAATGTACCAATATTTTACTTTCTAGGATGTACCATTCCTCACAACAATTTCCCTTTAGGACCCAATGACTAACCTACAGCTTGGGAGGTCCTCTCATGCTCATCGTTGGTCACAACCTAAGGAATACAGGTGCCATGCATCCAAGAGGTTTTTCTGATACCTTTAAATTATTATGCTTAATGCAAATCATGTATGGCTATGTGCTCAGACAAAAAGAAAAATCAGCATCATGCATGGTGCATAAAGCATTCTTTCTATGAATTTCACTAGCGCGTACTGCGTTGAAAGGAGGCACCGAGCCATATGCCCATGCTACCATCCTCTTTATTTAAACCGTTTCCTATATGCCAAGTGTAATGCATAAATCAAATCTTTTCTTTATCTTTCAGTGTTTCAGCCCCTTTTCATCCAACTCTTAGCATTTTGCATCATTGATCAGTTAGATAGGGTTTATATGCATTTTTCCCTTTTAAAAGAACGATAAATACGCACAAAACATAGAAACGGGGACAAACCGAGGCCAACCTCATGCTTTGCCATCATTATACATTGCAAAAAACATAGACATAATTTTTCCTAATTTTCCTCAGTCCATTTTCTATTTTTTCCTAATTTTAAACCCATGTTTTCCATTTTTTGGGTATTTTTCTCTATTTTTCTTTAATAAATAATGACTGAAAATGAAAGTTGATTGTGGGCTATGGCCCTTAGATTCATTGACAGAAAAAACTCAGATTTAGTTGGTGTGACATATCATATTTCTCATTTATATAGCAAAAAATCCAATTTTACCCTTAAAATGCATGTTTTCATATATTTTAACACTAATTCCGGCCATGTAGCCTTATATTTTATGATTTTTAGAGCATAAACTGATCAAACTCATGGCAAACAATGTCATAATGAACTTGCATCCCATATGAACAAGATTTCATAAAGCAAATAGCATAAAAAGATCATTTTTCTTTATAAAAATAGCATTACCGCTTATTTTCAGATCTCGGTTTCTTGGTCTTGATTACGAGACTGATTTCCAGCATGCATTTAATGCTCAGCATCTTCAAGAACAACACTCTTCAAGTCTTCATCCATCCGGAAGCAATCCGGTCTCATCCGGACAAGCTTTCCTCCACCATTCTTCATTGTCTTTTTCCACACAAGAACAGCCCCTTAAGGGAGAGAGAGGGAGGAGAGAGAAAGACTGAAATCAGAGATCTCCATTAAGGCCGCCATTTGAGGAGCGAGAGGTAGCGATAGAGTCAGCATACAGAGGGGAATCAATGCCCAAGATCCATTGGGTGGGTTGCTCACAAGCTGCATGATGCCTCCTCCAAGATTGGGCGCAAAAATCGGGCGCATCCTGATATCTCCCTCCCCACATTTTTTTATCAATGTTGCATAAAATATTTAGTGGGGGGGTCTAACTCCCAAAGGGCACACCCAATTTGGCCTCTCAAATGTCCACCTTTTCATATCTTGATCGTTTGTTGGCCATTTCCCCGTCCAATGTCCGAATCGAGTGCTGTAAATTTCTGCACGTCCAACTTGACATCCCGCATTGGCTAGCAACTCTTGAAAACCTGCACGGCAGTCTGAAAATTTATTAAAAATCAACAAGTGTTGCTCGGGCGCCTTTAAAGCACTTGACGCTTAAAATCGTCCTAGCTAGAGCCGCCGCCTTCGACGTTGAATATTTTTCCCTTGATATTCGTAATTTTTAGCTATTTTTAAGCACTTCTCGGCATCAAAACTCCGCTCTGAGGTGAGAAGTGTGAATGGAGTGTTGCACGCACGGGATGGGCCTCTCAATGCACAAAGCACGATTTGTTCCTGTGCACTGCACTATAAGGCTCCCTGGCCTTCCTTCTCGCACCGTATACCAGCACAGGGTGAGATGCACAGTTGCACCATCAAATGCGCACAAGGCATACAACCTTTGCACAAGTGACCGTGAGGATTACATCAACGGGTTTCAGGACATGGCTGCCCTCTATATCTTTCAACAGAGCGTGAGACAGAGGGTGGGCTGAGTGTGACTGGAGTTTCTTCAATCAATTACCGAGAGGTGAGGATTGAGGGACGTTATGATCTTTGGAGTTAGGTATGTTCTCTTTTCCCTATGCACCCACCGGCTGGGTTTCTGTCGTCACTCATCACAGGACACGTCACCCTGTTCTGTACACTGTACTATAAGGCTCCCTTGCCTTCCTCCTTACACCTATGCCAGACAGGTTGGACGCACTAATGCACCATCAACTGTGCACCCTGGCGTACTCCCTATGTATCATCCCCTTGTCAATTCCTAAACCGGGTGTGAGATATGGGTTTCAATCATTATTCATCGAGTGATGTCCGTAATGGGGCGAGTGACTGTTCTCTTATCCCATCTGAGTGCTGTAAGCTGAGTGACTATCCTTCATCAGCGACACTGACCCGACGAGATTCATCCATTAGCTACCTCCCTGGGTGCTGTTACATGGTCCCTGCCATGCTGGACGTGTCTGTTGCAAAGCGAGTTCTGGTACCTCCTGCCGCCGCCTGAGACACAGCGTGCGACATCGACAATCGCTTTCAACTATCTGCCACACGGGCCAAGTTTTCCTAACCCTATCTCCTGATTGCACGTGTATGTTAAGGTGTTAAGTGTGGGGACGTCAACGTCCCGTCTGTCAACGTCCAGTCGGTTGTCGAATCGTAGGTTATCGTGATGCATTTCCCTTGCCGTTAATGTTTTAAGTGTGGGGACGCGTCCTTGCATGTCTATGTGGCATACCGCCTTGCACATGCTCACTTTGATCATGCATGTACGCCATGACTTTCTTTTACCCTCCTTGGGTCCCTTCCCCACCCATCCGTCTACTGTCACCCCTCCCTTGGGGCTATTCCTCCTCCATTTCTCTTTCTCCCTTATTTTGATGTGTTTCCATGTGAATATACCCTACGTTCAGCAAAATTCCCTCTGCCCTTACAACCCTGTTCGTCCCTTCGAACTGTCCAATTTTTCTTTTTACCCACCCCTATTCTGATGCACGGTCTTCAAGTTATTAATTTTCAAAGGATTTTGCGTAAATTAGATGGTTTTTCATGTGACCGTGCTTTTCTTGCTTCGGAACGGTAATCTGACATGATAGCCCTGTCCTCCCCTTCATTTTTGACATTTTTTGTTTTTACTTCGTGTCATTCCGATGCATGATTTGTCCAATATTAATTTTACCGGTTTCTCGGGACCTTTTCATGCGTCTTTTTGACATTTTTCCATGTGAACCTGCCTTGTTTGCATCGGAATTCCCATTTGATTTGACAGTCGTGTCCATCGCGCCTTTTTCTACATTTTTCATTTTTTCCCCCCCCTATTCCGACTTCCGGATTATTAATTATTAATTTTTAAAAGTGTTTTCGAGTGTCTTTTTGGTGTTTTTTGCATGTGAACGCCTCCTAACCCTATCGGAACTGCATTTTAATGTGACAGCCCTATGCAAACCCTTCCCCCGCACATTTGTCATTTTTGCTGCCCCCTATTCCGATGAACCGATCTTATGTTATTAATTTCCGACCGTATTTGCGTGTGTCCGTTTTTTTATTTTTTCCATGTGAACGTGTCTTATCTCAGTCGAAACTGTGTTTTGACGTGATAGGGTTGTCGGGCGCATTCTTCTGCACATTTTTCCTTCTTTCTGCCCTACATTCTAGCGAGCGGATTTCCCAAAATTAATCCCCGTATGTGTTTTCGGGGTTGTTTTCGTGTTTTTTGCATGTGCACGTCCTTTATTCCCCCTGGAACCCCCGTTGACCTTTTCCCCTATCTTCCCCCTGCCGTCTGGTATATTTTTGGTTTTTACGCCATTTCGTTTCGACGATCGGATTGTGAGATATTCATTTTTCTTTATTTTGACGTGTTTCGCGCGTGAACGCACGCAGTTGCGGTTTTCCGCGTCTTGCCACGCCTGGTCGCGTAAGCGCACCCCGTGCCGACGTCCCGGCGCCGTTCCGATCCCACCACTGCAAATTTTTACCCCGCTCCGCGCACGCGCGCGGGACTGGGGCATGCCTTTCTTTTATTTATTTTATTTATTAATTCATTTTTAAATTAATTAATTAAATTTTTTCTCTCCCCCTCCGGGCAACCTTCCCTATCCCACCCACTCTCTCTCTCCTCTCTATCTCTCTCTTCTTATTCTTTCTTTCTCTCTCCTCCCCCTCCTTCTCTCTCCCCGTAACTTCCTCCCTCCACCCTCCTCCTCTACTCCCTCCTGCCACCATCTTCCCCCCTCTCCATCTCCTACTTCCCTCCTCCCCCTCTTTCTCCCTTTCTACTCTCCCCCCTTCTCCTTCCTTGGCGCCTGGCCTCGTCGCGTCTCTACCCGCCGCCTGGAACCTCCCCCTGGCGCCCTGGTACGCCCGCCTCTTCCTCTGCCGCCTGGTGTCCGAACCACCACTGCCCCGCCTGTTCGCCCATTGGCGCCCGCCTGGTGCAGCGCCACCCACCTTGGCCTCCGCCTGGTGCTGCCGACCTCCCTCCTAGTGCCGCCCTGCGCTACCCCTGCCAAACGCCTCTTTTTCTCGCCCCCGTCCACCGCCCCTCCCCTCCCTCTATCAAACACCAGAAGGACAGGATTCCGTCCTTGTTGCCCCCCCCCCTTCCCGCAACCCCCACCTCCACCCCCACCCCCGGGCCTACCTTCCTTCCCCCCTTTGTTCGAGTTTTCCATGCTTCCAACACAAGCTTGGCCTCTTCCAGTAGACGAATGGAATTTGCCTCTGGCATTCTGAGAGCCATCCAAAACGCCGGATTGTTGCGCATCGCCTAGGTACAAGAAGCAATTCATTTGCAGAGATGCCGCAGGACACAGAGGTTTAACACCCGCACAGGACTCTTGAAGCATTAGACGAAGGGAGAAGGTCACCCACCTGCCTCGGATTCACCCGCTGCCCTCCTCCTATCGGCCCTCCGCTGCCCTCTCACCGGGCCACCACCCCCCCATTTCCCCATTTCCTCATTTCCCCCCATTTCCACACCACCCATCCCCCCCCTTAACCCCCATTCCCACCCAACCCGCCTTAACCCACCACACCCCCCCATTAACCCCTATTCACACACCCCTCCCTTAAACCCCATTCCCCCCATTTCCACACCACCCATTCCCCCCTTAACACCCACCGGTTCCCCTAAGCAGACCCAACTCCCCCCAGTTGGCTCCATCCCACCCTCCCCCGACTGTCGTTCGCGTGCGTGGATTCGCATGTGTGTTGTTCGTGCGGGAGACCGTCTGACATTCGCGTGCGTGTATGCGGGAGCGTGTCTTTTTGCAGCTATTCACGTGTGTCCAGGTATTCCTTTTTGAAATCCCGAAAATCATTTTTTAATCATAAAATCCATTAAACACCTTTAAAATTTGAAAAAAATCATTAAAAATTCAAAAAAATCTGAAAAAATACCAAAAATTGCTGAAACCTTTTCCCACAGTTTCATAATTTTTCTTCTTGAAAAATCCTATTAAAAATTTCTTGAAATTTTCAAATTGGCTGAAATTCTTTCTAAATTGATGGAAATTGATTAAAAAATCCAAAAAATACATTAAAATCAAAAAATAATTCAAAAAATAAAAAATTTTCAAAAAATTGCATTTACCTTCTTTTCTATTTTGGAAATTTTCTTGGAATAAAAAAATATTCACATAATGTTGGGAATTTATTTCTTTTTGGAAACATCTCATGACAATGTATTTATTATAAACAAAAAAAAAAATCGAAACTCCCCAACATTAAATGAACATTTCCATCACATTGAAACAATATGGGTTTCCATCCTCGTAGTGGGAAAATTTGGGTTCTTGATTTAAAAATTAAAAAAAAACACAAACAAACTAAAAACACCACAAACTAAAAACATATACACTCTACAAATCAATACATCCAAATAAATTCAAGACATACATTTTTTTCTTCTTTTCTTTTGGTCATCCGTTTCATTTTTCTTTGTCGTGGTCACGGTGTTAGCTCGTTTTGTTTTTCTATCCAACAGGGCGACTCTTGGCAGTCGCCTGTTTGATAGTTTTGTGGATTTTTGTGGACTAGGCATTCCACTTTTGGAGGTTGTGATTTCAGACTTCGCAGGCAGACCCACACATTACCAGGTTCCTTCCTTTTCCCTCTCTCACTTGCACAATAACACACATTAATTGTAAATAAAATCAACCGAACGTTGCACACACATAATTAACAAACTGCACCTCATAACTTGTAAATAAAATGAATCGGATGTTAATTGTAAAAAGAACCCCCGCCGCTGCACGTGCACCTTTGCACCCTAACCCACATAAGTTGTAAATTAAATCAATTCACAAATGCACATGCACATGTGTTTCAGACACATTAACTTGTAATTAAAATCAACCCCCGAAGTCACGCATGCATGCACGCAAGTGCCATACATCATCTAATTATAATAAGGAACTGCATTAGTAGAGACCCAGTCAGTCAGTCCAGTCGTGTCAAAATTTGAGTGGGGCTAGGTTACGATGTCGACTCACCATGCATTAACAGGTTAATTTAATAATGAACGATGCTTAATTGTTTATATAATAACAAATGAGTCATTAGTTTCACTCACACACTTCACCGCACTGTAGGACGTGAATGCTACGTGGGAGTGGGCGTAGTAATCTGACATTGGTCAACATGGTATTTATGATTGCGTCATGATTTTTTTGAGTCTCTGTCTGGGCTCCCAAATGTAGTTTTATTTTATTTCTGCTTGATAGGGGATTACAGGGTGTATGTATGTGTGCATAGCATGAAGCTTTCGATCGCACGTGTGTAGAGGTCATGTTGTTTTTTTTCTAGGATGTGGTTTGCCTGGGGGTTGTTATGGTCCAGTCAGTCATGTCAATTAATTGGTTTCCTATCGATAGTCTCAGTCTTGGTTTTGTTTTTGGGTTTTGCACGTTTTCTTTTTGTTTTCCTAGTTGTGTGTGTGGTTTTTTTTTTTTAACCATAGTCTGAATGGCACCTCTTTCTACGCCTCCAATTGTGGTCCAGCATGTTCCTCTAGCGGTCCATGACTATTCCCTTCTGTTAGAGGCAGATTGTATTCGACGAGCTGGCCTTTGCTCATTTGTGGCTCTCACTTTACCACCTATGGATGAGAAGCTGTGTTATTCTTTCCTCACTTCTTACAAAAACCAGTCTGGCTTGGCTTACAATCAGACATTTTGTTTATCAGTAGTCAATATCAGTGAAGCATTGTGTTTGCCCTTATCTGCTTCCTTTGTGCCCAGTGGTAACCAGCTACTGACGGCTGAGGAGATAGTCACACTGATGAAGAAGGAAACTTCCACCCCCTTGCTCCTTAACCGACTCATTAATAGCTCAGGGGTGTCTGTTGCCTACATTTCTTCTCCAGTCTAGAAGCAGTTATGCCAATTCCTATAGGACTGGTTCATGTCAGGAAAGAATGCATCCAAATACCTGTCAAAAGAATTATTCACAGCTTCTGTGAAGATTCTGGAGGGAGCTAAATTCAATTGGGCAAGTTTCCTGTTATCTAAGATGAATCATCATTTCCAGCGTGTCAGGAAGGGTCAAAATAGTACTGCTTCTTATGGTGCCTTCCTACAGAGGATCCTTACTTTTGCATCTCCTCCTGGTGGTGTTCCAGTGCCAGATCCAGCTCCTTTACCAGTGCAGCCTACAGTATCAGTTTCTTCTTCTAGGCCCATGCAACTTATTTCAGAAGATGAGGAGTCGCCTGTTATTTTTTCTAGAAAGAAACACCTTCGCACAAAGGGACCTTCCAATCCTTATGTCCAAGATCCACTGGTTCAAACATCCACTCCTACTGTGTCTGGCAGTGCCCTTCCTTCATTCCTTTCTTGTACCAATCTATTTGCCGCTCAAAAGGAAGGAAAATTAGATTCACAGATCCCTTCATCATTACAAACCATTTTAGCTGGACCCATGCTTCCACAAATGGTTTCCAATGTCCAGTCTACTCTGGAAACTTCCCTTACTTCCTGTCTTCAGACACTGTACACCAGTGTTTACACTTCTATGCAAGACAAGGTGGATTCCCTCACTAGTCAATTGAGTAAGGCACTGGAGGATTTGTCTTCAGAAAGGGCTACCCTCAGTGATATCCACAATCAGATGACTACTGCCACAGCCTTAATGGATTCACAGAAGGTCACTATTCAAGAGCTAGAAGATAAGGTTGCTAAACTAGAGGAGGAGAATGCATCTTTGATGCTTGAGAAGAATTCTGCCCTTGCAGAGATGGTCACTTTGGCTAGTAAGCTTGCTACCAGTGAGGGTCAGTTCCAACAATCTCAGGACACTGTAGAGTCCCAACAAAAACTCATTGAAGAACTTAATCAGAAGGTGGATGTTCTTTCTGTTTCCCCTCTTGCACTTGTATCTTCTGTTGTGTCATCCCAAGAGGAGCTTAATTAGTTGCAACATAAGGCTAAGCTCTGTGATGGGTTCTCAACTAAGGTTGATCGCCTTCAGAGCGGATGGATTGTGTGCAGAATGATTTTGTCCATTATACTGAATTGGTGTCACCTCTTCCATCATTTTGGGTGAAATATCATCAATAGAGTTTTGCCTTATATATTTCTTTGAGCAATGTGGATTTAGAGCCTCCAGAGGATGGATGGTCCAATCTCTGGCCTGCGGATCTCTTATGAGCTGTTTTTGACATATTTGTGGATGACTTGATTTTCCATGAGGTCTAGTTACTCTCTTTCATGTATCTTACAGGCTATTTACAAATCCCTGATGAGGAAGATTTAAACGTTTACGTGGGAGATGTCATCTTACAGGCAGTGATGTATGTACATTCAGTTGAGCTTCTGTTAGCAGAGAGTTTACGAACTTATCATGAGCAGACGTCTTGGTGCAAGGGATATGCTTGGCATCCACCTTTGGAGGATGTTGCTTTGGAACCTCGCCGCCTCAGAAGTGTCTTTCATAAATCAGATATCCAGCCTCTTCAATCTCAGTTGTTGAGTTTCATTGCTGATAACCCATTATTTACTGAGTCTTTCTTTCAAGATTTAAATTTCCGATGTTCTATTGATCCTTTAGATCCTACTGATCTTTTATCATATTCCCTAATGTCTTATTGTTTCCTATTATATGTTTCTATTCTTTCATCTAGTCCTGATAATATTCCTCTCTTATCATTTACCCCTTCAGGATTTCCTCACATTCCAGTGTTCACTACATGTCCTTTCATTTTGCTGATCCTACACTATCTCCTACTCCTTTTGACATTCCACCTACTGTTCCTCCTGTTCCTTCAGTTTTTCCAACAGAATCCCTTCATACATTTTTTATGTATTCTCCATCTTTTCCACCTTTATCCCTTCAATTACCCTCTTTTTATGATCTGTCCTATCCTCCATTACAATGCTCTCCTTTCATTCCATTACCCTCTCCGACAGATTACATTAACCTTCCTCCCCAAATAGTGTTGGATACCCCAAGGTATGATGGTGACATCCTTCGTAGAAGACAGTGGACATTACATGATTCAGTGACCAGGTCCAGTGTTTAATTGGCCTCTCATTCTAGGGTCCTGGGATACTTCTGCAGCGTGTTCCAATTCTTACCTCCACTTTGCTAGGGTACATGGTACTTCTAGAGATACCACAATTCGTCTTGCTGCTCATTTTTGCTGGTATCTTGCATTCATGCATCATTAGTCACATTTGAATACTCGCAAGGATATCCCCTAGATGCTGATTAATCCAAATGAGGATGTAGCAGTTGCTCAAATTGATCTCTTATATTATTTTGCACAGGCCTTTCCTACCAGATTCATCATTTTATTGGAAAGGATGTGTTGCCTACAATTCCTCCAAAATGTACCTCAGTACTTTGTGGATGAAAACAAAGCCTTGGACCATCTTAAAATTAGTCTGCAATTTAAGAAGAAATATCTTCATCCTACTTAGTAGGAGGGTTTTCTTGATTATATCCACTCTCTTCTTTTTAATGGAAATTTCTTCTTTCTCTTCAACATTTTTTAGGAGTTGTGCCATTCAGATTATATTTGTGTATGGGTATTTTTTGTATTGGGTATTGTTGTTTTTCTGTGTGCTTGGATGAGGAGCTGATGAAGATGGAGCTGTGAAGATTGATGATGTTGCTTATTAGCTGGATGAAGTTACAATTGAAGATTTGGAAGCTGAAACATATTATATAGGTTTTATGAAGCTAATGTTGGATTCGTGATTGTAGTTGGTACATTGTATTGATTGAAAATTTTTTAGCAAAGAGATTAGAGCTTTTATTCATTTTTTCCTGAGGTCGCGAGGACGCTTCCTTTTCTAAGTGTGGGGATATGTTGAGTGTGAAATATGCTGGTTTTTTTGCTGATTTTTTGTTGTTTTTTATTATAAAAGGTTATTTATTTTGAAGTGTTTGGAAAGGTTTGGATAATTTTGAAGGATTTTTTATGGTTTTTGATGAGGATATTTGGTTCTATAAGGTCTGATTTTCTTCTATTTTCTTCTGTTTTGTTTCTGTTTTGGTAGTAGAGATGGTTGAATGAATGTTTTGAGAGATGATTGAAGTGGTGTGAAGAGGTTTATGAAAGATTGAATTGGTTTTGTTTTGGTTTTTATGATTTTTATGGGTTCTGTTGATCTTCCGTGAAGTTCTATAAGCTTCTGTACCTCTGTTGTTCTGTACTTCTGTTGCTCTGTGGTTCTGTTCTGTTGTTTCTGTTGAGTGTTATGATGGATGTGTGGATATTTTGGGAAGTGTTTTTGTCTTAGGAAAGGATGAATGGAAGCTCTATCCAAGCTAATTGAAGTGAAGAAGTAACTGCTGAAGATTCACAGAAGATTTACAGAAGGTTATAGAAGACAGTGACAAAAGACAGATCTCACAGGACACTATGAAGTCTCTGGTGCCCTTTCATACCACACATACCTTTTGGAAGGTGTATCCACGACCTAAGAAGGATTATTGAGAGTGATTATTGATTATTGTAGTGAGGATATGATGTATTATTGATGGAGAGAGAGAGAGAGAGAGAGTCAAAGATAGTCAAATTTATCAAAACAGTGTAATTGTATGTGAGAGATTGAGAGAGAGAACTATGAAGATATTGAAGATGGATAATATGTGATGTATTTCCATTCAAAGATGGTGTATTCCTTTGTGTTATTTGTTCCTTTAATGGAGATTATGAAGATTATGAAGAATATGGTTGATTCTATCAAATCCGTGGGAGATCTACATGATGCTGCATCAAGATTTGTTGTGCCTGGTGTTCTTTTCTTCATTGTGGTCATATAAAACCTAATAAAAACCTTGTTGATGATGACAAGATAGATTTTCTTGCAGTAGAAACCCTATTTCCTTGGAACACCATATTGGGGAATATGGGAATTTCCCATAAGTTTGGGACATGTGGTCAAATCTTTGGATTTGTCATAACTTGAACACTATAACTCCAAATTGAGCACTCTATAGCTCAATAGATTCCATTTTTCAAGCGCTTTCCAATTATAGGTGACATCATATGATTTTGAGAAACTTATAGGCATGTTATCCGAGTGCCACCTTTTTAGTATTCAAAAAATGGAAACTAGGAGATTCCCAAACTCACTAATATTGTGTTTTGGTGTCTCTCTTGGGGCTCCAATTGGGATACAGGTGAAAATACTATAGGTTACACCCACAAGTCCTATGCAACTCCCCAAAGGGTTTGATAGCCCTTAGGTACAACTATTTTGGTCCCACAAGTGGTGGAAATAGGGCACTTTACAGGTTGAAACACAATGCCAGCCTAGAGAATTCAACCTTAGAGATTGGGTTATATAAATTTTTGTTTTAAATTTAAAGCATTGCAAGAAAGGTTGACATCCATGACATATCTTGATGAGATCCAATTGTAGGCTTTGTTACGTCAAGAGGTAGGGAAGAAGAGGATGAAAGCGGTTCATGACCTTCGTGCTAAAATATATAAAATTTTCAAGGGTCAGTTAGTCTTATATTACAATGCACATCACTAGTTATTTCTTGACAAGTGATGGGACCTAAAATGAGCCGACACTAACTATAGCACTAGCCAAACCTCTGACATGCACAAGACAACCCCACGGCCTTGTGGCCAGGCGCGTCTATAGGATACATTGCCTTGCCATCATACGTACATTTTGCGTTTGTATCGTGTTTGTAGTCCAACCCTTAACCTTATCAGACTCCTCAGAGGGAGACCCTACATATTTTCGTGTAATTCACCACGTAGAACAACGTAGGAGGCACCTCTTGGCTAATTGCCGTGGCCCCACTGCTGCAACCCTCCTACACCTTGGGGATTGGCCCCTCAATGCGTCACTAACACATATAACACATATGAAATAGACTCCGCTCTTGATATCAATATTATATCATTCCAAGAATGTACCAGTCCTCACTTACTTGTCCCCCTTGGACCCACCATCTAGACCTACAGCTTGGGTGCCTTACTCTCTCCAGCGTGGATCATTTATAGTTCAACCAATTGCTATGCATGCTAGGAATAGATACCATGCCAGCTTGGGTGCCTTACTCTCTCCAGCGTGGGTCATTTATAGTTCAACCAATTGCTATGCATGCCAGGAATAGATACCATGTGTATGATTCATGCAATGGTGGATGTCTTATTGTGTACAAACATTTATGGTTTGAAATCAACCTATGTGTCGTGCAAAGACAACCCTTTTAATAAATTTTTGCTAATACACAATGCTTCGTTGCAGGAACCTAGCACCAAGGTGAACCTCGTGCTACTAGATCCATTATTTCCAAATAAACCACATCCTAAATGTTATGCATAAAGATAACAATCAAACTTTGTATTATTTCAGCACTTAAATTGTTGTACAACATCATCCTTCCCCTCACGGTTTAAATTTTGTTGCGTTGCATAGGTGTAGAGGTTCTTTTATCTCACTTTTTGTATGTAAAAGCAATAAATACACACTTTAACACAAATGAAAAGGGCCAAAATCAGGCTCAACCTCGTGCTTCAGCCCTGTCAGACATTCACATACATAGATCTCATTTTTTCAATTTTTTCGAACGCAAGAAACCCATTTTTTTTCATTTTTTTCTTTTTTCTATTTATTTTTAATATAAAATAGGTATTTTCTAGTTTTTTTCTGATGACTAACCATTGGAACTGAAACTCAGCATTTTTCCTTATTTTACCCTATGTCCACTCATTTCCCCTACTCAAAATCAAAGAAACTATCAATTTCCATCAAAATTAGTGTTTTTTCGAGTTTTGAAATTTTATAATTGTTGTAAATCAATATGGGTTCTGCATAACAATAATTGTAGCCCTCAAACATAATGCAAGGAACATTCAAATAAAATTTATGCTCATGTGCACACCATTTAGACCATGAACGATCAAAAACAAGCAAAATTCTTTCATAAAATAGAGCATACCGCCTTTTTGCGTGTTTGGAGTTTTTTGAATATTTAATTAGGACTATGTATCGACCAACCAGCCATGAATTTCAGCATAGATCTTCAGCCTTTAGCCTCCTCAGCCTCTTGGAACAATCCGGTGCCTCCTAAACAAGCATCCATCTCCCGATTCTCTTATTGATTCTTGCCACATGAAGTGTCTCTATGCAAGAGAGAGAAAGACTAAATTCTAATCAGGTCATCTGGGCAACTATTCGAGGATCGGAGACAAGCAATGAGAAGCAAAGATAGAATGAAAACAAGACATCCAATCAGTTGGGGGGGTTGCTTTTAGGCTCTCCAACCCCCCTCTCCATCAATCGTGGCCATGGCGCCTTCTTTGTGCTCATGGCATGGAAAAAATGTCCCCCTCCCCACAAATTCATTTTTAATTGGGGAGCTCCCCCAAAAGACATAACCTTTGGGCTCTCTAAAGTCTATTCCCACTTGCCATTTGGTCTTGGCCTCTCGAGCACTCCCTCTTCCTCGTCCGATATCCAACTCGCGGTCCGAAAAATCCTGGGCATCCATCTTGAAGCCCTTCACTGCGGGCATCTCCCAGGGTCTCGTTTGACACACCAAAAAGTTATGAAAATTCACCAAGTATCGTCCAGTGGGTCTTTTACACACTTTCAGGCATTGCCGCTTAAAATCGTACTGCTTGCAACCGCCGCCTTCGACAAAGTTTATTTTTTCCTTGAAATTCGTAATTTTTGGCTATTTTTAAGCACTTCTCGACATAAAAAATCATTCGTCATTGGCGACCACGGGATAGGGCGACTCAGCCAGTCGAATCCCACGAACAGATCTGCACATAAACACAACCATAGAGATCATCAAGCTGATACAAAATAGATACACAACAAAACACATCATAGCTCTCACCTATCAAAAATCGTGTGATGGGGGGATGTCCTTGAGCTACTGCGCCAAGCACATACTGTATACACAAGAGGAAGCTCACTCAAGAACACAAGAAGAGAGATGGAGGCCAAAACGTTTTCTTGCTGGTTTTTTCTTCTTTTTTCACACACTATACAATGTACACAAAGTATAGATAAGATACAACATAAAGGAAAGTGACCTTCTAAGTCAAACAGTGCATAAGCGACCACACTAATGTACACAAAGTATAGATAAGATACAACATAAAGGAAAGTGACCTTCTAAGTCAAACAATGCATAAGCGACTACACTAATCGACTGGCATTATATCTTTGCCAGCTATAGCTAGGTGTAACAAACTAAATATAATAAGTGATAAGTCAGTGGCTATGTGAGTATCATAATGACCACCAACATGCTAAGTGTCGACGTGCGGACTCATCTAGCCAGGCGGTCCATCATCAATGTCCGCAAGTGTTGAGCTTGCCATCTCAACACCCCCCCTCAAGCTCAATTCTATCTCTGCAACTCCAAGTAAGCTTTGGGACTTTCGAAGCTTCTCTGCACCCAATGTCTTTGTGAAAATGTCAACTATCTGATCCTGTGTGCTGACATATACCAAGTCAATCTCTCCTGCAAGTACCTTCTCTCTGACAAAGTGGTAGTACATCTCAATGTGTTTTGTCCTAGCATGGAACACTGGATTCCTAGCTAGCTGTATGTTTCTCATGTTGTCACAATGAATGACAACTGGACCATCTCCCTGTACGTCCAAATCACCTAATAACTTTTGCAACCATACCACCTCACATGTTGCTGTAGCAGCACCTCTATACTCAGTCTCTGTACTCGATAAAGAAACTAGAGGTTGCTTTTTGCTACTCCATGTAACTACTGCACTACCAAGGGAAAACATGAATCCACTTGTAGATCTTCTATCTAACATGCTACCAGCCCAATTTTCATATGTGTATCCAAAGACCTATACGTCCTTACCTGCCTCATAAAAAAGTCCATAATGTAAAGTGGACTTCACATACCTCAATATACGTCTAACTGCATCCAAATGAGGCTTTTTAGGCATCTGCATAAACTTACTAACAAGGCCAATAGCATAGCTTAAGTTTGGCCTTGTGATAGTCATATAAATCAAGCTCCCTACTATCCTCCTGAACATAGTAGGGTCTTCTATCTCATCCCCAATGTCAGCACTCAACTTCACATTTTTCTCCAATGGTATTGAAAGAGGCTTACATGCTGTCATACCATACTTGGATAACATATCCAAGTCATACTGCCTTTGGGACAGCCATATACCATCATCACATCTGATCACCTCAATATCAAGAAAGTATCTCAGCTCACCCAAATCTTTCATCTCAGACTTCTTCTTCAAGTAGTCCTTAACATCACCAATTCCATTGTCACTGTCACCTGTAATAATCAAGTCATCCACATAGATGACTATGATGACCAAACCTGCATCTCCCTTTCTCACATAAAGTGAGTGATCAACATCAAAAATACAAAATCCAATATTGACAATATACTCTCCAATCTTGTCAAACCATGCTCTAGGTGCTTACTTCAACCCATAGAGCACCTTCTTTAACCTGCACACATATGTGGGATGCTCTAAATCCTCATAACTTGCTGGTTGCTCCATATACACTTCTTCTTGTAGTTCACCATGCAAGAAGGCATTCTTAACATCCATTTGCTACAAACTCAAACCTTTGTCTATTGTGCCAAGGCAATCACACACCTAACAGTTGCCAACCTATCAACTGGACTGAATGTCTCTTCATAATCTATGCCATATGTTTGAGCATAGCCTTTTGCAACTAGCCTAGCCTTATACCTACTAACTGAACCATCTACATTATGCTTGACTTTGTAAACCCACTTATAGACAATAGCTTTCTTACCCTTAGGTAAGGGTTAAATTCCAAGCCTTATTGGCTTCTAATGTAGCCATCTCCTCATCCATTGGTGCATCCAATTGAGCATGATCAACAGCATCCTCAAAATAAGTGGGCTCAACATCCTCAACTAGTTTCACCATATAAGCAAAATGGTGAGTTGCATAACCTTCAAAACCAAATCTTTTAATAGGGTATCTGACCTTGCTTGATCTGCGTACCACCGGATCACTCAATGGAGCCTTTACATTACTATGAGCTCTCTGTACACCTGGTGTCCTGACTAAAGGAATGCCAAGCCCATCATCCAAACCCTCTGAACCACTAGAATCTCCATCAAATCCCAAATGACTGGTAGATGCATCATTACCATCCAGCACTTTCTTCTTTCCTTTTTCCTTCCCTGCAACACTTATAGATCCACCTGAAGATGTGGGGCTACTCCTTAGTCTCCCAGACCAAGGGCTCACTGTAGGTGTAGTAACAGATGATGTTTGTGGTCCACTAAGACTCCGTGATTCTTGTTTAGATTTTTTCACATAGCTGTCCTATCATTATCATCATCCAAAACATCACCAGCAGGTGTATATCAACTTCCCATATCATCAAAGATAGCATCCCTGCTCACTCTAAACTCACCTGTGACAGGGTTATAACAGTGATACCCTTTCTGCTCTAAAGAGTATCCAATAAAAACACATTTTTCTACCTTTGGATCAAGCTTCTTTCGTAGCTCATCTAGCACATGAATGTATGCAACACAGCCAAATACCTTCAAGTGCGATACATCGAGCTTCTTGCCAGTAAAGCATTCTTCAGGAGTCATCTCATTAACTGCAACTCTGTGGGAGTTCTATTTATAACGTAGACAACAGTATGGATAGCCTCTCAGACCAAAAATATTTGGGCATATTCTTTTTAGCCATTAATGCCCGCGCAACTTCTACAATATGCCTGTTTTTTCTTTCTGCAACACCATTTTGCTATGGGGTATACCTGCAAGTAAATTGCCTCTTTATCCCATGAGTCCTCAAGAAGCCACCAAACTCATTAGAGAGGTACTCTCCCCCTCCATCTGATCTCAAGCACTTCACTTTTAAGCCTGTTTTTGTTTCAACAGCTACCTTAAAAGATTTGAAGTGCTCAAACACATCACTCTTTTCCTTCATAAAATATACCCATAACTTCCTTGAGCAGTTATCAATAAATGTGATAAAGTATTTGCTGCCACCAAGAGATACATTCTATGTAGGCTCCCAAACATTTGTATGCACTACATCAAGTATTTTTCTACTCACTTCTCTGTCATGCGAGAAGGGTTGGCTTTCTTGCTTACCAAACTGGCATGCTTCACAGACGTTATGCAATTCTCCAACTCTAAAAGAAGGCATGTAACCAATCCTCTGGACTGCATTAATTTCAGTCTTTGCACATTTGCATATCCAATACGTTTATGCCATATTTCAATATCTGCAACTACTCATTTTCCTTTAGCATACATAGTAGCATCCATTGCAGGAATTCCAGTATCCAAAGTGAACATTCGGCCAACTCTACTTCCTTTTGTGACCAACATGCACTTATCATTAAAGTATTCTACAAAACAACCTTTTGCATTGAATCGGAGACCTACAACCCCTGCTCTACCATTTGGCCAACAGACACTAGATTCTTTGTAATTGATGGCACATGTAATACATCTGTCAAACTCTTTGTTTGGCCAGCATACAAGGACAAGGGAATCCACCTCTATTTCCAGAGCCTCTGTTCTGCCATTCACATCTTCCTCTAGAGCTCCCCATGCCTCTAAAGTTTCCTTTGCCTCCAGAAACCTGCATTTCACCAAACTGTTGATTGAACCTTTTTTGTTGGTTATCGCCAGCACGTCCCATACTACGGCCTCTCGAAGAGGATCTACCACGTCCCCTTTCTGAACTTGAGTAAAATGCTTGGACCTGTTCACCATTTCTTTCAGACGAATCACCCTACATATTGATCTCTTCAATAATCATGAGAGAGATCAACTCATCAAAATCTGAAAATGGCTTCCGTACATATACTTAAGTAACAAATGATTTACATGCCTTCTCATTGTTAAGGCCACTCAGAGTGGATGAAACCAAATCATCATCATCCGGCACTACATCAATCACTGCTAAAGCATCTGCAATGCTCCTCACCTTCAACACATACTCATTGATAGACATTTTTCCTTTCTTCAAGGTATTCAGCTCTTGCTTGAGTTGAATCTTTCGTGCCTTTGTATTTACTGAAAATATGTTCTCAAAAATTATCCAAGCTGCATGTGAAGTTTTTGCATTCCTGATATGTCCCAGCATAGTATTATCAATGACTAAAGATAGTCAGTACATCACCTTTTTGTCTTTCGCATTCCACTCTTTCCATGCTTTAACTCATCTACAGTTGGAGGGATACCCAGCTCTGGCTCCTTTTCTTCACCTGAAACAAACTCATAAAGGCCCTTTCCAATGAGAAAGTTCGTCACACGAAACTTCCATGAAGGGTAGTTATTCTTGTCGAGCTTCTCAATAATGGGATTTTCACTATTCTCTGCCATTATCACAAACAAGGATACAACACAGAAAGCTAGTATTCTGCAATCTTTCATAACACGTGCACAACAATACACCAAGCAACCTTTTTCACTAATTGCTCAATAATACATGTAATCTACAACCTGTTTGCAAATAAACCTTATGTTTGCTTCCTGCAAACACCTCAAAAATTACAGATTCGCAATCTGTAACCTGTGTATCCACTTTCGGTCAATACAGTCGAAATCACAGTGTACCCTGAAACTGTTGTCCGCAACCTTGCGGCTCTAAAACGGGGCCTGAAATGACCTCAGACACCCAAAATAATTGGAAAGAAGCCCTAAAGGGCCTATCTGCAAAATATACAATGATCTGCTTGCACACCAAATCTCACAACAATCTGAGATTTTTGCTCGACCCTGCTTCTGGTATCTCCATAGGCACTATCCAAGAGAGAGAGTGGAAGAATGGGAGAGCTTCTTACCCGTTGCTTGCTTGCTCAAACCTTGCTTCTTCTCCTTCACTTCAGCCTTAAAAATTAGTCTCTCTTAGTAGCGTGGCTCTGATACCATGTCAAGAATCGTGTGATAGGGGGATGTGCTTGAGCTGCTGCGCCACACATATACTGTATACACAAGAGGAAGCTCACTCAAGAACATGTCAAGAAGAGAGATGGAGGCCAAAACGTTTTCTTGTTGGTTTCTTCTTCTTTTTTCACATACTATACAATGTACACAAAGTATAGATAAGATACAACATAAAGGAAAGTGGCATTCTAAGTCAAACAGTGCATAACCGACTACACTAATCGATTGGCGTTATATCTTTGCCAGCTATAGGTAGGTGTAACAAACCAAATATAATAAGTGATAAGTCAGTGGCCATGTGAGTATCGTAATGACCACCAACATGCTAAGTGTAGACGTGCGGACTCATCTAGCCAGGGGTCCATCATCAATATCTGCACATGTTGAGCTTGCCATCTCAATATCACCCTACCCCATGTCAAAACCAAGGCATGATTCCATGAGGAGTAGGTCTAGCATATTATGACAGAAAGTCTAAAGCTAGTCACTAACCAACTACTGCAACACAACCAAGCTAAAAAGAACTATCAAAGAGGTCATCCTAAGTGGTGGTCTGAACTACCTACCTAACTAAGGACAACTCAACTAGGAGCTTCTACTAGGCGAGAACTCTTATAGTCTGATCAAGAAATAGTTTCTTTTAGTACATTGCTCTTTTAGCCTCTTATTTTCCATACTCGAGCATGTCAAAAGGAGGGAGTTGAGCATAGTGACCCAAGGAGAACAGGGCATCGGCCTCAGGTCCTATCTCGATACCCAAGAACCTACCAAGTCCTCGCAAAAGGCGACACTAAATCTTTTTCTAATGCTCACTTTTATTTTCGCTCCAACCTTCTTGTATTCTTTGTTTTTTAGCTAGATGCCACTCGTCGAAATACAATGCATCGGCCCCGGGTCTTGTCTTGTCCCTAAGAACCTACGAGGCCTTCGCAAGGCGATAAACAACATCTCAAGGATTTTTCTTTCTTTCCTTTTCTATTTTTATAGGGGTTAGAACCCCTTTTTACACACCTCCGTATATTCATATATTGTCTTTCAAATATTTAGGGTTTTGCCTCTTTCCATCATTATTTTAGTGGGCTTCTTTAACTGCCTCACAACTAACAGGAACTCCTAGAATGGTCACCTAGGAGGTGTGAGAAATGCGGGATCTAGAACATGGCAAAGGTGGAAGCTATGGAGGATGGAAGATGAAGATACTACTCATGTTGACATTGACAAAGAAGACAACTGTTACACAAGTGAATTAGGTTTCAAGATTGAGACTTGAACTCATAAACACAATCTTGTGTAGGACTGATAATGACACAGGGACTTGACAGAAAGAGACAAGTACTATTGTATTATCATCATATGAAAGTGATAGTCAAGTACATCATTATATAGGAATGCTTGGTAGCACACTTCATCACTGTGCCTATGGGATCTGTCTCTCTTCCTAGAATGAACTCCATCTTCCTGGCCTAGTTGTTCCATACAAAGGGGCATACATAGGGTGTGATTGGTAGATTCTCAACAGCAGGTCAGCAAAACAGGGTCACTAGAATTTAGACCTCCCCCAAACATATAGAGCCTAAACCTGGGACTTTATGCCTTGAGTGCCAATCCCCAACAAACAAAAGAAAGTAACCCTTACACACACATATATCATTAATTGCTTAAGGGAAAAAGACTCGAAAAGGGGACGAAACCACTTGGAATGGCCACAAAAAGCTCCTTTGCAGAAAAGGCTCCCTCCAATGACTTCGTCAACCAGTATGATGCAATCACTACAACAAAAAACCATTAACTGTACCTACGTGTTTTGGATTTTTTGAATATTTAATTGGGACTGTGTATCGACAAACTAGCCATGGATTTTAGCATAGATCTTCAACCTTCAGCCTCCTCAACCTCTTGGAACAATCTGGTGCCTCTCGGACAAGCATCCATCTCCTGATTCTCTTCTTGATTCTTGCCACATGAATTGCCTCTATGTAGGAGAGAGAAAGAGGAGAGAGAAATACTGAATTCTGACCAGGCCATCCGAGTAGCCATTCGAGGATCAAAGGCAAGTGATGAGGAGCGAAGATAGAGTGCAGACAAGGCATCCAATCAATTGGGGGGTTGCTTTTAAAGTCTCCAATCCCCCTCTCCAACAATCATGGCCATGGCGCCTTCTTTCTGCTCACGGCATCGAAAAAATGCCCCCCCCCCACGAAATCATTTTTAATTGGGGCTCCTAAAGGGAGCCCCCAAAAGGCATAATCTTTGGGCTCTCTAGAGTCTATTTCCACTTGTCATTTGGCCTTGGCCTCTCGAGCACTCCCTCTTCCTCATTCGGTATCCGATTTGCGGTTCGAAAAATCCCGAGCGTCTATCTTGAAGTCCTCCACTGTTGGGCATCTCCCAGGGTCTCGTCTAACATGCCAAAAAATTATGAAAATTCACCAATTGTCGTCCAGTGGGTCTTTTAAGCACTTTCGGGCATTGCTACTTAAAATCGTACTAATTGAAACCGCCGCCTTTGACGAAGTCTATTTTTCCCCTAAATTTTAGAATTTTTTGCTATTTTTAAGCACTTCTCGACATCAAAAATCATCTGTCAGCAAGTTGGAACCCAAATGGGATGGCCCTTATAAGATTGTTGGTATATGATATAATGGTTCTATAGCCCTTTTAGCAAATTTTCATGGGGTAGAGTTTGAATATAAAGTAAAATTTAATAAATTGAAGCCCTATTATGTATAGGGGCCGATGTCAGACTTGGTACCTGTTGAGATGGCAAGCTCAACACGTGCGGACATTGATGATGGACCGCCTGGCTAGATGGGTTCACACGTCTACACTTAGCACGTTGGTGGTCATTATGACTCTCACATGGCCACTGACTCATTACTTATTATATTCAGGTTGTTACACCTATTTACAGCTGGCATAGGTAAAGCACCAGTCGACTAGTGTAGTCAGTTATGCATTGTTTGACTTAGTAGGCCACTTTCCTTTATGTTGTATCTTATCTATAATTTGTGTGCATTGTATAGTGTGTGGAAGAAGAAGAAGAAATCAGCAAGAAAATTTTTTGGCCTCCATCTCTCTTCTTGTGTTCTTGAGTGAGCTTCCTCTTGTGTACACAGGGTGTATTTGGCACCACAGCTCAAGCAAGTCCCCCCACCACGCGATTCTTGACATGGTATCAGAGCTGCGCCACTAAGAGAGGCTGATTTCGAAGGCTGAAGTGAAGGAGAAGAAGCAAGATTCGAGCAAGCAAGCCATGGGTAAGAAGCTCTCCCATTCTTCCACTCTCTCTCTTGGATAGTGCATGTGGAGGCACCGGAAGCAGGGTCAAGCAAAAATCTCAAATTGCTGTGAGATTTGGTGTGTGAGCAGATCACTGTATATACACAGTTATTTTGGGCTTCTAAGTCCGTTTCAGGCCCCATTTTAGAGCCGCAAGGTTACGGACAACAGTTTCAGGGTACACTATGATTTTGGTTGTTTTGACTGAAAGTGGGTGCGCAGGTTATAGATTGCGAATCTGTAATTTTTTAGGTGTTTGCAGGAAGCAAACATAAGGTTTATCTGCAAATAGGTTGCAGATTACATGTATTGTTGAGCAATCAGTGAAAAAGGTTGCTTGATGTATTACTGTGCACGTGTTGTGGAAGATTGCAGAAGACTAGCTTGCTGTGTTATATCCTTGTTTGTGATAATGGCAGAGAATAGTGGAAATCCCATTATTGAGAAGCTCGACAAGAACAACTACCCTTCATGGAAGTTCCGTGTGACGAACTTCCTCATTGGAAAGGGCCTTTATGAGTTTGTCTCAGGTGAAGAAAAGGAGCCAGAGATGGGTATCCCTCCGACTGCAGATGAGTTAAAAGCATGGAAAGAGTGGAATGCGAAAGACAAAAAGGTGATGTACTGGTGATAATACTATGCTGGGATATATCAGGATGCAGAAACTTCACATGCAGCTTGGACAATTTTTGAGAGCATGTTTTCAGTAAATACAAAGGCACAAAAGATTCAACTCAAGAAAGAGTTGAATGCCTTGAAGAAAGGGAAAATGTCTATCAATGAGTATGTTTTAAGGTGAGGAGCACTGTAGATGCCTTAGCAGCAATTGACGCAATGCCGGATGATGATGATTTGGTTTCATCCACTCTGAGTGGTCTTAACAATGAGAAGGCATGGAAATCATTTGTTACTTCAGTATATGTACGGAAGTCATTTCCAGATTTTGATGAGCTGATCTCTCTCATGATTACTGAAGAGATCAATATGCAGGGTGATTCGTCTGAAAGAAATGGTGAATAGGTCCAAGCATTTTGCTCGAGTTCAGGAAGGGGACGTGGAAGATCCTCTTCGAGAGGCCGTGGTATGGGACGTGCTGGCGATAACCAGCAAAACAGGTTCAATCAACAGTTTGGTGAAATGCAGGTTTCTGGAGGCAGAGGAAACTTTAGAGGCAGGGGGAGCTTTAGAGGAAGAGGTGGATGGCAGTGTATTACATGTACCATCTATTACAAAGAACTTGGTTTCAGTCGGTCAGATGGTAGAGCAAGGGCTGCAAGTCAGATTTAATGCAAAGGGCTACTTTGTAGAAGACTTCAATGACAAGTGCAGGTTGGTTGCAAAGGGAAGTAGAGTTGGATGTATGTTTACTCTGGATGTTGGAATTCCTACTATGAATGCTGCTATGTATGCTAAAGAAAAAGGTGTTGTTGCAGATATTGAAATTTGGCACAAACGCATTGGACATGCAAATGTACAAAGGCTGAAATTAATGCAGTCCAGAGGATTGGTTACAGGGTTGCCTTCTTTTAGAGTTGCAGAATTGCATAAAGTCTATGAAGCATGCCAGTTTGGTAAGCAAGCAAGACAACCCTTCTCGCATGATAGAGAAGTGAGCAGAAATATGCTTGATGTACTACACACAAATGTTTAAGGGCCTACACAGAATGTATCTCTTGGTGGCAGCAAATACTTTGTCACATTTATTGATGACTGTTCAAGGAAGCTATGGGTATACTTCATGAAGGAAAAGAGCGATGTGTTTGAGCAATTCAAATCTTTTAAGGCAGTTGTTGAAATAGAAACAGGCTTAAAAGTGAAGTGCTTGAGATCAGATGGAGGGGGAGAGTACCTCTCTAATGAGTTCAGTGGCTTCTTGAGGACTCATGGGATAAAGAGGCAATTTACTTGTAGGTATACCCCACAGCAAAATGGTGTTGCAGAAAGAAAAAACAGGCATATTGCAGAAGTTGCACGGGCATTAATGGCTAAAAAGAATATGCACAAACATTTTTGGTCTGAGGCTATCCATATTGCTGTTTACATTATGAACAGAACTCCCACAACTGCAGTTCATGGGATGACTCCTAAAGAATGCTTTACTGGCAAGAAGCCTAATGTATCGCACTTGAAGGTATTTGGCTATGTTGCATATGTTCATATGCCAAATGAGCTACGAAAAAAGCTTGATCCAAAGGCTGAAAAATGTGTTTTTATTGGATACTCTTTAGAGCATAAAGGATATCACTGTTATAACCCTGTCACAAGTGAGTTCAGAGTGAGCAAGGATGTTATCTTTGATGAGATGGGAAGTTGGTATACACCTGCTGGTGATGTTTTGGATGATGATAATGATCAGGATAGCTATGTGCAGAAAGATAAACAAGAATCACGAAGTCTTAGTGGACCAAAAACATCATCTGGTACTACATCTACAGTGAGCCCTTGGTCTGGGAGGCTAAGGAGTAGCCCCATACCTTCAGGTGGATCTGTATGTGTTGCAGGGAAGGACAAAGGAAAGCAGAAAGTATTGGATGGTAATGATGCATCTACCAGTCATTTGGGATTTGATGGAGATTCTAGTGGTTCGAAGAGTTTGGATGATGAGCTTGGCATTCCTTCAGTTACCAGGATGCCAGGTGTACAGAGAGCTCATCGTAATGTAAAGGCTCCATTGAGTGATCCGGTGGTACATAGATCTAGCAAGGTCAGATACCCTATTAAAAGATTTGGTTTTGAAGGCTATGCAACTCACCACTATGCTTACATGGTGAAACTAGTTGAGAATGTTGAGCCCACTTGTTTTGAGGATGCTGTTGGTCATGCTCATTGGGATGCAGCAATGGATGAGAAGATGGCTGCATTAGAGGCCAACAAGACTTGGGATTTGGTACCCTTGCCTAAGGGTAAGAAAGCTATTGGCTGTAAGTGGATTTACAAAGTCAAGCATAATGCAGATGGCTCCATTAGCAAGTATAAGGCTAGACTGGTTGCAAAAGGCTATGCTCAAACATATGGCATAGATTATGAAGAGACATTCAGTCTAGTTGCTAGGATGGCAACTGTTAGGTGTGTGATTGCCTTGGCAGCAGTCAAAGGTTGGAGTTTGCAGCAAATGGATGTTAAGAATGCCTTCTTGCATGGTGAATTGTAAGAAGAAGTGTATATGGAGCAACCAGTAGGTTATGAGGATTTAGAGCATCCTACATATGTGTGTAGGTTAAAGAAGGCGCTCTATGGGCTGAAATAAGCACCTAGAGCATGGTCTGATAAGATTGGAGAGTATCTTGTCAATATTGGATTTTGTATCTCTGATGTTGATCACTCACTTTATGTGAGAAAGGGAGATGCAGATTTGGTCATCATAGTCATCTATGTGGATGACTTGATTATTACAGGTGACAGTGACAATGGGATTACTGAAGTTAAGAACTTCTTGAAGAAGAAGTTTGAGATGAAAGATTTGGGTGAGCTGAGATACTTCCTTGGTATTGAGGTGATCAGATGTGATGATGGTATATGGCTGTCCCAAAGGCAGTATGGCTTGGATATGTTATCCAAGTATGGTATGACAACATGTAAGCCTCTTTCAATACCATTGGAGCAAAAAGTGAAGTTGAGTGTTGATGTTGGGGATGAGATAGAAGACCCTACTATGTTCGGGAGGATAGTAGGGATTTTGATTTACATGACTATCACAAGGCCAGACTTGAGCTATGTTGTTGGCCTTGTTAGTCAGTTTATGCAGATGCCTAGAAAGCCTCATTTGGATGCAGTTAGACGTATATTGAGGTATGTGAAGTCCACTTTACATTATGGAATTTTTTATGAGGCAGGTAAGGATGTACAGGTCTTTGGATACACAAATGCAGATTGGGCTGGTAGCATGTCGAACAGAAGATCTACAAGTGGATTCATGTTTTTCATTGGTAGTGCAACAGTTACATGGAGCATCAAAAAAAGCAACCTACAGTTGCCTTATCGAGTGCAGAGGCTGAGTATAGAGGTGTTGCTATGGTAGCTGAGGTGGTATGGCTGCAAAAGTTATTAGGTGATTTAGACAATGTGCAGGGAGATGGTCCAGTTTTCATTCATTGTGACAACATGAGCAGCATACAGCTAGCTAGGAATCCAGTGTTCCATGCTAGGACAAAACACATTGAGGTGCACTACCACTTTTTGAGAGAGAAGGTACTTGCAGGAGAGACTGACTTGGTATATGTCAGCACACAAGATCAGATAGCTGACATTTTCACAAAGGCATTGGGTGCAGAGAAGCTTCGAAAGTTCCGAAGCTTACTTGGAGTTGTAGAGATAGAATTGAGCTTGAGGGGGAGTGTTGATATGGCAAGCTCAACACATGCGGACATTGATGATGGACCGCCTGGCTAGATGGGTCCACACGTCTACACTTAGTACGTCGGTGGTCATTATGACTCTCACATGGGCACTGACTCATTACTTATTATATTCAGGTTGTTACACCTATTTACAGCTGGCATATGTAAAGCACCAGTCGACTAATGTAGTCGGTTATGCATTGTTTGACTTAGTAGGCCACTTTCCTTTATGTTGTATCTTATCTATACTTTGTGTACATTGTATAGTGTGTGGAAGAAGAAGAAGAAATCAGCAAGAAAACGTTTTGGCCTCCATCTCTCTTCTTGTGTTCTTGAGTGAGCTTCCTCTTGTGTACACAGGGCGTGTTTGGCACCGCAACTCAAGCAAGTCCCCCCACCACACGATTCTTGACAGTACCTTTATAGATCTTCCAGGAGCTTGCACTAGGTGCCAAGGCAATCGAATGGGCAAAATTATACCTTACGTTGAACATCCATATTTAGAGCAGCATTACCACCAAGGTTGAGTGATCTGGTGGAGTAAGGGTTATCGTATTACTGAGTGGGAAGATCAATCTTTTACTTGGGATATTAAGGTCTACTACCACCATTGTCATAGGGTTCTTCTTAGCGTCCCTATTGAGTTCAGTGTGAGGAAGAAGGGATTGTACCTATCTTGCATCCTCTCTCTTGACTCGTTACTTTGACTACCATAAGTACAAGTAGGCTAATCGGTATGGCATGGCCTATCAATGAAGTATGGGTCTATACCTTGTATTTTGAAGGAGCTTTACAAGAGGGCCCACTAAGCATGTGAGTATCGGTATGGTTATCAAAGAACCCTAACGTAGAGATGTTATGAAAATGGGAGTTTACTTAGGCACCAATTTTACTAATAATTTGACAATGTACAAGGCCTTAATCATGGGGAACTCAATATAGCTCAATATAGTGGTATCCACCATTTATTGGTAAAAGGCAACTCGCTCTTTGTGATCAATCAATTAAACAGGACTTATAGTGTGAGGGATCCCATTCTGAGTGGATGTATCATCATACAACTTTGGACATACTTCATATTTTTGAGATAGTGACATGTCAACTCGTTCATTGTCATCCATGGAACCACTTTGCGGATTCATTGGTAAATTATGCCTTTGTTGAGGATGTATTTCTTAATTGTGGTCCTGAGGGGTTATTAGAATCGCCTGATTTTATTAGCCCAAGACTATTGTGGGGACCGCTTGTTGTTAACATGTCCTGTTATGGTCACCGATGGTTAGTATGGGTGATGAGTCAAGTAGCAATTGACCATCTTCCTCTTCTTTCATGGACGCATAAGATCGTTAAATGACATATTCATAGGACACCCCCTTGCTATTTATGCAGAGGGGGGTTATCTAATAATTTGATGCATTTAAGTATAGGGCCCAAGTAGTCCATCCCTTGGTTTTGTGCTATGTTTTGGTATGATTTATTTTCAGCCATAAGATGCTATATGGTGTACTTTATATTTTTGTTTTCATAAGGCCAAGAAGACTGGTTATTTTCAGTCATAAGATTCTATATGGTGTACTTTATCGTAAGGCCAAGAAGGCTAGCTATTTTCTAGTGTACTGGTTGATTTCATAGGGCCAAGAGGACCATGTATTTGTTTGATGCAGATGCAGTTAATGGTTCCTTGCTTTAGTGATGTACTAAAAAAATTCGATGGAGTATCTAAAGCAAGCCTCTTGTTGCACCAAAGCTTCTTGTGGCCAAGTCTATGTGATGTCCTTCCTTTATGAGTTTTTTCCCTTTGTGCTATATATGTATATGTATATATATATGTATATGTATATGTGGAAAATTTTCTTCTTTTGGGGATCGGCAAGTCAAGGCATGAAGTCCCAAAGTTTAGGTTAGCTGGGTCAAGTCGTAGCAGTTGTATGCTACCCCCTATAAAGGCATTGTTAGGCATTTAGAGAGCTGTTTTTTAGAGTAGTCCTTAGTGGCCTTGTCTTGCTAGCCTACTAGGCAACTATTCCTAGGAGTTTCTATTAGTTGTGAGGTAGATAGAGAAGCATACCAAATAAAAGGAAAAGAAGAACCAATGGTTATACTTGAACAACCTATATAAAATATAGAGGTGTGTAAAAAGGGGTTTTAACCCTTGAATAAGAGGAAAAAAAAAGAAAATAAGGAAAAATTCCAAGAACAGATACTCATTGCCTTGTGAAGGCCTAGTAGGTTCTTGGGGATGAATTACACCCCTGATGCCTTGTCTTCCTAGGGGTGGCATTAAGCCCGAAAGAAAAATAAATAAAGATGGTTGGAGTGAAAATAAAAGTGAGCAAAAGAAAAGGATTTAGTGTTGCCTTTTGAGACCTTGGTACATTCTTGGGTATCGAGCCAAGACTTGGGACTAATGCCCTATTCTTCTTAGGTCAGTCAGGCATAGTTTTTTTGTGCCCCTTCTATTTGCATCATGATGGCTTTTCGTGCCGGGAAATTTTGTCAAGGATGGAGAGCAAGACTCTGATCTACGTGCACAGAGGCTCCAATTTGATTGCATGCACACGAGAATTAATACATAGAATGGAATTCTTTGATTTGAGTCTTTCTCTCTCCTCTTTGCACCTTGTTCCCATGGCTATTCTATGTGAGAGAGGGGGTAGACTGAGATGAAAGATTTTTGGACATGTGACGATGCTGAAGTGTTATGGAGTGTAGATTGAAGGAGGAGGCTATGTCAGCGGTGGCCACACAGAAGAGCATTAGTGGCTTCCTGACTTTGAAATGCATATGGATTTGTATAAAATTAATTATGTAAGTCCTTGATTTCGACATTTTATGATGATTATTTTGTGCATATTATAAGAAATGATTGGATATGATTTTCATTGCTTGAAAAATCAAAATTATCAATTGGTTCTTACTGTTCGTATAATAGAAATGAAAATCGAGAAAATCCACAATGTAGGAATTGCGGGATTTTGGGAGAATTGAGGATTTTATGAGTTTTCATGGTTCTATAGTGTTCATATGGAGTCATATGGAATATAATGATGGTTCTTAATTTATAAAAGCTTTGTTGTCTAAAATTTTTAGATAAATCAAGAAAAATGAGAAAAAATAGATTTTACGCATGAAAAAATTATAAAAAATTATGAATATGTTTGTGAATGTACAATAGGGCTAGGACATGAGGTTTAGCCTTAGATTATCTCCAATTTTTATGCTATAATGTGTATTTATTACTTTTTACATACGAAAAATACATAAAAATGCTCTTTATACCTACCACAATAAGCAAACTCTTAAATGGTAGGGAGAAGGGAACTGTGGAAAGTTGAATACTATTTGAATACTAATTTTATGCATATCTTGACACATAGGACTTATTTGATTTAAAATTTAAAAATGGCAGTAAGACAGAATTATTTTGATACTACCTTAGCAACGACACACTACTTAGAGTGAAGTCATGAAAAGAATTGTTTGTACACATCCTCATTGTTTGATCTATAAGTTTACTTGTTTGTGCACTGTATGTCATTCACTTTGCATCCACATTTTTATACATGATATCGAGAGACTTATCTCCTGGATGCATAGCTTTTGTCTTTGAGCAATTGACCCACGTTGAGTGTGAGGTTCCCTAAGCCATAGGTCTAGTTAAATCATTTCCTTTGGGATCTGATATGGTAAGGATTGAATTATCTCTTGGAATGTTTTATTAAAAGAGAGAACTATGTTCCGTATGTGCTTTATGTTGAAATGACACATCATGGAGCTAATCCCTGGGGTGTAGAAGAGTCGTAATGGGGCCACAGTGATAAGCTGGGGGATGGTCCCTTTGTTTGTGCTACAAGATACTAGGCACCATTATGTTTGGATACTCTGATTGCTTGGATTCACGGAGGGCAACACATTGGACTACAATTTAGAAATAGAATCTCTAAATACATTGTTTGATTAAATCAGCCCATAGTGGTTATACGCTCCTGGCTATGACATTTTGGGGTTGTTTAGGTGAGTTTAGGAGGCTTCACTAGAGCCCTAGAGTCAGTGTTGGGCCCATTTTTTGGACCCAACAAGTACAATTGATGCTCTCATATTTTCATTTTACACCTGAATAAAGAGGTTGAAGATCAGTCCAAGAGTTCAACTGATCATCATCTATGAAAGTTCTTGAGTACTACAAGGATTTATTTAAAGTACCTACTTTATTACCTCATAAGAGAGTAGTGGATTAAACTATAGATTTGGAGCCACACAAAGCCAGTCATAAGCCACCCTACCAGTTTTCTAAATGTGAGCACAAAGAAGTTGCTAAGAAAATAAAGGAGCTTCTGGAGATGGCATTCATTGAGCCTAGTTCTTCACTATATGCCTCTCTAGTTTTATTAGTGAAGAAGAAAGATGGATCCTTCAAGATGTGTATTGATTATAGGGATCTAAATAAGATCAACCACTAGGAGAATTTGAAATGTGAGCTCCACGCTACCATGATGGACTCATGCTCCAAACTGCACCTCTACTCGACAAGCCATATGAGCTAGACTCTAAGGCTAAGTCCACCCCTCCTCCCACCCAACCACCAACCACTATGGCCTCGTCCACTCCTCCTCAATAGCAAGGCGAGAGTGCCCCCACTATCTCCACTCCAACACACTCTGCCTTTAGCTTGATGGCCAAATTCAAGCTCATCACCCTAAGAGTGGCCACCCTTTTCCTATATCACGAAGTACCTTAGGAGCAACAAGGAAGCTTCACCCAAGGCCTTGATCCTAGACCTCTTTGACTTCTCCACTGGCACAACCTTTGTAGATCCAAAGTGTTATATAATGGTAGCACAGTGCCAAGCACTAGAGCAATAGAATGTTGAGGCAGAGGAGCAGATCCAAATCCTGTAGTAGACTGACTATCTTGGAATTGAACCATGACTAGAAGACCGAATTTGACCTCCTTTTGTGGCACATCCTAAAGGAACAATGGGTCAGAGTAGCCCAAAGGCTAGCATTCTTTAGCTTGGGCACTTGACTCTCACCCTTTTCCAAAGTGCCACCAACTTGCTTGCCTCCATCCCAAGCTCCGATCAAGCAAGAGTCATGATTTGATCAAGGGGACAGATCCCCAAATCCTAATGATCCAAGCTAGGGTCAGAGGGAGACGGAGATCTTAACCCTAAAAATCCACTCTCTGAAAATCCATTTTCTTGCATTCAACAAATAATGAAGTTATCCAATCATTAATGCTCAACTCAGGGCTCAAGTGATCAAATCCAAATCCCTTGCCATCAAGTGATGGCATCGCATTCATTCTCTCCTTAGTGTTGAGACCATGCACAAGCACAAGATGGATGGCATGTAGGCTCGCGTGGCTTGAGTGACCTTTGAGGGGGACCAATTCCAACAACAAATCTGGCTTGGTTTAATCTACCTGGAGAAGCTCCAAGCCAAAGCTCATCTTCCACAACACACTGCAGCTGCCACTATGCGCCCGCATGGACCTTTGGCTCCAATAGTGCCACCTCTAGTACAACCCTCGCCCTCCATTGCAGCCATACCCATCCCTACTATAGGGCCCCACCAAACCCATTTTCCTACTCGTAATCTTACCCCCCTCCAACCCCCAATCCTACCCATTCCCTAGGGTTTGGTCCCTCTCGCTTTGATTTTGGACCAGGATTAGATTCAGTAGGATGATGCACTTGACACTGAGGATGAAGGCAACATCAATGGAGTAACACTATGGGTTTGAACCCACCATGTGTGCCACTGTTAAGGGTAGCGGCGGAATTAAACAAAGAAGCTACCAACAATGCATTGAAGAGTGGATGAGAACAAAGAAGTAATGGCAATCTAGCGCGGCACATGGGCATAGGGAATGTCATATCGCCTAACATGGCACATGGGCAATGAGAAGGCCTTGCTACAAGTAGTAACCTATATAACAAGAGGAAGCAAAGCTTAGTTTATTGTTATTGTTCAAGCATACTCATTGTCCTAGAGGCCAAGTAGTAGGAGATCTTCTTGCTCTATGCCATATCCTTCCTGAGTCTTTCTTCCCATCTTCTTTGACTAGCATCCTTAGTATACTCTATTAGTAGAGCTATATTGTATTATCTCCAGTCATTGTATTTGATAGTAGTAGTGCCTTAGTCCTTGTATCCATTACTATTTCACTCTTGTATTTTGCAGAATTATGTTGCAATCTTTTGGTCCCTGGCTAATGTAGTGACTTTGATTTCAGCAATACACTCTGGATTGAGTCTTGATTACTTTTTGTGCTTGCTTCATATGTTGTGATTATGTCTTGCTCTTCGACCAAGCTTCGAATGTTAAAAGTGATGTAAGTGTTAGTTTTGAGTGCGTCTATCATCATTTCTATGGTGGTTTGTAGAAGAAAACCAACAATGGTCAAAAAATTTCACAAAAAAACATGTGGGTCAAAAGCTATGGTCGTTTCATTGACAAGTAGTCATATTAGATGTGATTTACTATTTTAACTTGGATCAATCCCTACCTCTTTCCAACCGTTAATTTCAGTATATGCCTTACTCTCACATTATAAGCTTTGTTTAGAACCAATAACCAAAGGGATTGGAGAAGTACAAATCAAGATAACACCCATTTATTGACATACAATCCTTTACTACTACACCTATTCCAATCGCAAGAAGCAAGAAGAAGGAGCAAGTCCTTGAGAATATGAAATGAGGATTTAGCTGACGATCCACTATATAGAGGTTAATTTATCCATGAGGGCAACAAACAAAGGGAAAAATGTTATAGGCAATAGTAACACAAGTGATGAGACATTGGCTAAGAGACCCTCAAATTTTAAAACCTATGGTTGAAGCTAATATATACCATGATTCAAATGAGTACAAATAATTTTCACAAAGGATTGACAATATGAATGAAGGTATCATCCAACTAAATCATATGATAGATGATAAGTTTGGTCAAATGCCTACCCATTTTGAAAAGTTTGGACATCACAATTATATCCTAGATGCAAACTTTGATCAAATGATTACCATACTCAATAACTTGGGCAGTAAATAGCAAGATAATCAATCTTCTAATGATAATGGTGTACCACTCCTAAATGATAGTACAAAGTCTAAAGCAATAAATCAATTTGTACGTTCATCTTGTAATTCTGATATCTTGTATCCATATCTATGGTCCTAGGTTGTGGGATCCTTCATAACTTATCGATTCATGTTGTATATAACTACATTCTCGAGTTATGAGATTTTTCGTATCTTGTTAAGTTATCATTGCACCTTGTGCCCCTATGTGGGAATATCTTGTAATCAAAATTCTTGTAACAAATATTGCATCTAGTCTAGTCTCTCAAGCATAGTCTAGTACTCCCATAATAGGTTAGCAAGACTACTTTCTAGCCCTATTGAGCACCATGGAGGTGATGTGAGGTGCCTTCTCCAACAGGCCCAAAGGAGTCCCCTTAGTAGTCAACTGAAATTCATATACATGCACACCACCATCCAGTCTCCCCATGGGAAACCTAGGACTTAGTCGAACATGGGAATCTCAGTTCTACTTCATAGGGAAAGCGTGGACAAGTCACCCCTCTAATAGCAATCTAACGCCCACCTAAGAAAGACCACTTTGTAATTAATCAAATGAAAGAGTGAGGTTAACACCACACTTGGTTCAAAGAGAGTGAGAGACAGGGGAGAGTGTAACTCAATCCCCCTACCCATAAGGTAAAATCTTAGCTCCAGCCCCCTAAAATGATGTTAAACCTAGTAACTAATCCTATCAATTTTGGGAGGCTCACGATTTAATCAGCTTTATCTAGTGTTGCAAAGTAACACGACTTATTGGGTCCACCCAGCCATAGGCGTTCGATCTTCAAGATCGAAGCCTCCCACTTTCCTCGATTGGGTTTGCTTTAGTTTTCTAATTAGCAAAGCATACTAGCACGATGTTTGGACACATAAAAAATAGCTTCATTTTATTACTTTGTTAAACTGGATTCATTAAACTCATTCTTTAACACATAACAAACGATTCAGAAATCATATACTTTATTTCATAATAACAAGCAAAACCATCACTCCGCAAAGTGGTACAAAATCATCTTTCCACATAAATACACCATCCAGTCTACAGTAGGACCTTCCAATCCCTCAAGATTGGGTTGTATGTGATCGCATTCCGTCCATGGTCAATAGGGAATTTATTGTCTCAAAGGCCCTCTAAGCTTCCCTGAGTCTCAGGAGTTGTCCTACATAGTAGGGACACTTATCACTCGACCCTTTGCCCTCTCAAGTGCTCGAGTGATCAAAAACCAAACACTTACCTCCCTCGGGAACATAGAACCTCCACCCACATGTGAGTTTTTCCACACTCCGCGGAGTGTTAGGGAGTATTGGGTTGGGGACCCCAATGTCCCGAACCACCACAATCCACAACTTGTTCGGTTGTGCAAGCACGAAATCATAAGAGACATAATTCATCATTCACAAATCCAAAAGTAGTCATAACCATAAAACATTTTTAACACACTTGTCAATGTATGCGATGCATAGAATCTATCCCCTTCATCAATTTCCCTATTCTTTCCTAAAAAGAAATTGGTAATATTGGCATGTTTTTGTAAGCTTAAGTACATTATAACTAATTGTAATCTATGTAACAGACTTATCCTATGGGCTTTTCTAGCAATAGAAAAATTAGGAAGTTGTAGAGTTAATAGCTTAAAAGTAACATTTTTCTCATGTACTAAACCTAATTATCTCTGTTCGGCCATCCATCGTGATTATGGGTTATGGCCGCAACCTCAGTTTGTTATGGAATAACCGGTGCTTCGGATTGAATGGATTCGCAGATAACTTCCCATTAGGAGAAATATGGACTCTCTTTTTTGCCCCTTAAGGGGTTTCTCTCACCTCTCTCTCTCTACAAAGAGATTCCAAAATAATATTATAATAAGAGATCTTCTACAATCAAGCAAATCTCGTATTTGTATTTTCAATAGATTTCACCTATTATTTTATTCTCAAACTGTAGGATAATGTCACTTTTTCTCAAAATCCTCATAACTAAAAAAATACAATTCTATTTTTTGTAAAAACAAAGCCAATCATTAATATACGACTCTTTAATGCCCTCATGACTTTTCAACATGAAAATATATTAGAATCATTCTCATTCTTGCTTCTTAAAAGGGCGAAAGTTAAAAAATGATATAAAATGACGTACACATCATATTTTAAGATTATTTTTTATCTAGAGACACATTTTTGACTCGAGAGTTTCATTGTAAATTTTTATCATTTTTGAACAAGTATATGCCTATTTCTGGGCATTTGTTCATTCCCTCTCAAAGCTCTAGTTTTGTCCGAAATTTTGTGTACTCTTCTCCTTCCCTCCAGAATATGGTTTCTTGCATACAAATTCTTCTGAAGCAATACTCAATACTTTCTACAACACTCTCTACCCTGCTACAAGCAATCTTAGGAGTGGTTTTGATAGCATTTGCTGAAATCAAATAATCTCTATCTACAACACTCTCTACCCTGCTACAAGCAATCTCCCTCTTCAGTACTATCCTATAAGATATCTTCCTCTTCAACACTCTATACTACAAGCAATCAAGTCATAATGGAGGTATCTTTTTTTTTTAAATCTCTGTGATGTTATTATTCTTCATAGTTGTTGTTTAATCCTTAAGTGTCTATTCATAGAGAGAGAGAGAGAGAGAGAGAAAGAGGGAGAAGGGGGGGAAAGAGAGAGGACTATGCGAGATGAACTAAGAAAATAAGTGATAGAGTGACAAAGAGAAAATTAGGGTAGAAGATAAGATGATGTTATTGTTCTCCACTAGCCAAGCTTTTGTATAAATGTGCTTAAATATCTTTGATCACCTAGATAGATTAGCAATTCTCTTACAAAAGTTAAGGTTTAGGGATGGTGATGCCAATACATCTAAAGAAAGTTGTTAAATTTCATAGGTCCATGGTGGAGGCACGGACTACAAACAGTATAACACACTACATGGTTAGTATTGTCACCATTAGAAAAAAATATCATCATTTTGAATTAGTTTGTGTTTCTAATCTCTCTTCTTATGCAACATATACTTGAAGCACATGGTCCATACTTTGCAGATCAAGGAAGTTTGGTAGTATGGTCAACTCAAGGCATGGAACAATCTCATTGGAAAGCTCGTTGTGCTTTTCAATGTTTTTTAATTTTAAAGTTTATTTACACCACAATAAGTTTAAAAGTTTCGTACTTAAGTCAAGTCTATCCTTTCATTTTTTCCCATTACTCTTCACTCTACCCTCCACCTTTCTATCCTTCATTATCACAACCATGGCACGTTCCAAGCTTCCTATCAAGAAGGTGCTTGCAAGAGCAAGAGCTCAACACTCTTCCAAATCTAGTGAGCATACTGTGAGTGAAAAAGGTCCCTTTGGTGGTGGCTGACAATAGTGACCCTAGTACAGCTAATAATGGTAGTGCTACTATGTCCAACAATGGTGGCCCTAGTGTGGTCAATAATGATGGTTTGCCATTTTCTAGAAATGGTGGTCCACGTGCTCCAGTTTCTTCACCTCCCACTACTTCTCCAGATGATAATACGCGTCCTCCAACACATAAGAAGTGAAGATGGAGACCATGCACAGTTGTGCTACGTGATATAAGGAAATTCTAGAAGAGTGTCAACTTGATTATTCCTAAGGCCCCATTCTCTAGGTTGGTACAAGAAATACTGCAAGATCTGTAGTTAGGGCATCATCACAAGTTCTTTTCAAGAACGAGGCAAGGAATGTGGGACGATGGTCAAGCCAAGCCTTGCTTGCTCTCCAAGAAGTAGTTGAAAGTTACTTGATTGATCTAATGGGTGATTATCAAGTTTTAGCCATTCATGCATGACGTATCACTATTAAGCCCATAGATATGGTTCTTGTTCGTAGGATCCGCAACAACAAGGATGCATTTAATCTTAATGTCAACAATATGCTTTGAGAAGCTACCTTGTAATTGGATCTATGTTTTTAGCTCAAGTTTGGTTGTAGATTATAAGGAGGTTAGTTTTGGTTTATCTTTCCAATAGACCTTCAAGTATTTGATAGTAGTGGTCTACAAAATGAGCTAAATTTTTCCTAGCTCTAGTTGTACTTGGTGCAATGCACTATCTACCATGTATTTCATGGTTTCGTAATGACAAATCTTATATTTGATATTCTATTTTGCCATGATTTGCATTGTGCGTATTTCCAAGTTTCTAATTTTGAAAGTAGTTTTGTTAAGGATAAATTCAATGCGCAATCACACACACATCAGTGATCAGTTATACATGGGCCGATGTACTATATCTTTACTGTATTTAGAGATTTGGCAACACTATATCCGATATGCAATATTCCATTTGACCCATGACTTATTTTTTGTGAATTTTTAAGTTTCTAATATTTCACGTAATTTGGTTGACAACACAATTAATATGCAGTTGTGTACACTCGGTGTAATGGTGAGTTTTTCTGTTATCAGTGAAGTATAATTCAGTTAATGCATTTTCAAAAAATGATTGAACCATCCATTTTATAAATAGAAATCTGGTGAAACTTCACCCACATGCCAGGCATCATAAAAACTCATGGATATTAAAAAATTGGCCCCATTAGAAGTCTATAGAATACCTGTCCGGAGGCTCACATTTGGGGCCTTGAATCTGGAGATTCAGGGCCATAGAAACCAGCCTCTACTAGAGAATAAGTAGAGGAGCTTCGAACATCGAAGCAACACTATTTTCTCCAAGCTAGAGTTTGTTGGGATGGTCTTGAAGGGCCCAGCCTTTGTTAGTTGTTAGAAGAGGAGAGAGAGGTAGGGTTGAGCACGAACTGAACCATTCAGGTTCCACACTCTTCTTCTCATTATTCCATCATAGAGTAAAACACACATACAAGAGTAACATAGAGTAAGTGACCCGCTGACTAGACAGACTAACCATAGTCAGGTCACCGACTAGCTAACCGACTTATTTAATGTAGTCACAAGCAGGAGACAGTTGTACACTAGCTGTCATGTCGGTAGTACATAAAGACAGTCGCACACTACACAGGGAGCTTGACTTCTAACACTCCCCCTCAAGCTCAAGACAGCATCTGCACACCAAGTAGCTGTCTAAAACCACAAAACTTATCTTTACCCAGAGACTTGGTAAAGATATCTGCTACCTGCTCATCAGTCCTCACATGCATAAGATCAACCTTTCCTGCAAGGACCATCTCACGAATAAAGTGGTAGTGTACCTCTATGTGTTTTATCCTGGCATGGTAAACTGGATTCATGGCCAGGAGTACACTACTCAGATTATCACATAACAGTTTCACTGGAGCATCAACCTGAATATCCAAGTCAGCCATAAGCTTGAGCAACCAAGCAATCTCAATGCTGCCAATGCAGCCCCCTGTACTCTGCCTCAGTACTAGATAAAGCAACCGTAGGCTGCTTCTTGCTGCTCCAACTGATCATGCCGCTACCAAAGCCAAAGGCATAGCCACTCATAGATTGTCTGTCAGTTGAGCATCCTGCCCAATCTGCATCTGTATATCCAATCAGTGTCAAGGGCTTATCTCTGACATAGAACAGCCCATAGTCTACAGTGGACTTAACATACCTCATGATGCGTCTAACTGCATCCAAGTGCGGCTTTCTCGCCTTCTGCATAAACTGGCTTATCAGCCCTACTGCATAGCTCAAGTCAGGCCTAGTGATGGTCAAGTAAATCAGACTGCCGACCATCTGCCTGTACATAGTCACATCTTCTACTTCAGCCCCAGTGTTCATGTCTAGCTTTACATTCTGGTCCAGAGGTGTATCCAGTGGTTTGCATTCAGCCATGCCATACTTCTTAAGCATTTCCATGGCATAGTGCTTTTGCATCAGCCATAAGCCATTGTCAGCTGGTACAACCTCAATACCCAAGAAATACTTCAGATCTCCCAGATCTTTCATGTCAAATTCAGATTTTAGCATCTTCATAGCATGCTGAATTTCCATGTCATCATCTCCAGTGATTATCAGGCCATCAACATATATGACCAGCACTACCAAGCCACTGTCAGTCTTCTTTGTAAACAGGCTGTGATCAGCCCTACCGACAACAAATCCAAGACTCTGCAAGTAACTACTGATCCTAGAATGCCAGGCTCTCGGAGCCTGCTTCAGCCCATACAGTGCCTTTTTAAGCCTGCATACATAATGCTGAAAATCAGGGTGCACATACCCTTCCGGCTGAACCATATAGACATCCTCTGCTAGGTCACCATTAAGAAATGCATTCTTAACATCCATCTGCTGTAATTTCCAGCCTTTAGCAGCAGCCAAGGCAATAACAGTTCGTATGGTTGCCATTTTTGCAACCGGGCTGAATGTTTCATCATAATCCAAGCCATACTGTTGCGCATATCCTTTAGTGACCAGCCTTGCTTTGTACCTTTCCACACTGCCATCAGACTTACATTTGATTTTATAAACCCATTTGCAACCAACAGGCTTTTTCCCTTCAAGCAGTGGTACCAAATCCCAAGTCTGATTTTCAGCCAAGGCTTTCATCTCTTCGTCCATAGCCATGCACCAATTTTCATCATTTGCTGCTTCAGCATAAGTACCTGGTTCTTTGATCTCTATCACTTTTGTCATGTACGCATAATGCTTTGCAGAGTAGCCACTGTATGTCAACCTGTCAACAGGGTATCTAACCCTCTGTGAGCGTCTAAGCTGTGGTGCACTACTCGATTCACCTCTCTCATGAGGCAGAATGTACCTGTTCTGCCTCATGCCAGGCGTATAGACAGTCGGAATACCAAGTTCGCTGTCTAAAGTATCACTAGACTCATAGCCCAAAGTCATTCTGCTAGGTGTCATCATACCATCCTCAATAACTTTCTCTTTTCCTTTGCTGTCCAAGACATCATGTCTCCCCCTCACTGACATACCCGTGTCAGTGGACGGTGAGCTCCTCAATCTCCCTGTCCATGGGGATACTGTCTGACTGATAGGTCCTGACATAGCAGTGCTCTGCTACATATCAACTGTAGAGACAGAAGTGGAAGGCATATCGGATGGCACTGCAACTGGTGATATATACCAAGAGCCCAACTCATCAAAGATGACATCCCTGCTTACCAAAGTCTCTCTGGTAGAGGGATCATAACATTTGGATGCCTTCTTCTCCTGCGAGTATCCAATGAACACACTCTTATGCGCTTTGGGATCCAGCTTTTTCCTTTTCTCATCTGGAATGTGCACATAAGCAAGACAGCCAAAGACCTTCATGTGTCTTACATCCGGCTTATAGCCATAGAGCCTCTCAAAGGGTGTCATGTCATGAATGCCTGCAGTGGGAGTCCTGTTCAGAATATATGCGGCTGTCACAACAGCCTCCGCCCAATAGTAAAGCGGCATATGCTTCTCATTCATCATGGCCCTAGCAGCTTCCATCAGAACCCTATTCTTCCTTTCAGCTACTTTGTTTTGCTGCGGAGTGTAGCTGCAGGTTAGCTGCCTACGAATGCCATTTTCAGCCAAAAAATCAGCAAATTCATTGGAGACATACTCCCCACCGCTATCAGATCTCAAGCAAGAGATGTAACACTCAAATTCCTTCTCAACCTGTGCTTTAAATTTCTGAAAAACAGCAAGGACCTCATCTTTTGTTTTCAATATGTAAAGCCAGGTATATCGACTGTAGTCATCAATGAAAGATACATAGTATCTGGAACCCCCCATAGATGCATTATGAGCTGGTCCCCAAACATCAGAGTGCACTAATTGCAGTGGTCGTGTACTCTGTCTTACATGCCTAACAAACGGCAATCGTGACTGCTTACCAAACTGGCAAGCCTCGCATACATGACCAATATCTGAATATTGGAATCTAGGTAACCCTGTTACCAGCTGCTTCTTCTGCATGGTCTGCAGCCTCTGCAAATTGACATGCCCCACTCTCTTGTGCCAAATCTCTAAGTCCTTGATAGTGCCAGAACCGTGGGCAAACATAGCGGAGTTCAGCTCTGGCAGTGTAGCATCAAGAGTAAACATTCTTCCATTTCTATGGCCTTTCGCGATCAACTTGCATCCATTGCCAAACTCTTCAATAAAGCAGCCATGCTTATTGAAGCGAACCTGCAAGTTTTGCTCTGTCATTTGGCCCACAGACAATAGGTTCTTCGTAATCGAAGGGACATGCAAAACATCATGAAGATTCTTCTTCTTGCCATCATGTACAACCAGAGGCACTTTGCCTTTATGCTCAATGCTATGCTGCGTGTCATCACCTGTGCATACATAGCCATGCTTTTCAGCCACCATATCCGTGAACCAATCACCATGAGGGGTCATGTGATTCGACGCCCCCGAGTCAATGTACCACACTGTATCATCAGATGATTTTTCAACAGCCTTATCTTTGACATATTGCATGGCAAACAGTCTATCACCAGAGTCATCTGTCTGACTGGACGTAGCATAATGTCCATCCTGCTTGCCCTTCTGATTTCCCTACTTCTTCCAGCAATCCTTTGCAATATGCCCATACTTTCCACAGTAGTGACAATCCTTATCTTTATTTGGATTGTCTGACTGACGCTGCTGCAGCCATGAGCCTCTGCCACGGGAGTTAGATCTCCCCTTGCCTCGAAAGTTGCCACTACCTCTTGCATTTGATGACTGCTGATTGCTATTACTATAGGATGCATTCTGCTGGCCTCCTCTGCTAGATCCATAGCCTCTACCACGGCTGCCATGACCACGCTGATTCGAATAAAAAACTGCATCCTTATTCTTTGAGCTGCTTGACCCTGTAGCTAAGCCAAGCTTCACCTCTGCATGAATCAATAACGCAACCAGCTCATTAAAATCAGGCATCTCAGCCCGCACAGATACTGAAGTGTCAAAAGACTTGTACTCCAGACCCAAGCCATTTAAGGTCACTGCAACCATATCCTCATCTTCTACCTGTGAGCCAATAGATGCGAGCTGATCTGCTAAGGTTTTAATCTCCGTGACATAGTCCTGTATGGATCTGTTCTTCCTCTCTATGTTGTTGAATTTTTGCTTCAGTTGTATCTTCCTGGCACTCGTAGTTGTGCCATAGTACCTGACCAATATATTCCATGCATATGCTAGGGATTTACAGTTCATGATCTGCATCACCATAGCATCCGAGATACATAATGACAGCCAATGTAACACTCTGCGAGCTCTTTCTGTCCAGGCTCGATGCGCTCATCTTTGATCAGCTGTAGGATTCCTATCTGGAACTTCAGGTTCAGCCTCAACACCTGTCACTAAGTCCCAGTATCCTTTGCCTATTAGAAAGTTCTCCATGCGGAACTTCCATATTGCATAATTGTTGCTATCAAGCTTTTCTCCCACAATCTGGGTTACATTATCAGTTCTATCAGCATTTGCCATGTTGCAGACTTTGCCTGACTATCTGCAAACCAAGATCTTCTTAACAATTCAACTTCAGCCCGGAACTGTTTATGACAGTTTTCTGCAATTAATTGCAGAAAAAAACCAGTAAATTTCAGTCAAATATCAGCCCAAACAAAGTCACAATCGGTTGATCCAACTAATAAAGACAACTGCCAATACATATGCCTGATGTTCGGTTCAGATTTAACTCCTGCAGATCCACTGCCAGGGTCCAAAAGCATGCAGTCCAAACCTGTAAACTGCAATTACAGCAGCCTTTCCAAAGTCAAACTCCACCTGGATACACGTAATGCATGTTCCAAAACTGCTTAGTTGACTGCTGGTACATGTGTCAAGCCATGCATAGGCATAGAACCTCAAAACAATATATAACCAGCATATATGAATATTGTAAATAAATTCCCAGATTTCAAATAGCCAACACACTGGCAACAGGGATTAATTTCAGTCCCAAAAATCCATAAACCATTTGCATTACTTCCGTTTCCAATGCTCAAGCATTCAACAGTCATAGACCAAGTCTTCAAGTACCTGTGGAACAAACCCAACCAACTAGTTCTTCAGAAATAACCAATTTGTGCTTTATATCTGCAAATTTTTTCAGTTTTTCAGCCTATCATAGGCTCTCAGATCAGGCCATTTCAAGCTCCAAGTTTATGTCAAAATACCCAAGAAGTATGACATGTCTTCTACCAAGCATCAAGTGCTACATCCAAGTTCAATGTACATGCCAAAGAGCATCCAAATATGCAGACTTCCCAAGTGTACAATGTCACTGTAAGTTCACTGACAGTTCAGCCCTGTGTATTCAGATCTGTACACCTCTATTACAGCTCCCACATGAGCTCCCACAAGAGCAATAGTAAGGTATACCCTTCAAGAACCTTCCTTGGTATGCATCCAAGCTCTATGCCACCTGACAAGTACTATACTCCTTGAATCTCAGCCAATGAGAGCAGCCTGTTCATAGGCACAGTCCACACAGACTGTTCAGAGTATATTCAGATCAGATTTGCCCACTTGTTGATGCTCAACAGAGCTTTGGTGAATCTCCAGACAAGCCACACTCCTGGTGATGCTCAATAGAGCCTTGGTAAGCAGTCCATGTGCTGAATCTCAGCCATGGAGTTCAGCCTGAAAACAGGCGCAAACACGCTGGCTAGGCAGATCTGTGCTGCTGCACATCTTGCTCATTACTGTAGTAATAATGCACTCACTGGTGCTCAATCAGTCCTTGGAAGACTCCTCAGCAAGCCACAGCTCCTGCTTCAAGCAACGAAACTCCAATGCTTCACAGTACATACCTCTGTGTGACCATTGATGGAAATGACAGTCAGTCCTCTTCTTTTTCCAGCTCTTCAGTTCACTCTTCAAGTCTTCTTCTTGAGTGCATTCCACCAGTGAGCCCATTCATGGCTCTGATACCATGTTAGAAGAGGAGAGAGAGACAGGGTTGAGCACGAACTGAACCATTCAGGTTCCACACTCTTCTTCTCATTATTCCATCATAGAGTAAAACACACATACAAGAGTAACATAGAGTAAGTGACCTGCTGACTAGATAGACTAACCATAGTCAGGTCACCGACTAGCTAACCGACTTATTTAATGTAGTCACAAGCAGGAGACAGCTGTACACTAGCTGTCATGTCGGTAGTACATAAAGACAGTCACACACTACACGGGGAGCTTGACTTCTAACATTAGTGCCCTCAACTTCCAGAAGTTCTCAAAAAAATCCGGAGAGCATGTCTTATGGAATACAAAAATGTCAATCACAAGCTCGCCAATATACTCCTTCAATGCCGAGTCCTGCACCCTTCCTTGGCTACCAGATCGGCCACCTTGTCTAGATGAAAATTCATATATATAGACAATGTCTTGCATCACACAAGTTCAGTGTCAAACTCACTATGCATGGAGTGTGGTAAAGATATATACATCGGATTCGCGTCAAAATTTACTAGTAGGGCCTCTAGGGCATCAGAACTATGCACATCAAATTTTGCTGGGATTGGGACCCTAGAGCTGCCCTGGCCAGAGACTTGCATCTGGGGGCCTGAATTTGCCTGCGTCTCGAGTCTTGAATATGCTCCAAACATGAGCCTCTAGCACCAGGGCAGCTCTGGGGACCCATCAATCTCGGCAAAATTTGATGTGCATACTCCCAATGCCCTAGAGGTCCTACTGGTAAATTTTGATACAAATCCAATAACATTAATCCGATAATATTACCTTCTCTGCATCATCTATCTATTGCTATAATGGAGCATCCAGCTCCTACTCCTGCAACTGGGCCACCCTCGTCTCTCTCTTGGAAAGGTACTGCGTAGTCGGGTCAAGGTCCAAAAGTGCTTTCTTGTAACCGCTCGAACTCCTCATCTGAGATCTCATACTATGGCACCACATTCTCAATCTGCTCTTGGATGCTCACAATGGTAGAGATGTCATCAACACTCGTGCCATCATATTGAGCCACCTCATTAACATGTGCTGTCGCATCTTGTATATCAAAATCTATAAAATCATCAGGTGCATCATGCACCATGATACAATATAGCTCTTCTTCCCTTAACTCCAAAATTTCTAGTGCATCCTGCATAAGTAAATATTCAACCCCCTCGATGATGATAGAATGGAGAGAAGTGAGGGGTGGCTCGCTTGTCGACATCTCAACACGGCAAGAAGGTGGGTGCACAATGGCTAAGTTTTGTGCTATCTCTACTCTCGAATCGAGTGTGTTCTCTTCAGGCTCCTTCTTGAAATACTCTAGCTGTGGCTGAGAGGGTGTGTCGATGTCTTCCTCACTGTCCTCTTGCACCTCAGTACACAAAACATATATGGAAAATGTTGCATTGTGCTCAATGATATCCATTGTGGCGTGGTCCTAGGATGAGGTGGGCATTGCTCTGGCACCGAGATGCTGCCTCACATGTACAAGGGCTCGATTTATTACCTTTGCATGGCTTGATCCAACATGTAAAGTATATAGGAAATCTATGGGGACCCATCTGAGAGCAGAGTCCAAAATAGAGCAAGTGAGAGGGTTTGCCGCATCACAAAACAATGCCAATATATTAGAGCTAGGGTCTACGACAAAGAGTAAGCTCTCTAGACTCAAGGTCACACAAAACCTAGGGTATATTTGGTCTCATATGTGTGCATAGTGTGTGGATCTAATCCATGCGGCAAAGGAGGGAGTAGCCATGGCACACAAAGAGAGAAGGGAGGAGAGCACGAGTGTAGGGAAGTAGAGAATGAAAGTGAATATGAGTTTGGAGTTATAGCTTTTATGTATCTAGGGTTTTAAATAAAGGTTCTTTTTTAACCCTAAAGTTTCAAAATAAAACTCTTACCTTAGTTTCTTTATTTCAATACTTTAAAGTAACCGTTAAAATTACTCATACATACAAATGCTTCATTCTACATTATTATATCCTCGAATATACTTGGATCGCTAAGTATATTCAAGTCCAACTACAAAAAATATAGAAAATTTTCAAGAAAAGAAATATGAAAGACCTTCAAAATCCCTTGGATCCAATTTAATATTTAATTTTAAGAAATAAGTAGAAGAGATGAGCTACGATATATCATTATGCAAAGACAATATTGCATAGATTATAGAACTCCGGCCTGTAATTTAATTATGATTTTAACCATGATGTTTGACATATTACAATATGTATTATCACGTGCTTGGATCATAGTAAACTAAGATTATCTAAATTGAAAGTAGCATAATTTTTTAAAAAAAAATTATAGTTGTTCTTTATTAGAAAAATTACAAGGATTCCACTATCTCAAGGATATGTGGAGAAGCACATTGTTTACATGTCATGGATTGCTCACTATGAATCCTGACTTTTCTATTTTCTAACTTGAAATAGAAGTTGCAAAGGGGCTCATTGGACATTAATCAGATTTCTTGTCTCATAAAAGAAATGAGCCAATGGCTCTCTACACTGACCGCAAAAGGATTATGACCATTCCACAAGATAACCACATCTATGAGAGCTGTATGTGTCTCATCTCAAGTATCTTGATCCAAGTTGATCCACTCCCCTTGCAAAACTCCTCATCTTCTATATTGAAAGTGAATGCATAGAGTTTGTCTAGCTATGAAATACATGTAATAAAAACAAAAATAATAGTAAGTAAATGCGAATAACACAACAATTCATCTAAGCAAGACCTATGTCAATTAAATCAAGGCATTCAAAGTAGTAAAAAAGATTTATCTGAATGTGAGATCAGATTGGTTGACCCTACATTCAATTGTCTCATCAAAATGTGTTATTTTGACTTGCCAAGACTCACCCAATAGCTGACTCATCCATTCCTCGGATGGACACTTGCATTGATAAGTAATCTTTGTTTTCTTTAGAACATCACATGAACCAAACAAATGTGCAAACAATGAGAATGGAATAAACCAACCAAGATGCACATCTTTGGAGCATGTGGTGGGTTTCTTAGCACTATTGATGTCAAATTTTATCTTGGACTTACATGCTCCTGACAACTCCAAGCTACCAATCAACCATTCACCACTAGATAGTGGCAGCAATGGGACATGCTGCAATCTCTGCCTTTCTACTACATACAATGAATTATAAAAAATGATATTTTAGTTGCAAGTGGACTTGTAAAGTTATTATCATAACTCTTTCTTGTAGCGTCTTCGATGACATCAGAGAGGGGACCCCGTTTTTGGAACGTATGTACATTGCATCGTCGGGCAGGCATCATTCCAAGGCTCATGACCAAGGCGGTGACTAAGGCATAGAACTTGGCATCTTAGCCTTGGCATACTTGGCAACGGGCTATGAAGGCTTCGTTAGAGCCATTGGCTACACGTGAGAAGCTCCCATTAGCTTGTAGGAAAATCTTCGTGGAAGGTCACCCATCTCGACAATATCGTTATCCAAGTGCATTTAACTACCAAGTGACTATCCACTAAGCTTTTTTGTTGTTCTATACTATAAACATAATTTTAATAAGCTTGTCTTTGAAGGGTTTCCCAAGCCTTCCTTCCATGAAGTGGCATATAATACCTCATTAATAAAAACAATTATCTTCATAGTTAGAGCTAGTTTTAAAAAATGTGCAATCTTTACCATTTTTTACAACATAAATCAATTCTTGGAATGTATACACACATTGTTTATTAAAAAAACTAAGTAATGGGGACACTAAAGGTGACCCTTGAAAGAATCATGGCCTCCCTTCAAAACTTCTAATAACAAATTCAAGATTTGAATGAACGACAAGTGCAACTTCAAATAGAATATCCTATGCATCTAGGCCCTATGCTTTAAGAGATGCAAGACCACATCTGAGACTTGCAAAATATCAAAGTGATTAGATGATTCCGTGTGTTTATCGACCCCCAACAAGGGAATCCAAGATCAGTATGCCAGAGAAGTTTTGTCGTGACCGTTCAAATCAAGGGATTCTTGCAACAAGTAAAGCTCTATATCTGCATACAACCAAATAGGTATCCAAATGCTGCTTCCAAGGTGGGATTCATTGGGACTTTACTTTGTGGTCAAGATTTTTCATGGTTCGCCCCAATCTGGGAAAAGAATATGCCAATACTTTATAACTATGAGGCATTTCTTTGTGAGCTCACTTCCACATTTGGAGATGCAAACACTTGTTGAGTAGCACAACCAAAACTTCGAAAGCTATGACAAGGCAACCACCTTGTCTTTGCTTATGCATGTGAATTTAGGCAATTAATTTGTGACCTCACTTAGCACAAGGAGTATTTTATCAGCCAAATCAGATGGGATCTTTGAGATGACATCAAGGACCTCATGCTCACTATGCTTGTGGCAAAAACACTCAATGACTATATCATGTGAGCCATCCAATGTGACGATAGATTGTTCGAGAGGAAGCAAGAAAAGTGAGAAGAAATAAGGCCTTGCCAGTGGAACCCAAATCCCAATCAAAGACCCAATCAGAGAAGAAACCAAGTCTAAACTAATGCAAATAGATAATACCAAATTCTAGCCCTTGATCCCACAAGAAAAGCAAAGAGATGAAGAGAGAATCATCTGTATCTATATCAATGTGGAAACCCTAGACAAATCGCCCTAAATTTCCCAAATAAGAGGGCAAGAACCCCAAGAGTTGCTACAACCACCCTCGAGTAGGAAAACAAGGATGTTCAATTGTGAATGAGACCGTACAACCATACCTTGATATAAGAAAGGGTCTCTTGATTCTAGCCACTCGTATGGAAACTTATGAAGAAAGCATTGTTTGTTGGTTATTGGTGGCCTACTTTAAAGAAGGATGCATATGAACATTGTAGAAAGTGTGATAAATACCAACATACTAGGAGACCAACTAAGCGCTCTGCAATGCCATTAACTCCTATATTGGCATTGGCACCTTTTGAGAAATAGGGTATAGATTTTGTTGATCCAATTGATCCACCTACACTGTATTGTTCTAATATATATATTTTAGTGTGCATTGATTATGTAACTAAATGGATAGAGGCTAAAGTGCTTAAAACTGATCGAGGCAAGGATTTTGCTCTATTCCTTTATGAGAATATTAATACTCACTTTGGATATCCCCTAAGTTGGTTAGCAATCGTGGATCTCATTTCTTGAATAATTTAATTTCAGAATTGATGGATATTTATAAAATTAAACATCGAAAGTCTACTCCTTATTATCCATGAGCCAGTGGTGTTGTAGAAGTTATTAATCGTTTGATGACAATTCTAACTAAGACAATAGGTGAGAATAGACGTGATTAGGATAAGCATTTATCAGAGACACTCAGGGTGTATCATACCACCTACAAGGTGATGACTAATAATACACCTTTTAGTTTGGTCTGTGGGACTAAGACAATATTTCCTATTGAGTTGGAAGTTTCCACTTTGCGTGTTGCATTGTGTAATCACTTGTGTAAGTTAGTTAAGCTTGATGAAGATCTTATGTTTGCTTTACAGTGTATTGAAGCCCATTATAACTAATCTCTTACCAATCACTTGTGTAAGCTAGTTAAGCTTGATGAAGATCATATGTTTGCTTTACAGTGTATTGAAGCCCATTATAACTAATGCAAAGCTTGGCATGATAGACGTTTGAAGCTTAAGGTTTTCCAAAAGAATGATTTAGTTATGTTGTATGATAGTTGTTATTATAGATTTCCAGGGAAAATTTGTATTCGATGGTTGGGTCCATTTCAAGTTAAAGAGGTTTATGATAATGGTTCTGTGGAAATTCAAGACTTAGAGGCAGTGCATGAATCTTTTCGAGTTAATGGTCTTCGTTTGAAACCTTTTGCGACTTAGTTGAGAAGTTTGGGTTGAATGGTGTAGATAAATTATTAAAATGTTTTTCTTGCTTCTTCTTCTTCTTTTGTTGGGGGAAAAATATTCTTTATGGAATACAGGTATGGAGATTTTGTGGATACATGCTCTCAGACCTCATCTTGATGATGATAGTCCTGATCCTATGCATACAAGGCCTTATAGCATTCCTCGTTTTCAGACACATAATAGGTTTTTGTATGCTTCGAGAGGTGAGGCATGTTGTGGTACATCTTTTGTGGTTCTCTTTTGTTTACAGTATCGTCCTTAGTTTAGTTGTCAGCCTTGTCAATGGCATCTTTATGTGCACGTCCAGGTACTGTGTTGGCAATGTTGAACTTATTTCCGACGTGGTTGTACCACTGCCATGCAGCAAGCTATTGGATACACTTATCAACGCCATGATTATGCTAGTGTATTTTCTCCTAAGCGTGGTGTTACCCAATATAGAGTGGATAGAGAGGAATATGAGTCTGCTCATTATCATGCTATTGTTTATCATTTTACTCCCTCTTATCTTGATCTTGAGTTGGACGATAGTTGTCCATACTAGGATTATATTTGTGCTCACATGGATTTGGTTGAGGGTAGTACCTTAGGAAATTTGCATGTGGCACCTATGCCACCTTACAGTTTGGTAGATGATGCTCCCCTCCATGAGACAATGGAGAATTCTAGTGATGTGCTTGAGGATGCTTCTAAGATATCTGATGTGAGGGTGCTAGGGATTCTTCAGGATCATCCTGCATGTTGTGATTTGCCTGATAGATTTTATGTTGATAGTTTGGATGATTTCAGGTTACCTTTATTGTTTGTTTTAGAGGATTTATGGGATTGTGATGATTTTTGTTTAGATTCTTTGTTTCCTTAGTTTACTTAGTTTGTGTTTTGCTTTACAAGAATTTTAAACAAATACCAAACCAAAATAACAACAAATTTATTTTTTAAAGATTCTCTTTTAATGTAAGGTTTCCTTTGTTGTTTTTAGTTTTTCACATATTAGCTTAGTTAACTTTCACTTAGTTCAATAATTAGATGCACACACGGTTGGGTTTACCTTTTAATGCAAGTTTTATTTTCCATTGGCTATGGGCACTACGAAGTTACGGCACATTATTACCAAGTGTTTTCTTTTCTTGTTTTGTTTTGATTTTTTTGTTACTGCATTTTCACTTTTTAGTTCTTTTGTTTTGTTATGATAAGAATGCTATACTTATGAATGTTAAGTTCTAAAGAGGAAGGGGGGGAGGAGGGAGGAGGGAGGAGGGAGGAGGGGGGGTGTTCCTGACTCATGCATGACTGCGTATTTTTCTCATTTGAATTGGTTGACTAGAAACTCACTAGAGTATATCCCCTATGGATTTGTTTCATTTCTTATTTGGATTTGTTGAGTCACAAACCATCTCTCCATGAAATTTTGACTAATTTGTCTGTGTGATGAAGTCACTTTTGTTGAGTCTTGTGAGATTAGCCTAGTTGTCACAACTGACTAGTTACTATAGCTTTCTTGATTAAGTTTCTTGAGGAGGATTGTTGAGCTAAAATGTTTGAAGGTTCAATGCTGAATAGTGACCATGTAAGTAATTTTTTTTCAAAACAAAACTCTTAAATATATTTAACCCCCTACATTAAGACTTGAGAAAAAAACAAAGCTATGACAAGAAAGATAGAAAAAAAAACTCTCAAAAGAATATAAACATCGCCTCTAAGGTCCTGTGTCATCCGATGCCTTGCATCCCTTTGGGGTGGAACCTTTTGAGCATGGCTGAAAACAAGTCTTTGAAAAAAAAAAACCTCTGATAAAAGGAGATAGAGGTGTACTAATACTTATATTCTATATTGTAACCAGTTAGTAGCTAGACACATTGTCTCTTCTTTCATGGAAGGTTAGCGGTTCTTCCCTAGAGACTCTATCTTGTGGAGTGTCCCATATTAGTTTTGCTAAGGTCTAGTGTTGGCCTTTCAAGAGTAAGCAAAGTCTTTGTTATAGATATCTAGAAGGAGAGTAGCATAGCATTTCTTTTCTTTGAGAGGTCTTTTGTTTTTTAGTAGCTCTTATGGTTTTCTTTTTGGTTGGATTCTTGCTTGGGAATTGCAATGTCATGCATGTCAATGGTGAACAGAGTGGTTTGGGAACTAGTTTTATTGTCACATTAAGTTAGTTCTTAATTGTAGAAGGCATAGATTATTCTTTGTTGGAATATACTTGTTTCCTTTGTGTTCCTTGCAGGATTGTTGCAGATCTAGTTATGCTCGTAGGGATGCTCGCGGTTTGAAGGGGGAGAATAATTATTTTTTCACATGACCTATTAAAACTTTCTTGGATGTTGTTGTTGTTGAAGCTATTTTTAAAGAATGGAATAGATGTCCTTTTGTTAGTTCACGGGAGCTCACTCAAGCTAGTGAGGGAGGAATGATAAGTGCTTATTTTGTGCCATTTTTACACTATTTTTTTGGCAAAACTAAAGGGCTTTGGCTCTATATTATGCATTATTTTTCATTAAATTTAATTAAAATTAAGGTTATAAAGCTGTATTTGGCATGTGCTAAGGTGAAATTAGAAGTTGAGAGTCTAGGTATTTTTAGATGAAGAATTTAGGGAGCAAAAAAATATTAAGTGATAGAAGGCAAATGAATGAAAATTTTTAGTCAAAAGCGTAGATATTTTGGAGACGGGTAGAAATACATGTATAATTTAACATGTATACATGGAATTTGGATCAAGAAGCTGTGTGGGCAAGAACAAATTAAGTCCAGAGATGTGAAGATATGTGTAATATTTCCACGCAATAAAAATTAGTTGGTTAGTTCGAAAGTTAGTCAGTCAATTAATAAGTTAGTTTATCAATTAAGGTAAAAACTAACTAATGTTAATAATTAATTATTTTTATTTAAAAATATATTTTAAAAATTTGAGAGTCGTAAATCATATATTTTTCTTGGATTGACAAGGACCGTAGCCACCCTTCACGGAAGTTACAACGTGAACAAGACTTATGAGCCATATTAATCACTAGTATTAATATGTATAGTTTGGATGGTCCAAAAATATTAGATTTTTGGGCAAAAAACTAGTATATTTTAGATATTGTCCTAAAAAGATAGAACTAGATATCATTTAAAAGAAAAGACAAGTGATGTTTTAGTGAGTTTTGGAGATTTTATAAAAGGAAAAAAGATAAAGAGAGAGATTGGAAAAATCTTATGCGCCGTGATCGCAGTCTACAGGCAGAAGATAGCACTTCGAACAGAGAAAAGAAGGAGTGAACTGAGAGCTTCCCAATAAAGTCTCTTAGGATTTTACCCCCCTTTTGGAGCCAATGGAACCATCAGATTTATGAGTTAAGCATCAAATCACTGAGTTTTCCAAGAGTCCCTCCACCAGGAACTCTTGTTCTCAGCCTCATCCCCTCCTCTGTAATTCATTATAAATATGAGGCATGGGGAGGCATAAGAGGGCTTAAGGAGACCTTGAGAGGCTGCAAGAGAGAGGTAGAGAGAAGGATACCCCTTCAAGAGATTGTCAAGATTGTGGGAGAGAAGGAAGGAGTCTCGCTTGAAGCTTTCTTGCTTGCACAATGGGGGAAGACACACAAGGGTGGAGGCTGAAAACAGTTTTCCTCTTCTTAGTTGTGTAAGCCAAAAGAACTCAAGTACAAAGAAACAGAAGAACCCTATATATGGGTCTCAAACCAAACTCAACTAACTAAGGTGGCATACTAACTGAGCCACGAACTAGAGTAGATAAGGATAGCTATCATGTAGCTATTATTCATGGGCGGTGTACCAACCGCGTCTGCAACTGACACGTCGGTGACATAAATGCACAACGGTCACCCTGGCGTATCACGAGTGGAGCTCGATATCTCAACAGAGATTGTGAGAGAGATCTTGAGAGAGAGAGAGAGAGACAGAGAGAGAGAAGAGTTACACCCCGAGAGGCTGTAAGGGAGAGAGTTAGCTCAATTCCCTCTATCTCGATTCTCAATTTAGCCATCTTCTCTTACACTCTCCCATCTCGAATCTATTCCACCTTCTTAATCTCTTGAGTCTACTTGCGGACGATGGCCTCCAAGCAAAGAATGTCGCGTGCGGATGGCAATCCCACAACTAGCAACGAAGCCTCGGGCGAAGGCATCACTGTCAATCCAACTACGGTTCCGGTCATAAGTAATATATTTCTAAATTGATAAATGCTTGCTTTGATTCTGGCATGAGATACGTTAGGCTCCATGCTATGATGTACGAGAATAGGTCATGGGAAGGGATAGGCCTCTTCTCACATATTTGAAAGATGGAGTTTGCAAAGTGCATGTATCAAAGGAAGTTAATTTGCACTTAGTTGCATATGGTTTATTCATTGATAGAGCAATCAGTTAGGGGTTATGAATAGCATAATCATAAAAAGAATAATATTAGGAACTGTGCATACAAGTATTAAGTAAATTTTGCATAGAATCACTCTTTGATCCCAAGGGGGAGAGCGAATATGCGATGGAATTATTACGTCGTCTATTCTTGTATTGTTTGGGAAAAATACAATTAGTTTTGTTGGATTGATTGAACAACACCCTAAATGCTTTTTACAATCAACTGATTGTTGCATTGTGATTTGGATAAATATTCCAAGTGCTTGTGTTTGATGGTAAAAGCATGGCAAAGGTCAGTAATGGAACAAGTAGCCATGGGAAATAAAGGAATGTTTCACTGGAAGATGATACTAGGCACATTGCCTTGAGTGTGCTTGATTCTTAATTGGATTAATTAAGGAATGGTATTTTGCACGAGTGGATCATCTCCAAGATCGCACCGCGGATTACCCTAAGAGGGCACTGCTCGATTCACGGGCCGAAGGTCGAGTAGTGAAAAGGCCAACCACGGAAGTTGTATCTCACTCCTAGATCTCTTGGGGTCAGTGGAGCTCTGGACACCCCTTGCCGCGGAGCTGTAGACTATCATGAGCCCAACGTCTGGAGGCGTTGGAAAATCCTATTCTAGATAAAGGATGGAAATTATGGTGCCATGTGATTTGGAATGGCTACTTCTATTGGACAGAAGGGATACATAATTCTCATGTATGGGCACGAGACAAAGATTAACTTGAAGATAAGTTAATGAACTTGTTTGTCAAAAGGACTACTTGTTTTGTTTTCGTGTCTGTGCTGTAAATTACGTGAATGAACCATGTTCCCTAAAAGGCTTAATTAATGAAGTTGATTTTAAATGTCGCACATAAATGTGGACCTAATTAGAAAACTAAAGCTATCAAGGGAAGCGGGTGGGTGGAATCCCCAAGACAGGTCTGTCCGACGGTAGGGTGGTCCCAGAGATTTGGTCCCAGAGAACTGGGAGGCTTCTCACAAGGATTTATCGGCTGTTTGACTTTAGGTATTGTTAAGTTAGAACCCGATTCATGCCATTTTAGGGGACCGGAATGGGACTATGCCCTACAGGCAGAGAGGTTGAGTGTGCATCCTTCTCTTTTCCCATTCTCTTTGAACCAAGTACGGTATGGATCTGTTTTGAATTGGGTATCTCTGCGTAAAGTAGGATGTCCAAAACCCGACGCTAGAATGCTGTTAGGAGACGTTGGCCCTAGGAACCCAGATTTCATGTTCGATCCTAGTGGGTTTGGCCATGAACATTCCGTTGCGAGGCGGACTTGGGAAACCCTAGGCGACAAACCCATGAACATTCCTTGGGAGTGTCGGGCGGCGACGCTTAGATTCGTTTCTCAATGGACCGCTAAAACGTGCTTGGACAGTCGATAGGCGAGCACATTACAATATGTCAAAGAAACCGGTTCAAGTGGAAAATTTTTCATTTTTTAAAAGAGGTTATTCAAGAAGTTGAGGGGGGGTTGTCAAGTGAAAAGGGGAGTTGTAGAGAGATTAAGAAGACAAGAAAAAATAGGCAGCATCATTTTCGGAGTTTCTTGCTGATTTGCTATAGGTGTTGCCTCATTTCCAACATGGATTGGCTACATTTGATCCTCTCTTACATCTCCTTTAGCCTCATACCATTCTTGATCATGCTTCTTCAGTGTAGAGAGAGAGGTTTTCAACAAGATTAAGGAGAGATTAGTGCGTATTAGTGGGAGAAGTGAAAGATTAAGGATTTTGAAGGTTATTATAAGTGAAGGGAGAGCTATATGCATTCATTTTATGATCTCTAAAGGTAAAATGGAAGAGAAGAATTAAAGTCCTTGCATTAGAATAATTAAAATGGTAGAGAAATTATTAAAATTAGGGTAAAAACTGTATTTTTAAGCTGTAATTAGAGAAAATTAAGAGTTTTGTATAATATTGATAAGAAGTAAATTAAAAAATATTTAAAATGCATTGAAATAAATCTTTTAAAAAAATTATATATTGGAGATGAATCTATTAAAAGATATATGAATTTTAGTATCAAAAATAGTAGCTTTTGATTGTAATTAGTGATAATTAAGAGTATTAGTGAAAGAGTAAGAATGAGAACCCAAAATAGAGTTAAATTAGGTCATGATGTATTTATCTACTAAATCTTAACTTAAATGGACTTTTTAAATTAAAGTTATTAAATTTTAATGATAAAAATAGCTATTTTTGGGTGTTTTTGGATAGTAATTAGAAAATATTAAAAGTAAATGAAAATTTTATGGACAAAAATTGGTACTGAAACTAGATTTAGTATAAGGAATGTTTTTTTAATAGGGTTTAATATACTACAATCATATTGTAATTATTTTAAATATTTTTATTTTTTTAGATAGTAATAATGAAAAATCAGTAACTTTTGATAATAAGTGAGCAAAGGTAATACTCCAAGTGCACTCCTGAAGTATTCAAACTTATCTTCACCTAATGCTTTGGTAAAGATATCAGCAACTTGGTCATTTGTTTTCACATGGACCAAGTCAATCTCTCCATCAATGACTTTTTCTCTAATGAAGTGATAGTGCACTTCTATGTGTTTTGTTCTTGCATGGTAGATTGGGTTCTTTGCCAACATAATGCTGCTAACATTGTCACAATACATAATGACTCCACCATCAATCTCTATCCCCATGTCATATAGGATCAATCTCAGCCATGTCTGCTCACATGCTGCCAATGCAATGCCTCTATATTTTGCTTCAATGCTTGATAAAGCAACTGTAGGTTGCTTCTTACTGCTCCAACTTACCATGGCTGATCCAAATGAGAATGCATAGCCACTAATAGATCTTCTATCTATAGAACTACCTGCCCAGTCTGCATCTGAGTATCCAAATAATGTAGGCTTGATTCCTCTTTCATAAAATAGCCCAAATCCAGCTGTCTTCTTCACATATCTAAGAACTCTTCTTACTACATCCAAATGTGATTTGCATGGTTTCTGCACAAACTAACTTATCAATCCAACAGCGTAACTTAAGTCTGGTCTTGTAATGGTCAAGTAGATAAGACTACCAACCATCTTTCTGAACATAGTAACATCCTCAACATAAGATCCATCATCCATCAACTTAGCATTTTGATCCAATGGTGTATCAACCGGTTTGCATCCTGTCATGCCATATTTTTCCAACATCTCCAATGCATATTGCCTTTGTATCATCCATATACCATGAGGTGTGTCAATAACCTCAATACCCAGGAAGCATCTCAACAAACCAAGGTCCTTTATATCAAACTCTTTATGTAACCCATGCTTGACTTCAATAATCTCCTTCTCAAGTGTACCTGTAATAATGAGATCATCAACATAGATGACCACAACAACCATACCATCTTCTATATGCTTCACATAAAGTGAATAATCAGCTTTGCTCTGCTGAAATCCCATACTGCATAAGAATTTGCTGATTCTATCACACCATGCTCTTGGTGCTTGCTTCAGTCCATATAAAGCCTTCTTCAACCTGCATACATAATGTGGGTATTTTGGATCCACATAGCCCTCTGATTGATCCATGTACACTTCCTCTTCTAAGTTTCCATTCAAAAATGCATTTTTCACATCCATTTGATAAAGCCTCCAACCATAGATAGAAGCCAAAGCAATTACCGATCTTACTGTCGTCATTTTAGCTACTAGACTGAATGTTTCTTCATAGTCCAAACCATAAGTTTGTGCATATCCTTTTGCAACTAGCCTTGCTTTATACCTTTCAAGATAACCATCCGACTTACATTTGACCTTGTAAACCCATTTACATCCAATGGACTTCTTGCCATAAGGTAGTTTCACCAAATCCCAAGTCTTGTTTTTCCTTAGTGCATCCATCTCTTCATCCATTGCTTGTCTCCACTCTTTGCTCTCTACTGCTTCTTCAAAGCAAGTAGGCTCCACATGTTGTACATAAGAAACCATGTATGCATAATGCATCTTCATGAACCCATTATAAGTCAATCTATCAACTAGATACCTTACCCTTTCTGACCTTCTCAATTGAGGTGCACTACCGTGTGTCTCATCTGATCTAGCATGTGGTGGCACATACTTTCCTGCACTTCTAGTGCCAGGTGTTTTAACATGCGGAATGCCATACTCATCATCTATAGATTCATCTTCTAAACTTTCAGTCATTGGTCTCTTACCTTTTGCAACTTCTGCACTCCTTTGTGCATTTCTCAATCTACCACTCCATGGACTGTAGCTGCCACTACTTTCCACATTCTCTTGAGGTCCTGAAGCATCTTTTATCCGCTGATTTTCAGCCTTGCTGTTTGCTAAAATTTTCCTTCCATAGCCATTATCATCATTACTTTCATAGAAACCAACGTCCACTGCAATTTTGGGCTTGTACCATGATTTATATTCACTGAATCTGACATCCCTACTTATGTATACTTCCTTACTCACTGGATCATAGCATTTGTATCCCTTCTTCTCATCAGGATATCCACGAAAAATGCATTTTATAGCCTTAGGTTCCATCTTCTTTCTCAAATCATCCAGAACATGAACATAACAGACACATCCAAAGACTCTAAGGTATGCAACAGTGGGTTTCATGCCATACATTCTCTCATATGGTGACATATTATGAATCAAGGCTGTAGGTGTTCTATTCATAATGTGAACTGTAGTATGCACTGCTTCCGTCCAATATGACAATGGCATGTTCATTTGATTCATCATTGCCCTTGCAACCTTTGCAATAATCCAATTCTTCCTTTGAGCCACACCATTTTGCTGAGGTGTATACATGCATGTCAATTTCCTTTTGATACCATGATCTCTCAAGAAGTCACAAAACTCATATGACATGTACTCTCCACCATTATCTGACCTCAAACATTTTATGTAGCATCCAAACTGCTTTTCAGCCCATAGATTTAAATTCCAAGAACTTTTCAAATGCTTTACTTTTATGCTGCATAAAGTACACCCAAGTCATCCTGCTAAAATCATCAATGAAGGTGATATAGAATCTACATTTTTCACTCATGGAAACATTCTGACATGGGCCCCAAATATCTGAGTGTATTATTTCCAAAGGATAGCTGCTTATTCTCCCCCTCTTTGGAAATGGCAATCTGGACTGCTTGCCAAATTGACAAGCCTCACATACATGATCAAAATTCACATATCCTAAATGCGGTAGACCACGGACTATCTGTTTTGATTGCATTTGCTTCAATCTTTGCAAATTAACATGACCAATCCGTCTATGCCATAATTCCACATCCTTATCTTGCCCATGTCCTCTCTCAACATACATAGATTTTTGAATCACTGGAGTACCTGCATCCAAAGCAAACAATCTCCCTTTCTTTCTACCATGAGCAATCACCCTGCCAGTTCTCCCATTATGGAACTCTTCAATAAAACATCCAAACTTATTGAATCTCACCTACAATCCTTTATCTGTCATTTGACCAACCGATGCTAGGTTCTTAGTTATTGTGGGCACATAAAGTACATCACCAAGCTTGTTCTCAATCCCATCTTTAGTAACAAGTGGCACACTACCAATATGAGTAATTTTGTGTAAAGTATCATCACCAGTGGCAACAAATTCATCATTTTGCATTTGCTCCTTGCTATCAAACCACTCAGCATGATGAGTCATGTGGTTTGTAGCTCCTAAATCCAAAAACCAGCTGTTCTCATGAAGAGGATGAGTCATGCTCCCAAGCACATGCTCCATAGCAAATAGGTGACCTCTAGGCGATCCACCTCTAGGTCTATACCCTGTACCACCATAAGTGCCTGCATAGTGGCCATATTGGGTCCTTCCATGACCCCTAGACATAGCATTTTGTTTCTGATAACAATCCCTCTCAAAGTGACCAAACTGCCCACAATAATGACAAGTGCCATCTCTTTGTGAAGAAGAACTAGACCGTCCTCTACCTCTAGGGAAAGATCTCCCCCTACCTCTATGCATGAAGTCACCACGACCAAAGTTACCTCTTCCACGAGCAAAACCATAATTACTACGACCAAGTGAAGAGCCTCTAGCTCTAGATTAGTTGCCACAACCTCTCTGGTGATAGAAAACACTATCTCCACCTGCATTTTCGCCACTGCTAGATACATTCAATCCCAACTTGATTTCTTCTGTAATAAGTAGCAATCCAATAAGCTCCTCAAAGTCAGGCATAGAGCCTCCCCTAACGGAAATAAAGGTATCCAAAGATTTGAAAGCTGGTCCAAGCCCATTTAGTGTCACTGACACTAAATCATCATCATCAACAGGTGCATTAATGGATGCAAGGTCTTCTAAAATTTGCTTGATTTCTGCCACATAGTCACTGATACTATGATTGCCTCTCCATGCACCATGTAGTCTCTACTTAAGTTGTATCTTACGAGCCTCTATACATGTTCCATACATTTTTTCTATGATTTCCCATGCCTCCTTACAAGTACTTGCCTTTTTTATATGAAGAATCAATGTTTCTGAAATACATATGGAGATCCAATGCAAAACCTTCCTGTTCTTCCCAGTCCAATCCTTATACGCCTTCTTTTGCTCTTCAGTTGGATGTTCGGGAACTTCTGGACATTCATCATCACCTGTTATGAGGTCCCATAGACCTCTACCCATCCAAAAATTCTCCATCCTATAAGACCAAACACTATAGTTGTCTTTGGTCAATTTGTCTCCCACGATCTGAGTGATCTGTGCCATGTCAGACATTATGACTGTTGCAAATTCAAAAGAAAACAACAATATAATCTGTCCAAAAATAGTATTCAGCAATATAATTGTCATATATGTGTCCAAAAACTGTCATATACATCCATCCATGATGCCAACATGCCATACATTCAGTTCCCAGCAAGAAACATCCAAATCAGATTCCACACGATGTCTGTATGACCCAAAATGCATCAAAACATGGGTCTAAAGTTGACCACTTTTCCTGCAATTTTTTAATTTCTTTTGGCTCTAGTCTGATGAGCAAAAGGATTTGGTTCGAGGGGCTCCATAGTTAAAACATACATCCTCAAAGCAAACAGCTCCTTTGGGAATCCTTTCTGCAACTTAGTCTTAAACAAATGCAGGCCTGCTTCCTCAAAGGGTCTTCGAAACAGTGCATCAGATCTTGTCACACTGATGTCTTCCTTGTCAACAACAAAACCGTTTTGAGCTACATTCTCCTTTACCACAAAAAAGCCTCCTCCAAATGATCATCTCGATTCCAAATGTTTCAACAGGTTACCTTCGAGATATTGGCTCAGCCTATTACAGTCCTTCGGAACTACCAGCCCGACAGATGGAAGATGGTTCCATCCAAAACAAATATGTGATCAATCAGATCGAATGAATTGCCATCCGTAGTTGAAGAATTACATATATTACATATATCATGAGTTCCTAAGCTTGGTGGTCATTTTGGATAAGCTTTCAAATCTGTCCTCGGACAACGTCTTCTGCTTTGAAAAAGCGTAGCTTGGACTGTCAATTCCATGGCACCGCTGGGTTTTCTTCCTGCCTTAACAGTTCTCAAACCTCTTTCCAGCTTCTCAGACAGGGGGACATGATCGCAATGGGTTTGAACAAGTTCGCAACGATCGCCTTTAAAAAAAACAAAATTGAAAATTTCATTTTCCCATTTGATTGCTCCAGGATTCGATTGACGATTCCTGAAATTATGCCTCGAGAAGGCCGCCCGCGCCTTCTCCTTTCTCTTCTTACACAACCGCAAAACTAGACCCTCCCAGTACCACAGGCTTGCTGCAGCTACCCGGACGCTCCTCCATTACGACAATGACAGAATCTCACAATGGATTGCGCCTGGGTGCATCTGATTATCGTACACAAATTTCCTTCACAATGTACAATATTACAATTGTCCTCTCCACTTGGAAATTCACCTTCATCTTTAGCTTTGTTGACATTGTCATCGAACCCGAATAAGCTTTATTCCAGCCCCTGTGTTCTCGTTTCAAATCTGTATGGGTCTGACTCTTGGCATAATTCTGCTCTAATACCAACTGAAAAACTGCAAGTAGAGGGAGACTAGAATGGAGAAGTAGAGATCTGTAGCTACATCCTCACCTCATATTCATTTACTTATCTTCTTAGAGTCAACTACAAGTGTTATCCTCCTGTGATAGATAGCCTCAACTTAGGGACACTTTACACATGCTTCTAGTTAGATACATACAACCATATGATAAGGCTTAGACTATGCCTTATTTCTCAACACCCCTAGCATATATACACATTGTATAGCTATATATAAGTAAAGATAACAAAAAATAAGAGTACCATTCATTTTGTATCCACATAACTTTCGTATGTTCTTTTCTCTCTCAACCCTCTTACACTCTATAGCTTCTGCCTCACATCCCATCATTGTTTCCCTCTCATTTTTAACCATCCATTGGCAATTGTGCTTGGGAAAATATGCACTAACGTGGTAAGGAAGGGGTTTTACAAGTTCAAGGTCCAACTTGGTAAGGAAGGGATTTTACAAGTTCAAGCACTAGATAACCCACATGGAAAATCAACATGATTAAGCAAAGGTTGGTGATCAAATAAATTTTCTTAAAGCATTAAAGAACACCTGGTTACTAATCTTTAGCAAATGAACTTAAAGGATGCTCCAATCTGGATGCAAATCACAACAGATATGGTCACAAGTAAAGTGCATCTGAAAGGACTCCACTTCGAGCAAGACCTCTTTATTTTTTGAATTTTTTTGGCTATTTCATGTTTAAAGGGTTTATTTTCTGGTCTATTTAGCTTGTTTGCTCTTTAGCTTATAAAGGAGTCACAAAAAAGTGCCTGTTTTTGGGGGGAAACAAAGTTTGTGTCGTGGATGGAAATCAAATCCAAAACCTCCTGGTTTTGAGCACTCTCATGTAAACTTGGACATCTTAGTAAAAAGAATCTATGTAAACTACATATGGCTCTAACTAGAGCCTAAGTTTTGTATCAACAAATATTCTTTAATACAATTACTATCTTTGCATCTAAAATTTGAAGGGTTTTAGTATTAAATATCTTCAAATATAAGCATTTTACCTCCTAAATGTTTCATTGAAAAGTTTCTCATTTTTGGGAAGAAAGTTGTTTTGAGCACTATTGCAACCACATTAGATGGGGGGAGGAAGGGATGGGATGGCTTTGAAAAGTAGCCATTGTGAGGGTGGCACTACGTCCTTAACCAGGGGTCGCTACTAGTGTCCATGACAAAGTAGAGGCTTGGTCTACCACACATATCAATGCTAAAGCTGTGAAGTACTCTCACCACTGGCCTAGCTCTATACCAAGGTATTTGGGACCCATTTATCTTGCACGACCATAGTTATAATCTATTCAACATATGCTCATTTTTTATTATGTATCAAAAAACTACTAATTCGTGTGTGTTTATGATGGTTTTGTGCAACATTTTGTAGAGTGCTCAAGGGTATTCTAAAGCAATTGACCCATGGATATGCACTACTAAAAGGGGAGAGAGAAAGAGAGAGAGATGTGCCTAAAGGAAAGAGCATAAGAAAAATGTCTTAACATTGACAAAGATTATATGCATTTTTTTATACCAATGTTTGGTGATCAACTAGTCTTGTTAGTTGCATATCTAACTATGTTTTTCCTTAACAAATAAAGTGTTTGTTTACAGCTTTCACATAAATCTTTTAGAAATTTGTAAGTGTGAGTTTGCTTTTATGTTAAAAATAAACCATGCATAACATAATATTAGTAGGTTCAACACTTATTATCTGTAATAAAATTTGTTTGTACCTTGACTGATGAAAGCACAAGGTATAGAAGCATGGTTTCCACCTTAATAAATTTGTTTTCAACTTAATAGTTGAAAGCACAAGACAAACAAGCATAGTTCTCACCATAATAGTAGAGATTGTAAGACATACAAGCATGGTTTTTGTAATGCTCTGAAGTTGATTTAGTCAGTAGAGAGCCTCTTACAAAGGCATTTTACATGTAACATCCATCCTACTTTTTATTTGTCTATGGGCATGACAATCCACCAAATCCTTTGCATGGCAATGCCTCTTTGCTTGCAATGGTTTAAATACAATATAGACGTGCTTAAAATGAAGCACCTATGGCAAGTAATTTTCTAAGCTTACTTTTCATTATTTGATTGTATGGTGACATCTATCAAATCATTCTAAGAAGCCCATTATAAATTGTGTTTGTTTTTAATGTTAAAGATCCTTAGATCTTAGATGCAAAAGGACTTGTATTAGTTTAATGTCAAGGCTCACATCAAAACCTATAATCGAGAGGCATCCAAACTCTTGCCATGGCAGAAAAACACAATAGACATGTTTAAAATGAAGCAACTATAGCAAGTATTTTTTTAAGCTCATAGTACAGTGGCAACACTTATATTAGTTACAAATTATCCTAAGAAGCACATTACAAGTTGTGTTTGTATATAATGTCTTTAGATCTTAGACACTTTTAGGGTCACTTTTCACTATTTCATTGTATGGTGGCAACACTTTATTAGTTACAAATTATCCTAAGAAGCACATTACAAGTTGTGTTTATGTATAAGGTCATTAGATCTTAGACACCAAAGGACTTGGATTAGTTGGACGTCAAGGCTTACATCAAAACATATAATTGAGGGGGGCACCCAAACTACCACCAACTCCACATGCTGTTGCCGTGACCAACTAGGTGGAGCAATAGCTTGCTCTTTACATTGTACAAGGTGCTTTTTGCCATTGTCCATGAAAATGGAACCCTTGACCTTCAGTTTTATCACATCATCTCACTATCACTTGAGCTAGCAAGTCTTGGGAAAGATATTCACACGATAAAGCATATCACTATTGGCCAAAAGGGATAGAAGTAATTAATTTTACCATTGGCCTTAACAACATAGCTATAAGCTTTTATGCCAGTATGCATCAGATGAAAGTGATTGTCGAATTATTAGAAATTTCCAAATTCCGACATTGTGGTTAGATGTGGAGGAAGGAGTAGGACATAAAAACAAAGGGGAAGAAGACCATGGACATGCTTGGAAGAGAGAGAGAGGAGAATTAAACGCAGAGATCGGTGGGCTGTCTCATCATCTTGGACCAAACGGATATAGTTCACCTGGTATGTCTTGAGATGATGAATTCTAGAGATAGGAATAGCAAGGAGAGATTCTCACATCTTATGGTGTAGACTCTAGAGATAGGAACAGAAAGGAGAGCTAAACCCAGGTCTGTGGATTGAGCACCCAGTGGCAACCACAAAGATCACCACTACAGAATCAAGCTTTCATTTTTTCTTTGGAAAACCAAAAGATCACCCAAAAAAAAAAAAAAACATTCATGTGCACATACATGCAAATCCTGTATGACACACAAGGTTATCATACTGCCATAACAGACTGCACAAGGTACACTTTGTTTTCATTGTGCCTTGCTAAGCACAGCTTCTCATGCTTTCCGTGCTAGTCTTCTTTATTTAATGAGACAGTTTGAACTGCCTTTGAATCCCTGATTGTAAGGCTAAGAATATTAAGCCAAGCAACCCCACCCACACACACACACACACATATATATAGAGAGAGAGAGAGAGGCAACTGATGTCTCTGTGTGAGAGAGTTGTGATTCAATTTTACAAGTCTACAAGGTGTTAGGAGATTCATATCATACTGGCTCCTTTGAGGAGGTTGTAATTGTACAAGGGCCACATGGCCAGGGTACTTAGGTCCCTCTGTTAGTGAGTTCCTAACTTCAGTTGTAAATCCATACAGTCACTCTCAAAGGGGGCAAGGGGGCATTATAGTAGCTTTAGCTATAAGGCCTACCACTGCAGCCAACATTGCAGACCCTATGAGAGCTCCCCATACGTTGAAAGAATGGAGTTCAGAAGTTCCTTCATTGTTAGACATAAGCTGCTTGATGTATCTGCATCCAGGTGCCCATCAATTGATTCACATGCTGATATGGAAGCCCTAGACAGAACTATCCTTGTAGCTCTCCTCACAGACTGCTTACAATTTAACAACCTTTTACAAACGATATCCATTGCTCCAGCTGCACTGCGGTAATCACGATTGCTTAATGTAAAAGCACCATGCCATAAGAACAGATCCAATATACTTTCCAAGACAGTAGAGTCCCCTCGTCTCACTAGCTTGCACACCTTGTTTAAGAACCTCAGAGAGAAGGATAATCCTTGATCTGACTTGTGAACTTCATCTGACTTTGACTGTGAGCTTTCTCCTGGCTCTTGAGAGTTCCCTTCTTGCATTGGAGAAGCCATATTACTTAGAGTTTTGGATTGTTCGAAGCTTCGGAAGGCAGCGGTTGCAAAACTGGTAACCCAAGTTCTTGATGTCCTCTTTCCAAGATCAACCAATTCATCAAAGCTGAAAAGTGAGGTGCTCTCTTTTCCTTGATCTGCAATCAGTGATGCTGCTGTAGAAGATATGCCAATAAGAAGATCAGGAACCCAAGGCTTTATTGCTGTCAACAGTGACATAGCTCCCTTCAAACCAAGCAAAGAGTCACTCTGTACTACCAGGTCTAGAACGTGATGTGCCAAGTCAGCAAATTGAAGAGCCCTCTCAGTGTCATTTCTGAGACTGAGATACAGCATTTTAGCAGCATGACTTGCCAAATTTTTGATACATAACTGAATCTCTCTTGACGTAATACCTGCTTCCTTTTTCCAGTGCTCCATTTGTGTTTCATTCCAAGCTTTTAGCCAATCTATGATCCCCTGGACCTGTTTAGATGCAAGCTTTAAGCAAGCATCTTGAACAGTGTTACTCTTTACAAGCTTGAGAGAAATGAAATACAGCAGACTTTCAAGTGAAGTGTTTGACAATCTCATGGAGCTGAGAATCTTTTCAGGCTCCAAGGGGCATTTGAAGGTTGCACCTGGATGAAAAAAAATGCCACACGCTCATAATTTGGTTGTTCAAAACAATATACTTTCACCAGACTCAAATGTATCTATACAGCTGATCTTTTTCCATGCATACCATGCACTCATGTTTCAAAGAAGGATCTGTACCTTGTCAGTAATGCATAGCAGCTACTATAGTGTAATATCTGTCTATTTTCAGTAAGCTCCCAGTTTTTTAGAATGGTTCATTGACAAGCATATATGCAACACGATGTATGGTTTCCTTAAAAGATTGGCATACCAGAGGGTGTGTTAGAAATATCTGTGAAAGGTTCTCGGCATCTTGGTCTGCAGCTTCGAGAGCGTGAGCGCTTGCCTGCTGACTTCACATTTGCTACAGGGTTCTTGGGCACTGAGGAATGTTGTTGTAAGCCTAAAGTCCACTCTATTAGTTCTTCACAAACTTCACTGACAGTATCCTTCTGCAGAATTGCCAGCAAACATATTAGACATCAGCTGCAAAATGATAGAATGTCTCACAGCTGAAATTAAAAAATTGACAACCTCAAAACACTTTAGACGTCAACAGCAAAATTATGGGACATTTCACAGCTGAGATAGGCAAATTGAAAACCCAAAGAACCAACTTACTTGATCTGACATTGTAGAACTTGCAGCCCTCTGCAGTCCTTTCTCTTTCAGCGTCTTGTGTATACTTATTGCTGCATAAGCCCTTACAGGTGAAGCCTTCAAAAAATCAGAAACAGGGAGGTCTAGGCTATTGCACATAACACAATGAGCCATGTTCCTTAAACCAGAAACAACAGAAGGAAGGCTTTCATGTTCAAGAAGTGTCTTCCTTGCCTCATCCATCTCTATTAAGTTCTCAACATGCCATGCAGCACCCACCGCACTGATTAATTTGTCTGTGGTCTGAGCTTCATTGCTGCTCTTGCTCTTACCTGAGGCAGAGGTCTTTTTCATGGACTTTGTCCATGGAGTTTTGCACGACTTGCTTTCAGATCTGCTGTGCTTACCAGTTTGTTGAGAATCAAAATTCAGATTCCCAACCAGCGCCTGAATAAGGTCATTAAATCCACCCCAAGAAAGCATCAAAGTATGGACGGCTCTTACTTCATTACAGGTGATACTCCTCAGCGTCTCACTTGTCAGGTTGGTCACAAACTGCGCACAGTAATCAAAAAGCTCAGGTAAATCTTTCGGCGTGATAGCAGACACCAACTGCACAATGGATGTGCAGGATGAGGACGTGGCAGCATTACTTAGCAGTGACTTCAAAGTCTCTCTTGTCAAAATCTCGCCCAACATCAGCTTAAATTCTTTCTGGCATGCCAAACTTTGGCAAAGGTTGCTGAGAGCAGAAAAGATGCCTTCTTGACCTTGTGTATCCAGTCCATTTGAACTGCTTAACAAGCTGATGAAGACCCTAACAAGTTCAAACAGTGATGGTGAAGGTGCCCCTTCTGCCAGTGCATATTGACAAAATCTTACTCCTGCTTTGGGAGACCTCTTTATCAATGCAATGCAGCGATTGCAAGCTTCAGCTAGTGGAACTTTTGAGGGGAAATATGATGGGATGAGCAGCCTTGTAAGTCGCCTAACAACAGGAGGTTTGTCAGCTGCAAGAGCAGAGAGTAAAGAATCCAGCTCTACAACCTGGGACAAGTATGAGCATCTCAAAATGATCAAGAAAACAGAAGGTGGCATAGTTACCATCTACAAAATTTCTGATTTACATCACTAATTGCAGCATATAAACAATCTTATCTAGTTGCAAAAGTGCCAGCATAACCCAGTTCCCTTGCTTACCTTGAGTAATGGGATGGCACGGATGCCCTTAACCATCAAAAGCAAATCTACCATGGCTATCCTCACTGTCAAGTTACAGTCACTGAGTAATGGTGCAAGTCGTGGAAGCAAGACTTTTGAAAGTTCGTGGCTGGCAGGATTCTCCAGCAGATATGCCATACCCTGCAAGACTGCACACCTTACAGCAGTATTGGAGTTGTCTTGAGCAGTCTCGTCCACAATCTTGGAAAGTAGCTTAACAGTAATAGTAGATGAGACCACTTCCCAAAACAATCGAAGCACCCGACAAACACCTTCAACAGCAGTAGTACGGACGTCAGGGCAGGGATCTGACAGCAGCTTTTCAAGAAAAACAAACTGTTTCTCCAGTAAAATGTCATTTTCCTCCTTCAATGCATCCGGATTTACCAAAGGAAACATGTCTATCAGAAGAAGTAGTGCATTGCGCCTCACATTTGAATTGGCTACCTGTCCACATTCACCACATAATCCAATGTGAGAATGTTCATGAAAAGGCAGTCTACCTAGGTCATACTACTGGAGACTGAAAATGCAGCTAAATCTAAAACAGATCAGAATGTCATGACATAAAAAGCTGAATACTGCAAAATTGTCCTAGTGACAAGCCTCGAAGTTGGCCCAAATTCACTGGCAATACATAATTTTCTGACTGAACAACCTTGTACCACTTTAGTTCTTTGTGATATTTCAAAAAGCTGCAACAAAATGGTAAATGAAACAGCTCAGGCAATAACAATTTGCTGGTAACCTTGGCAACCTGATTAACTTGAGCTCATAAAACCCTAATAAACATAACCTTAGCATTTTGTTGTAAGTAAAAATGCAGCTAAATCTAAAACAGATCAGAATGTCATGACATAAAAAGCTAAATACTGCAAAATTGTCCTAGTGACAAGCCTCGAAGTTGGCCCAAATTCACTGGCAATACATAAATTTCTGACTGAAGAACCTTGTACCACTTTAGTTCTTTGTGATATTTCAACAAGCTGCAACAAAATGGTAAATGAAACAGCTCAGGCAATAACAATTTGCTGGTAACCTTGGCAACCTGATTAATTTGAGCTCATAAAACCCTAATAAACATAACCTTAGAATTTTGTTGTAAGTAACGAATACCATACCTTGAAATCATCATTCCTAGTACCAGAAATCAAGATAAACATGCTGTAGCCACACAGCACTTTTGAAATCTCACAAGGATGCTTGTGGACCACAGAAATGAAGATCAACTCTTTGACATCTTCCGAATCCTCACATAAACCTAAATTTTGGACTCTATATGCTATCACGTTATGTGCTCCGTAAACAGAAGTCTAAGTCACCCTCTAGATGTTTTGTTTACCTCACACAATGCAATGCAAGCAACAGAAAGGAATGACTATGTAGGTTTGGTTCAAAACCTCCACCCAGCTCCACTGCTTCAACTTCTAGGCATCCAAAATCATCGCTACCTAAGCTAGACAATGACCATTTGCAGGTAAGATTGGCAGCCTGACTGATTTGAGGTCATAAAAGCCTAGTTATTTCTGTTAGGACTTACTGTGAGGGAGAGTGCTTGCGGCTCATCAATATGATACTCGACAAAGCTCCAACATCACGAGTCAAGAAGAACTCCTTAACATGGCAATCAGGAATTCTGGCGAGTAACTTGTTATGTTTAACAGCAAGATAATGCTTGTAGGACCTTCCCAAAACCCCGTAAATGAAGGCCTTTTTAACATCTTCAATCCACAGGATTCTAAGATACCCTCTAACCGTTTTGATTTTCATTTCCAAAAGCCTAAGTTGCACTTGGATGTTTCCTTCTAAACAAGTTAGCAAGGGATCTTCACTGGACTGAACTAATAGGCACTTTAGTTATCTGAGTGGGAAAATAAATTATTTTAGTCAGAAGCTACATGTTTTCGTCATGTAAACATTTTTGTTGTCGAACTGGAGTGACACTCCCTGTGAACACCCCTAAACCCTAAACCTCCACCTAGGCTAACGGGCTTCAGCATCTAGGCGTTTGCAAAAATAATCATACAGTTAAGCTTGAATCAATTTTTTTCCATACTTACCAACCCAAAAATTTAAAAATAAGTTTTGGCTAGGCAAGCTAAAATTCAGGCATCACCTGAAGGGATCGAAACAGAACCGGTTCCTGGAGCCTAAAGAGTAAAGCTTCCACTCCATCTTGTGTTCTTTGGGACGTAAACTCTGCCAGAATTTTTCTGATGGATGAAGCTAGTGTTTTGGTGGAGGCATACACAGCTCCTTCTATCAAGCCCTGTAAGCAGGATTCCTGGATCTCATGGAGGCATGGGCCTGAAGTTGTCCTCCATGCTCGATACAGTATTTCTCCATAAGCTTCAAGAATAGATTTTCGACCAAAAGGAATTTGAGATCTCACCATCATGATCAATTCTTTTGTAAGCTGTGCATTGACGCCAAAGAGAAATGAGATAAAGCGACGGCCATCCGATGAACGCAGATATGCAGGTGTGAGCACACATCTCATCAGTAGATGCTTCAAATCACCAATGCTTTCATCTTCAAAATCAAAGAGAGTAAAAGCTTCCCGAACAACATACAAACGGTGAACATGGATCTTGCGGCCAGCCTCCAGAGACTTGGACAGAAGGTAAGGGAGAGATTGTGCAATGAGCGATTCTTTGCCAGGAAGATGATCCTTCCACCATGTCTCACATAGACTAGCTATGGCATCCTGTAGGTCAATGTCCTCTTCGAAGAAAACTAGTCGATCGTGCAGAATTTGAACTGTGGGGAACAAGTCACATGGCTGAAATGCTTTCGTGGGATGAGAAAGGCCAAGATTTGCCACGAGTGCACATGCTTTCAAGTTCGAGAAGACCATAGTTCGTCTGACATTAATAGGTGTCGGCTGGTTGACTGCTGAGACAGAAGTAGGGTTTGCAGGTTTCTCGGAAACACACTTCCTTCTCTTCCTCTTGGGAGAAGGAGTCTTGAAGCTGTCAACCGGCTCAAACTGCACGTCACTGTCCAGATTTTGAAAAGCCCGGACTTGGAGTTCTGCAAAGCGGGCAAGCGCTCCACACAGGTCTCCCGCAGCCTTCTTTGAGCATTTGTAAACAGCTAGCTTGAGGGCTGTTTTGTTTGGGCGGCTGCTATTCCGTGCAGCCATGTAGAGGAATTCATCTGGGGAGGCTTCCAAAGCACTGCGGAAGGTCTCCTCCATTTTAAGTGGAAGATGAAGAAATGCTCAGACTGCTGGCGCAAGGACTAAAGAATCCGTTGCAACACTGAAGATCATGAGGCAGACCCACAGGGGTCTGACAGAGACTGCTGAATTCACTCTCGGACAATCCCTAGCAACACTGTAGTTACTCAAAGACGCCTGACAGAAACCGCTGAATTTACTCTCGGACAGCTGCTGCAAATCGAAGACTCCTAACAGCAGCGAACGTTTCGGTCAAATCTTCACCAAAGCAACCTTGGCCTGTACCTAGACAATCAGAGGCCCTGTGAGTTTGCCGAAACCCTAAAAATGGTGAAAGAGTACTCAGTAATCCGCTGAATTTACTCTCGGACAGCCGCTAAAATCAAAAATTCTTCACAGCAGCAGGAGTTTAGGTCAAATCTTCATGACCAAAGCAAACCCTTGGCCTGTACCTAGGCAGTCAGAGGCCCTGTAAATTTTCCGAAAGCCTAAAGATGCACAAGAGTCCTGCGAAGCAGCCAATCGTTGCATATCTCTATCGAGCACAAAAGAGTCGAATGGAGCTGTGGCTGCATGAAATCGGACTCGCAATGCCTCCTCTGATCTTCCTCCTGCGAAAGGCCATGCCTTTCTGCATCGCGGCTTCTCTTCTGGTCTGTGATCCCTGATGGAAAATTCCCTCCATGGACTCTTTGATTCTGAGGACGCTGAAGCAAATTTCTCTCTCAGATCCCCTGTTTTTCCTTCGTTGAGACAGACATGGCCTTTCTTTCGGTTCAAAAAAACTCCGGAAACTGTAAAGAGGGAACAATTTGAACGGCCCTTAACGGTCACCTCAGTGGACGTCACACTTACATCTTGGAAAACCAAATTTTGATATATAATTTTCACATATTTTTACAAATAATTTTAGAAAATTAAAATCTTACTATTGTATTATTTTAGTTATACTAGGTTCGTTCTCTCTCTCTCTCTCTCTCAAAATTAAGTCAAACTTTTTTTAAATCAAAAGTTTCTCTATCTCTCACAGTTAGATTAAATTTTTTTAATTTAAATTTTTCTTTTAATTAAATATTTTTTAAATTTTATTTATTTAAAAATTTTCGAACATAGTTTTTCACGCACTTAAAGAAGGAGATAGAAAAAAAGAGAGAGAAAAAGAAGAAGAAGAAGAAGAAGGATAAAAAGAAGAAGATTAAGAGAGGAGGGAGGGGAAGAGGAAAGAGAATAGTCTTTTTTAAATTAAACATTTTTTTTCTCCCCCTCCCCCTCTCTCTTATGTGTAAGGCCTAGGTTCTCTCTCTCTCTCTCTCTCTCTCTTTCTTTCTTAGATTCAACTTTTTAATTTAAACTTTCTTTTTAATTAAAATAAAGAGAGTGAGTGAGTGAGTGAGAAATATGCAAAGAGCAAAAAGAAAGAAGAGGAGAGAGAGGGAGAGAAAGGGGAAACGGAGAGAAATAGAATTATAGAGAGAAAATATATAAAATTTAAGAGAGAGAAAGAGAGGAAATGAAAAAATAAAAGAGATGAGAGAGGGGGGAGAGAGACAGAGAGAAAAAAAGGAGAGAGAGAAAATTAGTAGAAGAAGAGAGAGAATTTGAACACAGAGAGAGAATTATAGAGAGAGGAAATACTAATTTAAAAGAAAGAAAAAAGAAAAATTTTAAAGAGAGAAGAAATTAAAAAAAGAAAGAAAAAAGAAAAATTTTAAAGAGAGAAGAAATTAAAAAAAGGAAAAAAAGAAGAGAGAAGGAAAAGAGAGGGGAGGGAGAGAGAGAGAGAGAGAGAGAGAGAGAGAGGAGAAGAAGAAGAAGAAGAAGAAGAAGAAGAAAGAGGAAGAGAGATGGGAAAAAAGAGAAAAGAAAAAAGTCTTTTTTGAATTTAAATATTTAAAGAGAGAGAGAGAGAAGGAGAGAGGGAAAGAAGAAAAAATGAAAAGTAGGATGGATACACACCAGGCTATGGACGGACGCAAGGTGGAAAAAGAGGTGTCCGCTGCCCTACGTGTCAAAACGCCATTGGGCCCGATTTTTACGGATGGCAAACACTTCTGGGTGGGGGATAAAATTATAGAGAGAGAAAAGATAAAAGAAGAAGAGAGAGAGAGAGAGAGAGAGAGAGGGAACATGTAGAGAGAATTATAGAGAGAGGAAAGATAAAATTTAAAAAGAGAGTGAGAATAAAAATAGAGGAGAAAGAGAGAAGGAAAAGAGAGAGAGAGAGAGATGATATATAATGTTCACAACTTCACATATTTCTACAACTGAAATGTTTTAAGGCACATTCCATCATACATGTTCATTCTAGAAAAACAAGTGCACGCTTCTTGTGGTTTTTCTTTTTCTCTTGTGCTAATTTTGATGGTCAATAAGGGAAAGCGTCAAGCCCTTAGGAAAAGAAGAAAAAAATTTAACGCCTACAAAGTGCTTGTTGACTAAAGATAGACCCCCTTAACCATTGCTATCACATGCCTTTGAGGGCAATGCTAACAGAGGGCCTTCTCAATAGACTCTTATGTTTACCACTTACCTTTTGCAATTATTCATTTTCAGGAAAATTTTGGAGCCTCAACCCTATGATAAAATGTGTCTCCTTGAAAGGTGGAAAGAGTGTGATTGTAAGGTGGCTATCTAACAAATCCCAATGGCATAAATTTTTAGTAGTCCATCAAGAGGTAATTAAGGTAACTTCCATTCGTAATTCCCTTGGAATAACCGAATTTTGTAACCTCAAACTGCTTTATCAAGCATTATTTAGTGTCAGCTTGAAGTGACTACTTTGGAATCATCCCTCAAACTAAAGTGGATTATCGTCGCACTTGGTTTAAAGAGAGTGAGAAATGAGGGGAAGCGATATGCATCAACCTCTCTACCCACAAGGTACTATTACACCCTCAAAAGACCAAGATAAAAAGTTGAAAAGTTGAAAAGGCAAGAGAAAGACAAAGGACAAAGGCGTGTTTTTGTGCACCGCTTGGATGGCGACCACAGGCCTAGGACAGCCGAATCCTTTTACCGAGCTCTCGGACAACGTCCAAGCCACTTAAGTCCACTTGGATGTCTGGACTCTTTGACCACTCGGACTCGAACCTTAGGCCTCGGACGGCCACAAACCTCAAGCCTCGGATGGCCAATTCGGACACTCGGATGGGCACCCCTCGTTCGATAACCACCCAGACAACCACTTACATGTAGGAGTCCACTCAGACAGCAACTTGGGACTCGGACAAGTTATCCAAAACCCTATTTTTGACTATTTTCTGCCACTTTAAGACCTATTAGGGCCTATTGCTAGATGTCTAGCAACCAAGTTGAAATCTAAACTAACAAGTGAGACCATAAAGTTGTTTGCACTCAAAAATGTTGACCTAGTAGTCCAAGAGTAACTAAAATAACTGACCATTGGCCACTACCTTGGATAGAGATCTAAGTTGACTAACTCAATTGAACGCCCATCATATCTATCAAAACACACAAGGAACCCAAAAACCACTTGGTAGAAATAATCACGATCCATGCAAAAAAAAAAAGGTAAGATGCAAAGCTTACTAGATGTGATTGACTTCATCAAAGGTTCCACTCTGCATTGTAGACACCTAAGCGCATGTGAAAGCTAGAAAGCCTAATTTCATACAACTCACATTGAGTCGCACAACTCTAGTGTATAAGTGTTTGGATAAATAAGGAACACACTAAGGGGGATTAATGAATCCACCAATAGAAGTGCAATCCCGAGAATCAGACAAGTGACCTAAGACATCAGAAACAAAGACTTAGAGAAGACAGAATCATCAAACTGCTTTGAGGAAAGGAAGGACTAACCAAGATTAGAGGCATATCTTTAGCCAGCCTAGTTGATCTCATAGAAGCACTAGTGGGTCAGGAGACAACCACCATGTCAGGCACTAGCTCGAAAGAGAATGACCTAGTGGGTCAGGAGACTCATAGAAGCACTACTGGGTCAGGAGACAACCACCATGGCATGCACTAGCTCGAAAGAGAATGACCTTGACATTTACCTGGTAGGGTACCCGGATGACATCTGACGACTTGTCACATGGGATAGCATTGCACAACATTGTGAGTTATAGCCAGGAGAAAAGGGCTCAGAGGTTGTGCCAAGAGAGAGAGCTCAATGAGATTCACAGGATCCTAACCATCTTAGGTAGGAACAAAACTAAAGACAATGCTGATAGGGAGAGAGCCTTAGAAGCCGACCTTACATAGTGAGGGAGCTACTCACAAAAAGAATGCTAGACAATACCAGTGCCAAACAAAGTGGGGCAACCTTGGTGACATCATTGCTAGCCTGAGTCACCCCAAATATTAGAAGCCAAACGAAAATACCGGCGCGCGCTGAGCAAAGTTGGACAACCTTGGTGGCATCATTGCTAACCGACAGATTGGGAGTCACCCCAAATACTAGAAACTGAAGGAAAATACCAAATGTTGCTAAGCAACTTTATAAATAACAAGCAAGCAATGACCCCTATAGCTTCATCAAGCAGTTTGAGCAATTGTGCAAGGTTAACAACCTCATGGACCCTGCTCAATGAGCACAAGCATTCAGTCTTTGCTTGGGAGATGAGGGATGGACTTGGTTCACTAGTCTTGATAATGTCGAACGTAATAACTTTACCCATCTGAAGGACTTGAAGGTAGGATACTCCGATAGCCTCATTGTTAAGCTGATAAATGTCAACAAAAAAGACAAAGAGGACATACGAGACTATGTCACACATGTGAGAAGTCTCTACAAGAGGATGCCTACAGTTAAGTGACCCAATGAGAGAGCAGTCTCCACTGTATTCATTAACGGGATTTGCAAAACGAAAAACTCAAGGCCCTTGTGAGCAACTCGAATGTGAAAAGGGATATGCTTGCGAAAGTCTTTGAGGAGGCCATACGGGTGGATGACTTGTGCAAGGAGAGCAGCTCTAGGGCTATGCAGTATGGGAGCAACACATTTAGAAACACTGAGAGAACTACTACACTTAACAAATGAGCAACCCCCAGTGAACAAGATAAAGGAAAGAGTGTTGACCAGACCCAAGCAATAGCTTAGGTGAAGTCAGAGCTAACCAAGCTATAGGAGTCAATACAAAGGCTAGTACTATTAGAAATCAAGCTCCACTCATATCTCTTTATGTCTATGTGACTAACCAACACCAATTGGATACAGCTGTACATGTGTGTGACACTGAATAAGTCGGTGTAGACTTGATCTAACCATAATTACATAATGGTTAGTGTAAAACCTATTGTAGTCTCTCTTTCAATGGTAGTCAAGTAATGGAATAAGGAAGAAGAAGAAGATAAGCTGAGGCTCATGGGTTGTGCTCCACTCTCTATCTCTCCCTCTCTTTCAATATGGTATGAGAGCCATGCTAGGTGGGCTCTTTGGAGTAGTAGGTAGTGAAGAAGACTTGGAGAAAGTAAAGAAAGTGAAGATCTAGGTTCTCTGAAGACAGGCAGGCTACCATTGTTCCTAGCAAAGGTATGCATTGGTTCTTCTTGTCTCCCATTGCTCAAGCGGTTGCTATAGCTTGTGTGGGAGTGCACCGAGGCTCCATTGAGCATGTATAAGTTGTCAATGAGCACCATGTGCTACTGATCTACTGCAAATACATCCTGTCAAGCTACGTGAATTGTGCCTATTGCAGGTTGAACTTCATTGACTACAAAGACATCACATAAAGTGGCTATTAAGTGGTTAAATGCTTGCCCATACCCTTCGAAAGGTGCTTGAAGATTGTTATATGCAAATGCCTTTGGAGAGGGCTCAGTTATGAGCTAAGAATTGAATGTGTAGATCTAAAATTAAGTTTGAACAGTTGTATACTTGAATGGACATCATGTACTTTGTCATGATTGACACACAGGAACTCTTTGACATGCTCAAAAAGCATCATTGAAGCATAGGTATATGCAAGAATGACATATGCACTTGTTCTTGTTGTCAAGATTGTGGGAGAGAGGGAAGGAGTCTCACTTGTAGCTTTCTTGCTTGCACAATGGGGGAATACACACAAAGGTGGAGGCTGAAAACAGTTTTCCTCTTCTTAGTTGTGTAAGCCAAAAAGAAGTCTCATACAAAGAAATAGAAGAACCCTATATATGGGTCTCAAACCAAAGACAACTAACTAAGGTGGCATACTAACTGAGCCACGAACTAGAGTAGATAAGGATAGCTGTCATCTAGCTATTATTCATGGGCGGTGTACCAACCGCATCTACAACTGACAAGTCGGTGACATAAATGCACAACGTTCACCCTGGCATATCACGAGTGGAGCTCGATATCTCAACACTCCCCCTCGAGCTCAATCCCAATTCCTGCACACCAAGCAGGTCTCTGAACTTGCGCAGCTTCTCTGTGCCCAATGCCTTCGTAAATATGTCAGCTACCTGATCCTCTGTGCTGACATAAGCTAGATCAATAAGACCTAGTAAAACCCTCTCCCGCACATAGTGATAATGCACCTCAATGTGCTTTGTTCTAGCATGATAGACTGGGTTATTTGCCAAGTGTATACTGCTCATGTTGTCACAATAAATGACAACTGGCCCATCTATAGGCTGATGCATATCATAAAGTAGCTTATGCAACCAAGCTATCTCACATGCAGCCATTGTTGCACCCCTGTACTCGGCCTCTGTGCTCGACAAGGCAACTATAGGCTATTTCTTGCTGCTCCAAGTGACTGCAGCACTCCCAAAAGAGAACACATATCCACTGGTAGATCGTCTATCAGAAATACTACCAGCCCAATCAGCATCAGTGTATCCATGCAACTGTATCTGAACCCCAGTCTCATAAAATAGTCCATACTGCAATGTGGACTTCACATACCTAAGTATGCGCCTAGCCGCATCCAAATGCGGTTTCCTTGGAGCCTGCATAAACTGACTTACCAATCCAACAGCATAGCTCAAATCTGGCCTGGTAATAGTCATATAAATCAAACTTCCTACTATGCGTCTGTACATAGTAGGGTCTTCCAGAAGCTCACCTGCATCTGTGCTCAGCTTCACATTCTGCTCCAAAGGAACTGAAATAGGCTTACAGCTTGTTCTCCCATATTTGGACAGCATGTCCAATCCATACTGCCTCTGCAAGAGCTGTATCCCACTTGGTGATCTAATCACCTCAATGCCCAAGGAATAACGCAGCTCTCCTAAATCCTTCATCTCAAACTTTTTCTTCAATAGCATTTTCACATAAAGGATATCTTCATCACTATCACCTGTCATAATCAAATCATTAACATAAATGACAAGTAGCATAATACCTTTCTCTGTTTTTCTCACATAAAGTGAGAAATCTGCTTTGAAAATCTGAAAGCCAATAGTGACAAGATACTGTCCTATCTTGTCAGACCATGCTCTAGGTGCTTGCTTCAAGCCATACAATGCTTTCTTCAACCTGCAAACAAACTCAGGATGAACAGCATGCACATAACCTAGTGGCTCCTCCATATATACCTCTTCTTGCAAATCACCATGCAAGAAGGCATTTTTTACATCCATCTGATGTAAAGACCATTCCTTTGATGCAGCCATAGCAATGACTTCTCTTACGGTTGCCATCCTTGCAACCGGACTGAATGTTTCTTCATAATCAATGCCATATGTTTGTGCATACCCCTTGACTACTAATCTTGCATTGTATCTATTCACAGAACCATTTGCATTGTGCTTCACCTTATAAACCCACTTACAACCAATTGCATTCTTACCTTTAGGCAAAGGTACCAATTCCCATGTAGCATTTTCTTCCAAGGCATCCATTTCTTCATCCATGGCTTTCTCCCATTTTTCTTTTCCCATGGCTTGCTCAAAAGAAGCGGGTTCTGGTTCCTGTATCACTTTGACCATATATGCATAGTGAATGGCTGTAAATCCATCATATTTCAGCCTATCCACAGGATACCTAGCTCTGGTAGACCTGCGCAAAGTAGGTTCACTCCCAGGTGGTCTCAAAACATCCCTGGTCTTCCTTACTCCAGGTGTAACAATAGAAGGAATACCCAACTCATCATCAATGCTCTGTTCTGAGCCACTGGATTCACCATCCACATAAGAGTGACCTGCATTCACATCAAACATGTGCTGATCTACCTTCTCTTTTCCTTTTCGTGATACCTGAATACCGCTATCTGCATTGCTTTGAGAAGATCCTGTCCATGGCGAAGAATGTGAACCACTGCTAGAGGACGCTCCAGGTCCACTAATATTTTGTGACTGCTGCTGTGAATTCTGTGCTGCATTACCGTTTTGTGCATCTACATCATCAATCACACTTACTGGTTTATACCAGCTACTCATCTCATTAAAAATAACATCTCTGCTCACTGTAAACTTACGAGTAGAAGGGTTATAGCATCTATACCCTTTTTGCTGCAGAGAGTAACCAATAAAGATGCACTTCTTAGCTTTTGGATCCAACTTGGATCTCAACTCATCTGGTACATGTACATAGGCAATGCAACCAAAAATTTTCAAATGAGAAATATCTGGTTTCCTACCAGTATACCTCTCCTCTGAAGTCATCCCATGTATTGCTGCAGTGGGAGTCATGTTCATTATATAGACTGCTGTAGCAACTGCTTCAGCCTAGTAAAAATCTGGCAAGTCTTTTTCATTGAGCATGGCACGAGATACCTCTCCAATATGCCTGTTTTTCCTTTCTGCAATTCCATTTTGTTGTGGGGTATGACTGCATGAATATTGCTGCTTTATGCCATGCTCCTGCAGGAACCTTGCTAACTCATTTGAGAGGTACTCTCCCCCTCCATCTGACCTTAGGCATTTTATTTGCAGGCCTGTTTCTTTTTCAACCATAGCTTTAAGAGTTTTGAAATGCCCAAAAACTTCACTTTTCTTTTTCATAAAATATACCCAAACTTTTCTACTATAGTCATCAATAAAAGTGACAAAATAATGACAGCCTCCAAGAGACGCAGCTTTAGTAGTCCACACATCAGAGTGGATTAATTCCAATGGCTTCTGACTCTCTTGAACATCTCTAGGAAATGGTTTCCTTGCCTGTTTTCCAAATTGGCAGGCTTCACATACCTTATGCATTTCTGCAACCTTGAATTTAGGCAATCCTGCAACAATCTTTTGGGCCTGCATTGATTTAAGTCGTTGTACATTAACATGACCAATGCGTTTATGCCAGATATCAAGATCTGCAACTACACCAATCCCATGTGCAAACATTGTTGCACTCAATTCAGGCATGTCTGCATCCAACGTAAACATTCTGCCCTTCTTCTTTCCTTTTGCTATCAAGCGACCTTTATTTCTCATATCCTCAACAAAGCATCCATGAGGATTAAATCTGACCTGCAAGCCCTGCTCAACCATTTGACCAACAGAAACCAGATTCTTGGCAGATAATAGTCTAAGACAACCAAAAGGTTGCATCACTAAAGTCCACGTTACAGTTGCAAGCATGGAATGCTATCTGGACTTTAGGGTGATAAGGTTTGCAGGACATCTTAGCTATCGAGTTTTGCTAGGTCGGCCATGGATCTTACAAATAGACTGCCAAGTCGATATACCCGCTGGTCGAGTGATTCTAGATAGAGGTGCCAATCGTGTAGTAGTGGATGCTTACCCTAAGTCTCCTCAAAGTGAGAGAGCTCATTTATCCTCTACTGAACTAAAAATAGTAGAAGATCCACCTGGTAGTGAGACGCCATCGAGCGATGGATCTAAGGAAGGGTCCACTACAGAGGACATTTATCAGATAACATTGAATGAGCCGATAGAGCCTCAAGATCGAATAAGAGGCGTGGACATTATTGAGTTGGACCTTGGTACGCCTAATGATTCACGGCCAATTAAATTGGGTTCCATGCTTAGTTCGAAAGAGAGAGAGGACTATGTGTCCCTGATTCAGGAGTTCCGCGACATCTTTGCTTGAACCTGCCCTGTACGTTAGAAAGTAAGGCGTATGCCTTTTGAACTAAGGGATGGATTGTTTGAAGAGCTACAGAAGTTGCGAAAAGCGGGTTTGATCTTCCCTATTCAACTTATTGAATGGTGTTCACCAGTTTGATTAGAAAGAAGAAGAACAATCAAATTCGGCTTTGTGTAGATTTTAGAGAGCTAAATAAGCAAACAGTCAAGGGATACTACCCGATGCCCTTTATTGACCAAATTTTGGATCAATCAGTGGGTAGGGAAGTATATTCTTTCATGGATTGCTTTGCGGAGTACAACCAAATGGCAATTGCTGAGCAAGACAAGCTTAAAACGACATTTATTACTGTCTTTGGTACCTTTGCATACCATGTGATGGCATTTGGTTTATATAATACACCTGGTTCATGGCAAAGAACAGCCGACAAGACCTTTGGTAACATATCCCTAGAGGAGTTGAAAGTATTCATTGATGACCTAGGGGCAACCACCACAAGAGAAAGGCAGTTGACTATTTTATTGAAGTGTTTTGAGTGTTGTAAACAATTTTGCATAGCTCTTAACCCACGAAAGTGTGTCTTTGGAGTGCCTTATGGACTATTGTTAGGCCATGTGGTCAGTTCAGTAGGGATTGTGACTGACCTTGAAAAGATCAAGGTCAAAGACGCCATGAGTCCACTGCATACTCCAAAGGAAGTACATATCTTTCTGTCATCGGTAGGGTATTATCGGAGGTTTATCAATGCATCGGCAGAAAGAGCATTGCCACTGACAAACCTATTGTCCTTCAATTGTCAGTTTACGTGGAGTGATGCTTGCAAAGTATCTTTTGACAATGTGAAGCAAGAGCTTGCCAAAGCACATGTTTTAAAAGCAATGTTCTATATATTTTCAACAACCACTACGCATAGTATCAGCTACTGCTTATCCCAAATTTGGGAGGAAAAGTGGTATCATCTGATAGCTTTTGCTAGTCGGAAGTTGGGCATATCGAAAATTAACTATACCTATATGGAGAAGTTGTGCCTTGCGATGGTATTTGCAACCAAAAAGCTCAGGCACTACATTCTCTATGAGAAGGTGATTTTTTATACAAAGGCGGAAGGGCTTCGATTGTTGTTGAGCAAGTTACAGTCGTCGGATCGTTTAGCAAAGTGGTTAATCACTTTCCAGGAGTTTGATTACGAGATCAAGAGCAAGCCACCGAGGCTACAAGGCATTGTAGAATGTCTTGTGGATTTCGAAGAGCCCAAAGAGGTTGTGGCTGAAGTAACTGACATGGAAACATTGTTTAAGATTGATATAGCGTCTATTTCCTCCTGGTATGTTGCTATAACGCACTATTTATCTACGGGAGAGACTAGAGCTACCTTATCCAAATCCGAGAAGAGTAAAATTAAACAGCAGGCATTGAAATTTTCATTGATCGCAGGAACGCTATATCGGCAGGGTGTTGAAGATATTTGTCATCGATGTGTGATGCCTGACGAGGTTCCATTTACCTTGGAGGAGTGACATGACTTCGCTTGTGAAGGGCACTTTGCTGGCGGTTGATGGCACAAAAGGCTTTAAGAGCTGGATATTGGTAGCCATCCATCTTCCTAGATTCATTTAAGTATGTTAAGAGATGTGATACATATCAAAGACATGACAATAGAGAGAATATGAAGTGACCACTTATGCGTATTATAGCTATTCTTCCATTTGAGAAGTGGGGCATCGACTTTGTGGGTCCCATTACCTTGTCATCTACTGCTCAAAAGAGATACATTATAGTATCCACTGATTACTTTACAAAGTGGTCAGGAGCATGGGTGATGAGGCAGGACAATGCAAAAGAGATTGTCCATTTCCTACTTGAGCAGATTATTTGCCGTTTTGGTCTGCCAAAGGAAATAGTATCGGATCGTAGAACTCACTTTTTGAATAAGGTGATTAAAAGCTTGACTGAAACTTGGAAAATTAAGCATAACAAGACGACTCCCTATAATCCGCAAGCCAATGGACAAGTTGAAAGTACCAACAAGCAGCTTCTTGTGGGTATTGTCAAGATTGTGGGAGAGAAGGAAGGAGTCTCACTTGTAGCTTTCTTGCTTGCACAATGGGGGAATACACATAAAGGTGGAGGCTGAAAACAGTTTTCCTCTTCTTAGTTGTGTAAGCCAAAAAGAAGTCTCATACAAAGAAATAGAAGAACCCTATATATGGGTGTCAAACCAAAGACAACTAACTAAGGTGGCATACTAACTGAGCCACGAACTAGAGTAGATAAGGATAGTTGTCATCTAGCTATTATTCATGGGCGGTGTACCAACCGCATCTACAACTGACAAGTCGGTGACATAAATGCACAACGGTCACCCTAGCATATCACGAGTGGAGCTCGATATCTCAACACTTGTGCCTTGGAGCTTAAATTTGGAGGTCAAAACATTTAGATTTGGGAGCCTTTTACAAGTTGAAAATTGTCACAAGTCTGTAACCAACAAACATGGTCTTTGCATGAAGCACTACATGACATTGATTGGTCCCTATCAAATGTATGGATTGGGATATGTATAGGGAATGTTTGGAGCATTAAGACAAGCATTGAATGCTACTAAAAGCTGAAGTCTGGAGTTTTAAAAAAATGCATTTAAAGTGTCTTGGCTGGTTACAAGCAAGGACTGCAGTCCATGACTTTGCTTCTTGAAACAGAGTGTCTATGGTTCTATGTATGGTCATGTATTGAACCCACACACTGAAGAAAATGTATGAAGTGATTTGAAGTCATTTTGAAGCTGGATAAACTTTGTTTTGCTGAGTATTTGCTGACTGCAACCTACAGTCAAGATATTTGACACTTGTACTTGATGTATATACACTGATCTATGCTCGAATGATCATGTATGGAACCCTATATGCACTAGCAGATGTCCTGGAGGTTTTGGAGCATGTGTGACATGTATACATATCAGTTTTAGCTATGAATCGGCTGCTGGTCATCACTGACAATTATAGATTTTAGACTGCATGTATGTACCCTCTAGCAGTAAGGTTGCATGATATAGACTTACAACAACTACATGGTATGTGTATTGACTGATGTACCTATGAGTTATGCCACATGTTTGTGGATGGTTTTGAGATGTTGATGGGCTGAAATACCCTAGTTTTAACAGTGAATTTGTTGTAGAAAACTATCATAAACAGTCAAAGACTGCAGTTGGTCAACGATACTTGTTGGCTTGTAGGTAGTCAGTTGTAGGTAGTCAAAGGCATTGGTCAGGCATTGACATTGTCTATTACAACATGGCAAATGCATAGAGCACTGATAACATTACCCAAATTGTTGGTGAGAAGTTGGATAACAAGAATTCTGCCTTGTGGAAATTCAGAATGAAGAACTTTTTGGTTGGTGGAGGATATTGGGATCTATGCACTGCTGATGAAGTTGAACCTGAATTGCCTGAACAGCTGACACATAATTAGAGAAGAGATCATAAATAGTGGACAGAGAGAGCATGCAAAGTGCTACATTGGTTTTCCTTATGTATATATGATGCTATGGCAATATAGATAATTGGATGTGATTTCTTTCTGGAAATCAGTCCCCTAATCAAGACCAAGAAACCGAGATCTGAAAATAAGCGGTAATGCTATTTTTATGAAGAAAAATGATCTTTTTATGCTATTTGCTTTATGAAATCTTGTTCATATGGGATGCAAGTTCATTATGACATTGTTTGCCATGAGTTTGATCAGTTTATGCTCTAAAAATCATAAAATATAAGGCTACATGGCCGGAATTAGTGTTAAAATACATGAAAACATGCATTTTAAGGGTAAATTTGGATTTTTTGCTATATAAATGAGAAATATGATATGTCACACCAACTAAATCTGAGTTTTTTCTGTCAATGAATCTAAGGGCCACAGCCCACAATCAACTTTATTTTCAGTCATTATTTATTAAAGAAAAATAGAGAAAAATGCCCAAAAATGAAAAAAATGGGTTTAAAATTAGGAAAAAATAGAAAATGGACTGAGGAAAATTAGGAAAAATTATGTCTATGTTTTTGCAATGTATAATGATGGCAAAGCATGAGGTTGGCCTCGGTTTGTCCCCGTTTCTATGTTTTGTGCATATTTATCGTTCTTTTAAAAGGGAAAAATGCATATAAACCCTATCTAACTGATCAATGATGCAAAATGCTAAGAGTTGGATGAAAAGGGGCTGAAACACTGAAAGATAAAGAAAAGATTTGATTTATGCATTACACTTGGCATATAGGAAACGGTTTAAATAAAGAGGATGGTAGCATGGGCATATGGCTCGGTGCCTCCTTTCAACGCAGTACGCGCTAGTGAAATTCATAGAAAGAATGCTTTATGCACCATGCACGATGCTGATTTTTCTTTTTGTCTGAGCACATAGCCATACATGATTTGCATTAAGCATAATAATTTAAAGGTATTAGAAAAACCTCTTGGATGCATGGCACCTGTCTTCCTTAGGTTGTGACCAACGATGAGCATGAGAGGACCTCCCAAGCTGTAGGTTAGTCATTGGGTCCTAAAGGGAAATTGTTGTGAGGAATGGTACATCCTAGAAAGTAAAATATTGGTACATTGAGAGGAGTTTGTTCTCGTATGTGTTATATGTTTAGCAACGCATCAAAGGGCCAATCCTTGAGATGTAGGAGAGCTGCAGTGGGGCTCCGACAATTAGTCGGTGGAGTGCCTCCTATATATGCGTGTAACGAGGGATTATGCCTATGTACTTTGGGTTCTCCCTCTGAGGAGTTTAAGGGAAACGTTGGACTATAAACTATAAACGCAGGAATTAAGCTTTAGGGCAGTTTGTCCTTTAGCATTAGATTGACGCTCCTGGTCCGCGAGGCTGTGAGGGTGTTTGTGTGTCATGAGTATGAGGTCCGGCTAGTGCTATAGCCAGTGCCGGCCCATTTCAGGTCCCATCAGTGGTGCGCCTGCCAGGAGCCACTTATAAGTGGTGGTTTTCGGATCTAGGGTTTCTAGGGACCAAAAGAAAGTTGGTTTATGTCCTCTGACAAGGACCGTCAAGCCGAAATCCAAAGAGCAGAACGTGCTGAGAGGGCTAGGTGGCGGTTAGAGACCATAAGCTGTTATTCTCCTCAAATGAGTAGTCCAGTACGTATACGAAGCAGTGATCTTAGCAACCCAACTGCTCTACATAGTCTGTTAGGTGCAGGAGGAGGCATAAGTTCTTCCTCTTCTCCACCAAGTCTACCCACTTCAAGTGGGGGCGTGAATTCACCCGTTCAAGCTCCTATTGCTAATCCGATTGTCACCATGGCACAGCCTATTGTGATTCCTGTAGGGACGCCAGATTTACCAGCCTTAGGAGTTCCCTTGCCTATTTTTAATGGGTTAGCGGAAGAGGATGCAGAATTTCACATTTGTGAATTTCAAAGATTGATGTTCAATTATCGCATCCAAGATGAGGGACATCTCATGATGTTCTTCAATATGACGTTAAAAGGAAGGGCTGCAGTATGGTATCACAGCATAGAGTCTAGAACCATAACCACCATTGATCAATTTTATGTAGCTTTCCGAGCGGAATATGCCCCTGAAAGAGGTGGCCAATATTGGTTGCGGGTCTTGAATGTAACGCACCAAGATCCTCACGAGAATGTGAAAGCATATGCCAAGAAGTTGAAGTATTTCGTAAGTTGCAAACTTACATTCCCATTCTGCCAGTTGTCCAATTGCAATATTTTTTTGCATGGGTTGGACTTTAATATCTAAGTACAATTGAGTAGTGTGGCCTTGGCAGATATAGACACCGCTATTACGCGGGCAGAGGGAGTAGAAGCACGATTACAAACGGCCTACTCCTCTCGGATGAATGTTAATGGGGGTTTAGTACCTAGCGGCAATCCATCATTGACGAATGGAAGTCAAGGGATGCCTATGACTAACCCTATTGGGAGAGGGAGTATGGTTCAGAATGTACCTTTACTGCCAGCTCCTCCCAGTGTGACTATGCCTATGGCAAGTCAGTTGGCTCCACCAAATGTTGGAGGCCAAGTTTCAAATTCTAATGTTGTTTCTGTGGGTCAACAACCAATGCCAAATCAGATTGTTAGGCCAATGGAACGACGGGTTGATGATCGAGGCTATGAGTCGAGTGCATCTAATGTCCTTGGTGAAGTCAAGGATATGATGAAGCATTATACCGATATGATTTCCGAGCAATATCAACAAATAGCTATCGATGTTAATTTGTGGGAGCTTTCGCTCAACCGCCAAGACCCACGGACCGCTTATTGTTTCAAGCGTTCCAAGCGAGCTCTCATGGCTATCTCTCACCTAGCCGACGCACCGTCGATCCGACAAATGCAGTGAACTTACCTTGATGCTCGATCAAGTACCCTCCTCTCTCTCACACTCTGGTAGCTCCACGATTCTCGATGCTAGCTCAAGCATCCTCAAGCCTCCTCCTTCTCCAAGCTTCATCCTTCATAGCCGCGCGCGGAAGAGAAGAGAAGAGAAGAGAAGAGAAGTAGGGGAGAGGAAATGGTGAAGAGCTTCACCCTCCTGATTCCTCACTCTCACACACACTCACTCCCTCACACTCTCACACTCCCTCTCTCAAGAGCATACACAAGCAAGAAGGAGAGAAGAAGAGAGGAAGAAGAAGACTAGTTTTGCCACACCAAAGAATGAGCTCTTCATTCACTTTTCAACTTTATATACAAAACCCTACTTCCCTTTTGGGCGGTCATCCTCTTTTTCCCTTTTTTACATGGCCGGTTATAGCCTAGGCCTTGTTTTTCATTGTCCTGTTATCTTCCTTGTTTCCTTTTCACTACCCTTCTATATTTACAAATCGCATGGGTGAGAGCCCGGCACTCTTTTACAAGATTTTAGGGTGCGCTTTTTATGCGCCTTTCCCTTTTCGTGTTTGCCTTGGCCTTTAAAGGTTGTCCTTGCACTTTTGGCCTTTTCTCCTTTTTTTCCTTCCGTTGGGCTACCTTTTTTCCGCCTTTGCCCTGCGTCTTTTCCACTTTCTTTCGCTCTCTTCGTGTTGGGGTTAACATTACCACCCTCCTAGACGAGTGCCAGTCCCATGGCACTCATTGGCGTAGGGAGCAAGTGGTAGCATGCACTGAAGACTTCGGGGGACAAGGGCGCCTGGGGCATGCACTGGTGACCGGTTCGCGTGGGGGTTGGTTGGGGATGCTGCGTAGGACGATTTTTTCGGCTTGTCGGATGCTGGGTGGGCAATTAGCATTGGACGTTGATGAAGAACGAATGCCACTTGTGCTGTGGTCGTCAACACCTGCAATTGAAAACCTGTCAGGTGGTCTCTCCCTAGGGGTAGTGCTAGTCTCTGTATTGTGCACAAGACTCTCTTTTTTTTTTTTTTGAGGTGGGTACATGGAGGCAGCGGTACAAGGGATAACGAGAGTTCTACTCCTCATCATCCGAATGGTGGGTAAGGGTGGGCGGAGGGCGGGGGGCCTTGTTAAGGAATTTTCGGCTTAGCAAGTAGCCCTTAATGTGGAGGCGGGTTTTGAGGGCGGTTGTGGAGAGAAAGGGGTGGTTGCACTGTGTGAATTTGCTGTCATTCATGTCTTCTAGCAGTGCACCACAGAAGGATGGCAAAAGAGCAGCACGCATCATGAGACGGGTCATGGTGGTGCTGTCTATGGCATTGGGGTCAAAATAGAGGGGTGGAAGGTGGCGTTCTTGGGGTGCGGGTTCCTGGTGTACTAGGATTCTAATTAACCTAAGGTAGTTATAGGTGGTGATGAATGCTGGGTCGGGGCAAGAGGTGAATTCGTTAAGGAATTTATCTATAGAGCTGTATAAGTCGGGAAGGGTGAAGAGAAGAGCATTCCTATGGGAAGTGGTATTGGCATTATAAATGACGGGGAAGTCGAACCTGCCGTGGATGGACGGGTTAAAATCCACTCCTACCCTTCGAGGATACGGCATAAAGGTGGGGTCGTTCCTTTTCGAAGGGAGGGTGTTGCAAAATGCCATCCATGCCTCCAGGTTGATGTCAAAAATGCGCCGCCTCCAGGTGGGTTGGCAATTATAGCCTTCCACTGTGTGAGGTACCTGGAGGACTTTGTCTTGCCAAAACTCGCAGTCCTTGGCCCCCCAAGCAGTTGGGTGGGGCTCACACTCTTCTAACCATTTAGCCTTGAGCCGGGTCTCCATGGCGATGACATCCTCCACCAACTGAATGGGCAGCACCCTATTCAAGGCGGTGGGAAACTTGAAGCGTAGGTCGAAGGGGTCTCGGCTATACTCATGCTGCTCCCAGATAATCATTTCAGCACGGTATTCAGCGGGGGAGTCTTGGGTGCGCAGCGGGAAAGGGGCAGGCTGTTTCGGGGCTGGTCTGGCCTTCAGCTTTCTTCTTGCCTTCTCCACCATTTCCTTCCTTCGGGTGGTGTGGGCCGCTCTTCGCTCGGCATATGTGTCATGGGGTGGCACTTCGGTTTGTTGGGGTTGAGGGGGTGGCGGGACATATTCCTCTCCTTGAGGCCCTAGGTCAAGCTCTGGCTCACCCCCTTCCGCTTGCTCCTCCTCCTGTATTTTCTCCTCAGTGAAACCAAGGTCGTCCATCTCCTGTGTTGTCAGTCCTACTTGTGCCAGATATTTTCTTTGTTCTTCTAGGCTCTGCGGCGGGCCTCCTAGCTACAGTGGTACGTGTAGGCCTGCCGTGAGGGCTCTACGCGCAATGGTTAGCTTTCTCTGCAGCTGATCATTGGCCTCATCTGTTTCTGAGTGGGTGGTGTGGAGCAGCGTGATGATAAAAGTGCGCTGCTGAGCTATCATAGCGAGCTGGGCTGCCTCTGCCTAGTTTTCAACCATCACTCTGTCTCCCTCAGCCTTGGCCAGCTGGCGTGCTAAGTCCCGCACTCTCTGCTCGTTATGATTGGACCATTCCTTTGCCCGCCTCTCCATGTCTTCCAGGCTTTCCCCCTGTTGGAGGGTCATCGCCATAAATTGTTGTTGCTGGCCTTCAAGCTCATGGCGCAAGCGGGACTGCTCTCGGTGCTCCTCTGCGATCTGCTCGTTGAGTTGGTCCCGTGTTGCCTGCAACCTGCGCACCTGTTCTGCCCTTAACTGATCCAGCTCTGCAACCTCTTGTCTAATTTTCTCAAGCTGACTCTACGCCTCCAAGTTGGCTGCAGATAACTGGTCATTCTTGTGCTGAAGGTGGGCAGTTGTCTCCCTCTCCCTGGTGAGACGCTCCATTAGGATTTTCCTTCTTCCCTCCCAGGTAGCGTCGCACTCCTTCAGGGCTTTCAGCTCCTCCACCTCCTTGGTGTTGGCCTCCTCCCTAAGCACAACGATTTCCTTTTGATATTCTGTTATTTACCTCACTCTGTCCAGTTGGAGGGCGGCTTGTGATTCGCATTCCGCTGCCAGCTCCTCCACCGCCATCCTCCTTTCTTGCCTGGCCGTTTGCAATTGCGCGAGCAGCTCCTTCACGTAGTCATCGTAGTGGCGTGTTGGAGGTGGGGAGTGGGACATGATCGTAGTGGTGGCAATCTCCTCCACTTTTTGTCTTTTCACTTCTGGCCCTGTCTCCAGCTCGACCGTCGCTGCCCTTTTGGCACCTGAAACTGGGGTGGCCCCGGCTGCTTCCCTTGCCAACTCTCTTTCCACCAAGAATTGCAACCAGGTGACCATGTTGCTTTCATCGATCTTTGGGGTGTGCCCTAGGGCGGCTGTGGTAGGGGGTGTCACCTTGAGGGGAGTGGCTTGCATGGGTGGTACGAGGAGAGGGGAGACGGGTCTGACTGGGTCTTTTCCTTTCCCTTCTGCAGGAGACAGCTGCACAGGTTCCGGCATACCAGTGTTGGGGCCGGGTGCTTCAGGTTGGTATGGACTGCCCGCTCCTTCCACGTCTTTTCTCCGCTGTTCTTCGATGGAGCGACGGGTCGCCAACTCCAATTCTTCTTCTTCCCTCCTCCTCAGCTCCTCCTCAGCCCTCTTTCTTCTTTCCTCCTCTTCTCTTACCGACTCTCTTCGGGCCCATTCGAGCTCTTCCTTCTCTTTTCTCCTTCGCTCCTCCTCTCTCTTTCCGTGCAAGGCTTTGGTCCGTTGCTCCGCTTTCCTTTCTGGTGCAGCCTGGCGTTCTCCCTCCTCGTCGGTGTCTGTTTCTGTTTCATTCGACTGCTCTTCCGCCTGGGGCTGGGATTGCAACGGCGATTCGCCACTTTTTCCGCCTTCTCCCTGTTTGTCCTCTCCCGCTCGTCCTTGCCCTATTGCCTCGTGGATGATTGCAGTGAGGGCACCTCCAAAACCTATGGTGGAGGCCTTGGAGGATGAGGCCTTGCGGGTTGATCGAGGTGAAGGGGATTCTCCTGCTACCGCCCTTCCTCCTGTTGCCAGGGCCTTTGCTGAGGCCTCAATCGTCCTTCTCACGAACCCGTTGAGGTTCACCTCATCCAGTGCTTGAGCCGCGATGCTTTCGAGTAAAGGCACATTGATCCTGGACATGATGCTATTGTACCGTTGACTCGAAAATAGGGTATGCATCATTTTTACCTGCAACTGAATCTCTGGATCAGGGATGTCTGCCAGGTTAACTTCGTCGTTGGTGTGGACTTTCACTTTGTCCATTCCCAACATGGCGTAGACGTCCCTTTTTGGTTTCTTCTCCACCTTGTTCAGAAGCCCCAGTGCCCTTTCTATCAGTTCAGGGGTCAGTTCAACCTGCACCTGTCTGGTGGTTTCTGTGTCCCGCACCGTGACGGTGCCCCTGTTTTTGTTGAAGGTGCGCAGGAACTCGGCGCATAGGGTGTAGTTTATCCTCTAGCCCACTGCGTCCAGATACCTTTGTAAGTGGCATTGCTCTATGATCCGTCATACCGCTGGTTCCTCAATAATCACGTCTTCCAAGTTGAATATGTGGCGGAATTTCAGCTGATTGAATGCTCTGGTTTCCACCATGAGGCCGTACCGCACCCGTTCTTCCTTCGAGAAAGGGAGTTTGCCAGCTTTGTCTTGACCTGCCATGGTCGCCACCTGTACATTCAGTCAATTCACTTTTTAGTATTTTTGGCAACCAATTCGTTGGACGACCATAGCAGATTTTATCGTTCATAACTATGATTTTTCCTTTCAAACTTCTATCACCTATTTCTGCATGGCATTTTAATTTGGAGCCTTTTCATGCTTGGTTCACTTTTTAGTTTTAACTTTTATGCTTGGTTTGCTCGGAGCCTTTTCATGCTTGGTTCACTTTTTAGTTTTAACTTTCATGCTTGGTTTGCTTTTTAGTTTTAACTCCGTTTACTGCCCCATCCCCCTTGTGGAAAAGAAAAATCGGTCCCAGGATTGGAGGTTGTGGGTCCAAGGTGTTCATGTTGATTTGTGGAGGAGCCAATCGTAGAAGTTGGGGTTATATTCTAAGTGTGCAGAGTAGTCCAGGTCACAGGGTCGGATGCCTACGTGGGTGATGTATGTGAGGACATCGGTGAGGAAATCACTGGAGTTGACCCGACTTGCGATGTGGAGCTCTTCTTCTGTCAGGATGCAGTCGAGATAGGGGTGCCCTAAGATATGATTGTCCATGGTTTGACCTCGAAGAGTGGTTAACACTCGATACGAGGTGGGCGCGACGTATGTGGGATCATACTCGGCCGTCTTGATGGCTCGGCGTTGTTCGACGTTGGTCATTATGCGGCATCCCTCAACTGCCCATTTCAATCGAAGAGCGTACCACTGCTTCAAGAAGGGTGATTCCGTGTCCGCTAGGTGGGACAACCTTGTTGTTTCTTGGCTAGTGAGGCCGGACGTCGTGCGCGGGTCAAATGATGGGATGAGGCATTGCTTAATGGCTTGCTCTTTAGAGACCTCGCGAGCGAGCAGCTCAGCGGCAGAGCGTGAAGCTTGTGCAAAGGCGAATTCAAAAGTCTCCCAAGAGCAAGGCATAGTACGCACGTCAGTTGCAAGGGGTTCCGCTAACAATCCCAAGTCCAGGCGGTCATAGCTGAGGGCCAGTGCAACAAAGGTGGCATCGAGCTGTTTAATGCAGTCCACGACATCATCCCCCGTGTCCTCGGCAAAGTCAGCGGCCTGCGTTAGGAATGACTTCCGTTCATAGGAAGGCTTAAGGCTGGCGGGTGGTTGGGGTTTGCTGGAGCTGGAGGTTCTGTCGGTACAGAGCTGCAGCTAGGGGCTTGTTTGAGTCAGCAACCCGGGCATTGGTTGGACGGATGGGTCGGGTTTGATCTTAGGGGCTATGCTACTGCGGTTAGCAAGGTTGCTGAGTTGCGGGTTGGGTTGGTTGGGTGATGCCTCCTGTGGTGGTGGCCGTTGCTTGGGTCGTTGGGCGTGTGTGACGCCCGTGGGTTGACTCGCAAAGGAGTCGGATGACTGGGGTGGACCCTGTGATTCGTGGTCTTGAGGTGTCAGAGGACAAGGCCTTGCGGTTGACATAGAAGCAGGGCCTGTGTCAGTTGGGATTTTGGGGATCCACAGCAAGGCATTCCCCTCATAGTAGCCTTGTGCACACAGGAGGATTTTAGGGACCCATATTTGTTTAATCCCGTGGCGCTTGTGATGATGGCGTTTTGGTCTCCTAGGTTTAGGTTTGTGGGTGCTCCGTGGACACGCGTGCCTAGTTCTAGGCTAGTCTCGAGGCTTCTTCGGCACCCATTGCAAGTGAGTCTGTTGGGGTTTTGCTTTGGGTTTGGCGGGCCGCGGTGCATGGGGATCTGGGTGTAGTAGACATGCACGGCCCTCTTCCTTAGTCCTAGGTGCGGCAATTTCTATCGGTGGCCCCGTGAGCGGTGCTGGGGTTACGAGGCGCTTGCTGAAAGTCGTGGCAATAGGCACACTCCCGATTGTTAGGTGGATGCATTACGACTCATAATCAACATTGCAACGGGTCTGCTTTTTAAAAGTTCACCCGAGCAATGACTCTGTGCTTGCATTCCTGGCATCGGGTAGGACATAAAACAGCATGGAAATAGTTTTAGTCTCGATAGAAACGGCAACTCTGCATGTGCCGAGGATCGGGTAGGATTGGGCCCCGTATGGGTTCAATCTGGCTATTGTGGGATGAAGCATTGGTGCGCCAAGTTGGGTCCAATGCTCGTGCATCAAAATGTTAAAATCCACCCCCTTGTCAATCAGGGCGTTGAAGGAGCACGTTTGCTTGGCCGTGACCGTGATGCAGAGGTAGGCGGGTTCTACAGGCTCCTCCTCATTCTCGCCGATTTTCGTAAGTGTGGCTACTCGTATTTTAACAGGCGTTTCCACCATTGGTTGTTCATGCAGCGGGTGAGTGGGCGGATAGTACTTCTTGATTCGACTGCCGTTGAAGAAGCCCATTCCCTCACCATCCAGTGTTTCCAACTCGACATTACCAGTTCGGCTGATTGTGCGGACCTTAAAGGGTCCGAGACCTCTGAATTTCATCTTTTGTTTGTGTCCTTTAACTGAGTAGAGGAGCACTAGGTCTCCCGGCTCAAACTCTTGTTGCTTGACGTGTTTGTCAAACCAGCTTTTGCGTCTGGCTTTCTCACAGATAAGCGCATGGGTGGCTAGGAGACGAACCTCTGAGGCATTCTAACTCGACCAAGCATTGCGTCCATGCCTCCCTCCCTTCCCATCTTTCTTGGAGTGCTATCCGCAGGCTAGGGACGAAGAATTCTAATGGAAGAATAGCTTTAGTCCCATAGGTTAGCCTAAAAGGCATTTGTCCGACGGCCGTCTCATAAGCTGTTCGGTAGGCCCACAGGGCTGCCATCAACTTGTTATCCCAGTCACTTCGTGAGGCTGAGACTACTTTGGTTAGGATAGTGATGAGAATTTTGTTGGTTATTCAGCCTGGCCATTAGCCTGAGGGTAGTATGGGGAGGATTTGCGATGGATGATGAGGAAGGTGGATAGGAGATGGGCTATCACTTCGTTGATAAAGTGCATTCCCTGGTCGCTAACCAATTCGATGGGGCAGCCAAAACGCGAGATTACTTGCTCCCATAAAAACTTGGCAGTTGTCCTAGCATCGTTTTTCCGTGTGGCCCTCGCCTCCGCCCATTTGGTGAGGTAATCCATGGCCACCACAATGTATCTAGCCTGCGAATATTGTGCCGCGGGGCTGATGGGTCCTATGAAGTCAATTCCCCATTTTTTGAAAGGTTGGCGAGCGATAACAGGGGTTAACTCCATCTGATCTTTACGGACCGGGACCCTTGTCCGTTGGCACTTATCGCAATGTTTGACAAATTGTGAGGCATCGCGGAAGAGTGTGGGCCACCATAGCTGGGACTGCAACACCTTTCGTGCTGTAGTGCCCTCGCTAAAGTGTCCTCCTGCAATACCGTTGTGCGTCTCTGAGAGCACATCGTGCATCTCATGCTCACATACGCATCTACGTAGCAGACCGTCTTGCCCCAGCCTATAGAGCTGGCCTGCAATCAACTGATAGGGCTGGATTTTCAAGATTAAGTGCCTAAGCCGTGCCCGTTCTATTGGTCGTTCGGGCAGCCCATGCTCGAGCACTTGGACTATGTCGTCTGCCCAGTATGGTGTCAGGTCGGCCCTGAATAGGTCTTTTTCGCTGGCTATGTGGAATAAGTGGTTGTCTGGTAACTCGTCCACTATGCCTTATCCAACAGTTTCTCCTATGGGTATACAGGACAGATGGTCAGCCATGTAGTGTTGTTTCCCCTTCCGCACCACCACTGAGAAGTCAAATTCCAGGAGCAGGAGAAGCCATCGGGTTATACGTCCTGTAGCGCAAGGTTTGTTGACTAGATAGAGCAGGGCTTGATGGTCTACAAAGAAGGTGAAGGGGGTGGCTAGTAGGTAATGCTGAAACTTCTTCACGGCGAATACCATGGCTAATCCCTCCCTTTCCATTGTCGAATAATTCATCTCTGTCTCAGTGAGCTGCCTGCTCGCAAAACTCACTGGGTAATCTAAGTTATGCTCACCAGGTTGGCATAACACTGCTCCCATGGCAAACTCAGAGGTGTCGATGTGTACGTGAAACGTCCTAGTCCAATCTGGGGATCGTAGGATAGGTGCCATTGTTAGGGCTTTTTTCAGTTCCTCGTAGGCTCATTGGCAGGCTTCAGTCCACTCGAAGACAATTAGTAGTTTGTACAATGGCCTAGCGATCAGCGCGTAGTTCAGTACAAACCGTCGGTAGTATCTTGTGTGACCTAAGAAGCATTGAACTCCCCTGTAATTACTTGGGGGTGGAAGGTCTACGATAACCTTGACCTTTGAGAAGTCCGTGGCAATGCCGTTCTTGGACACCACGTGTCCCAAGATGCATCCGTGCTTTACCCAAAACTGACATTTCAGGGGGTTGAGGGAGAGACGGTATAAACGACACCGTTCAAAGACCGCGCGGAGTTTTTCGAGATGTTGGTTCCAGGCTGAATGGACACACAGGTCATCGACGAAGACCTCTAACTCCTTGCAAAGCATGTCCTTGAATATGGTGCACATGAGGCATTGAAAGGTGGCGGGGGCATTGGTTAGCCCGAATGGCATGACTACATATGCAAAGACGCCCCACTCAGTGGCGAAGGCGGTCTTGTGCCTATCTGCAGGGTGCACTTGCACTTGATTGTACCTCGAGAAGCCATCCAGAAAACTGTAGGCTTCCTTGCTTGCCACCCTCTCAAGCATGTGCTCGGTGTATGGTAAGGGGTAGTTGTCTCTCTTTGTCGCGGCGTTTACTTTCTTGTAATTGATGCACACTCGAATCTTGCCGTTTTTCTTCATCACAATGACTATGGGTGACACCCAGTCCGTGTGCTCAATTTCGTAAATGAATCCGGCTCTCATCAACTTGTCAATTTCCTCCTTGACAGCATGGGCATGCTTTGGATTCATGGGGTATGGTCGCTGCTTGATCGGCATTGCATCCGTTGTCATGGGTATGTTGTGAGTCACCACACTCGGATCTACCCCTTGTAGTTCATCTAAAGACCAAGAAAATACGTCCTAGTACTCCCGCAAAAGAGTGACAAGGCTGGATTCTTATTCCGTGGTCAAGTCCTTGGCAATGAACACTCGTCAGGGTGCTTCCCGTTCTAGGGCTAGGTTTACCTCTTTGACCTTGGCTGGCCCTTCGATTGGTTCGCAGGTTTGCCCTTGGCGCTTGGCACTTAGCAGAACCACCACCCTCTCCCCTCTTTTGAATTTCGAAAAGCGCTTAGGGAGGTCTTGTGGCTTCCTTTGTTCCTCTGATTGCGCATCGTTGGGACGCTTAGCTTCATTCTGCCGTAACCATTTGCGCCTCAGGTGGAGGGGTAAGTCTCCCTTGGTGCGTCTGGTCATGGGTGGCCTAGGGATTTCTAGGTCATCCTCTGAAGTAACTTCAGATTCAGAGTCGAATTCTCCATTTTCACTAGAGGAGGTGGTCTCCCCTGGCGGCCGCAGTTCGGATGGCGACTCGGTTCTAAGCATTGTTGCCGTTTCTGGTTGGGTTAGGCCGGCTTGCTTAAAATCCACAGCTCCCATCTGTTCCAACCACGCACGATCACATTTCGCACACATGACTCCTTGGTCCATTCCAAGGACTGGTCTCGGCTACGATTTAGCATCTGCTCAGATTTGCTCAATCTCTCGCCCTTCGGTGTCATATTCTACGGTGTCTATCTCACCCTCACTTCCTTCATCGAAGGGTTGGTAATCTTCGTATTCGTCTCACCGGAATCTGCCTCGCTAGACTGCTCATCGTCCCCCAAGGCCTGCTCTGCTCTTGAATGGTCTAGGAAAGGGTTATGCACAGTTCCGAACATCCATTTCCGTCCGTGAAAGATTTCCTGATTTTGAGGAGTTGATTGCTCTTCTAATTTCCGAGGAGCAGAGAAATGGTGGTGTTTCTTCTTCAGGAGGAACTTCAAAAGAAGCTGTCTTCTACTCAAATGCTGGAAGAGGTAGAGGCAGAGGTAGAGGAGGCTGATCTGGAGGTCGTGGTAGAAATCAGAATATGCGGCAAACTCAAGAAAACCAGTCCTATGGAGGAGAACGTGGTAACTCTAGAGGCAGGGGGAGCCAAAGAGGTCGTGGTGGATGGCAAAGAGGCCAAAATGCAAACAGTAATGTTGAATGCTACTACTGTGGTAAAATGGGTCATATGGCTAAAGACTGCTATAAAAAGCAAAATGACATCATGAATGGAAAATTGCAACAAGGGAATTATGCATCTTCTAGTAGGTAGGGTGATGACAGAAATGAGCATTTGTTTATGGTGCAGCACATGAACAATTCTGTGACAAGTGTAGAAGAAAGCAACGATGTATGGTATGTTGACTCAGGTGCATCAAACCACATGACAGGTCATGCAGAATGGATGGAGGATGCAAGAAAAATGGAAAAACCAGGATTTGTGGAGACTGGTGATGATACTACACATCCTATTGTGCAGATTGGAAAAATTCATTTGTCTATGCAGGATGGGAAAAAGAAATACCTGTCCGATGTATTTCATGTCCCGAATATCACCAAGAATCTGGTTTCTGTTGGTCAAATGGTTGAGCAGGGCTTGTAGGTCAGATTTAATCCTCATGGATGCTTTGTTGAGGATATGAAAAATAAAGGTCGCTTGATAGCAAAAGGAAAGAAGAAGGGCAGAATGTTTACATTGGATGCAGACATGCCTGAATTGAGTGCAGCAATGTTTGCACATGGGACTGGTGTAGTTGCAGATATTGATATCTGGCATAAACGCATTGGTCATGTTAATGTATAGTGACTTAAATCAATGCAGGCCCAAAATATTGTTGCAGGATTGCCAAAATTCAAGGTTGCAGAAATGCATAAGGTATGTGGAGCCTGTCAGTTTGGAAAACAGGCAAGGAAACCATTTCCTAGACATGTTTAAGAAAGTAAAAAGCCATTGGAATTAATCCACTCTGATGTGTGGACTACTAAAGCTGCATCTCTTAGAGGCTGTCATTATTTTGTCACTTTTATTGATGACTATAGCAGAAAAGTTTGGGTGTATTTTATGAAAAAGAAAAGTGAAGTTTTTGGGCATTTCAAAACTCTTAAAGCTATGGTTGAAAAAGAAACAGGCCTGCAAATAAAATGCCTAAGGTCAGATGGAGGGGGAGAGTACCTCTCAAATGAGTTTGCAAGGTTCCTGCAGGAGCATGGCATAAAGCAGCAATATTCATGCAGTCATACCCCACAACAAAATGGAATTGCAAAAAGGAAAAACAGGCATATTGGAGAGGTATCTCGTGCCATGCTCAATGAAAAAGGCCTGCCAGATTTTTATTGGGCTGAGACAGTTGCTACAGCAGTCTACATAATGAATAGGACTCCCACTGCAGCAATACATGGGGTGACTCCAGAGGAGAGGTATATTGGTAGGAAACCAGATATTTCTCATTTGAAAATTTTTGGTTGCATTGCCTATGTTCATGTGCCAGATGAGTTGAGATCCAAGTTGGATCCAAAAGCTGAGAAGTGCATCTTTATTGGTTACTCTTTGTAGCAGAAAGGGTATAGATGCTATAACCCTTCTACTCGTAAGTTTACAGTGAGCAGAGATGTTGTTTTTGATGAGATGAGTAGCTGGTATAAACCAGTAAATGTGATTGATAATGTAGATGCACAAAATGGTAATGCTGCACAAAATTCACAGCAGCAGTCACAAGATATCTGTGGACCTGGAGCGTCCTCTAGCAGTGGTTCATATTCTTCGCCATGGACAGGTAGATTGAGATCAGGAGAATCTTCTGAAAGCAATGAAGATAGTGGTATGCATGTATCACGAAAAGGAAAAGAGAAGGTAGATCAGCCCATGTTTGATGTGAATGCAGGTCACTCGTATGTGGATGGTGAATCCAGTGGCTCAGAACAGAGCATTGATGATGAGTTGGGTATTCCTTCTATTGTTACACCTGGAGTAAGGAAGACCAGGGATGTTTTGAGAGCACCTGGGAGTGAACCTACTTTGCGCAGGTCTACCAGAGCTAGATATCCTGTGGATAGGCTGAAATACGATGGATTTACAGCCATTCACTATGCATATATGGTCAAAGTGATACATGAACCAGAACCCACTTCTTTTGAGCAAGCCATGGGAAAAGAAAAATGGGAGAGAGCCATGGATGAAGAAATGGATACCTTGGAAGCAAATGCTACATGGGAGTTGGTATCTTTGCCTAAAGGTAAAAATGCAATTGGCTGTAAGTGGGTTTATAAGCTGAAGCACAATGCAGATGGCTCTGTGAACAGATACAAGGCAAGATTAGTAGTCAAGGGGTATGCACAAACATATGGCATTGACTATGAAGAAACATTCAGTCCGGTTGCAAGGATGGCAACCGTAAGAGCAGTCATTGCTATGGCTGCATCAAAGGGATGGTATTTACATCAGATGGATGTAAAGAATGCCTTCTTGCATGGTGATTTGCAAGAAGAGGTCTATATGGAGCAGCCACCAGGTTATGTGCATGCTGTTCATCCTGAGTTTGTTTGCAGGTTGAATAAAGCCTTGTATGGCTTGAAGCAAGCACCTAGAGCATGGTCTGACAAGATAGGACAGTATCTTGTCACTATTGGCTTTCAGATTTCCAAGGCAGATTTCTCACTTTATGTGAGAAAAACAGAGAAAGGTATTATGCTACTTGTCATTTATGTTGATGATTTGATTATGATAGGTGACAGTGATGAAGATATCCTTCATGTGAAAATGCTATTGAAGCAAAAGTTTGAGATGAAGGATTTGGGAGAGCTGCGTTATTTCTTGGGCATTGAGGTGATTAGATCACCAAGTGGGATACCGCTCTTGCAGAGGCAGTATGGATTGGACATGCTGTCCAAATATGGGATGACAGGTTGTAAGCCTATTTCAGTTCCTTTGGAGCAAAATGTGAAGCTGAGCGCAGATGTAGGTGAGCTTCTGGAAGACCTTACTATGTACAGATGCATAGTAGGAAGTTTGATTTATATGACTATTACCAGGCCTGATTTGAGCTATGTTGTTGGATTGGTAAGTCAGTTTATGCAGGCTCCAAGGAAATCACATTTGGATGCGGCTAGACGCATACTCAGGTATGTGAAGTCCACATTGCAGTATGGACTATTTTATGAGACTGGGGTTCAGATACAGTTGCATGGATACACTGATGCTGATTGGGCTGGTAGTATTTCTGATAGACGATCTACCAGTGGGTATGTGTTCTCCTTTGGGAGTGCTGCAGTCACTTGGAGCAACAAGAAACAACCTACAGTTGCCTTGTCGAGCACAGAGGTTGAGTACAGGGGTGCAGCAATGGCTGCATGTGAGGTAGCTTGGTTGCATAAGCTACTTTATGATATGCATCAGTCTACAGATGGACTAGTTGTCATTTATTGTGACAACATGAGTAGTATACACTTGGCAAATAACCCAGTCTATCATTCTAGAACAAAGCACATTGAGGTGCATTATCACTATGTGTGGGAGAGGGTTTTACTAGGTCTTATTGATCTAGTTTATGTCATCACAGAGGATTAGGTAGCTGACATATTCACGAAGGCATTGGGCGCAGAGAAGCTGCGCAAGTTCAGAGACCTGCTTGGTGTGCAGGAATTGGGATTGAGCTCGAGGGGGAGTATTGAGATATCGAGCTCCACTCGTGATATGCCAGGGTGACCGTTGTGCATTTATGTCACCGACTTGTCAGTTGCAGATGCGGTTGGTACACCGCCCATGAATAATAGCTACATGACAACTATCCTTATCTACTCTAGTTCGTGGCTCAGTTAGTATGCCACCTTAGTTAGTTGAGTTTGGTTTGAGACCCATATATAGGGTTCTTCTATTTCTTTGTACTTGAGTTCTTTTGGGCTTACACAACTAAGAAGAGGAAAACTATTTTCAGCCTCCACCTTTGTGTGTATTCCCCCATTGTGCAAGCAAGAAAGCTACAAGTGAGACTCCTTCCTTCTCTCCCACAATATTGACAGTCAATGGATGAATCCACTTTCTGGACTGTTGGGTGTTGCCACCTTTTCCACAGCCAGCTTCCCGCCCAAGGGTGTTAACTACCTTTTCTTGAAACGAGGCCTGTTGAACAGGGAATTGCTTCCTTTTCCCCCATAACAGTTTTTTTTTTCTTTTGTTGGTTTTTTTTTTCTTTTTCTCCTACTCCCGAGGGTGTTTCCACCTTTTCTCAAAGAATAGGTTGGCATGACAGGGACCTAAGTCCTTTTCTCCCATGACCGATATTTTTTTTCTTTTTTTTTCTCTTTTTTTTTTCATTAGGAAAGGAATGGTGGAAAGACCATATGTCAGAACCAACCTCGCCACCGCCGCTGGATCAGACGGGAAGAGAACAAGGTAAGGGTGGGAGGTGGCTGTGAGGGGCTAACAAAATGAGGCCGCCTCATCAGAATAAACAGGATGGCGATTAGGAGAACCAGAAGGAGTATAGCTCGACGGCCAAAAGAAAAAGAGTCGGCCGACTGTGATTGTTAGGATCCCCAGGGAGGGAAGTACTTCTTCAGGCGATATCCATTGATCAGGAAGGGATCATCAGAGGCATCAACGGTCTGCACTTGGACAAAGCCATTAGGGTTAACAGTAAGTACCTTATATGGGCCCATCCACCGCTGTTGGAGCTTGCCAGGAAACTCGCCAAATCGTGAATCATAGGCTAGGTCCAAATCACCTTCTTTGAACTCCTTGTGCTTGATGAAGCTGTCATGGTAAGCCTTACGTCGAGCTTGTGTAGCTTCCATGCACTGTAGAGCCATCCTGCAAATTTCATCCAAACATTCCAAGTGCAAGAGATGGCATTGCAGTGAATCATTGTTCCCCAAACGCTCTTTAATAGCCACTCGCAAAGATGGCAATTCCAGTTCAACAGGGAAAACAGCTTCTGTACCATACACCAGCTGGAAGGGTGTCTGTCCTGTTGCTGCTTTATGGGAGGTTCTGTACGCCCAGAGGGCCTCTGTAAGTCGATCATCCCAATCACAATGATGTGCAGCAATCGTCCTTGTCAAAATCGAGCAGAGGATGCGATTGGTGACTTCAACTTGGCCATTGGCTCTGGGGTAGTAAGGAGTGGACTTGCGATGGCGGATCTTATACATCTCTGTCAACTCTTCCATGACTTCATTAATGAAATGAGTGCCTCTGTCACTTACCAACTCTAGGGGACTGCCAAAACGGGTGATGATATTCTCGTACATGAACAGGGCCACGCTGTTGCCATCATCCCGCTTCAGAGCTTTAGCTTCACACCACTTTGTGACATAATCCATACATACCAAGATGTATCTATTCTGTTTTCTTCTGGTGGGAGGATCTATTGGGCTGACGAAGTCAATGCCCCATTTCTCAAACGGCTTCAAAGGAAGGATAGGTTGCAGTGGCATGGCACTTGTTTTGGTGGGTTTCCCCATTCGCTGACAAGCATCACATCGCTTGTAGTAGTCATAAGCATCCTTGTGGAGGGTCGGCCGCCAGTAACTTGCTAACAAAGCTTTCCTGGCTGTAGCTTCTCCTACAAAGTGGCCTCCACATGGCTCGTCATGGCAAGCCTTCAGAACAATCCCAATCTCATCTCCTGCAACACATCTTCTGAGCACTTCATCTTTGCCTTTCTTGTACAGTGCTCCACCTAATAGGGTGCAGGGGGCTGATTCTAACATAACCTTCTTCCTTTCCCGACTAGAAATGCCAGGAGGGTACTGTTGGGTTGCCAGCAGATTGGCAATGTCTGCATACCAGGGGGTTACAGTTTCTACTAGGAATATGGAAGCGTCTGGGAGGTCCGGATCATCCTACTCCTCATCTGCAGTCTGTGGGATATGCAACAGATGATCAGCCAGAACATGGGAACGACCAGGTTTGGTAATCACCTCAAACTCGAACTCCTGGAATAGAAGGAGTCATCTCATCATTCGTCCTTTCACGTCTGCTTTGTTCATCAGGAAGGACAGGGCCTCATGATCCACATAAAATTTAAAGTGAGTGGACAACAGATAGTGGCGAAACTTCTCCAGGGCAAACACCATTGCCAAGCACTCCAGCTCTGTCACTGTGTAGTTCCGCTCTCTATCAGTGACTTTTCGGCCTGCATAGTAGATGGGCTTATCCAGCTTCGAGGAGCCCTTTTGGCATAGAACTGTGCCTAAGCCTTCAATGGATGCATCAATGTGCACATGGAACTCCTTCGTCCAGTCAGGAGGTTGCAGGATGGGTACCTCAACCAGGCACTGTTTCAGAGTGTTGAAGGCCTTGTCACAATCTTCTGTCCAAACAAACTCCGCATCTTTCCTCAAAAGCTTATGCAGGGGGGCTGCCTTTGTTGCAAAATGGGCTATGAACCTTCTGTAGTATCCCACATGGCCAAGAAATCCTCGCAACTGTTTGAGGTTGTTGGGTGCCGTTAAAGCTACAATCTTCTCAATCTTTGCAGGATTTGTTGCTATCCCTTGTGCAGAGACAATGTGGCCCAACAGAACGCCAAAAGAGACTCCAAATATACATTTGTCGGGGTTGAGGAAAATCCCATACTCCCGGCATCGGTCAAAGCATTGTTCCAAATGTCCCCAATATTCATGGATCAAACTATAGACACAGAAGTCATCCAAATATACCTCAATAAAGTCGTGCATATGATTTTGGAATGCGGCCATCATGACTCGCTGGAAAGTAGCAGGGGCATTGTAGAGCCCAAACGGCATCACTCGGTAAGCGTAGGTCCCCCATTCTGTGGTGAAGGTTGTTTTGGATTGGTCTTCTTCTGCTATCTGCACTTGGTTATATCCGCTGAATCCATCCAGAAGGGAATAAAGCTCATGTCCTGCCACTGTGTCCAACAGTTGGTCTATGAAAGGGATAGGAAAGTGATCCTTCTTCATCTTGGAATTCAACTTGCGGAAATCCACACATATACAAAGCTTGCTATTCTTCTTGGGTACAACCACGATGGGTGAGACCCATTCACTATTTGCCACTGGATAGATGAACTCGGCTTCCAGAAGCTTCAGCAGCTCTGCTTTCACCAATGTGGAATAATTCGGGTTCATTCGCCTCTGTCGTTGTCGTACTGGCTTGGCATCAGGCTCCAAGTCAATATGATGCTGACATATTGTGGGATCAATCCCCTTTAGGTCTTTGTAGGACCACGCAAACACGTCCAAATTCTCTTTCAACAAGTTGTACAAGGTTGACAACTCCTCTTCTGATAGGCTGCTACCCACCTTCAAATGGCATTCAGTGCCATCTGCATCCACAAAGGTTAACTGCCTTTCACCTTCTACTTCATGGATGAAGGTCCCACGGATTGCTTCTGGGTACAGATCCGACTCCTTCAAGGGGATGGTGTCCTCTTCTGATGTCCCACTAGACCCAATGTATTCTTTTAGTAAGGACTTAGGTTGCTCCTTGAGATGTTGAAATGGGATTAGAGCCGTTGCGGGTTTGATTTCAAGATTAGTTGCCTCTTGGCTTGAAGACTCATCTTTTGATGACACGTCCAGGAACATCACATAACAGGGACCCTCTGATGCCTGTTGGAATTGTGAGACTGGTGCTTGTTGGCACGGTGCATCATCATCATCTTTCTTTGGCAAGGATGGTTGAGGACGGCAAGAGCCACTGTTGAAAGATGGCTTGTTCTTCTTCAACCATTTCTTATAAAGATTTTGCATATGAGAAGATCCATTTACCAAACCAAATGGTACCATCACCATTCTGTCCCACAGCATGAGCTCGTCTACTTCCGATGCTTCTGGAACTTCTTCTTCATATGCATTCTCTTCAGGTAGGATAGAATCTTCCGTCTCGCTTTCATAACCTTCTTTTTCAATATCATCTCCATCCTCTTCAGACTCTGTCTCTGTATTTGTCTCTGTCTCTGTCTCTGTAGGAGCTCTGTAAGAGAAGAACAGGTTCTCTGTTTCATCTTCTGCCTTTGCCTCTGGCTCTGCTATGGCCATGTAACAGGGAGAGCAGTACATCCATACTTCTATCTCATTGTCAGAAGTGATTTCAGAAATCATTCCTGGTTCAGGCAGGAAGTATTCACCCATTGATAATGACCTTGCATCTTTTGGGAGTTGGCTTGTAGTATCCACTGTTAAGGCACGTGCCACTGTTTTCTTGGGAAGGATCTATTTGACAGCATCTTCTTCTGCTGATGTTCCATCTGTAGCCTCATTGGGGGAGTCAAAAGATAATTCCAAGGAGGTGGATCCATGTCCTTTTTGAACACCATATAGCTTCAGCACCACTTTATTGGGTCCTCTACCCAAGGTCAAGGTTCCTTTGAACCAATCCGTCCTTTCTCTGGCTTCAAAAAGCCATGGTCTGCCCAGTAATAGGGGATAGGATGTACCATAAGAGTTTGGCTTCACCACCAGATAGGTTAGCCAATAATCTTTTCCAGCCATTGTAGTCTTCACATATGGGAGAATGTCCAAAGGCTTGATTCTGCTCTGATACTCCAGTCTGATGAGCCATTGGGTTGGTTGCACACCTTGTAGGCCTAGATCCTTCATTGTGACATCCGTCATAATGTTCACTGATGAGCCACCATCAATCAGTGCATTTGCAATAAAGCAGCCTTCTATCCACATGCCAGTCTCTGGGGTACCCGGATCTAGGAAGGCATTAGCCACGTCCACTTCTTTTACAGGTTCTGGAGCTTTGTTGGACTTTGTTGCTGTTGAGGGAGCAATCCTTAAGCCACGTCTTCTTGTCAGTATACTTTTGAACCTTTTTCGGCAACTGGGAGACAACATCAATAATTGTCGGAATGTGAGGTTTGGTTTAAAGGTATCTAGATCTCTGACCAGATCGTATTCCTTAATAGGATCCACTAGCTTCTCTAACCGGTTAGGGAATGGGGCAACACCCATTTTTATTTTCATTTTTTCTTCCAACAGAGGCATCATGGGGACTTCTTCTACCACTTGTGGCACTTCCTTGTCTTCTATCTCCCGGATCTTTGGTCCTGTCTCTGAAACTGTCTCTATGACTCTCTGTGGCACTGTAGTACTCTGTACGGCACTGTCAGGCTCTGTTCTGTTCTGTCTTCTGTTGGAAGATTGAACTTTATTGTTTTGGCAGGAGGATTATTTTCTTTTTGGATAGGTGGTTGCTTCTTCTTTGCACGCGTGATGGCAGCAACTTCCAATTCCACTAAATTGGAGGTAGGCTCTTGGGCCTTGGCCAGATTATCAGTAGCACTGTTTTTCACTGGGGCTGGGGTTGGACAGTCTTTTGCAGTGTGGCCTTCTCCTTTGCATCGACTGCATAAGGGCTTGTAATCCACTGACCTTCTGGGATTTGGACAATTTGGTGAAATGTGTCCCTTTTCTCCGCATCTGTAACACTCCACTTCTGATCTATGACCACCGCCAGACTGTCTTCCTCTGTAACTTTGAGAGGGAAACCGCCTTGGAACGAAATTAGGACCAAACTCTCTAGGCTTGGGTCCAATATCTTGTGTTGTCATTTTGGATTCCAGCAAGTTGAATCTTGCGTCTTCTTCCTTCCTTCTCCTATCATGCATCTCCTTCAGAGAGCAAATATCCTCTGTATGGTTCTTCCGCAAACAGTAGGAACAAAAAGCTCCAGGGACTGTTGGCTTTCGTGTACATTCAGTGGCTAAATGGCCTGCTTGATGACACTTACCACACCAATTATTTGACCGCATCACATCTCTTCCTGCTCCTGCAACGTTGGATATGCTAGCAGTATTCACTTTCAGTGTCTGTAGCTGCTCTGTAATCACATCCATCAACTCCTTTTTGATATTTGCAACTGAGTTGGATAAATAATCCTTCAAGCTTTCTCCTCCTGAGGCACTGGCAGTAGGGTTTTGAGGAGTCTCTATAATCACTGCAAAAACAGGTTGGGCTGGTGCAGAGGGGTCTCTGTTCTGATTCTGATTCAGAGCTCCTGTTTGAACTATTGGTTGTTGGCTCCAATTGGTAGGGTTTCACTGTTGCTGCTGATTTGGCATTGGATAAATTGGTTGGGACCATTGTTGTTGTGGTTGAACCATCATTTGAGGCATTGATTGTGGCCACTGTGGATTTGGTGCACTGTACTGTGATACTGGGGGCATCTGTTGGTAGGGGTAGGGGACTGTCCCTGGGACTGCATTTGGTGGGTACATCATTCCTGGCATCAGAGGAGGTAGGACTCCTCTTCCTGGATTCATCGCTAATCTAGCTTCCACTTCATCATACAGTCTTGCACCTTCTGTTGTAGCTTGCAGTGTGGCTGGTCTTTGCAGCTCCACAAACTTACGAACTTCTGGTTGTAATCCTCTAAGAAACACCCCCTTCTGAATGCCATCATCTAGATTATGGTTAGTCCATCTCTTCAGGATGGATTCCATTCGTGAGACATAAGCTTTTACTCTTTCTCTAGAGGACTGACTTAAATTCATGAACTCCTCTCACATCCGCTCTTCAAAACCTTCACGCCTGAATTTAGTGAGGAAGGCCAACTTCAGGTCGTCCCATGTGCCAAAAGTTCCTGTTGCTTGTCTCTCATACCACTGAAATGCCACGCCCTTGAAAGTGGTAGGGAATATTGCTAACCAATGCTCAGGGGTTCTGTCATTGTTAGCCACACATGCTACCATAAACTCCACTACATGAAGATCGGGGTCTTCATTATACTCTCCCTTAAAAATTGGCAACGGGACTACATTCGCTGGCCTGCCATCAATATTTCCAGGATGGATTTGGCTTGGAAGTGGACCTCCAGCAGGAGGAGGAAGGGCTTGATGTGCCATTGGGACTTCTATAAAGATTTTTGCAAGGGCGTCAAAGGCAGCTTCTACTGCGAGCTTGTTTTCAGCTTTGATTTTTGCTTTCTCTTTTCTCACGTACCTCTGGACTCGTTCCAATGCTTACCTCTTTATTGCGTCATTCATGAGGGGGCTTGCTCCCACTATGTTGTTAGTGCTCCACAGAGGGATAACAGAAGGCTTCAGTCTCTGAAGGACTCTCTTGCCAACATTTCTTCTACTTCTTCCTTTTCAATGTCTTTGAATTTTGCTTTCATGCCACTGCACAGAGGAATGTATTCGGTTTTGAAGGTGTTAAAATGCATATGTCTAAGCATTGTGGTGGGGCCATCATCATAGTAATGCCAGCTCCTGATGGTTTCAACAATGTATGTTGTAAAGAACACTCTGTCTACCAACTTCCAGTGGGTTGCCAATTGGACAAACAAAAGATTGTCAGAACACCAAACATCCCACGTATCTTGCTATTGAGCATCTACGAACAAGTCCCAGCTCTGTTCCTTCTTATTTTTGTGAGCCTCCACAGACCACGACTCCTGAAGCTTCTTGACTATTTCCCACTTGATGATGTCTGGAAATTATTCAATGAAGGCCAAATCCTCCATTGATACTCATTCTCTCTTTTCCACTCTTCAGTTTTGTGGGAGGAACTTTGCAACTGTGATGCAACTTTCTACAGCTTCAGAGGATAGTGAAAAAGACCGTCACAGAGGGACTTCATCAGAATGGCATTGTGCTTTTTCCATTGGGGAATGAATCTTTTGTAGAATGTTGTCTTGGCAATGAAGGCTTGCAATTCTTCAATAGTGGCAGGAACTCTACTATCCATTGATTTACTTCTTTTTCCACAGTGCCACTTCTTCCATTTTCAGCCTCTGTTTGTACTTGTTGATGGCAGTTTTCCCCAGCTGTGCACCAAAAATATGGAGCCCCAAGAGAGACACCAAGGAAATAGGGTTTCTACTGCAAAAAAGATCTATCTTGTCATCATCGACAAGCTTTTTTATTAGGTTTTATATGACCACAATGAAGAAAAGAACACCAGGCACAACAAATCTTCATGCAACATCATGTAGATCTCCCACGGATTTGATAGAATCAACCATATTCTTCATAATCTTCATAATCTCCATCAAAAGAACAAAGAACACAAAGGAATACACCATCTTTGAATGGAAATACATCACATATTATCCATCTTCAATATCTTCATAATTCTCTCTCTCAATCTCTCACATACAATTACACTGTTTTGATAAATTTGACTATCTCTGGCTCTGTCTCTCTCTCTCCATCAATAATACATCATATCCTCACTACAATAATCAATAATCACTCTCAATAATCCTTCTTAGGTTGTGAATACACCTTCCAAAAGGTATGTGTGGTATGAAGGGGCACCAAAGACTTCATAGTGTCCTGTGAGATCTGTCTTCTGTAACCTTCTGTAAATCTTTTGTGAATCTTTAGCAGTTACTTCTTCACTTCAATTAGCTTGGATAGAGCTTCCATTCATCATTTACTAAGACAAAAACACTTCCCAAAATATCCACACATCCATCATAACACTCAACAGAAACAATAGAACAGAACCACAGAGCAACAGAAGTATAGAACAACAGAGCTACAGAAGCTTATAGAACTTCATAGAAGATCAACATAACCCATAAAAATCATAAAAACCAAAACAAAACCAATTCAATCTTTCATAAACCTCTTCACACCACTTCAATCATCTCTCAAAACATTCATTCAACCATCTCTACTACCAAAATAGAAACAAAACAGAAGAAAATCAGACCTTACAGAACCAAACATCCTCATCAAAAACCATAAAAAATCCTTCAAACTTATCCAAACCTTTCCAAACACTTCAAAATAAACAACCATTTATCATAAAAAACAACAAAAAATCATCCCAAAAATCAATATATTTCACACTCAACACCAATGATGAGGATGGTACCTATAATGACTTGTTTATACCCTACATTGTCTTGTAATGGTCCTATTTCATCCTGGTTTGATCTTCAAGAGACTTGAATATTAAATTGTCCACTCGTAGTATATGTGTGAAGGATAAAATTTCATGACAAGATCCTTACACAGGATTTGAATAATTGGGAGGTGGGAAAATTTTCCCCTAGGTCGGTTGATTGCATCCCTTCAGGATCTTTAATAGTGGGGGGGGGGTATCACCTCTCTATTTTTCCACTATCTCCCTTGGTATCTACCTTTTTCCCTTAGTCAGAATCTCAACATGGTAGAGACATGCTACTCTAATCAATCAGTATGATATGTGTTACTAAAAATATCAATTCTGTTTATTCCATGAGATGTAATAGTATTGGAATTTGCAAAATGAGTATGGAGAGGGTCTTATCACACAGTGACTCACTACTTACCTTACTCTTTACAATAGATGTTTTATGAAAATTTCCATGAATTAATCAACATTAGAAAGGTACATGATTAGAGTAAGGAATTCAACAAATCAATTGATTCTTCAACTAATAGAATTGAACACATTGTTGAAAGCTCAAGCAAAAGCTTCTAATTCATTGTTTGGATCAAGAGAGCAATGCATTCCATGAATGGGTTGATCAAACCAATGGAGGGATGAAATTTTGATGGGAACTTTTCCATTCTCAAATCTCTCAATCAAATGGATAAAGCTCAGTAATTGGATAGTTAAGAGAGCTCAATAATTGAAGAGAAATACTTCTTGTATAATTTGATGAAGACTTAACTAATCCCAATGACTAGTCCCAAGTGCTTGAATAAGCCTTTGATTACTCAATGTTAATGAAATAACCCTAAATCCTCATTCCTTGAATGCTTGAAAGCAATCTTATAAGCCTTGAGCCCATTTCCCCCAAATCTTGACTCCATGGAAGCTCTTGACATTGAATCTTGGCCAATCTTATTCATCTTTGCGATTTCTTCAAGGAATCTTCACAAGAATGAGTCTCAAGATTGAAATGATGAAGATTCTTTAAGAAGTTTGAGAGAGGTTGAAGCTTGGACTCAAGCTTTTATGGCTACCATAGCTAGGGTTGCTCAAAAGTTAGAGAATATGAGAAGAATGCTAGCAATCTTCACAATTTGTTAAAGCTTTTACTTGCTAATTACTAGTTGAAGAACAATAACCAATATGTTGATCATTAGTATGAGATATCAGCCTAAAAAGTATCATAAATTTTGGGGCTATTTGTTTCTCCTTTTTGCTCAGCTTGGTTCAACTTTGGTATTCAGCATATAGAGAATGAAGATCAAAATAAAATTCAAGTGATAAATGTCATCAACAAGCTAGGTTTGTGAAGTAGAAAGAGATCTTGGTTGGAAGATCCATGAAACCTATAGGGAAGCTTGAGAAAAGGGAAAGAGAATCCCTCTTTAAAAAGTAATCAAGACTTATTGCTCCTCTAACACCAATTTGCTATAGTTCTCCTCCAAAATGCTCTTTAAAATAGGAAAAAATTGGTCCACAATGTACTACTTTATCCACAGATTGGCTTGATTTCTCAAGATCTTTGTCAAAGCCCCAAAATTAGTCTATGCTCCAAGTAGAATATCTGCAAGTCCCTACCATGTGGTTGTTGTATATGCTATCCAAGATTTAATGTTGTAAAATTGGAGAAAATGTTTCTAAAAATGAGAAAATCAAAGCTTTAATACCACTTATCAAGGAGAGAACTAAGAGATGAGAGAAAGAAGAGAAGACGAGAGGGAATGAGTGAGGAGGAGAGAGAAATGCTAGAAAGATATGAAAGAAGCCATGGAAGCTATGAACAAGGAGGTGAGGTAAGAGACAATATTTGTATTATTACAAAATATATTAAAATCTAAATGTCTCACATGTTTTATATCTATATCAGTGTGACAAGGTATTATTGACAATTTCACACCAAAATATATCTTCCCAGCTTCTTACATTTGAAGTCAACTATCATTGGCTAGATGGACCCTTATCCTTCCACCTTTTCATTGTATCTTCACAGTGTGGCCTTTCAAGTTGTGGAAGATAAATTCCTCTTTGATGCATTGTATTTGAAGTTTTTTTTCACCCTATCTAAATCAAATTGAACTTTCCCTATGGTTGTAGTAGAGATTATTTCTTTTCCAATAACAATGTCTACAATTATTTTTCTTATAGCATTGGAATCTAGACGCAACCTCTTAACTATATTTTGAGCTAGAAAAGAATGAGGAATTTCACATATTTGGGGCTAGAATGAGTACTTCCACAATCAATTAGGATTTGAAAGACTTACCCCATAGACGTTTCTAGCATGTATATAATAGAGCATTGTTAATCAACTGTTCTCACAACAATCATATGAATGGATCCCTATTTGACTTATTCTCCCAAGATATACTCCTCCTCATCATTTTTCCCTATCACATAGAGTTTACTAGGAATCTAAATAATCTTCCTTGAGCTCATCCTTTGGTGTTATTACCATTTCATTTACCTCTATTGGTTAGTTGATTTGGGTTAGGACTCTAGAGATAGTGTGGCTAGTCCACCCTCAAATGTTCAATCTTTCCACACTGTTAGTGCTCCTCAAGGACCTTGATAATCAATAAACCATTCAAATCACATCAAAGAGCAAGGCTAATTAGATTTCTTGTTAATGGAAATATCACTCTTCACCATTAGAAACACTCTTTGTTTTCTATGACAACTTTGCAACTCAAATCCTAGCTTCCCACATTTTCAATGCAAACCCAGGTATACTTCCTTTGATTGAGAGTACTAATGTACTTCTCCATCCTTTTCTTCTTCTCCTTCTCCTCCATCTTTTCTCAACATTTAAGTAGTGGTGGTGTAGATTTGAAGAAAGTAATGGTGGCTAGTAAATATACACTAATACTATCAATGATCCCTCTCATGCATTTCACACTACACCATGGAGAATGCAAGTAGTCACTCTACAACACCCTCTTTATATCTTTTTTTTCCCCCATCAAGAATGACAAGGGAATTTCAAACAATTTAGAGCTAGAGTATGAGTCAACTAGGTGAAAGATAGTTGAGTCATGTATTGGTCAAAGTTCTTGAAAGAATACGAGTCTTTGTTCATGTCCCATTGTTGAGATCTTGCTGATGAGCTTGACACTTTTTGATAAAAAAGGAAATTTAGGAAGAATCACTAGAGTAATAGCACCATGCATAGGCTAGAACCCAATCTAACATTAGTTTAGGAGAAGGATGTGGTAGACTACTAGTCCTTGACGCCATCACTAATGGACACTCTCTATGAGACAAATGTAATGCTAGGTACTCTCATTTTTGGTTGGTTTCAAAGTGACCTTTCTTGGATAGGTGTTAGACTCCTACCAATGCTTAGAAGTAGGTGCCCCAAATTCAACTAAACCTAGTATTCCTAGAAGGGGGACTAGAAAATGATTTGCATGGAATGAGGGGTTGTGGTTGAACTAAGGATCCCTCTAGAAACTAAGAAGAGGTTCTCACAACATTCAATTACTATTGAGATATACAATTTTTTCCATCTAGCATAGTGATAATTAGTGTTCCTAAGGATAGGTAAAGGATGAGGTACACACATATCACATGGCATAAGCAAGGGTTTTGACAATGGTAGCATTCTTGAAATATGCATATATTATTAGGAGCATGAATGTACAATACTCTCAAATTTTTTGGACCAACATATGGTTTTGAAGCATTTGTATTCAGTCATCCACTCAGACAACAAGGATGACATATCCTTCATATTATAATTTTTGTAGGGGATTGAAGTTATGTGCATATACATATATAAGGGGCTTGTAATATTGAAACGTAAAAATATTTATAAAAAATGGATGTTTTTATTCTAGAAAAATGCATGTACGGAGTCAATATAATCTTCAAATTTGTAGGGGATTTTATAAATAATCTTAAGATACAATTGCTATAAAGAGGTTTTAGGTATAAATTATTCTAGGTATAATACATTACACAAAGTTTTCAATGCATATTGTACATTATGGTTTTTTTATTTGAGACTTCAAACCTTTGTAGGAACATCGGAGTAAACTTGATAAGCTACCACAATGAGACCTTTTTTTGAGGATATACAAAAGGATCTAGAGATTAAATAATGACGCATTGAGTAGTCATGAAGGAAATGAATGAGCTAATTTTGTGCTCTAATTCAAGTGGATTCATGAGACAATACAATAACTGAGAGGAATATTAGTATTTTAGCATGGTGTATCGTGGATTTCCCTATTGGTTAGCAGAGGTTCTATCTAGCATCATGATAATTACAACACTCGAGATTCAGGTTCTCATCTAGATATGTGAATTAAGGGTTTGAGGCTAGATAACCTGAGATCAAGAGCAAGGACATCATAATATACTCGGCTTCGATAACAAAAAAGGTACACTTGGTCAGTGTGTAGGGTCCTATAGTAATGAAGGGTAGCTAAGATGTTTAGTGTGGAGATGCTACTAAGGCTATAGGCCTTGGGGTTTTTAATGTATATTTATTAACAAAACCTATGCTTTTAAAAATATTAAGGCTTAAGAAGCTAAACAACTTATTAAGAGTGAGTGAAAGATCCTTTTGTAGACATGTTAGTAGCTTTCTCAATGCTATTGTGGTAGGAAAAATGCTATTGGAGGCAAGGTTATAGCCTATTTTCAAGGAATAAAAACAAATCACTTAGTGCTTTAAAGCAACAAGTGAACTTGTATAAGTGGAGTGTTGATCAGGCATGAGGGGGAGTTGGTGAGCTAGGTCGTATGGTGAGAAGTCTCGAGTTGATGGAGTAACAAAGGTGGCAATGGATAATTGAGTTGAGGAGAGGGTAAAGTTGGTGGCAAGCTAAGTGTGGGTGATAGCAATAGAGGGAAGCCAAACGTGATTGAGGTGTGGAGATGAGGGCAATGGTTATTGGAGTTTGTAGAAGTGGTGGCTAACAAGTTTCATGAGAAGGTAGCATAAATTCATGAGAGCATGTGGAGATAGGCCTAAAGGAGTGCAAGTTGTGGAAGGAGGAGGGAAGACCAAGAATGCTATAAGTGTACTTGTCTCAAAGGACCAACAATTTTGAGAATATGTTTGAGGAGGTGTGGAGGTGGCTCACATGGATTGAAGGGAATCCTTATAGGTTGATAGACTTTAGAGTTGTCTCCCTGATGGATTGTCGAAGAGCTTTTACTTGCACACTATTGAAGGATTGTATATCAATGCTTTTGATTTGTGGGTCATGGATCAAGAGTTTGACTTTTTTGGACAAAGATTATGTATATGAAGGATCTATCATGTATATGGAAGAGAGTTTATAATTCCTAAGGTGATGTCTTTACCTAGAAGTTGCCTTGTTAGAGTTATTAACATTAAATTTATTTCAAAGTGAGCTATATTGTGGATATGCCCTTATATATTGTATTCCACTGATCATAATATCCAAAGATTGTGATGTTGTATCCTATTCTTGAGCTACACTAAGGTTGTATTTTTGAATTCTTCTGAGCATCACCCCTTTTGAGTTGCCAACTAGAATATAATTGGAGTGTCCCATTAGGGCAAAAAACGTTTCAAAAAGGCATTTGTAAGAAAATGGTTAAGTTGCTAATTAGAGGAGGTTTTGAAAGAAAAAACCCTCCAAATTTGGCTACCTAGATGTGATTAATGAGAAATATCTTTATTCTTTTATGGACGTTAAGGGTCACCTTTTTAGTCTTATTCTCTTAGAACTTGCAAAATTTTGTATTTTTGAATTTTGTCACCAAAAGACACTTGTTTGTTTCTCGACATTCATTTTTTGTAGCTTTGTTCTTTTTCCTTCTCTGTGACATTGTTGCCTTGTTAAGGGTTCTCCACCAAAATGTTTACCCAATACCTCTTCTAGCAACACAAGTGCAACCCCACCATGCAAGTATAAACTTACTATTCAACTAGATCTTGTTTATTCATCTTGGAGGTGTATACACCATCGAGCATTGTTGGACAAGGATGAAGGTAATAGGTTATGATTACAAGGAAAGAAGCATGAAAACTTATGGGTGGATGAAAATATTTATCCACCAGACCCTTCTACATGTAAACATCCTCCTTTTTACAATATTCACGACTTCATAAGGTACATTGGAGATAGTTGTGATGGGATGCTTGGCTATCGTATGAGGGTATATTTTTCATCTTATACATTTAGAGAACAGATACATGAAATGAAGGAATCATTAACGTTGGCACAAAGAACTATTTTTGAGCTACTAAATAAGAATGATGTTCTAGAAAATTCTAACAAGTCATTGCAAGAAAAATTACTACGCTTAAAGGAAACTCCAATAGGATTTAGAGAGAGAAAAAGACTTCTAAAAAATATAATGGGCTTTTGTAGTTGGGTGAAAAAAAGGAGACTAAATCTTGCAAAGAGATGTGTCTCTAATATTTTAGGCATTCATATTCGATAAAACGATGAGAGAATTAAGCTTATTAAAGAAACCATGACAAAAAAGGAAATTTTTAGGATTTTAAAATCACCTAAAAATGTAGACTTGAGAAGCCAAACTCTGAAAGAGTTAGTGAAAGATTTAAACGGAATAGTTAAACCAAATGAAATAGTGGAGACATGTGACAATATGGGTATTAGCCATAAAGGTTATTGTGCTCTCTCAAAATTGTGGTTTACAAACCTTAGATGTCATAGGATAAGTGCATTTGGTTTTCCTTGGCCTTTTGCAATTTCAATTGCTAGGACAACCCTAAATCATAGGATTCTACATGTCTTTGGGGAGTATATTCATATAGAAGGATCTATGCCCTATGAAAAGCATAAAACAAATGTTTTTTTAAATACAACACATTTAATAATATTTGGATTGATCTTAAAAGAGTCCAAATTGCAATGGTCCGTATGTATAGATTTACTGTTCAATAATGTGATGGTATTTTGAAGTTTGCACTAAAATTGGATGAAGCATAGATTCAAAGGGGACAACAGATAGAAGGTGTCGGCATTTGTATCATGAACATGGCATTGGATTATAGTAATGGTAGGGGACAAGAACAACAATTTAAGATACAATCTAAGATGGAACTTTGGTGGATTGGTGCGGCCCACGTACCAACTGATAGTCATGAAATCCTAAAATGGTTGTTCTCTCACACATGTATTCATGATATTATAATGTCTCAAAGTGAAGGGAAAATGTTAATACTCGATGTTGTTGGTAGTTTTAATGTTGAGTAGCATATGAATGCTAACTTGAAAACTATCAAATGTATGCTTGGAGTAAGTAATGGGGCCAATACAAAATATCATTGTATCTATTGCATGGAGAGTTTGGGACCTAAAGAATAGAGTACTTTGCGGCCAGCAAGAAGAGTCCTGACTAGGAACTCCATAGATTTGAGCAAGTTCAAAAATGTGGATGGCTTATGGTATCCTATTCTTTCAATATCTTTAAGGAATGTTCATATTTGTACATTACACGTAGAGATTAGAATAATTGATAAGTTGCTTAGGTTGCGCCTTGACTATGCATATTCAATAAAACTAGTATCTTTGTTAGATGACTGCATTGATAAATGTGAGGCTTTGCTCTCACAAATGGATTTTCATGGAGATTAAGTTCACCTAAGAAAGGATCCAATAGCCTTAGGGAAAACACGTGATGTCTTAGTAGACATCTCTATGGGGGGTGCAAAAGCTAGACGATTTCTAGGAAATCATGCAAGTAAACAAATGAGTGCATTATGGGAGTGCTGGAGAGAGTTGTGTGCAATCACAACAAATGTGGCTAGTACACCATGAGTGGCAAGCTAGCATATGATTTCTCATACACATATTCATCGATGTCTTATTTCCAATAGTCATGTTGTGGCTCTACTTGCCTATAGAGGTGTTGCATCATGTGTTGTTGTGTCACTATGCGAACACGATGTGAAAAACTCTGGAGTGCATCATCATCCGACTTTCTTATTGAACAGTGCAACTCCTCACTTCAAGCTCCAGCTCTTGCAAAGCCAATGCCAATGCCACCACCAAGCCTTTAGGTTTCTTTGATACCATATTCAAGATTTAAAGGGAGAGAGAGACAAAGACATGGAGTTGTAATAGAGAGTCATGAACTCTCATTGTTCTCTACTTCTCATTATTCCATAATGCTTACTAAAGTCTAATCACACATAACTGAAAACACACTAGGTCACCAACTGACCGTACCACTAACTGTGGTTGAGTTTGACTGACTCTATTATTACAACAGACATGGAGAGTGATAGCTATCTAGATAAGGTCAGTCATGTTGGTGATATTGATCATGAGCTTGATTCTCAACACACTCAATGCACTAGCCCACCTAACCTCATAAAGCATTGAGAAAAAGTCCTCCCCATGAGCAACGTTGGCAATGATAATATATTTATAGCTTGTGTCTCTAAGCTTGTTCTCCTCCCTTTTTATGACTTTTTTGGGGGTATAAAAATGGCATCTAACAATTGCAACTCTCTCAATTGTAAATCTTCCCTTGAAATTGTGTCATTTACTCGTCCTACATTTTTGAGAAGCCCATTTCTCAACAAGCATGCATCTAAAACATATCAAAAATGTAATTCACACATTTTCTTTAGATTTCTACCTTCCAAACATAAAATGCTATCAATTAGACACCATAATCTATTTCATGGGGCATTCCCATGGTAGTTTTTCCATCTTTCTACCTCATATTCTATCTTTGCCCATCTTCTTTGTTCAAGGGTTAACTTATTAAGGATATTGTCTTTATTAGCAATCCAAAACTTTTGGAATAAGAAGATCTCATGGCCTAGATTGGGGCTTCACATGAGCTCTTGTAACTCTACAAAAAGGATATGAAGGAAAACATATAGTTAATAAAACATATCATTTTATAGTTAAACACATGTATGTTGAGAGAATTGTGTAAATGAGCCACATAGACTAGCAGAGTTGATACTACATAGAATCAGGTGATAGAGAAAGAAAGAGTGTAGATCAATGGCCTTATCTTAAAAATGGAATGAATGAGAAATTATGATTAAGAGAGTGAGAGTTTGTGAGATTGGATGGATAAGAGAGTAGGTATATGAGAGAAAACAAATGAGTCAGCAAGAGTTTATGAGAGAGAATGAGAATTTATGAAAGTGAATGAAAATTTATGAGAGAGAATGAGTGAACGAGTGAGGAGTGGGTGAATGAGAGAGTGAAAGTGAATGAGTACTTATCAATGAAGGCAAGGTTCATATGCTAGAAATGGAAAATAAATAATTAACCACACACACATATAGGCAATAGTAGAGGTAATGCTATATAAAATTAGGGGGGATAGAATTGGTGCATACTATTCTTGAGAGGAGTTGAATGAGAGACAGCTTGTGAGTGAGTGAGAGGGTGAATGGGAGTTTATTAGAGAATATAAGTGAGTGGATTTATGAGAATAAGTGGGCAAGAGTTAGCAAGAGTGAATAAGTGAGTGAGTGAATGAGAATAACTCAATGAGGGGTTATGAGAAAGAGTTGATAAGAGATACTTTCTAAGAGTGAATGAGTGAGTGATTGGGTGAATGAGTGAGTGAGGGGTTATGAGAGAGAATAAGTGAATGAATGAGAGTGAAGAAGTGAGTGAGAGTGCATGAGACAGAATGAGGGTGAACTATTTAATTCAATAAAAGTATATCTTAACAACAGACAAGGTACATGAGAGAGAATGCGATTTTATTTATAATTTAATGGAAATACATCTTAGCAACACAAAAATTATAGACAAACCTAACATACGCATTGGTGCAATCAAGAGCAAGAAAGAACTCTCCTTCCTTTCTCTTGTTTACATTTATAAATTGACAACAAATCTTTACTGCAATGTGCCCAACTAAGAAGTCCTTAGTGATAGATTTTGGTGGTCTATCAAGAGAATTTCCTAAAGGATGCCACTCACACTTCTTGGAATAATATGGGGTTTGTCACCTAGGTTCTCTTAACTTCACTTCACAAACCAAAAGGCTACTGCCATAATCCATAAGGATCGTGATTTGAATCCAAGTTTCTAGAGCAAACTACGATCACCTATTGATTCACTAACATCAATCTTCAAGTGCCTACTTATAATAAATCACTCAAATGGAAGCTAACCTATGTTGCACGTGGTTCAAAGAGAGTGAGAAACAAGAGGGAGTGTAGCACATCAACCTCTCTGCCCATAAGGGATAGTCTCACTCTTATCCCCTAAAATGACTTAGAGTCATGATTCTATTTAATCTCCTAGATGGGGTCAATGCTTAGCTTCTATTTAATAATTTTGAATAAGCTCTTGATTCATTAAGAACACCCTACCTCTTAAGGCACATCGATTGGAAATATCGCCCTCGCACTTTCCTATATGGATCTTTAATTATCTAATTACATACCATACTTTATGTTTCAACATATAAAAGCAACTTCCTTAATTAACCCTTTAGTACACATACCTTTTCCCCTTCTCACTTGTACATACATATATTACCTAACTTAAAAGTATGATATTTCTATGTGAAATTTGATTGAAATCCTACCCTTATTTTGTAGGTATATCCTAGTATTAACACATGCTATTGCATTAACTACATATGTGTATATTAGAATTCTAATCCTTGTATAGATGACCATACACATGTACATGTATTTACCTTATTAATTTAAAATGTCTTTAATACACATGCACACACAAAACTTTTGATCTTGTATGATCATGACAAGATCTATAAATGCATGGATCCCCTTCTTCTCCAAAAAAATAAAAATAAAATAGTAACAGCTAATAGCTATATGCTTCCTATTGAATGGAAAGGGATATTTTTTCTAAATAAACACAAATGTTATATGGGATTTTGTTGTAATAGCACACATACACTCGCATATGTACTAGGGTTCATTTTAGTTGCTAATACTTGATAATTGGCTAAATTTTTATATATCTATATTTATTTTTTGAAATTTGAATACGTTTAGTTATAACTTTGAGATTTTATATTCATCCACATTTCTAGGATATATCAAGGTTATTAGAGATCTTTTTCCATTCATGTGGAAGAAAAATTCAAAGAAATATGTTAAATTCACCCTAATGTTTATAAGTTTTGGGGATATATATAGAAGTATTCTCCACATTATCTTGTACATAAGGTTTATATATTGATATTGATTAATTGATTATTTGTGAGTAGAAACATTCTAACATTTCAAGAGATGATCATCACAAGTATTAAGATAAGTGTAGCTCTATTGGCAAAAAGGTGAGGGATAGTTCCATGTTCTTGTAATGAGCACCTTGAGAGTATGAATTCAAATTGGGGAAAAGACATATGGTTGGGTTTTATAGGGATATCATTCATAAAAGGTATCCTTAAATAGAGCTACATACTATATTGATAATCAAAGTCTAGATAAGGTGGGTTATTGAAAAGTGTATCCTTAGATAAATAGGTTTCTTGAAGAAAGTTAGGTTTTTAGTGAATTAAAAAGGAGAAATAGATGTAAAGACAGAGTGCAAAGCTTAACAACTGCAAAATTCCTCATGGATAGATAAAGATCATTATTGATGAGAATGGATACAAGAAACTTTAAAGTAAGCCAATAATGCATTGCTTATGGCATCCGCCTTCTTGAAAATATGAGAAATTAGAATTAGATTTCGTGTCACCCAATAAAAAATGGTGCACATATATGGTTATAACTTATGATACACATTGAGATGTTTATGTTTCAACAACTATGACACATTATTAACTATTCCATTCATTTAGTGTACTTCACAAACAAGAAAGAAGTAGTGTGACTAGAAATGGAGACATGAAAACCTCTCCTATGTATGTGGATGCGCAACTACTAAGATCCTCAAAGGCAGCATGCAGCTCACATTCCATTATTCAAACTAGTAACTAGATATGTACTACACCCTAACTATGCCTGGCACATGTGGATGAGAAGAATTGGATGCACACATTAACAATTAGTGAAAATGTATGCACTACACCCTCATAATACCCAGAGTCCATGGATGAGAAGCATTGGATGCTCATATTAACAACTCTAGACTAGCATGCCTTTCACAACAATGAGGAGTTCAAAGAAGTAAGTTGCATAAATAACACATGATCCCTAGAAGAAAGGACCCAAATAATACTAATAGAAGGTAAGGATGCCCAATATAGTGATGTCTTTTGGTCTAGATGTCTAGTGATGTCTTTCAATCAATTTGAGATATAAGCCTTGTCATGCTCTAGAGGAATGGCCATTGATCCTCAAGGAAATTAGCTCTATCAAAATTGGAGTGTCATGCTAAAGAGTTCGTAAGTACTACTTAACCATTTTCCTAGCTAGAGGTGAAAGCCCCCCTGATATGCACACAAAATGGCTATGTGTAAAGACATTGTAAAAATTAAGGTTTAAGGTGGATATTTATATATTTTTCATCTTTAAATTATCAGCATAAAATTCATATTATTCTCTTTCTTAGTAGTCTAACTAATAACCTTCTTTGCATACTTAGAATTTACTAAACATCACTTTTTAACTTTCATTTTGAGCTACAATCTATAATATATAAATTCCATTATCTTCAAGATTTCTACCAAAGAAAGAACTTACCTAAAAACTCTTAAGCCATACTTAATTTATGCTAATACCTTAATATTATCACTAATATTTACTAATTACTATTTCAACCCTAAACTATATTTAACAAAGGAAGTGTATGCAAATGAAGTCTATTCTTAATAAAACTTTATGAGCCAATTTTGAATAATAAATAAACTATAGTCTCTTTTCAATCTTTCTTCTAAATCACTAATTATCAAAAGTTACTGATTTTTCATTATTACTATCTAAAAAAATAAAAATATTTAAAATAATTACAATATGATTGTAGTATATCAAACCCTATTAAAAAAGCATTCCTTATACTAAATGTAGTTTCAGTACCAATTTTTGTCCATAAAATTTTCCATTTACTTTTAATATTTTCTAATTACTATCCAAAAACACCCAAAAACAGCTATTTTTATCATTAAAATTCAATAACTTTAATTTAAAAAGTCAATTTAAGTTAAGATTTAGTAGATAAATACATCATGACCTAATTTAACTCTATTTTGGGTTCTCATTCTTACTCTTTCACTAATACTCTTAATTATCACTAATTACAATCAAAAGCTACTATTTTTGATACTAAAATTCTTATATCTTTTAATAGATTCATCTCCAATATATAATTTTTTTAAAATATTTATTTCAATGCATTTTAAATATTTTTTAATTTACTTCTTATCAATATTATACAAAACTCTTAATTTTCTCTAATTATAGCTTAAAGATACAATTTTTACCCTAATTTCAATCATTTCTCTACCATTTTAATTATTATAATGCAAGGACTTTAATTCTTCTCTTCCATTTTACCTTTAGAGATCATAAAATGAATGCATATAGCCATAAATCATATATTCTAACTATTTCTTATTCACTTTTCAATGAAAATTTTCATACTTGATTAAGAAGGTAATTAAGGATGATCCATCGTATTTAAGAGTGCAAGTGCTTGCTCCTCCTCTCCCTTCACTTATAATAACCTTCAGAATCCTTAATCTTTCACTTCTCCCACTAATACGCACTAATCTCTCCTTAATCTTGTTGAAAACCTCTCTCTCTACACTGAAGAAGCATGATCAAGAATGGTATGAGGCTAAAGGAGATGTAAGAGAGGATCAAATGCAGCCAATCCATGTTGGAAATGAGGCAACACCTATAGCAAATCAGCAAGAAACTCCCAAAATGATGATGCCCATTTTTTCTTGTCTTCTTAATCTCTCTACAACTCCCCTCTTCACTTGACAACCCCCCCTCAACTTCTTGAATAACCTCTTTTAAAAAATGAAAAATTTTCCACTTGAACCGGTTTCTTTGACATATTGTAATGTGCTCGCCTATCGACTGTCCAAGCACGTTTTAGCGGTCCATTGAGAAATGAATCTAAGCATCGCCGCCCGACACTCCCAAGGAATGTTCATGGGTTTGTCACCTAGGGTTTCCCAAGTCCGCCTCGCAACGGAATCTTCATGGCCAAACCCACTAGGATCGACATGAAATCTGGGTTCCTAGGGCCAACGTCTCCTAACAGCATTCTAGCGTCGGGTTTTGGACATCCTACTTTACGCAGAGATACCCAATTCAAAACAGATCCATACCGTACTTGGTTCAAAGAGAATGGGAAACGAGAAGGATGCACACTCAACCTCTTTGCCTGTAGGGCATAGTCCCATTCCGGTCCCCTAAAATGGCATGAATCGGGTTCTAACTTAACAATACCTAAAGTCAAACAGTCGATAAATCCTTGTGAGAAGCCTCCCAGTTCTCTGGGACCAATTCTCTGGGACCACCCTACCGTCGGACAGACCTATCTCGGGGATTCCACCCACCTGCTTCCCTTGATAGCTTTAGTTTTCTAATTACGTCCTACCACATTTATGTGCGACATTTAAAATCAATTTCATTAATTAAGCCTTTTAGGGAATATGGTTCATTCACGTAATTTACAGCACAGACACGAAAACAAAACAAGTAGTCCTTTTGACAAACAAGTTCATTAACTTATCTTCAAGTCAATCTTTGTCTCCTGCCCATACATGAGAATTATGTATCCCTTCTGTCCAATAGAAGTAGCCATTCCAAATCACATGGCACCATAATTTCCATCCTTTATCTAGAATAGGATTTTCCAACGCCTCTAGACGTTGGGCTCATGATAGTCTACAGCTCCGCGGCAAGGGGTGTCCAGAGCTCCACTGACCCCAAGAGATCTAGGAGTGAGATACAACTTCCGTGGTTGGCCTTTTCACTACTCGACCTTCGGCCCGTGAATCGAGCAGTGCCCTCTTAGGGTAATCCGCGGTGCGATCTTGGAGATGATCCACTCGTGCAAAATACCCTTCCTTAATTAATCCAATTAAGAATCAAGCACACTCAAGGCAATGTGCCTAGTATCATCTTCCAGTGAAACATTCCTTTATTTCCCATGGCTACTTGTTCCATTACTGACCTTTGCCATGCTTTTACCATCAAACACAAGCACTTGGAATATTTATCCAAATCACAATGCAACAATCAGTTGATTGTAAAAAGCATTTAGGGTGTTGTTCAATCAATCCAACAAAACTAATTGTATTTTTCCCAAACAATACAAGAATAGACGACGTAATAATTCCATCGCATATTCGCTCTCCCCCTTGGGATCAAAGAGTGATTCTATGCAAAATTTACTTAATACTTGTATGCACAGTTCCTAATGTTATTCTTTTTATGATTATGCTATTCATAACCCCTAACTGATTGCTCTATCAATGAATAAACCATATGCAACTAAGTGCAAATTAACTTCCTTTGATACATGCACTTTGCAAACTCCATCTTTCAAATATGTGAGAAGAGGCCTATCCCTTCCCATGACCTATTCTCGTATATCATAGCATGGAGCCTAACGTATCTCATGCCAGAATCAAAGCAAGCATTTATCAATTTAGAAATATATTACTTATGACCGGAACCGTAGTTGGATTGACAGTGATGCCTTCGCCCGAGGCTTCGTTGCTAGTTGTGGGATTGCCATCCGCACGCGACATTCTTTGCTTGGAGGCCATCGTCCGCAAGTAGACTCAAGAGATTAAGAAGATGGAATAGATTCGAGATGGGAGAGTGTAAGAGAAGATGGCTAAATTGAGAATCGAGATAGAGGGAATTGAGCTAACTCTCTCCCTTACAGCCTCTCGGGGTGTAACTCTTCTCTCTCTCTCTCTCTCTCTCTCTCTCTCTCTCTCTCTCTCTCTCTCTCTCTCTCTCTCTCTCTCTCTCTCTCGGAGGGGTATCCTTCTCTCTACCTCTCTCTCACAGCCTCTCAAGGTCTCCTTAAGCCCTCTTGTGCCTTCCCATGCCTCATATTTATAATGAATTACAGAGGAGGGGATGAGGCTGAGAACAAGAGTTCTTGGTGGAGGGACTCTTGGAAAACTTAGTGATTTGATGCTTAACTCATAAATCTAGTGGCTCCATTGGCTCCAAAAGGGGGGTAAAATCCTAAGAGACTTTATTGGGAAGCTCTCAGTTCACTCCTTCTTTTCTCTGTTCGAAGTGCTGTCTTCTGCCTGTAGACTGCGATCACGGCGCATAAGATTTTGCCAATCTCTCTCCTTATCTTTTTTCCTTTTATAAAATCTCCAAAACTCACTAAAACATCACTTGTCTTTTCTTTTAAATGATATCTAGTTCTATCTTTTTAGGACAATATCTAAAATATACTAGTTTTTTGCCCAAAAATCTAATATTTTTGGACCATCCAAACTATACACATTAATACTAGCGATTAATATGGCTCATAAGTCTTGTTCACGTTGTAACTTCCGTGAAGGGTGGCTACGGTCCTTGTCAATCCAAGAAAAATATCTGATTTACGACTCTCAAATTTTTAAAATATTTTTTAAATAAAAATAATTAATTATTAACATTAGTTAGTTTTTACCTTAATTGATAAACTAACTTATTAATTGACTGACTAACTTTCGAACTAACCAACTAATTTTTATTGCGTGGAAATATTACACATATCTTCACATCTCTGGACTTAATTTGTTCCTACCCACACAGCTTCTTGATCCAAATTCCATGTATACATGTTAAATTATACATGTATTTCTACCCGTCTCCAAAATATCTACGCTTTTGACTAAAAATTTTCATTCATTTGCCTTCTATCACTTAATATTTTTTTGCTCCCTAAATTCTTCATCTAAAAATACCTAGACTCTCAACTTCTAATTTCACCTTAGCACATGCCAAATACATCTTTATAACCTTAATTTTAATTAAATTTAATGAAAAATAATGCATAATATAAAGCCAAAGCCGTTTAGTTTTGCCAAAAAAAATAAGCAGTTATCATTCCTCCCTCACTAGCTTGAGTGAGCTCCCGTGAACTAACAAAAGGACATCTATTCCATTCTTTAAAAATAGCTTCAACAACAACAACATCCAAGAAAGTTTTAATAAGTCATGTGAAAAAATAATTATTCTCCCCCTTCAAACCGCGAGTATCCCTACGAGCATAACTAGATCTGCAACAATTCTGCAAGGAACACAAAGGAAACAAGTATATTCCAACAAAGAATAATCTATGCCTTCTACAATTAAGAACTAACTTAATGTGACAATAAAACTAGTTCCCAAACCACTCTGTTCACCATTGACATGCATGACATTGCAATTCCCAAGCAAGAATCCAACCAAAAAGAAAACCATAAGAGCTACTAAGAAACAAAAGACCTCTCAAAGAAAAGAAATGCTATGCTACTCTCCTTCTAGATATCTATAACAAAGACTTTGCTTACTCTTGAAAGGCCAACACTAGACCTTAGCAAAACTACTATGGGACACTCCACAAGATAGAGTCTCTAGGCAAGAACCGCTAACCTTCCATGAAAGAAGAGACAATGTGTCTAGCTACTAATTGGTTACAATATAGAATATAAGTATTAGTACACCTCTATCTCCTTTTATCAGAGGTTTTTTTTTTCAAAGACTTGTTTTCAGCCATGCTCAAAAGGTTCCACCCCAAAGGGATGCAAGGCATCCGACGACACAGGACCTTAGAGGCGATGTTTATATTCTTTTGAGAGTTTTTTTTTCTATCTTTCTTGTCATAGCTTTGTTTTTTTCTCAAGTCTTAATGTAGGGGGTTAAATATATTTAAGAGTTTTGTTTTGAAAAAAAAGTACTTACATGGTCACTATTCAACATTGAACCTTCAAACATTTTAGCTCAACAACCCTCCTCAAGAAACTTAATCAAGAAAGCTATAGTAACTAGTCAGTTGTGGCAACTAAAACACCTGGTAATAATGTGCCGTAACTTCGTAGTGCCCATAGCCAATGGAAAAGAAAACTTGCATTAAAAGGTAAACCCAACCGTGTGTGCATCTAATTATTGAACTAAGTGAAAGTTAACTAAGCTAATATGTGAAAAACTAAAAACAACAAAGGAAACCTTACATTAAAAGAGAATCTTTAAAAAATAAATTTGTTGTTATTTTGGTTTGGTATTTGTTTAAAATTCTTGTAAAGCAAAACACTAACTAAGTAAACTAAGGAAACAAAAAATCTAAACAAAAATCATCATAATCCCATAAATCCTCTAAAACAAACAATAAAGGTAACCTAAAATCATCTAAACTATCAACATAAAATCTATCAGGCAAATCACAACATGTAGGATGATCCTGAAGAATCCCTAGCACCCTCACATTAGATATCTTAGAAGCATCCTCAAGCACATCACTAGAATTCTCCATTGTCTCATGGAGGGGAGCATCATCTACCAAACTGTAAGGTGGCATAGGTGCCACATGCAAATTTCCTAAGGTACTACCCTCAACCAAATCCATGTGAGCACAAATATAATCCTAGTATGGACAACTATCGTCCAACTCAAGACCAAGATAAGAGGGAGTAAAATGATAAACAATAGCATGATAATGAGCATAGGAGAACACCACGCTTAGGAGAAAATACACTAGCATAATCATGGCGTTGATAAGTGTATCCAATAGCTTGCTGCATGGCAGTGGTACCACCACGTCGGAAATAAGTTCAACATTGCCAACACAGTACCTGGACGTGCACATAAAGATGCCATTGACAAGGCCGACAACTAAACTAAGGACGATACTGTAAACAAAAGAGAACCACAAAAGATGTACCACAACATGTCTCACCTCTCGAAGCATACAAAAACCTATTATGTGTCTGAAAACGAGGAATGCTATAAGGCCTTGTATGCATAGGATCAGGACTATCATCATCAAGATGAGGTCTGAGAGCATGTATCCACAAAATCTCCATACCTGTATTCCATAAAGAATATTTTTCCCCCAACAAAAAAAAAGAAAAAAAGCAAGAAAAACATTTTAATAATTTATCTACACCATTCAACCCAAACTTCTCAACTAACTTGCAAAAGGTTTCAAACGAAGACCATTAACTCGAAAAGATTCATGCACTGCCTCTAAGTCTTGAATTTCCACAGAACATTATCATAAACCTCTTTAACTTGAAATGGACCCAACCATCGAATACAAATTTTCCCTGGAAATCTATAATAACAACTATCATACAACATAACTAAATCATTCTTTTGGAAAACCTTAAGCTTCAAACGTCTATCATGCCAAGCTTTGCATTAGTTATAATGGGCTTCAATACACTGTAAAGCAAACATATGATCTTCATCAAGCTTAACTAGCTTACACAAGTGATTGGTAAGAGATTAGTTATAATGGGCTTCAATACACTGTAAAGCAAACATAAGATCTTCATCAAGCTTAACTAACTTACACAAGTGATTACACAATGCAACACGCAAAGTGGAAACTTCCAACTCAATAGGAAATATTGTCTCAGTCCCATAGACCAAACTAAAAGGTGTATTATTAGTCATCACCTTGTAGGTGGTATGATACACCCTGAGTGTCTCTGATAAATGCTCATCCTAATCATGTCTATTCTCACCTATTGTCTTAGTTAGAATTGTCATCAAACGATTAATAACTTCTACAACACCACTGGCTCATGGATAATAAGGAGTAGACTTTCGATGTTTAATTTTATAAATATCCATCAATTCTGAAATTAAATTATTCAAGAAATGAGATCCACGATTGCTAACCAACTTAGGGGATATCCAAAGTGAGTATTAATATTCTCATAAAGGAATAGAGCAAAATCCTTGCCTCGATCAGTTTTAAACGCTTTAGCCTCTATCCATTTAGTTACATAATCAATGCACACTAAAATATATATATTAGAACAATACGGTGTAGGTGGATCAATTGGATCAACAAAATCTATACCCTATTTCTCAAAAGGTGCCAATGGCAATATAGGAGTTAATGGCATTGCAGAGCGCTTAGTCGGTCTCCTAGTATGTTGGCATTTATCACACTTTCTACAATGTTCATATGCATCCTTCTATAAAGTAGGCCACCAATAACCAACAAACAATACTTTCTTCATAAGTTTCCATACGAGTGGCTAGAATCAAGAGACCCTTTCTTATATCAAGGTATGGTTGTACGGTCTCATTCACAATTGAACATCATTGTTTTCCTACTTGAGGGTGGTTGTAGCAACTCTTGGGGTTCTTGCCCTCTTATTTGGGAAATTTAGGGCGATTTGTCTAGGGTTTCCACATTGATATAGATACAGATGATTCTCTCTTCATCTCTTTGCTTTTCTTGTGGGATCAAGGGCTGGAATTTGGTATTATCTATTTGCATTAGTTTAGACTTGGTTTCTTCTCTGATTGGGTCTTTGATTGGGATTTGGGTTCCACTGGCAAGGCCTTATTTCTTCTCACTTTTCTTGCTTCCTCTCGAGCAATCTATCGTCACATTGGATGGCTCACATGATATAATCATTGAGTGTTTTTGCCACAAGCATAGTGAGCATGAGGTCCTTGATGTCATCTCAAAGATCCCATCTGATTTGGCTGATAAAATACTCCTTGTGCTAAGTGAGGTCACAAATTAATTGCCTAAATTCACATGCATAAGCAAAGACAAGGTGGTTGCCTTGTCATAGCTTCCAAAGTTTTGGTTGTGCTACTCAACAAGTGTTTGCATCTCCAAATGTGGAAGTGAGCTCACAAAGAAATGCCTCATAGTTATAAAGTATTGGCATATTCTTTTCCCAGATTGGGGTGAACCATGAAAAATCTTGACCACAAAGTAAAGTCCCAATGAATCCCACCTTGGAAGCAGCATTTGGATACCTATCTGGTTGTATGCAGATATAGAGCTTTACTTGTTGCAAGAATCCCTTGATTTGAACGGTCACGACAAAACTTCTCTGGCATACTGATCTTGGATTCCCTTGTTGGGGGTCGATAAACACACGGAATCATCTAATCACTTTGTTACTTTGCAAGTCTCAGATGTGGTCTTGCATCTCTTAAAGCATAGGGCCTAGATGCATAGGATATTCTATTTGAAGTTGCACTTGTCATTCATTCAAATCTTGAATTTGTTATTAGAAGTTTTGAAGGGAGGCCATGATTCTTTCAAGGGTCACCTTTAGTGTCCCCATTACTTAGTTTTTTAAATAAACAATGTGTGTATACATTCCAAGAATTGATTTATGTTGTAAAAAATGGTAAAGATTGCACATTTTTTAAAACTAGCTCTAACTATGAAGATAATTGTTTTTATTAATGAGGTATTATATGCCACTTCATGGAAGGAAGGCTTGGGAAACCCTTCAAAGACAAGCTTATTAAAATTATGTTTATAGTATAGAACAACAAAAAAGCTTAGTGGATAGTCACTTGGTAGTTAAATGCACTTGGGTGACGATATTGTCGGGATGGGTGACCTCCCACGAAGATTTTCCTACAAGCTAATGGGAGCTTCTCACGTGTAGCCAATGGCTCTAACGAAGCCTTCATAGCCCATTGCCAAGTATGCCAAGGCTAAGATGCCAAGTTCTATGCCTTAGTCACCGCCTTGGTCATGAGCCTTGGAATGATGCCTGCCCGACGATGCAATGTACATACGTTCCAAAAACGGGGTCCCCTCTTTGATGTCATCGAAGACGCTACAAGAAAGAGCTATGATAATAACTTTACAAGTTCACTTGCAACTAAAATATCATTTTTTATAATTCATTGTATGTAGTAGAAAGGCAGAGATTGCAGCATGTCCCATTGCTGCCACTATCTAGTGGTGAATGGTTGATTGGTAGCTTGGAGTTGTCAGGAGCATGCAAGTCCAAGATAAAATTTGACATCAATAGTGCTAAGAAACCCACCACATGCTCCAAAGATGTGCATCTTAGTTGGTTTATTCCATTCTCATTGTTTGCACATTTGTTTGGTTCATGTGATGTTCTAAAGAAAACAAAGATTACTTATCAATGCAAGTGTCCATCCGAGGAATGGATGAGTCAGCTATTGGGTGAGTCTTGGCAAGTCAAAATAACACATTTTGATGAGACAATTAAATGTAGGGTCAACCAATCTGATCTCACATTCAGATAAATCTTTTTTACTACTTTGAATGCTTTGATTTAATTGACATAGGTCTTGCTTAGATGAATTGTTGTGTTATTCGCATTTACTTACTATTATTTTTGTTTTTATTATTTGTATTTCATAGCTAGACAAACTCTATGCATTCACTTTCAATATAGAAGATGACGAGTTTTGCAAGGGGAGTGGATCAACTTGGATCAAGATACTTGAGATGAGACACATACAGCTCTCATAGATGCGGTTATCTTGTGGAATGGTCATAATCCTTTTGTGGTCAGTGTAGAGAGCCATTGGCTCATTTCTTTTATGAGATAAGAAATCTGATTAATGTCCAATGAGCCCCTTTGCAACTTCTATTTCAAGTTAGAAAATAGAAAAGTCAGGATTCATAGTGAGCAATCCATGACATGTAAACAATGTGCTTCTCCACATATCCTTGAGATAGTGGAATCCTTGTAATTTTTCTAATAAAGAACAAACATATTTTTTTAAAATTTTTTTTGGTACTTTCAATTTAGATAATCTTAGTTTACTATGATCCAAGCACGTGATAATACATATTGTAATATGTCAAACATGATGGTTAAAATCATAATTAAATTACAGGCCGGAGTTCTATAATCTATGCAATATTATCTTTGCATAATGATATTTCGTAGCTCATCTCTTCTACTTATTTCTTAAAATTAAATATTAAATTGGATCCAAGGGATTTTGAAGGTCTTTCATATTTCTTTTCTTGAAAATTTTCTATATTTTCTGTAGTTGGACTTGAATATACTCAGCGATCCAAGTATATTCGAGGATATAATAATGTAGAATGAAGCATTTGTATGTATGAGTAATTTTAACGGTTACTTTAAATTATTGAAATAAAGAAACTAAGGTAAGAGTTTTAATTTGAAACTTTAGGGTTAAAAAAGAACCTTTATTTAAAACCCTAGATACATAAAAGCTATAACTCCAAACTCATATTCACTTTCATTCTCTACTTCCCTACACTCGTGCTCTCCTCCCTTCTCTCTTTGTGTGCCATGGCTACTCCCTCCTTCGCCGCATGGATTAGATCCACACACTATGCACACATATGAGACCAAATATACCCTAGGTTTTGTGTGACCTTGAGTCTAGAGAGCTTACTCTTTGCCGTAGACCCTAGCTCTAATATATTGGCATCGTTTTGTGATGCGGCAAACCCTCTCACTTGCTCTATTTTGGACTTTGCTCTCAGATGGGTCCCCATAGATTTCCTATATACTTTACATGTTGGATCAAGCCATGCAAAGGTAATAAATCGAGCCCTTGTACATGTGAGGCAGCATCTCGGTGCCAGAGCAATGCCCACCTCATCCTAGGACCACGCCACAATGGATATCATTGAGCACAATGCAACATTTTCCATATATGTTTTGTGTACTGAGGTGCAAGAGGACAGTGAGGAAGACATCGACACACCCTCTCGGCCACAACTAGAGTATTTCAAGAAGGAGCCTGAAGAGAACACACTCGATTCGAGAGTAGAGATAGCACAAAACTTAGCCATTGTGCACCCACCTTCTTGCCGTGTTGAGATGTCAACAAGCGATGAGCCACCCCTCACTTCTCTCCATTCTATCATCATCGAGGGGATTGAATATTTACTTATGTAGGATGCACTAGAAATTTTGGAGCTAAGGGAAGAAGAGCTATATTGTATCATGGTGCGTGATGCACCTGATGATTTTATAGATTTTGATATACAAGATGCGACAGCACATGTTAATGAGGTGGCTCAATATGATGGCACGAGTGTTGATGACATCTCTACCATTGTGAGCATCCAAGAGCAGATTGAGAATGTGGTGCCATAGTATGAGATCTCAGATGAGGAGTTCGAGCGGTTACAAGAAAGCACTTTTGGACCTTGACCCGACTACGCAATACCTTTCCAAGAGAGAGACGAGGGTGGCCTAGTTGCAGGAGTAGGAGCTGGATGCTCCATTATAGCAATAGATAGATGATGCAGAGAAGGTAATGTTATCGGATTAATGTTATTGGATTTGTATCAAAATTTACCAGTAGGACCTCTAGGGCATTGGGAGTATGCACATCAAATTTTGCCGAGATTGATGGGTCCCCAGAGCTGCCCTGGTGCTAGAGGCTCATGTTTGGAGCATATTCAAGACTCGAGACGCAAGCAAATTCAGGCTCCCAGATGCAAGTCTCTGGCCAGGGCAGCTCTAGGGTCCCAATCCCAGCAAAATTTGATGTGCATAGTTCTGATGCCCTAGAGGCCCTACTGGTAAATTTTGACGCGAATCCGATGTATATATCTTTACCACACTCCATGCATAGTGAGTTTGACACTGAACTTGTGTGATGCAAGACATTGTCTATATATATGAATTTTCATCTAGACAAGGTGGCCGATCTGGTAGCCAAGGAAGGGTGCAGGACTCGGCATTGAAGGAGTATATTGGCGAGCTTGTGATTGATATTTTTGTATTCCATAAGACATGCTCTCCGGATTTTTTTGAGAACTGGAAGTTGAGGGCACTAACAAAGGCTGGGCCCTTTAAGACCATCCCAACAAACTCTAGCTTGGAGAAAGTAGTGTTGCTTCGACGTTCGAAGCTCCTCTACTTATTCTCTAGTACTAGGTATGGGCCACTTTTTCCCATGGCGGCTTGTGGCATGGTTGCTAGTGTTGAAGACCCCAATGTCATTAGGCAAGAACTACTAGGGCAAAATGTGTTGTTGTCTATGATCAAGAATAGCTCTAACCATGGGAAGTCTAGCTCAAAGAAGCCTAAAAGAGAGTAGATGTACTTAGTGCTAAATGATATCTCATCACCAATGTAATGTAAATTGTAATCTTCTATTGAAGTAATGAAAATTGATATTTGTTGGATTTGCGTGCAATGTAGTTTGTCATACATGTCGTTTATTATTGTTTTTTACTTGAATATTATATTTATTTATCAGATTTATACACAACATGATTCATACCCTAAATTTAATACGTAGTGCTTTATCGAGTTTGTGTGCAACATGTATTCATTTGAACGCATGTAACGATAACTCAAAGACACAAATAAAACAAATAACAAGAGAATAAACAAAAATAAGACGCGCCAAAAAATTTGTATTCATAATCATAATATTTTACATGGGATCCATTACAACCAGGGTTTCACAAAATCTATTTGGAAGCTACATTCCGTATATGTTTTGGTAGTACACCCCTTTCATTGTTGATCTTTGTGAGGACTATCCTTCCATTGTCAGAAGAACCTCACTTTTCGAAAATCCCTATCAGTGATGACGGTGTCTCTCCTTGCATGTACTGCTACATAGACTGAGTCTCCAAAAAAGTCGATGATGTAACCTTTGGTAGCTTCCCATAGAGCAAGGAGGGCTTGGGCAGTCCAACGATCGGGTTTTTGCAAGCGTGTTCCATTTGGGACGTGCCTCCTATTGTTCTTAATGAGTATGCCATCCATAATCTCATGCACTAGCTTCTGGAATGGAGCCTTTGGTATCAGGAGGTGCCTGGTCTTTTGGTAATGAGGGAACTCATGAAGAGCCACTGTGCCTGGCTTCCATCGATGCTTGTGATGTTGGCGTGGTGGTGGAGCAGGGGGAGGTGGCCTCTGCACAGAGATTTCTAGGGGGTGTCTCCAGGCCCCACTTGCTTGGTGCATGCCATGTTTTCTAGGAGAGAAAACCAAAAACTCAAAAGTAAAATGTGTAAAATGAGGTGAAAATTTAAACTTATAGCAAAACTTTCAGAAACCCCTTAAATCTGAATTAATGTATCCAGGCTTTGGAAAAATATGACCAGTAATCTGATTGATGTGAAATTTTACATGTGGACTCCTCTAGGGTACACCAACTACCAAATTTTTTTTGGCCTCATCAGAAGTTTCTGGGACACTTGTCCAGAGGCTGGTTTCTATGGCCCTGAATCTCCAGATTCAAGGCCCCAAACGTGAGCCTCCGGACAAGTATTCCATAGACTTCTAATGGGGACAATTTTTTAATATCCATGAGTTTTTATGATGCCTGGCATGTGGATGAAGTTTCACCAGATTTCTATTTATAAAATGGATGGTTCAATCATTTTTTGAAAATGCATTAACTGAATTATACTTCACTAATAACAGAAAAACTCACCATTACACCGAGTGTACACAACTGCATATTAATTGTGTTGTCAACCAAACTACGTGAAATATTAGAAACTTAAAAATTCACAAAAAATAAGTCATGGGTCAAATGGAATATTGCATATCGGATATAGTGTTGCCAAATCTCTAAATACAGTAAAGATATAGTACATTGGCCCATGTATAACTGATCACTGATGTGTGTGTGATTGCGCATTGAATTTATCCTTAACAAAACTACTTTCAAAATTAGAAACTTGGAAATACGCACAATGCAAATCATGGCAAAATAGAATATCAAATATAAGATTTGTCATTACGAAACCATGAAATACATGGTAGATAGTGCATTGCACCAAGTACAACTAGAGCTAGGAAAAATTTGCTCCATTTTGTAGACCACTACTATCAAATACTTGAAGGTCTATTGGAAAGATAAACCAAAACTAACCTCCATATAATCTACAACCAAACTTGAGCTAAAAACATAGATCCAATTACAAGGTAGCTTCTCAAAGCATATTATTGACATTAAGATTAAATGCATCCTTGTTGTTGCAGATCCTACGAACAAGAACCATATCTATGGGCTTAATAGTGATACGTCATGCATGAATGGCTAAAACTTGATAATCACCCATTAGATCAATCAAGTAACTTTCAACTACTTCTTGGAGAGCAAGCAAGGCTTGGCTTGACCATCGTCCCACATTCCTTACCTCGTTCTTGAAAAGAACTTGTGATGATGCCCTAACTACAGATCTTACATCATTTCTTGTACCAACCTAGAGAATGGGGCCTTAGGAATAATCAAGTTGACACTCTTCTAGAATTTCCTTATATCACGTAGCACAACTGCGCATGGTCTCCATCTTCACTTCTTATGTGTTGGAGGACGTGTATTATCATCTGGAGAAGTAGTGGGAGGTGAAGAAACTGGAGCACGTGGACCACCATTTCTAGAAAATGGCAAACCATCATTATTGACCACACTAGGGCCACCATTGTTGGACATAGTAGCACTACCATTATTAGTTGTACTAGGGTCACTATTGTCAGCCACCACCAAAGGGACCTTTTTCACTCACAGTATGCTCACTAGATTTGGAAGAGTGTTGAGCTCTTGCTCTTGCAAGCACCTTCTTGATAGGAAGCTTGGAACGTGCCATGGTTGTGATAATGAAGGATAGAAAGGTGGGGGTAGAGTGAAGAGTAATGGGAAAAAATGAAAGGATAGACTTGACTTAAGTACGAAACTTTTAAACTTATTGTGGTGTAAATAAACTTTAAAATTAAAAAACATTGAAAAGCACAACGAGCTTTCCAGTGAGATTGTTCCATGCCTTGAGTTGACCATACTACCAAACTTCCTTGATATGCAAAGTATGGACCATGTGCTTCAAGTATATGTTGCATAAGAAGAGAGATTAGAAACACAAACTAATTCAAAATGATGATATTTTTTTCTAATGGTGACAATACTAACCATGTAGTGTGTTATATTGTTTGTAGTCCATGCCTCCACCATGGACCTATGAAATTTAACAACTTTCTTTAGATGTATTGGCATCACCATCCCTAAACCTTAACTTTTGTAAGAGAGTTGCTAATCTATCTAGGTGATCAAAGATATTTAAGCACATTTATACAAAAGCTTGGCTAGTGGAGAACAATAACATCATCTTATCTTCTACCCTAATTTTCTCTTTGTCACTCTATCACTTATTTTCTTAGTTCATCTCGCATAGTCCTCTCTCTTTCCCCCCCTTCTCCCTCTTTTGTTCTCTCTCTCTCTCTCTCTCTCTCTATGAATAGACACTTAAGGATTAAACAACAACTATGAAGAATAATAACATCATAGAGATTAAAAAAAAAAAGATACCTCCATTATGACTTGATTGCTTGTAGTATAGAGTGTTGAAGAGGAATATATCTTATAGGATAGTACTGAAGAGGGAGATTGCTTGTAGCAGGGTAGAGAGTGTTGTAGATAGAGATTATTTGATTTTAGCAAATGCTATCAAAACCACTCCTAAGATTGCTTGTAGCAGGGTAGAGAGTGTTGTAGAAAGTATTGAGTATTTCTTCAGAAGAATTTATATGCAAGAAACCATATTCTGGAGGGAAGGAGAAGAGTACACAAAATTTCGGACAAAACTAGAGCTTTGAGAGGGAATGAACAAATGCCCAGAAATAGGCATATACTTGTTCAAAAATGATAAAAATTTACAATGAAACTCTTGAGTCAAAAATGTGTCTCTGGATAAAAAATAATCTTAAAATATGATGTGTACGTCATTTTATATCATTTTTTAACTTTCGCCCTTTTAAGAAGCAAGAATGAGAATGATTCTAATATATTTTCATGTTGAAAAGTCATGAGGGCATTAAAGAGTCGTATATTAATGATTGGCTTTGTTTTTACAAAAAATAGAATTGTATTTTTTTAGTTATGAGGATTTTGAGAAAAAGTGACATTATCCTACAGTTTGAGAATAAAATAATAGGTGAAATCTATTGAAAATACAAATACGAGATTTGCTTGATTGTAGAAGATCTCTTATTATAATATTATTTTGGAATCTCTTTTTAGAGAGAGAGAGGTGAGAGAAACCCCTTAAGGGGCAAAAAAGAGAGTCCATATTTCTCCTAATGGGAAGTTATCTACGAATCCATTCAATCCGAAGCACCGGTTATTCCATAACAAACTGAGGTTGCGGCCATAACCCATAATCACGATGGATGGCCGAATAGAGATAATTAGGTTTAGTACATGAGAAAAATATTACTTTTAAGCTATTAACTCTACAACTTCCTAATTTTTCTATTGCTAGAAAAGCCCATAGGATAAGTCTGTTACATAGATTACAATTAGTTATAATGTACTTAAGCTTACAAAAACATGCCAATATTACCAATTTCTTTTTAGGAAAGAATAGGGAAATTGATGAAGGGGATAGATTCTATGCATCGCATACATTGACAAGTGTGTTAAAAATGTTTTATGGTTATGACTACTTTTGGATTTGTGAATGATGAATTATGTCTCTTATGATTTCGTGCTTGCACAACCGAACAAGTTGTGGATTGTGGTGGTTCGGGACATTGGGGTCCCCAACCCAATACTCCCTAACACTCCGTGGAGTGTGGAAAAACTCACATGTGGGTGGAGGTTCTATGCTCTCGAGGGAGGTAAGTGTTTGGTTTTTGATCACTCGAGCACTTGAGAGGGCAAAGGGTCGAGTGATAAGTGTCCCTACTATGTAGGACAGCTCCTAAGACTCAGGGAAGCTTAGAGGGGCTTTGAGACAATAAATTCCCTGTTGACCACGGACGGAATGCGATCACATACAACACAATCTTGAGGGATTGGAAGGTCCTACTGTAGACTGGATGGTGTATTTATGTGGAAAGAATATTTTGTACCACTTTGCGGAGTGATGGTTTTGCTTGTTATTATGAAATAAAGTATATGATTTCTGAATCGTTTGTTATGTGTTAAAGAATGAGTTTAATGAATCCAGTTTAACAAAGTAATAAAATGAAGCTATTTTTTATGTGTCCAAACATCGTGCTAGTATGCTTTGCTAATTAGAAAACTAAAGCAAACCCAATCGAGGAAAGTGGGAGGCTTCGATCTTGAAGATCGAACGCCTATGGCTCGGTGGACCCAATAAGTCGTGTTACTTTGCAACACTAGATAAAGCTGATTAAATCGTGAGCCTCCCAAAATTGATAGGATTAGTTACTAGGTTTAACATCATTTTAGGGGGCTAGAGCTAAGATTTTACCTTATGGGTAGGGGGATTGAGTTACACTCTCCCCTGTCTCTCACTCTCTTTGAACCAAGTGTGGTGTTAACCTCACTCTTTCATTTGATTAATTACAAAGTGGTCTTTCTTAGGTGGGCGTTAGATTGCTATTAGAGGGGTGACTTGTCCACGCTTTCCCTATGAAGTAGAACTGAGATTCCCATGTTCGACTAAGTCCTAGGTTTCCCATGGGGAGACTGGATGGTGGTGTGCATGGATATGAATTTCAATTGACTATTAAGAGGACTCCTTTGGGCCTGTTGGAGAAGGCACCTCACATCACCTCCATGGTGCTCAATAGGGCTAGAAAGTAGTCTTGCTAACCTATTATGGGAGTACTAGACTATGCTTGAGAGACTAGACTAGATGCAATATTTGTTACAAGAATTTTGATTACAAGATATTCCCACATAGGGGCACAAGGTGCAATGATAACTTAACAAGATACAAAAAATCTCATAACTTGAGAATGTAGTTATAGACAACATGAATCGATAAGTTATGAAGGATCCCACAACCTAGGACCATAGATATGGATACAAGATATCAGAATTACAAGATGAACGTACAAATTGATTTATTGCTTTAGACTTTGTACTATCATTTAGGAGTGGTACACCATTATCATTAGAAGATTGATTATCTTGCTATTTACTGCCCAAGTTACTGAGTATGGTAATCATTTGATCAAAGTTTGCATCTAGGATATAATTGTGATGTCCAAACTTTTCAAAATGGGTAGGCATTTGACCAAACTTATCATCTATCATATGATTTAGTTGGATGATACCTTCATTCATATTGTCAATCCTTTGTGAAAATTATTTGTACTCATTTGAATCATGGTATATATTAGCTTTAACCATAGGTTTTAAAATTTGAGGGTCTCTTAGCCAATGTCTCATCATTTGTGTTACTATTGCCTATAACATTTTTCCCTTTGTTTGTTGCCCTCATGGATAAATTAACCTCTATATAGTGGATCGTCAGCTAAATCCTCATTTCATATTCTCAAGGACTTGCTCCTTCTTCTTGCTTCTTGCGATTGGAATAGGTGTAGTAGTAAAGGATTGTATGTCAATAAATGGGTGTTATCTTGATTTGTACTTCTCCAATCCCTTTGGTTATTGGTTCTAAACAAAGCTTATAATGTGAGAGTAAGGCATATACTGAAATTAACGGTTGGAAAGAGGTAGGGATTGATCCAAGTTAAAATAGTAAATCACATCTAACATGACCACTTGTCAATGAAACGACCATAGCTTTTGACCCACATGTTTTTTTGTGAAATTTTTTGACCATTGTTGGTTTTCTTTTACAAACCACCATAGAAATGATGATAGACGCACTCAAAACTAACACTTACATCACTTTTAAAATTCGAAGCTTGGTCGAAGAGCAAGACATAATCACAACATATGAAGCAAGCACAAATAGTAATCAAGACTCAATCCAGAGTGTATTGCTAAAATCAAAGTCACTACATTAGCCAGGGACCAAAAGATTGCAACATAATTTTGCAAAATACAAGAGTGAAATAGTAATGGATACAAGGACCAAGGCACTACTACTATCAAATACAATGACTGGAGATAATACAATATAGCTCTACTAATAGAGTATACTAAGGATGCTAGTCAAAGAAGATGGGAAGAAAGACTCAGGAAGGATATGGCATAGAGCAAGAAGATCTTTTACTACTTGGCCTCTAGGACAATGAGTATGCTTGAACAATAACAACAAACTAAGCTTTGCTTCCTCTTGTTATATAGGTTACTACTTGTAGCAAGGCCTTCTCATTTCCCATGTGCCATGTTAGGCGATATGACATTCCCTATGCCCATGTGCCGTGCTAGATTGCCATTACTTCTTTGTTCTCATCGACTCTTCAATGCATTGTTGGTAGCTTCTTTGTTTAATTCCGCTGCTACCCTTAACAGTGGCACACATGGTGGGTTCAAACCCATAGTGTTACTCCATTGATGTTGCCTTCATCCTCAGTGTCAAGTGCATCATCCTACTGAATCTAATCCTGGTCCAAAATCAAAGCGAGAGGGACCAAACCCTAGGGAATGGGTAGGATTGGGGGTTGGAGGGGGGCAAGATTACGAGTAGGAAAATGGGTTTGGTGGGGCCCTATAGTAGGGATGGGTATGGCTGCAATGGAGGGCGAGGGTTGTACTAGAAGTGGCACTATTGGAGCCAAAGGTCCATGCGGGCCCATAGTGGCAGTTGCAGTGTGTTGTGGAAGATGAGCTTTGGCTTGGAGCTTCTCCAGGTAGATTAAACCAAGCCAGATTTGTTGTTGGAATTGGTCCCCCTCAAAGGTCACTCAAGCCACGCGAGCCTACATGCCATCCATCTTGTGCTTGTGCATGGTCTCAACACTAAGGAGAGAATGAATGCGATGCCATCACTTGATGGCAAGGGATTTGGATTTGATCACTTGAGCCCTGAGTTGAGCATTAATGATTGGATAACTTCATTATTTGTTGAATGCAAGAAAATTGATTTTCAGAGGGTGGATTTTCAGGGTTAAGATCTACGTCTCCCTCTGACCCTAGCTTGGATCATTAGGATTTGGGGATCTGTCCCCTTGATCAAATCATGACTCTTGCTTGATCGGAGCTTGGGATGGAGGCAAGCAAGTTGGTGGCACTTTGGAAAAGGGTGAGAGTCAAGTGCCCAAGCTAAAGAATGCTAGCCTTTGGGCTACTCTGACCCATTGTTCCTTTAGGATGTGCCACAAAAGGAGGTCAAATTCGGTCTTCTAGTCATGGTTCAATTCCAAGATAGTCAGTCTACTACAGGATTTGGATCTGCTCCTCTGCCTCAACATTCTATTGCTCTAGTGCTTGGCACTGTGCTACCATTATATAGCACTTTGGATCTACAAAGGTTGTGCCAGTGGAGAAGTCAAAGAGGTCTAGGATCAAGGCCTTGGGTGAAGCTTCCTTGTTGCTCCTAAGGTACTTCGTGATATAGGAAAAGGGTGGCCACTCTTAGGGTGATGAGCTTGAATTTGGCCATCAAGCTAAAGGCAGAGTGTGTTGGAGTGGAGATAGTGGGGGCACTCTCGCCTTGCTATTGAGGAGGAGCGGACGAGGCCATAGTGGTTGGTGGTTGGGTGGGAGGAGGGGTGGACTTAGCCTTAGAGTCTAGCTCATATGGCTTGTCGAGTAGAGGTGCAGTTTGGAGCATGAGTCCATCATGGTAGCGTGGAGCTCACATTTCAAATTCTCCTAGTGGTTGATCTTATTTAGATCCCTATAATCAATACACATCTTGAAGGATCCATCTTTCTTCTTCACTAATAAAACTAGAGAGGCATATAGTGAAGAACTAGGCTCAATGAATGCCATCTCCAGAAGCTCCTTTATTTTCTTAGCAACTTCTTTGTGCTCACATTTAGAAAACTGGTAGGGTGGCTTATGACTGGCTTTGCGTGGCTCCAAATCTATAGTTTAATCCACTACTCTCTTATGAGGTAATAAAGTAGGTACTTTAAATAAATCCTTGTAGTACTCAAGAACTTTCATAGATGATGATCAGTTGAACTCTTGGACTGATCTTCAACCTCTTTATTCAGGTGTAAAATGAAAATATGAGAGCATCAATTGTACTTGTTGGGTCCAAAAAATGGGCCCAACACTGACTCTAGGGCTCTAGCGAAGCCTCCTAAACTCACCTAAACAACCCCAAAATGTCATAGCCAGGAGCGTATAACCACTATGGGCTGATTTAATCAAACAATGTATTTAGAGATTCTATTTCTAAATTGTAGTCCAATGTGTTGCCCTCCGTGAATCCAAGCAATCAGAGTATCCAAACATAATGGTGCCTAGTATCTTGTAGCACAAACAAAGGGACCATCCCCCAGCTTATCACTGTGGCCCCATTACGACTCTTCTACACCCCAGGGATTAGCTCCATGATGTGTCATTTCAACATAAAGCACATACGGAACATAGTTCTCTCTTTTAATAAAACGTTCCAAGAGATAATTCAATCCTTACCATATCAGACCCCAAAGGAAATGATTTAACTAGACCTATGGCTTAGGGAACCTCACACTCAACGTGGGTCAATTGCTCAAAGACAAAAGCTATGCATCTAGGAGATAAGTCTCTCGATATCATGTATAAAAATGTGGATGCAAAGTGAATGCCATACAGTGCACAAACAAGTAAACTTATAGATCAAACAATCAGGATGTGTACAAACAATTCTTTTCATGACTTCACTCTAAGTAGTGTGTCGTTGCTAAGGTAGTATCAAAATAATTCTGTCTTACTGCCATTTTTAAATTTTAAATCAAATAAGTCCTATGTGTCAAGATATGCATAAAATTAGTATTCAAATAGTATTCAACTTTCCACAGTTCTCTTCTCCCTACCATTTGAGAGTTTGCTTATTGTGGTAGGTATAAAGAGCTTTTTAATGTATTTTTTGTATGTAAAAAGTAATAAATACACATTATAGCATAAAAATTAGAGATAATCTAAGGCTAAACCTCATGTCCTAGCCCTATTGTACATTCACAAACATATTCATAATTTTTTATAATTTTTTCATGCGTAAAATCTATTTTTTCTCATTTTTCTTGATTTATCTAAAAATTTTAGACAACAAAGCTTTTATAAATTAAGAACCATCATTATATTCCATATGACTCCATATGAACACTATAGAACCATGAAAACTCATAAAACCCTCAATTCTCCCAAAATCCCGCAATTCCTACATTGTGGATTTTCTCGATTTTCATTTCTATTATACGAACAGTAAGAACCAATTGATCATTTTGATTTTTCAAGCAATGAAAATCATATCCAATCATTTCTTATAATATGCACAAAATAATGGAATAAATACACATTATAGCATACAAATTAGAGATAATCTAAGGCTAAACCTCATGTCCTAGCCCTATTGTACATTCACAAACATATTCATAATTTTTTATAAATTTTTCATGCGTGAAATCTAGTTTTTCTCATTTTTCTTGATTTATCTAAAAATTTTAGACAACAAAGCTTTTATAAATTAAGAACCATCATTATATTCCATATGACTCCATATGAACACTATAGAACCATGAAAACTCATAAAACCCTCAATTCTCCCAAAATCCCGCAATTCCTACATTGTGGATTTTCTCAATTTTCATTTCTATTATACGAACAGTAAGAACCAATTGATCATTTTGATTTTTCAAGCAATGAAAATCATATCCAATCATTTTTATGTATTTTTCGTATGTAAAAAGTAATAAATACACATTATAGCATAAAAATTAGAGATAATCTAAGGCTAAACCTCATGTCCTAGCCCTATTGTACATTCACAAACATATTCATAAATTTTTATAATTTTTTCATGCGTAAAATCTATTTTTTCTCATTTTTCTTGATTTATCTAAAAATTTTAGACAACAAAGCTTTTATAAATTAAGAACCATCATTATATTCCATATGACTCCATATGAACACTATAGAACCATGAAAACTCATAAAACCCTCAATTCTCCCAAAATCCCGTAATTCCTACATTGTGGATTTTCTCGATTTTCATTTCTATTATATGAACAGTAAGAACCAATTGATCATTTTGATTTTTCAAGCAATGAAAATCATATCCAATCATTTCTTATAATATCCAATCATTTCTTATAATCGTGACAACTGCTACGACTTGACCCAGCTAACCTAAACTTTGGGACTTCATGCCTTGACTTGCCGATCCCCAAAAGAAGAAAATTTTCCACATATACATATATAACACAAAGGGAAAAAACTCATAAAGGAAGGACATCACATAGACTTGGCCACAAGAAGCTTTGGTGCAACAAGAGGCTTACTTTAGATACTCCATCGAATTTTTTTAGTACATCACTAAAGCAAGGAACCATTAACTGCATCTGCATCAAACAAATACATGGTCCTCTTGGCCCTATGAAATCAACCAGTACACTAGAAAATAGCTAGCCTTCTTGGCCTTACGATAAAGTACACCATATAGAATCTTATGACTGAAAATAACCAGTCCTCTTGGCCTTACGAAAACAAAAATATAAAGTACACCATATAGCATCTTATGGCTGAAAATAAATCATACCAAAACATAGCACAAAACCAAGGGATGGACTACTTGGGCCCTATACTTAAATGCATCAAATTATTAGATAACCCCCCTCTGCATAAATAGCAAGGGGGTGTCCTATGAATATGTCATTTAACGATCTTATGCGTCCATGAAAGAAGAGGAAGATGGTCAATTGCTACTTGACTCATCACCCATACTAACCATCGGCGACCATAACAGGACATGTCAACAACAAGCGGTCCCCACAGTAGTCTTGGGCTAATAAAATCAGGCGATTCTAATAACCCCTCAGGACCACAATTAAGAAATACATCCTCAACAAAGGCATAATTTACTAATGAATCCGCAAAGTGGTTCCATGGATGACAATGAACGAGTTGACATGTCACTATCTCAAAAATATGAAGTATGTCCAAAGTTGTATGATGATACATCCACTCAGAATGGGATCCCTCACACTATAAGTCCTATTTAATTGATTGATCACAAAGAGCGAGTTGCCTTTTACCAATAAATGGTGGATACCACTATATTGAGCTATATTGAGTTCCCCATGATTAAGGCCTTGTACATTGTCACATTATTAGTAAAATTGGTGCCTAAGTAAACTCCCATTTTCATAACATCTCTACGTCAGGGTTCTTTGATAACCATACCGATACTCACATGCTTAGTGGGCCCTCTTGTAAAGCTCCTTCAAAATACAAGGTATAGACCCATACTTCATTGATAGGCCATGCCATACCGATTAGCCTACTTGTACTTATGGTAGTCAAAGTAACGAGTCAAGAGAGAGGATGCAAGATAGGTACAATCCCTTCTTCCTCACACTGAACTCAATAGGGACGCTAAGAAGAACCCTATGACAATGGTGGTAGTAGACCTTAATATCCCAAGTAAAAGATTGATCTTCCCACTCAGTAATACGATAACCCTTACTCCACCAGATCACTCAACCTTGGTGGTAATGCTGCTCTAAATATGGATGTTCAACGTAAGGTATAATTTTGCCCATTCGATTGCCTTGGCACCTAGTGCAAGCTCCTGGAAGATCTATAAAGGTACTGTCAAGAATCGTGTGGTGGGGGGACTTGCTTGAGTTGCGGTGCCAAACACGCCCTGTGTACACAAGAGGAAGCTCACTCAAGAACACAAGAAGAGAGATGGAGGCCAAAACGTTTTCTTGCTGATTTCTTCTTCTTCTTCCACACACTATACAATGTACACAAAGTATAGATAAGATACAACATAAAGGAAAGTGGCCTACTAAGTCAAACAATGCATAACCGACTACATTAGTCGACTGGTGCTTTACCTATGCCAGCTGTAAATAGGTGTAACAACCTGAATATAATAAGTAATGAGTCAGTGCCCATGTGAGAGTCATAATGACCACCGACGTACTAAGTGTAGACGTGTGGACCCATCTAGCCAGGCGGTCCATCATCAATGTCCGCATGTGTTGAGCTTGCCATCTCAACACTCCCCCTCAAGCTCAATTCTATCTCTACAACTCCAAGTAAGCTTCGGAACTTTCGAAGCTTCTCTGCACCCAATGCCTTTGTGAAAATGCCAGCTATCTGATCTTGTGTGCTGATATATACCAAGTCAATCTCTCTTGCAAGTACCTTCTCTCTCAAAAAGTGGTAGTGCACCTCAATGTGTTTTGTCCTAGCATGGAACACTGGATTCCTAGCTAGCTGTATGCTGCTCATGTTGTCACAATGAATGAAAACTGGACCATCTCCCTGCACATCCAAATCACCTAATAACTTTTGCAGCCATACCACCTCAGCTGCCATAGCAACACCTCTATACTCAGCCTCTGCACTCGATAAAGCAACTGTAGGTTGCTTTTTTTGCTGCTCCATGTAACTGTTGCAGTACCAATGAAAAACATGAATCCACTTGTAGATCTTCTGTTCGACATGCTACCAGCCCAATCTGCATTTGTGTATCCAAAGACCTGTACATCCTTACCTGCCTCATAAAAAAGTCCATAATGTAAAGTGGACTTCACATACCTCAATATACGTCTAACTGCATCCAAATGAGGCTTTCTAGGCATCTGCATAAACTTACTAACAAGGCCAACAACATAGCTCAAGTCTGGCCTTGTGATAGTCATGTAAATCAAACTCCCTACTATCCTCCCGAACATAGTAGGGTCTTCTATCTCATCCCCAACATCAGCACTCAACTTCACATTTTGCTCCAATGGTATTGAAAGAGGCTTACATGTTGTCATACCATACTTGGATAACATATCCAAGCCATACTGCCTTTGGGACAGCCATATACCATCATCACATCTGATCACCTCAATACCAAGGAAGTATCTCAGCTCACCCAAATCTTTCATCTCAAACTTCTTCTTCAAGAAGTTCTTAACTTCAGTAATCCCATTGTCACTGTCACCTGTAATAATCAAGTCATCCACATAGATGACTATGATGACCAAACCTACATCTCCCTTTCTCACATAAAGTGAGTGATCAACATCAGAGATACAAAATCCAATATTGACAAGATACTCTCCAATCTTATCAGACCATGCTCTAGGTGCTTACTTCAGCCCATAGAGCGCCTTCTTTAACCTACACACATATGTAGGATGCTCTAAATCCTCATAACCTGCTGGTTGCTCCATATACACTTCTTCTTGCAATTCACCATGCAAGAAGGCATTCTTAACATCCATTTGCTGCAAACTCCAACCTTTGACTGCTGCCAAGGCAATCACACACCTAACAATTGCCATCCTAGCAACTAGACTAAATGTCTCTTCATAATCTATGCCATATGTTTGAGCATAGCCTTTTGCAACCAGTCTAGCCTTATACTTGCTAATGGAGCCATCTGCATTATGCTTGACTTTGTAAATCCACTTACAGCCAATAGCTTTCTTACCCTTAGGCAAGGGTACCAAATCCCAAGTCTTGTTGGCCTCTAATGCAACCATCTTCTCATCCATTGCTGCATCCCAATGAGCATGACCAACATCATCCTCAAAACAAGCCGGTAACTGAAGGAATGCCAAGCTCATCATCCAAACTCTCTGAACCACTAGAATCTCCATCAAATCCCAAATGACTGGTAGATGCATCATTACCATCCAATACTTTCTGCTTTCCTTTGTCCTTCCCTACAACACATACAGATCCACCTGAAGGTATGGGGCTACTCCTTAGTCTCCCAGACCAAGGGCTCACTGTAGGTGTAGTACCAGATGATGTTTTTGGTCCACTAAGACTTCGTGATTCTTGTTTATCTTTCTACACATAGCTATCCTGATCATTATCATCATCCAAAACATCACCAGCAGGTGTATACCAACTTCCCATCTCATCAAAGATAACATCCTTGCTCACTCTGAACTCACTTGTGACAAGGTTATAACAGTGATACCCTTTATGCTCTAAAGAGTATCCAATAAAAACACATTTTTCAGCCTTTGGATCAAGCTTTTTTCGTAGCTCATCTGGCATATGAACATATGCAACACAGCCAAATACCTTCAAGTGCGATACATTAGGCTTCTTGCCAGTAAAGCATTCTTTAGGAGTCATCCCATGAACTGCAGTTGTGGGAGTTCTGTTCATAATGTAAACAGCAATATGGACAGCCTCAGACCAAAAATGTTTGGGCATATTCTTTTTAGCCATTAATGCCCGTGCAACTTCTGCAATATGCCTGTTTTTTCTTTCTGCAACACCATTTTGCTGTGGGGTATACCTACAAGTAAATTGCCTCTTTATCCCATGAGTCCTCAAGAAGCCACTGAACTCATTAGAGAGGTACTCTCCCCCTCCATCTGATCTCAAGCACTTCACTTTTAAGCATGTTTCTATTTCAACAACTGCCTTAAAAGATTTGAACTGCTCAAACACATCGCTCTTTTCCTTCATGAAGTATACCCATAGCTTCCTTGAACATTCATCAATAAATGTGACAAAGTATTTGCTGCCACCAAGAGATACATTCTGTGTAAGCCCTTAAACATTTGTGTGTAGTACATCAAGCATATTTCTGCTCACTTCTCTATTTTGCGAGAAGGGTTGTCTTGCTTGCTTACCAAACTGGCATGCTTCATAGACTTTATGCAATTCTGCAACTCTAAAAGAAGGCAACCCTGTAACCAATCCTCTAGACTGCATTAATTTCAGCCTTTGTACATTTGCATGTCCAATGCGTTTGTGCCAAATTTCAATATCTGCAACAACACCTTTTCCTTTAGCATACATAGCAGCATTCATAGTAGGAATTCCAACATCCAGAGTAAACATACATCCAACTCTACTTCCCTTTGCAACCAACCTGCACTTGTCATTGAAGTCTTCTACAAAGTAGCCCTTTGTATTAAATTTGACTTGCAGCCCTTGCTCTACCATCTGACCGATTGACACCAAGTTCTTTGTAATAGATGGCACATGTAATACACTGCCATCCACCTCTTCCTCTAAAGCTCCCCCTGCCTCTAAAGTTTCCTCTGCCTCCAGAAACCTGCATTTCACCAAACTATTGATTGAACTTGTTTTGCTGGTTATCGCCAGCACATCCCATACCACGGCCTCTCGAAGAGGATCTTCCACGTCCCCTTCCTGAACTCGAGCAAAATACTTGGACCTGTTCACCATTTTTTTCAGACGAATCACCCTGCATATTGATCTCTTCAGTAATCATGAGAGAGATCAGCTCATCAAAATCTGAAAATGGCTTTCGTACATATACTGAAGTAACAAATGATTTCCATGCCTTCTCATTGTTAAGACCGCTCAGAGTGGATGAAACCAAATCATCATCATCCGGCATTGCATCAATTGCTGCTAAGGCATCTACAGTGCTCCTCACCTTCAAAACATACTCATTGATAGACATTTTCCCTTTCTTCAAGGCATTCAACTCTTTCTTGAGTTGAATCTTTCGTGCCTTTGTATTTATTGAAAACATGCTCTCAAAAATTGTCTAAGCTGCATGTGAAGTTTCTACATCCTGATATGTCCCAGCATAGTATTATCACTAGTACATTACCTTTTTGTCTTTCGCATTCCACTCTTTCCATGCTTTTAACTCATCTGCAGTCGGAGGGATACCCATCTCTGCTCCTTTTCTTCACCTGAGACAAACTCATAAAGGCCCTTTCCAATGAGGAAGTTCGTCACACGGAACTTCCATGAAGGGTAGTTGTTCTTGTCGAGCTTCTCAATAATGGGATTTCCACTATTCTCTACCATTATCACAAACAAGGATATAACACAGCAAGCTAGTCTTCTGCAATCTTCCACAACACGTGCACAGTAATACACCAAGCAACCTTTTTCACTGATTGCTCAACAGTACATGTAATCTGCAACCTATTTGCAGATAAACCTTATGTTTGCTTCCTGCAAACACCTAAAAAATTACAGATTCGCAATCTGTAACCTGCGCACCCACTTTCGGTCAAAACAACCAAAATCATAATGTACCCTGAAACTGTTGTCCGTAACCTTGCGGCTCTAAAACGGGGCCTGAAACAGACTTAGAAGCCCAAAATAACTGTGTATATATAGTGATATGCTCACACACCAAATCTCACAGCAATTTGAGATTTTTGCTTGACCCTGCTTCTGGTGCCTCCACATGCACTATCCAAGAGAGAGAGTGGAAGAATGGGAGAGCTTCTTACCCATGGCTTGCTTGCTCAAATCTTGCTTCTTCTCCTTCACTTCAGCCTTCAAAATCAGCCTCTCTTAGTGGCGCAGCTCTGATACCATGTCAAGAATCGCGTGGTGGGGGGACTTGCTTGAGCTGCGGTGCCAAATACACCCTGTGTACACAAGAGGAAGCTCACTCAAGAACACAAGAAGAGAGATGGAGGCCAAAACATTTTCTTGCTGATTTCTTCTTCTTCTTCCACACACTATACAATGCACACAAATTATAGATAAGATACAACATAAAGGAAAGTGGCCTACTAAGTCAAACAATGCATAACTGACTACACTAGTCGACTGGTGCTTTACCTATGCTAGCTATAAATAGGTGTAACAACCTGAATATAACAAGTAATGAGTCAGTAGCCATGTGAGAGTCATAATGACCACCAACGTGCTAAGTGTAGACGTGTGAATCCATCTAGCCAGGCGGTCCATCATCAATGTCCGCACGTGTTGAGCTTGCCATCTCAACAGGTACCAAGTTTGACATCGGCCCCTATACATAATAGGGCTTCAATTTATTAAATTTTACTTTATATTCAAACTCTACCCCATGAAAATTTGCTAAAAGGGCTATAGAACCATTATATCCTATACCAACAATCTTATAAGGACCATCCCATTTGGGTTCGAACTTGCTGACAGATGATTTTTGATGTCGAGAAGTGCTTAAAAATAGCAAAAAATTCTAAAATTTAGGGGAAAAATAGACTTCGTCAAAGGCGGCGGTTTCAATCAGTACGATTTTAAGCAGCAATGCCCGAAAGTGCTTAAAAGACCCATTGGACGACAATTGGTGAATTTTCATAATTTTTTGGCATGTTAGACGAGACCCTGGGAGATGCCCAACAGTGGAGGACTTCAAGATAGACGCCCGTGATTTTTTGAACCGCAAATCGGATACCGAACGAGGAAGAGGGAGTGCTCGAGGAGGCCAAGGCCAAATGACAAGTGGAAATAGACTCTAGAGAGCCCAAAGATTATGCCTTTTGGGGGCTCCCTTTAGGAGCCCCAATTAAAAATGATTTCGTGGGGGGGAGGGGGCATTTTTTTGATGCCGTGAGCAGAAAGAAGGCGCCATGGCCATGATTGTTGGAGAGGGGGATTGGAGACTTTAAAAGCAACCCCCCAATTGATTGGATGCCTTGTCTGCACTCTATCTTCGCTCCTCATCACTTGTCTTTGATCCTCGAATGGCTACTCGGATGGCCTGGTCAGAATTCAGTATTTCTCTCTCCTTTTTCTCTCTCCTACATAGAGGCACTTCATGTGGCAAGAATCAAGAAGAGAATCGGGAGATGGATGCTTGTCCGAGAGGCACCAGATTGTTCCAAGAGGTTGAGGAGGCTGAAGGTTGAAGATCTATGCTAAAATCCATGGCTAGTTTGTCGATACACATTCCCAATTAAATATTCAAAAAATCCAAAACACGTAGGTACAATTAATGGTTTTTTGTTGTAGTGATTGCATCATACTGGTTGACGAAGTCGTTGGAGGGAGCCTTTTCTGCAAATGAGCTTTTTGTGGCCATTCCAAGTGGTTTCGTCCCCTTTTCGAGTCTTTTCCCCTTAAGCAATTAATGATATATGTGTGTGTAAGGGTTACTTTCTTTTGTTTGTTGGGGATTGGCACTCAAGGCATGAAGTCCCAGGTTTAGGCTCTATATGTCTGGGGGAGGTCTAAATTCTAGTGACCCTGTTTTGCTGACCTGCTGTTGAGAATCTACCAATCACACCCTATGTATGCCCCTTTGTATGGAACAACTAGGCCAGGAAGATGCAGTTCATTCTAGGAAGAGAGATAGATCCCATAGGCACAGTGATGAAGTGTGCTACCAAGCATTCCTATATAATGATGTACTTGACTATCACTTTCATATGATGATAATACAATAGTACTTGTCTCTTTCTGTCAAGTCCCTGTGTCATTGTCAATCCTACACAAGATTGTGTTTATGAGTTCAAGTCTCAATCTTGAAACCTAATTCACTTGTGTAACAGTTGTCTTCTTTGTCAATGTCAACATGAGTAGTATCTTCATCTTCCATCCTCCATAGCTTCCGCCTTTGCCATGTTCTAGATCCCGCATTTCTCACACCTGCTAGGTGACCGTTCTAGGAGTTCCTGTTAGTTGTGAGGCAGTTAGAGAAGCCTACTAAAATAATGATGGAAAGAGGCAAAACCCTAAATATTTGAAAGACAATATATGAATATACGGAGGTGTGTAAAAAGGGGTTCTAACCCCTATAAAAATAGAAAAGGAAAGAAAGAAAAATCCTTGAGATGTTGTTTATCGCCTTGCAAAGGCCTCGTAGCTTCTTAGGGACAAGACAAGACCTGGGGCCGATGCATTGTATTTCGACGGGTGACATCTAGCTAAAAAACAAAGAATACAAGAAGGTTGGAGCGAAAATAAAAGTGAGCATTAGAAAAAGATTCAGTGTCGCCTTTTGCGAGGACTTGGTAGGTTCTTGGGTATCGAGATAGGACCTGAGGCCGATGCCCTGTTCTCCTTGGGTCACTATGCTCAACTCCCTCCTTTTGACATGCTCGAGTATGGAAAATAAGAGGCTAAAAGAGCAATGTACTAAAAGAAACTATTTCTTGATCAGACTATAAGAGTTCTCGCCTAGTAGAAGCTCCTAGTTGAGTTGTCCTTAGTTAGGTAGGTAGTTCAGACCACCACTTAGGATGACCTCTTTGATAGTTCTTTTTAGCTTGGTTGTGTTGCAGTAGTTGGTTAGTGACTAGCTTTAGACTTTCTGTCATAATATGCTTGACCTACTCCTCGTGGAATCATGCCTTGGTTTTGACATGGGGTAGGGTGATATTGAGATGGCAAGCTGAACATGTGCAGATATTGATGATGGACCCCTGGCTAGATGAGTCCACACGTCTACACTTAGCATGTTGGTGGTCATTACGATACTCACATGGCCACTGACTTATCACTTATTATATTTAGTTTGTTACACCTACCTATAGCTGGCAAAGATATAACGCCAATCGATTAGTGTAGTCCGTTATGCATTGTTTGACTTAGAATGCCACTTTCCTTTATGTTGTATCTTATCTATACTTTGTGTACATTGTATAGTATGTGAAAAAAGAAGAAGAAACCAACAAGAAAACGTTTTGGCCTCCATCTCTCTTCTTGTAACACAATATTAGTGAGTTTGGGAATCTTCCAATTCCCATTTTTTGAATACTAAAAAGGTAGCATCCGGATAGCATGCCCATAAGTTTCTTAGAACCATATGATGTGACCTATCATTGAAAAGCGCTTGAAAAATGGAATCTATTGAGCTATAGAGCACTTGATTTGGAGTTATGGTGTTCAAGTTATGACAAGTCCAAAGATTTGACTACGTGTCCCAAACTTATGGAAAATTCCCATATTCCCCAATATGGTGTTTTGTGTTCTTGAGTGAGCTTCCTCTTGTGTATACAGTATGTGTGGTGCAGCAGCTCAAGCACATCCCCCCATCACACGATTCTTGACATGGTATTAGAGCCACGCTACTGAGAGAGACTAATTTTTAAGGCTGAAGTGAAGGAGAATAAGCAAGGTTTGAGCAAGCAAGCAACGGGTAAGAAGCTCTCCCATTCTTCCACTCTCTCTCTTGGATAGTGCCTGTGGAGATACCGGAAGCAGGGTCGAGCAAAAATCTCAGATTGCTGTGAGATTTGGTGTGCAAGCAGATCATTGTATATTTTGTAGATAGGTCCTTTAGGGCTTCTTTCCAGTTATTTTGGGTGTCTGAGGTCATTTCAGGCCCCGTTTTAGAGCCGCAAGGTTGCGGACAATAGTTTCAGGGTACACTGTGATTTCGACTGTATTGACCGAAAGTGGATGCACAAGTTACAGATTGCGAATCTGTAATTTTTGAGGTGTTTGCAGGAAGCAAACATAAGGTTTATTTGCAAACAGGTTGTAGATTACATGTACTATTGAGCAATTAGTGAAAAAGATTGCTTGGTGTATTGTTGTGCATGTGTTATGAAAGATTGCAGAATACTAGCTTTCTGTGTTGTATCCTTGTTTGTGATAATGACAGAGAATAGTGGAAATCCCATTATTGAGAAGCTCGACAAGAATAACTACTCTTCATGGAAGTTTCGTGTGACAAACTTTCTCATTGGAAAGGGCCTTTATGAGTTTGTTTCAGGTGAAGAAAAGGAGCTAGAGCTGGGTATCCCTCCAACTATAGATGAGTTAAAGCATGGAAAGAGTGGAATGCGAAAGACAAAAAGGTGATGTACTGACTATCTTTAGTCATTGATAATACTATGCTGGGACATATCAGGAATGCAAAAACTTCACATGCAGCTTGGACAAATTTTGAGAACATATTTTCAGTAAATACAAAGGCACGAAAGATTCAACTCAAGCAAGAGTTGAATACCTTGAAGAAAGGAAAAATGTCTATCAATGAGTATGTGTTGAAGGTGAGGAGCATTGCAGATGCTTTAGTAGTGATTGATGCAGTGCCGGATGATGATGATTTGGTTTCATCCACTCTGAGTGGCCTTAATAATGAGAAGGCATGTAAATCATTTGTTACTTCAGTATATGTACGGAAGCCATTTTCAGATTTTGATGAGTTGATCTCTCTCATGATTATTGAAGAGATCAATATGTAGGGTGATTCGTCTGAAAGAAATGGTGAACAGGTCCAAGCATTTTACTCAAGTTCAGAAAGGGGACGTGGTAGATCCTCTTCGAGAGGCGGTATGGGACATGCTGGCGATAACCAACAAAAAAGGTTCAATCAACAGTTTGGTGAAATGCAGGTTTTTGGAGGCAGAGGAAACTTTAGAGGCATGGGGAGCTCTAGAGGAAGAGGTGAATGGCAGAATAGAGGCTCTGGAAATAGAGGTGGATTCCCTTGTCCTTGTATGCTGGCCAGACAAAGAGTTTGACAGATGTATTACATGTGCCATCAATTACAAAGAATCTAGTGTCTGTTGGCCAAATGGTAGAGCAGGGGTTGTAGGTCTCCGATTCAATGCAAAAGTTTGTTTTGTAGAAGACTTTAATGATAAGTGCATGTTGGTCACAAAAGGAAGTAGAGTTGGCCAAATGTTCACTTTGGATGCTGGAATTCCTGCAATGGATGCTACTATGTATGCTAAAGGAAAATGAGTAGTTGCAGATATTGAAATATGGCATAAATGTATTGGATATGCAAATGTGCAAAGACTGAAATTAATGCAGTCCAGAGGATTGGTTACATGCCTTCTTTTAGAGTTGGAGAATTGCATAACGTCTGTGAAGCATGCCAGTTTGGTAAGAAGGAAAGCCAACCCTTCTCGCATGACAGAGAAGTGAGTAGAAAAATACTTGATGTAGTGCATACAAATGTTTGGGAGCCTACATAGAATGTATCTCTTGGTGGCAGCAAATACTTTGTCACATTTATTGATAACTGCTCAAGGAAGTTATGGGTATATTTCATGAAGGAAAAGAGTGATGTATTTGAGCACTTCAAATCTTTTAAGGTAGCTGTTGAAACAAAAACAGGCTTAAAAGTGAAGTGGTTGAGATCAGATGGAGGGGGAGAGTACCTCTCTAATGAGTTCGATGGCTTCTTGAGGACTCATGGGATAAAGAGGCAATTTACTTGCAGGTATACCCCATAGCAAAATGGTGTTGCAGAAAGAAAAAACAGGCATATTGTAGAAGTTGCGCGGGCATTAATGGCTAAAAAGAATATGACCAAACATTTTTGGTCTGAGAGGCTATCCATACTGTTGTCTACATTATGAATAGAACTCCCACAGAGCTGCAGTTAATGAGATGACTCCTGAAGAATGCTTTACTGGCAAGAAGCTCGATGTATCGCACTTGAAGGTATTTGGCTGTGTTGCATACATTCATGTGCTAGATGAGCTACGGAAGAAGCTTGATCCAAAGGTAGAAAAATGTGTTTTTATTGGATACTCTTTAGAGCAGAAAGGGTATCACTGTTATAACCCTGTCATAGGTGAGTTTAGAGTGAGCAGGGATGCTATCTTTGATGATATGGGAAGTTGATATACACCTGTTGGTGATGTTTTGGATGATGATAATGATAGGATAGCTATGTGCAAAAAGCTAAACAAGAATCACGGAGTCTTAGTGGACCACAAACATCATCTGTTACTACACCTACAGTGAGCCCTTGGTCTGGGAGATTAAGGAGTAGCCCCACATCTTCAGGTGGATCTATAAGTGTTGCAGGGAAGGAAAAAGGAAAGAAGAAAGTGCTGGATGGTAATGATGCATCTACCAGTCATTTGGGATTTGATGGAGATTCTAGTGGTTCAGAGGGTTTGGATGATGGGCTTGGCATTCCTTTAGTCAGGACACCAGGTGTACAGAGAGCTCATAGTAATGTAAAGGCTCCATTGAGTGATCCGGTGGTACGCAGATCAAGCAAGGTCAGATACCCTATTAAAAGATTTGGTTTTGAAGGTTATGCAACTCACCATTTTGCTTATATGGTGAAACTAGTTGAGGATGTTGAGCCCATTTATTTTGAGGATGCTGTTGATCATGCTCAATTGGATGCAGCAATGGATGAGGAGATGGCTGCATTAGAAGCCAATAAGACTTGGAATTTAACCCTTACCTAAGGGTAAGAAAGCTATTGTCTATAAGTGGGTTTACAAAGTCAAGCATAATGTAGATGGTTCAGTTAGTAGGTATAAGGCTAGGCTAGTTGCAAAAGGCTATGCTCAAACATATGGCATAGATTATGAAGAGACATTCAGTCCAGTTGATAGGTTGGCAACTGTTAGGTGTGTGATTGCCTTGGCACAATAGACAAAGGTTTGAGTTTGTAGCAAATGGATGTTAAGAATGCCTTCTTGGATGGTGAACTACAAGAAGAAGTGTATATGGAGCAACCAGCAAGTTATGAGGATTTAGAGCATCCCACATATGTGTGCAGGTTAAAGAAGGTGCTCTATGGGTTGAAGTAAGCACCTAGAGCATGGTTTGACAAGATTGGAGAGTATATTGTCAATATTGGATTTTGTATTTTTGATGCTGATCACTCACTTTATGTGAGAAAGGGAGATGCATGTTTGGTCATCATAGTCATCTATGTGGATGACTTGATTATTACAGGTGACAGTGACAATGGAATTGGTGATGTTAAGGACTTCTTGAAGAAGAAGTTTGAGATGAAAGATTTGGGTAAGCTGAGATACTTTCTTGATATTGAGGTGATCAGATGTGATGATGGTATATGGCTGTCCCAAATTCAGTATGACTTGGATATGCTATCCAAGTATGGTATGACAGCATGTAAGCCTCTTTCAGTACCATTGGAGAAAAATGTGAAGTTGAGTGCTGACATTGGGGATGAGATAGAAGACCCTACTATGTTCAGGAGGATAGTAGGGAGCTTGATTTACATGACTATCACAAGGCCAAACTTAAGCTATGCTGTTGGCCTTGTTAGTAAGTTTATGCAGATGCCTAAAAAGCCTCATTTGGATGCAGTTAGACGTATATTGAGGTATGTGAAGTCCACTTTACATTATGGACTTTTTTATGAGGCAGGTAAGGACATATAGGTCTTTGGATATACATATGAAAATTGGGCTGGTAGAATGTTAGACAGAAGATCTACAAGTGGATTCATGTTTTCCCTTGGTAGTGCAGTAGTTACATGGAGTAGCAAAAAGCAACCTCTAGTTTCTTTATCGAGTACAGAGACTGAGTATAGAGGTGCTGCTATGGCAACATGTGAGGAGGTATGGTTGCAAAAGTTATTAGGTGATTTGGACGTGCAGAGAGATGGTCCAGTTGTCATTCATTGTGACAACATGAGAAACATACAGCTAGCTAGGAATCCAGTGTTCCATGCTAGGACAAAACACATTGAGGTGTACTACCACTTTGTTAGAGAGAAGGTACTTGCAGGAGAGATTGACTTGGTATATGTCAGCACACAGGATCAGATAGTTGACATTTTCACAAAGATATTGGGTGCAGAGAAGCTTCGAAAGTCCCAAAGCTTACTTGGAGTTGCAGAGATAGAATTGAGCTTGAGGGGGGGTGTTGAGATGGCAAGCTCAACACTTGCGGACATTGATGATGGACCGCCTGGCTAGATGAGTCCGCACGTCGACACTTAGCACGTTGGTGGTCATTATGATACTCACATAGCCACTGACTTATCACTTATTATATTTAGTTTGTTATACCTAGCTATAGCTGGCAAAGATATAACGCCAGTCGATTAGTGTAGTCGCTTATGCATTGTTTGACTTAGAATGTCACTTTCCTTTATGTTGTATCTTATCTATACTTTGTGTACATTAGTGTGGTCGCTTATGTAGTGTTTGACTTAGAAGGTCACTTTCCTTTATGTTGTATCTTATCTATACTTTGTGTACATTAGTGTGGTCGCTTATGCACTGTTTGACTTAGAAGGTCACTTTCTTTTATGTTGTATCTTATCTATACTTTGTGTACATTGTATAGTGTGTGAAAAAAGAAGAAAAAACCAGCAATAAAACGTTTTGGCCTCCATCTCTCTTCTTGTGTTCTTGAGTGAGCTTCCTCTTGTGTATACAGTATGTGCTTGGCGCAGCAGCTCAAGGACATCCCCCCATCACGCGATTTTTGACAGGTGAGAGCTTTGATGTGTTTTGTTGTGTATCTATTTTGTATCAGCTTGATGATCTCTATGGTTGTGTTTATGTGCAGATCTGTTCGTGGGATTCGACTGGCTGAGTCGCCCTATCCTGTGGTCGCCAATGACGAATGATTTTTTATGTCGAGAAGTGCTTAAAAATAGCCAAAAATTACAAATTTCAAGGAAAAAATAGACTTTGTCGAAGGCGGCGGTTGCAATCAGTACGATTTTAAGCGGCAATGCCTGAAAGTGTGTAAAAGACCCACTGGACGATACTTGGTGAATTTTCATAACTTTTTGGTGTGTCAGACGAGACCCTGGTGTTCGAATTCAAAGAGGTAGATTGATGAAAGGCAGAGTGAAGCAACCAGCTTCCTCTCTCACACACTATATTCATACCACACTCAATAGTGAAAGATACAACCTACGGTCATAAGACCATTCACACCAAAGGCACCGACTTATTTAATGTATCTAACTACTATGGCTAGACTAGCTGTGTCCAGCTCATGTCGGTCAACACACCCAGAGCTTGATATTCTAACACTCCCCCTCAAGCTCAAGACAGCATATGTACTCCAAGTAGCTGTCTAAAACCACAGAACTTATCTTTACCTAGAGACTTGGTAAAGATATCTGCTACCTGCTCATCAGTCCTCACATGCATAAGATCAACCTTTCCTGCAAGGACCATCTCACGAATAAAGTGGTAGTGTACCTCTATGTGTTTTGTCCTGGCATGGTAAACTGGATTCATGGCCAGGAGTACACTACTCAGATTATCACATAACAGTTTCACTGGAGCATCAACCTGAATATCCAAGTCAGCCATAAGCTTGAGCAGCCAAGCAATCTCACATGCTGCCAATGCAGCCCCCCTGTACTTTGCCTCAGTACTAGATAAAGCAACCGTAGGCTGCTTCTTGCTGCTCCAACTGATCATGCCGCTACCAAAGCCAAAGGCATAGCCACTGGTAGATCGTCTATCAGTTGAGCATCCTGCCCAATCTGCATCTGTGTATCCAATCAGTATCAAGGGCTTATCTCTGACATAGAACAACCCATAGTCTACAGTGGACTTAACATACCTCATGATGCGTCTAACTGCATCCAAGTGCGGCTTTCTCGGTTTTTGCATAAACTGGCTTATCAGCCCTACTGCATAGCTCAAGTCAGGCCTAGTGATGGTTAAGTAAATCAGACTGCCGACCATCTGCCTGTACATAGTCACATCTTCTACTTCAGCCCCAGTGTTCATGTCTAGCTTTACATTCTGGTCCAGAGGTGTATCCAGTGGTTTGCATTCAGCCATGCCATACTTCTTAAGCATTTCCATGGCATAGTGCTTCTGCATCAGCCATAAGCCATTTTCAGCTGGTACGACCTCAATACCCAAGAAATACTTCAGATCTCCCAGATCTTTCATGTCAAATTCAGATTTCAGCATCTTCATAGCATGCTGAATTCCCATGTCATCATTTCCAGTGATTATCAGGTCATCAACATATATGACCAGCACTACCAAGCCACTGTCAGTCTTCTTTGTAAACAGGCTGTGATCAGCCCTGCCAACAACAAATCCAAGACTCTGCAAGTAACTGCTGATCCTAGCATGCCAGGCTCTCGGAGCCTGCTTCAGCCCATACAGTGCCTTTTTCAGCCTGCACACATAATGCTGAAAATCAGGGTGCTCATACCCTTCCGGCTGAACCATTATACATCCTCTGTTAAATCACCATTGAGAATGCATTCTTAACATCCATCTGCTGCAATTTCCAGCCTTTTTCAGCAGCCAAGGCAATAACAGTTCGTATGGTTGCCATTTTTGCAACCGGACTAAATGTTTCATCATAATCCAAGCCATACTGCTGAGCATATCCTTTAGCGACCAGCCTTGCTTTGTACCTTTCTACACTGCCATCAGACTTACATTTGATTTTATAAACCCATTTACAGCCAACAGGCTTTTTCCCTTCAGGCAGTGGTACCAAATCCCAAGTCTGATTTTCAGCCAAGGCTTTCATCTCTTCGTCCATAGCCATGCACCAGTTTTCATCCTTTGCTGCTTCAGCATAAGTACCTGGTTCTTTGATCTCCATCACTTTTGTCATGTATGCATAATGCTTTGCAGAATAACCAGAGTACGTCAACCTGTCAACAGGGTATCTGACCCTCTGCGATCGTCTAGGCTGTGGTGCACTACTCGATTCACCTCTCTCATGAGGCGGAATGTACCTGTTCTGCCTCGTGCCAGGCGTATAGACAGTCGGAATACCAAGTTCGTTGTCTAAAGTATCACTAGACTCATAGCCCGAAGTCATTCTGCCAGGTGTCATCATACCATCCTCACTAACTTTCTCTTTTCCTTTGCTGTCCAAGACATCATGTCTCCCCCTCACTGACATACCCGTGTCAGTGGACGGTGAGCTCCTCAATCTCCCTGTCCATGGGGATACTGTCTGACTGATAGGTCCTGTCATAGCAGTGCTCTGCTGCATATCAACTGTAGAGACATGAGTGGAAGGCAAATCGGATGGCACTGCAACTGGTGAGACATACCAAGAGCCCAGCTCATCAAAGATGACATCCCTGCTTACCAAAGTCTCCCTGGTAGAGGGATCATAACATTTGTATGCCTTCTTCTCCTGCGAGTATCCAATGAACACACTCTTATGCGCTTTGGGATCCAACTTTTTCCTTTTCTCATCTGGAATGTGCACATAAGCAAGGCAGCCAAAGACCTTCATGTGTCTTACATCCGGCTTATAGCCATAGAGCCTCTCAAACGGTGTCATGTCATGAATGCCTGCAGTGGGAGTCCTGTTTAGAATATATGCGGCTGTCACAACAGCCTCTGCCCAATAGTAAAGCGGCATATGCTTCTCATTCATCATGGCCCTAGCAGCTTCCATCAGAACCCTGTTCTTCCTTTCAGCTACTCCGTTTTGCTGCGTAGTGTAGCTGTAGGTTAGCTGCCTACGAATGCCATTTTCAGCCAAAAAATTAGCAAATTCATTGGAGACATACTCCCCACCGCTATCAGATCTCAAGCAAGAGATGTAACACTCAAATTCCTTCTCAACCTGTGCCTTAAATTTCTGAAAAACAGCAAAGACCTCATCTTTTGTTTTCAATATGTGAAGCCAGGTATATCGACTGTAGTCATCAATGAAGGATACATAGTATCTGGAACCCCCCATAGATGCATTATGAGCTGGTCCCCAAACATCAGAGTGCACTAACTGCAGTGGTCGTGTACTCTGTCTTACATGCCTGACAAACGGCAATCGTGACTGCTTACCAAACTGGCAAGCCTCGCAGACATGACCAATATCTGAATATTGGAATCTAGGTAGCCCTGTTACCAGCTGCTTCTTCTGCATGGTCTGCAGCCTCTGCAAATTGACATGCCCCACTCTCTTGTGCCAAATCTCTAAGTCCCTGATAGTGCCAGAACCCTGAGCAAACATAGCGGAATTCAGCTCTGGCAGTGTAGCATCAAGAGTGAACATTCTTCCATTTCTGTGGCCTTTCGCGATCAACTTGCATCCATTGCCAAACTCTTCAATAAAGCAGCCATGCTTATTGAAGCGAACCTGCAAGTTCTGCTCTGTCATTTGACCCACAGACAATAGGTTCTTCGTAATCGAAGGAACATGCAAAACATCATGAAGATTCTTCTTCATGCAATCATGTACAACCAGAGGCACTTTGCCTTTATGCTCAATGCTATGTTGCGTGTCATCACCTGTGCATACATAGCCATGCTTTTCAGCCACCATATCCGTGAACCAATCACCATGAGGGGTCATGTGATTCGACGCCCCCGAGTCAATGTACCACACTGCATCATCAGATGATTTTCCAGCAGCCTTATCTTTGACATATTGCATGGCAAACAGTCTATCACCAGAGTCATCTATCTGACTGGACGTAGCATAATGTCCATGCTGCTTGCCCTTCTGATTTCCCTGCTTCTTCCAGCAATCCTTTGCAATATGCCCATACTTTCCACAGTAGTGACAATCCTTATCTTTATTTGGATTGTCTGACTGACGCTGCTGCTGCCATGAGCCTCTGCCACGGGAGTTAGATCTCCCCCTTCCTCGAAAGTTGCCACTACCTCTTGCATGTGATGACTGCTGATTGCTATTACTATAGGATGCATTCTGCTGGCCTCCTCTGCCAGATCCATAGCCTCTACCACGGCCACCACGACCACGCTGATTCGAATAAAAAACTGCATCCTTATTCTTTGAGCTGCTTGACCCTGTAACTAAGCCAAGCTTCACCTCTTCATGAATCAACAACACAACCAGTTCATTAAAATCAGGCATCTCAGCCCGCACAGATACTGAAGTGTCAAAGGACTTATACTCTGGACCCAAGCCATTTAAGGTCACTGCAACCATATCCTCATCTTCTACCTGTGAGCCAACAGATGCGAGCTGATCTGCTAAGGTTTTAATCTCCGTGACATAGTCCTGTATGGATCTGTTCTTCCTCTCTATGTTGTTGAATTTTTGCTTCAGTTGTATCTTCCTGGCACTCGTAGTTGTGCCATGATACCTGACCAATATGTTCCATGCATCTGCTGGGGATTTACAGTTCATGATCTGCATCACCATAGCATCCGAGATACATAATGACAGCCAATGTAAAACTCTGCGAGCTCTTTCCGTCCAAGCTCGATGTGCTCGTCTTTGATCAGCTGTAGGATTCCTATCTGGAACTTCAGGTTCAGCCTCAACACCTGTCACTAAGTCCCAGTATCCTTTGCCTATCAGAAAGTTCTCCATGCGGAACTTCCATATTGCATAATTGTTGCTATCAAGCTTTTCTCCCACAATCTGGGTTACATTATCAGTTCTATCAGCATTTGCCATGTTGCAGACCTTGCCTGACTACCTGCAAACCAAGATTTTCTTAACAGTTCAACTTCAGCCCGGAACTGTTTATGACAGTTTTCTGCAATTAATTGCAGGAAAAAAGACCAGTAAATTTCAGTCAAATATCAGCCCAAACAACGTCCCAATCGTTGATCCAACTCATAAAGACAATTGCCAATACATATGTCTGATGTTCGGTTCAGATTTAACTCCTGCAGATCCACTGCCAGGTTCCAAAAGCATGCAGTTCAAGCCTGTAAACTGCAATTACAGCAGCCTTTCCAAAGTCAAACTCCACCTGGATACACGTAATGCATATTCCAAAACTGCTTAGTTGACTGCTGGTACATATGCCACTTCAGACATAAGCATAGAGACACAGAACAGTGCATAACCAGCACATACAAGTGTCAACAAATTCAATTGCAGGTTACAATCAACCAAAGTTCAGCATATCAAGTTCCAATCAGCCCCAAATTGTCTCCCGATCATGTCATACATTTACTTTGTAATGGTGAGGTCAATACATGAGCATCTAGGTATACATAGACAACCTGTTTTCACTGACCAAAGCATAAGACCTCATGAACCATTTGTACTTGACCAAGACAATATGTCTGCATTCACTTCAGCTCCAGACTTCAGTTTTCAATGATACTCATTGAATGTTTCAAGCCTCCATACATCCAGCATGTATGTGACAGCTCTCATAGGTGATAGAGCTCTAGAAATGACCTGTATTGCATTAGTAGTATCTAATGCTTATTATTGACAGTACATGACAGTTTTCAGCAGTGAACAGTTCTCAGATCTGAATATTTTACTGAGAAAATTTAGCTCAAGTACTTCACATCAAGTACATATAACTTCTTGACTTGTATTGTCTGCAATGCAATCTTCCCAGCCTATTAGGGAGCTTCAAGTGCTCTTCAGGATCAAAACATTGATGTAAATCACTGTATTCAGCAGTGTACTCTCAGTTTCAGACCTGTATACCTGCATAACAGTCCATGCTTCTCATCACCCAAGCTTCCATTGACATATCAGACCTTCAAGGTCACACCCAGGGTCAGCATACACTGCTTAGAGCATGTAGAAGATGCATGATGCCTCATTTAGTAGCTGTAAGACATGGATATGAACCAGGCGCAACAGCGCAGACTGGTTGGATGGGCAGCACAGCTCACGAGTCTATTAACCAGGGCAATGAAGCACTCTAAGGTGCTCAATACATCCCTCTCAAGGCTACAAACAAGCCTTTGACACTGCCATTGATCATTAAGCATACCACTATACACTTCATACCTTCCATTGTCCAATGGCTTCAGCCTGTTTGAAGAAGAATAACCTTTTCTCTGACTTCAGCTCCTGCAAGTCCAATGCCACACTCCCAGGCACCCAGTCTTTATCTATTCATGGCTCTGATACCATGTTCGAATTCAAAGAGGCAGATTGATGAAAGGCAGAGTGAAGCAACCAGCTTCCTCTCTCACACACTATATTCATACCACACTCAATAGTGAAAGATACAACCTACGGTCATAAGACCATTCACACCAAAGGCACCGACTTATTTAATGTATCTAACTACTATGGCTAGACTAGCTGTGTCCAGCTCATGTCGGTCAACACACCCAGAGCTTGATATTCTAACACCTGGGAGATGCCCGCAGTGAAGGGCTTCAAGATGGATGCCCAGGATTTTTCGGACCGCGAATCGGATATCGGACGAGGAAGAGGGAGTGCTCGAGAGGCCAAGACCAAATGGCAAGTGGGAATAGACTTTAGAGAGCCCAAAGGTTATGTCTTTTGGGGGCTCCCTTTGGGAGCCCCAAATAAAAATGAATTTGTGGGGAGGGGGACATTTTTTCCATGCCGTGAGCACAAAGAAGGCGCCATGGCCACGATTGATGGAGAGGGGGGTTGGAGAGCCTAAAAGCGACCCCCCAACTGATTGGATGTCTTGTTTTCATTCTATCTTTGCTTCTCATTGCTTGTCTCCGATCCTCGAATAGTTGCCCAGATGACTTGATTAGAATTTAGTCTTTCTCTCTCTTGCATATAGGCTGAGGAGGCTAAAGACTGAAGATCTATGCTGAAATCCATGGCTGGTTGGTCGATACATAGTCCTAATTAAATATTCAAAAAACTCCAAACACACAAAAAGGCGGTATGCTCTATTTTATGAAAGAATTTTGCTTGTTTTTGATCGTTCATGGTCTAAATGGTGTGCACATGAGCTGAAATTTTATTTGAATGTTCCTTGCATTATGTTTGAGGGCTGCAATTATTGTTATGCAAAACCCATATTGATTTACAACAATTATAAAATTTCAAAACTCGAAAAAACACTAATTTTGATGGAAATTGATAGTTTCTTTGATTTTGAGTAGGGGAAATGAGTGGACATATTTTGAGTAGGGGAAATGAGTGGACATAGGGTAAAATAAGGGAAAATGCTGAGTTTCACTTCCAATGGTCATTCATCAGAAAAAAACTAGAAAATACCTATTTTATATTAAAAATAAATAGAAAAAAAGAAAAAAATGGAAAAAAATGGGTTTCTTGCGTTCGAAAAAATTGAAAAAATGAGATCTATGTATGTGAATGTCTGACAGGACTGAAGCATGAGGTTGAGCCTGATTTTTTCCCTTTTCATTTGTGTTAAAGTGTGTATTTATTGCTTTTACATACAAAAAGTGAGATAAAAGAACCTCTACACCTATGCAACGCAACAAAATTTAAACCGTGAGGGGAAGGATGATGTTGTACAACAATTTAAGTGCTGAAATAATACAAAGTTTGATTGTTATCTTTATGCATAACATTTAGGATGTGGTTTATTTGGAAATAATGGATCTAGTAGCACGAGGTTCACCTTGGTGCTAGGTTCCTGCAATGAAGCATTGTGTATTAGCAAAAATTTATTAAAAGGGTTGTCTTTGCACGACACATAGGTTGATTTCAAACCATAAATGTTTGTACACAATAAGACATCCACCATTGCATGAATCATACACATGGTATCTATTCCTGGCATGCATAGCAATTGGTTGAACTATAAATGACCCACACTGGAGAGAGTAAGGCACCCAAGCTGGCATGGTATCTATTCCTAGCATGCATAGCAATTGGTTGAACTATAAATGACCCACGCTGGAGAGAGTAAGGCACCCAAGCTGTAGGTCTAGATGGTGGGTCCAAGGGGGACAAGTAAGTGAGGACTGGCACATTCTTGGAACGATATAATATTGGTATCAAGAGCGGAGTCTATTTCATATGTGTTATATGTGTTAGTGACGCATTGAGGGGCCAATCCCCAAGGTGTAGGAGGGTCACAGCAGTGGGGCCACGGCAATTAGCTGAGAGGTGCCTCCTACGTTGTTCTACGTGGTGAATTACACCAAAATATGTAGGGTCTCCCTCTAAGGAGTCTGAGAAGGTTAAGGGTTGGACTACAAACACGATACAAACGCAAAATGTACGTACGATGGCAGGGCAATGTGTCCTATAGACGCGCCTGGCCACAAGGCCGTGGGGTTGTCTTGTGCATGTCAGAGGTTTGGCTAGTGCTATAGCTAGTGTCGGCTCATTTTAGGTCCCATCACTTGTCAAGAAATAACTAGTGATGTGCATTGTAATATAAGACTAACTGACCCTTGAAAATTTTATATATTTTAGCACGAAGGTCATGAACCGCTTTCATCCTCTTCTTCCCTACCTCTTGACGTAACAAAGCCTACAATTGGATCTCATCAAGATATGTCATGGATGTCAACCTTTCTTGCAATGCTTTAAATTTAAAACAAAAATTTATATAACCCAATCTCTAAGGTTGAATTCTCTAGGCTAGCATTGTGTTTCAACCTGTAAAGTGCCCTATTTCCACCACTTGTGGGACCAAAATAGTTGTACCTAAGGGCTATCAAACCCTTTGGGGAGTTGCATAGGACTTGTGGGTGTAACCTATAGTATTTTCACCTGTATCCCAATTGGAGCCCCAAGAGAGACACCAAAACACAATATTAGTGAGTTTGGGAATCTCCTAGTTTCCATTTTTTGAATACTAAAAAGGTGGCACGCGGATAACATGCCTATAAGTTTCTCAAGACCATATGATGTCACCTATCATTGGAAAGCGCTTGAAAAATGGAATCTATTGAGCTATAGAGTGCTCAATTTGGAGTTATAGTGTTCAATTTATGACCAATCCAAAGATTTGACCACATGTCCCAAACTTATGGGAAATTCCCATATTCCCCAATATGGTGTTCCAAGGAAATAGGGTTTCTACTGTAAGAAAATCTACCTTGTCATCATCAACAAGGTTTTTATTAGGTTTTATATGACCACAATGAAGAAAAGAACACCAGGCACAACAAATCTTGATGCAGCATCATGTAGATCTCCCACGGATTTGATAGAATCAACCATATTCTTCATAATCTTCATAATCTCCATTAAAAGAACAAATAACACAAAGGAATACACCATCTTTGAATGGAAATACATCACATATTATCCATCTTCAATATCTTCATAGTTCTCTCTCTCAATCTCTCACATACAATTACACTGTTTTGATAAATTTGACTATCTCTGACTCTCTCTCTCTCTCTCTCTCCATCAATAATACATCATATCCTCACTACAATAATCAATAATCACTCTCAATAATCCTTCTTAGGTCGTGGATATACCTTCCAAAAGGTATGTGTGGTATGAAAGGGCAACAGAACAGAACCACAGAGCAACAGAAGTACAGAACAACAGAGCTACAGAAGCTTACAGAACTTCACGGAAGATCAACAAAACCCATAAAAATCATAAAAACCAAAACAAAACCAATTCAATCTTTCATAAACCTCTTCACACCACTTCAATCATCTCTCAAAACATTCATTCAACCATCTCTACTACCAAAACAGAAACAAAACAGAAGAAAATCAGACCTTATAGAACCAAATATCCTCATCAAAAACCATAAAAAATCCTTTAAACTTATCCAAACCTTTTCAAACACTTCAAAATAAATAACCATTTATAATCAAAAACAACAAAAAATCATCCCAAAAACCAGCATATTTCACACTTAACATATCCCCACACTTAGAAAAGGAAGCGTCCTCGCGACCTCAGGAAAAAATGAATAAAAGCTCTAATCTCTTTACTAAAAAAATTTCAATCAGTACAATGTACCAACTACAATCACGAATCCAACATTAGCTTCATAAAACCTATATAATATGTTTCAGCTTCCAAATCTTCAACTGTAACTTCATCCAGCTAATAAGCAACATCATCAATCTTCACAGCTCCATCTTCATCAGCTCCTCATCCAACCATAGAGAAAAACAACAATACCCAATACAAAAAATACCCATACACAAATATAATCTGAATGGCACAACTCCTAAAAAATGTTGAAGAGAAAGAAGAAATTTCCATTAAAAAGAAGAGAGTGGATATAATCAAGAAAACCCTCCTACTAAGTAGGATGAAGATATTTCTTCTTAAATTGCAGACTAATTTTAAGACGGTCCAAGGCTTTGTTTTCATCCACAAAGTACTCAGGTACATTTTGGAGGAATTGTAGGCAACACATCCTTTCCAATAAAATGATGAATTTGGTAGGAAAGGCCTATGCAAAATAATATAAGAGATCAATTTGAGCAACTGCTACATCCTCATTTGGATTAATCAGCATCTGGGGGATACCCTTGCGAGTATTCAAATGTGACTAATGATGCATGAATGCAAGATACCAGCAAAAATGAGCAGCAAGACGAATTGTGGTATCTCTACAAGTACCATGTACCCTAGCAAAGTGGAGGTAAGAATTGGAACACACTGCAGAAGTATCCCAGGACCCTGGAATGAGAGGCCAATTAAACACTGGACCTGGTCACTGAATCATGTAATGTCCACTGTCTTCTACGAAGGATGTCACCATCATACCTTGGGGTATCCAACACTATTTGGGGAGAAAGGTTAATGTAATCTGTCGGAGAGGGTAATGGAATGAAAGGAGAGCATTGTAATGGAGGATAGGACAAATCATAAAAAGAGGGTAATTGAAGGGATAAAGAAGGTGGAAAAGATGGAGAATACATAAAAAATGTATGAAGGGATTCTGTTGGAAAAACTGAAGGAACAGGAGGAACAGTAGGTGGAATGTCAGAAGGAGTAGGAGATAGTGTAGGATCAACAAAATGAAAGGACATGTAGTGAACACTGGAATGTGAGGAAATCCTGAAGGGGTAAATGATAAGAGAGGAATATTATCAGGACTAGATGAAAGAATAGAAACATATAATGGGAAACAATAAGACATTAGGGAATATGATAAAAGATCAGTAGGATCTAAAGGATAAATAGAACATCGGAAATTTAAATCCTGAAAGAAAGACTCAGTAAATAATGGGTTATCAGCAATGAAACTCAACAACTGAGATTGAAGAGGCTGGATATCTGATTTATGAAAGACACTTCTGAGGCGGCGAGGTTCCAAAGCAACATCCTCCAAAGGTGGATGCCAAGCATATCCCTTGCACCAAGACGTCTGCTCATGATAAGTTCGTAAACTCTCTGCTAACAGAAGCTCAACTGAATGTACATACATCAGTGCCTGTAAGATGACATCTCCCACGTAAATGTTTAAATCTTCCTCATCAGGGATTTGTAAATAGCCTGTAAGATACATGAAAGAGAGTAACTAGACCTCATGGAAAATCAACTCATCCACAAATATGTCAAAAACAGCTCGTAAGAGATCCGCAGGCCAGAGATTGGACCATCCATCCTCTGGAGGCTCTAAATCCACATTGCTCAAAGAAATATATAAGGCAAACCTCTATTGATGATATTTCACCCAAAATGATGGAGGAGGTGACACCAATTCAGTATAATGGACAAAATCATTCTGCACACAATCCATCCACTCTGAAGGCGATCAACCTTAGTTGAGAACCCATCACAGAGCTTAGCCTTATGTTGCAACTAATTAAGCTCCTCTTGGGATGACACAACAGAAGATACAAGTGCAAGAGGGGAAACAGAAAGAACATCCACCTTCTGATTAAGTTCTTCAATGAGTTTTTGTTGGGACTCTACAATGTCCTGAGATTGCTGGAACTGACCCTCACTGGTAGCAAGCTTACTAGCCAAAGTGACCATCTCTGCAAGGGCAGAATTCTTCTCAAGCATCAAAGATGCATTCTCCTCCTCTAGTTTAGCAACCTTATCTTCTAGCTCTTGAATAGTGACCTTCTATGAATCCATTAAGGCTGTGGCAGTAGTCATCTGATTGTGGATATCACTGAGGGTAGCCCTTTCTGAAGACAGATCCTCCAGTGCCTTACTCAATTGACTAGTGAGGGAATCCACCTTGTCTTGCATAGAAGTGTAAACACTGGTGTACAGTGTCCGAAGACAGGAAGTAAGGGAAGTTTCCAGAGTAGACTGGACATTGGAAACCATTTGTGGAAGCATGGGTCCAGCTAAAATGGTTTGTAATGATGAAGGGATCTGTGAATCTAATTTTCCTTCCTTTTGAGCGGCAAATAGATTGGTACAAGAAAGGAATGAAGGAAGGGCACTGCCAGACACAGTAGGAGTGGATGTTTGCACCAGTGGATCTTGGACAGAAGGATTGGAAGGTCCCTTTGTGCGAAGGTGTTTCTTTCTAGAAAAAATAACAGGCGACTCCTCATCTTCTGAAATAAGTTGCATGGGCCTAGAAGAAGAAACTGATACTGTAGGCTGCACTGGTAAAGGAGCTGGATCTGGCACTGGAACACCACCAGGAGGAGATGCAAAAGTAAGGATCCTCTGTTGGAAGGCACCATAAGAAGCAGTACTATTTTGACCCTTCCTGACACGCTGGAAATGATGATTCATCTTAGATAATAGGAAACTTGCCCAATTGAATTTAGCTCCCTCCAGAATCTTCACAGAAGCTGTGAATAATTCTTTTGACAGGTATTTGGATGCATTCTTTCTTGACATGAACCGGTCCTGTAGGAACTGGCATAACTACTTCTAAACTAGAGAAGAAATGTAGGCAACAGACACCCCTGAGCTATTAATGAGTCGGTTAAGGAGCAAGGGGGTGGAAGTTTCCTTCTTCATCAGTGTGACTATCTCCTCAGCCGTCAGTAGCTGGTTACCACTGGGCACAAAGGAAGCAGATAAGGGCAAACACAATGCTTCACTGATATTGGCTACTGATAAACAAAATGTCCGATTGTAAGCCAAGCCAGACTGGTTTTTGTAAGAAGTGAGGAAAGAATAACACAGCTTCTCATCCACAGGTGGTAAAGTGAGAGCTACAAATGAGCAAAGGCCAGCTCGTCGAATACAATCTGCCTCTAACAGAAGAGAATAGTCATGGACCACTAGAGGAACATGCTGGACCACAATTGGAGGCGTAGAAAGAGGTGCCATTCAAACTATGGTTTAAAAAAAAAACCACACACACAACTAGAAAAACAAAAAGAAAACGTGCAAAACCCAAAAACAAAACCAAGACTGAGACTATCGATAAGAAACCAATTAATTGACATGAATGACTGGACCATAACAACCCCCAGGCAAACCACATCCTAGAAAAAAAACAGCATGACCTCTACACACGTGCGATCGAAAGCTTCATGCTATACACACATACATGCACCCTGTAATCCCGTATCAAGCAGAAATAAAATAAAACTACATTTGGGAGCCCAGACAGAGACTCAAAAAAATCATGATACAATCATAAATACCATGTTGACCAATGTCAGATTACTACGCCCACTCCCACGTAGCATTCACGTCCTACAGTGCGGTGAAGTGTGTGAGTGAAACTAATGACTCATTTGTTATTATATAAACAATTAAGCATCGTTCATTATTAAATTAACCCGTTAATGCATGGTGAGTCGACATTGTAACCTAGCCCCACTCAAATTTTGACACGACTGGACTGACTGACTGGGTCTCTACTAATGCAGTTCCTTGTTATAATTAGATGATGTATGGCACTTGCGTGCATGCATGCGTGACTTCGGGGGTTGATTTTAATTACAAGTTAATGTATCTGAAACACGTGTGCATGTGCATTTGTGAATTGATTTAATTTACAACTTATGTGGGTTAGGGTGCAAAGGTGCAGGTGCAACGGCGAGGGTTCTTTTTACAATTAACATCCGGTTCATTTTATTTACAAGTTATGAGGTGCAGTTTGTTAATTATGTGTGTGCAACGTTCGGTTGATTTTATTTACAATTAATGTGTGTTATTGTGCAAGTGAGAGAGGGAAAAGGAAGGAACCTGGTAATGTGTGGGTCTGCCTGCGAAGTCTGAAATCAAAACCTCCAAAAGTGGAATGCCTAGTCCACAATAATCCACAAAACTGTCAAACAGGCGACTGCCAAGAGTCGCCCTGTTGGATAGAAAAACAAAACAAGCTAACACCGTGACCACGACAAAGAAAAATGAAACGGATGACCAAAAGAAAAGAAGAAAAAAATGTATGTCTTGAATTTATTTGGATGTATTGATTTGTAGAGTGTATATGTTTTTAGTTTGTGGTGTTTTTTGTTTGTTTGTGTTTTTTTTTTAATTTTTAAATCAAGAACCCAAATTTTCCCACTACGAGGATGGAAACCCATATTGTTTCAATGTGATGGAAATGTTCATTTAATGTTGGGGAGTTTTGAATTTTTTTTTGTTTATAATAAATACATTGTCATGAGATGTTTCCAAAAAGAAATAAAATCCCAACATTATGTGAATATTTTTTTATTCCAAGAAAATTTCCAAAATAGAAAAGAAGGTAAATGCGATTTTTTGAATTATTTTTATTTTTTTGAATTATTTTTTGATTTTTATGTATTTTTTGGATTTTTTAATCAATTTCCATCAATTTAGAAAGAATTTCAGCCAATTTGAAAATTTCAGGAAATTTTTAATAGGATTTTTCAAGAAGAAAAATTATGAAACTGTGGGAAAAGGTTTCAGCAATTTTTGGTATTTTTTCAGATTTTTTTTGAATTTTTAATGATTTTTTTCAAATTTTAAAGGTGTTTAATGGATTTTATGATTAAAAAATGATTTTCGGGATTTCAAAAAGGAATACATGGACACACGTGAACAGCTGCAAAAAGACACGCTCCCGCATACATGCACGCGAATGTCAGACGGTCTCCCGCACGAACAACACACATGCGAATCCACGCACGCGAACGACAGTCGGGGGAGGGTGGGATGGAGCCAACTGGGGGGAGTTGGGTCTGCTTAGGGGAACCTGTGGGTGTTAAGGGGGGAATGGGTGGTGTGGAAATGGGGGGAATGGGGTTTAAGGGAGGGGTGTGTGAATAGGGGTTAATGGGGGGTGTGGTGGGTTAAGGCGGGTTGGGTGGGAATGGGGGTTAAGGGGGGAGATGGGTGGTGTGGAAATGGGGGGAAATGAGGAAATGGGGAAATGGGGGGGTGGTGGCCCGGTGAGAGGGCAGCGGAGGGCCGATAGGAGGAGGGCAGCGGGTGAATCCGAGGTAGGTGGGTGACCTTCTCCCTTCGTCTAATGCTTCGAGAGTCCTATGCGGGTGTTAAACCTCTGTGTCCTGCGGCATCTCTGCAAATGAATTGCTTCTTGTACCTAGGCGACACACAACAATCCGGCGTTTTGGATGGCTCTCAGAATGCCAGAGGCAAATTCCATTCGTCTACTGGAAGAGGCCAAGCTTGTGTTGGAAGCACGGAAAACTCGAACAAAGGGGGGAAGGAAGGTAGGCCCGGGGGTGGGGGTGGAGGTGGGGGTTGCGGGAAGGGGGGGGGGGGGGGGGGAACAAGGACAGAATCCTGTCCTTCCGGTGTTTGATAGAGGGAGGGGAGGGGCGGTGGACGGGGGCGAGAAAAAGAGGCGTTTGGCAGGGGTAGCGCAGGGCGTCGCTAGAAGGGAGGTCGGCAGCACCAGGCGGAGGCCAAGGCGGGTGGCGCTGCACCAGGCGGGCGCCAATGGGCGAACAGGCGGGGCAGTGGTGGTTTAGACACCATGTGGCAGAGGAAGAGGCGGGCGTACCAGGGCGCCAGGGGGAGGTTCCAGGCGGCGGGTGGAGACGCGACGAGGCCAGGCGCCAAGGAAGGATAAGGGGGGAGAGTAGAAAGGGAGAAAGAGGCGGAGGAGGGAAGTAGGAGATGGAGAGGGGGGAAGATGGTGGCGGGAGGGAGTAGAGGAGGAGGGTGGAGGGAGGAAGTTACGGGGAGAGAGAAGGAGGGGGAGGAGAGAGAAAGAAAGAATAAGAAGAGAGAGATAGAGAGGAGAGAGAGAGTGGGTGGGATAGGGAAGGTTGCCTGGAGGGGGAGAGAAAAAATTTAATTAATTAATTTAAAAAATGAATTAATAAATAAAATAAATAAAAGAAAGGCATGCCCCAGTCCCGCGCGCGTGCGCGGAGCGGGGTAAAAATTTGCAGTGGTGGGATCGGAACGGCGCCGGGACGTCGGCATGGGGTGCGCTTACGCGACTAGGCGTGGCAAGACGCGGAAAACCGCAATTGCGTGCGTTCACGCGCGAAACACGTCAAAACAAAGAAAAATGAATATCTCACAATCCGATCGTCGAAACGAAATGGCGTAAAAACCAAAAATATACCAGACGGCAGGGGGAAGATAGGGGAAAAGGTCAACGCAGGTTCCAGGGGGAATAAAGGACGTGCACATGCAAAAAACACGAAAACAGCCTTGAAAACACATACGGGGATTAATTTCGGGAAATTCGCTCCCTAGAATGTAGGGCAGAAAGAAGGAAAAGTGTGCAGAAGAATGCGCTCGACAACCCTATCACGTCAAAACACAGTTTCAACTGAGATAAGGCACGTTCACATGGAAAAAATAAAAAAACAGACACACGCAAATACGGTCGGAAATTAATAACATAAGATCGGTTCATCGAAACAGGGGGCAGCAAAAATGACAAATGTGCGGGGAAGGGTTTCCATAGGGCTGTCACATTAAAATGCAGTTCCGATAGGGTTAGGAGGCGTTCACATGCAAAAAACACCAAAAAGACACTCGAAAACACTTTTAAAAATTAATAATTAATAATCCGAAAGTCGGAATAGGGGGGAGAAAAAATGAAAAATGTAGAAAAAGGCGTGATGGACACGGCTGCCAAATCAAATGGGAATTCCGATGCAAACAAGGCAGGTTCACATAGAAAAATGTCAAAAAGACGCATGAAAAGGTCCCGAGAAACCGGTAAAATTAATATTGGACAAACCATGCATCGGAATGACACGAAGTAAAAACAAAAAATGTCACAAATGAAGGGGAGGACAGGGCTATTACGTCAGATTACCGTTCCGAAGCAAGAAAAGCACGGTCACATGGAAAACCGTCTAATTTACGCAAAATCCTTTGAAAATTAATAACTTGAAGACCGTGCATCAGAATAGGGGTGGGTAAAAAGAAAAATTGGACAGTCCGAAGGGACGAACAAGATTGTAAGGGCAGAGGGGAATTCTGCTGAACGTAGGGTATATTCACATGGAAACACATCAAAATAAGGGAGAAAGAGAAATGGAGGAGGAATAGCCCCAAGGGAGGCGTGACAGTGGACGGATGGGTGGGGAAGGGACCCAAGGAGGGTAAAAGAAAGTCATGGCATACATGCATGATCAAAGTGAGCATGTGCAAGGCGGTATGCCACATAGACATGCAAGGACGCGTCCCCACACTTAAAACATTAACGGCAAGGGAAATGCATCATGATAACCTACGATTCGACAACCGACTGGACGTTGACAGACGGGACGTTTGCGTCCCCACACTTAACACCTTAACATACACGTGCAAACAGGAGATAGGGTTAGGAAAACTTGGCACGTGTGGCAGATAGTTGAAAGCGATTGTCGATGTCGCACGCTGTGTCTTAGGCGGCGGCAGGAGGTACCAGAACTCGCTCTGCAACAGACGCGTCCAGCATGGCAGGGACCATGTAACAGCACCCAGGGAGGTAGCTAATGGATGAATCTCGTCGGGTCAGTGTCGCTGATGAAGGATAGTCACTCAGCTTACAGCACTCAGATGGGATAAGAGAACAGTCACTCGCCCCATTATGGACATCACTCGATGAATAATGATTGAAACCCATATCTCACACCTGGTTTAGGAATTGACAAGGGGATGATACATAGGGAGTACGCCAGGGTGCACAGTTGATGGTGCATTAGTGCGTCCAACCCGTCTGGCATAGGTGCAAGGAGGAAGGCAAGGGAGCCTTATAGTATAGTGTACAGAACAGGGTGACGTGTCCTGTGATGAGTGACGACAGAAACCCAGTCGGTGGGTGCATAGGGAAAAGAGAACATACCTAACTCCAAAGATCATAACGTCCCTCAATCCTCACCTCTCGGTAATTGATTGAAGAAACTCCAGTCACACTCAGCCCACCCTCTGTCTCACGCTCTATTGAAAGATATAGAGGGCAGCCATGTCCTGAAACCCATTGATGTAATCCTCACGGTCACTTGTGCAAAGGTTGTATGCCTTGTGCGCATTTGATGGTGCAATTGTGCATCTCACCCTGTGCCGGTATACGGTGCGAGAAGGAAGGCCAGGGAGCCTTATAGTGCAGTGCACAGGAACAAATCGTGCTTTGTGCATTGAGAGGCCCATCCCATGCGTGCAACACTCCATTCACACTTCTCACCTCAGAGCAGAGTTTTGATGCTGAGAAGTGCTTAAAAATAGCTAAAAATTACGAATATCAAGGGAAAAATATTCAACGTCGAAGGCGGCGGCTCTAGCTAGGACGATTTTAAGCGTCAAGTGCTTTAAAGGCGCCCGAGCGACACTTGTTGATTTTTGATAATTTTTCAGACTGCCGTGCAGGTTTTCAAAGAGTTGCTAGCCAATGCGGGATGTCAAGTTGGACGCGCAGAAATTTACAACACTCGATTCGGACATCGGACGGGGAAATGGCCAACAAATGGTCAAGATATGAAAAGGTGGACATTTGAGAGGCCAAATTGGGTGTGCCCTTTGGGAGTTAGACCCCCCCACCAAATATTTTATGCAACATTGATAAAATAATGTGGGGAGGGAGATATCAGGATGCGCCCGATTTTTGCGCCCAATCTTGGAGGAGGCATCATGCAGCTTGTGAGCAACCCACCCAATGGATCTTGGGCATTGATTCCCCTCTGTATGCTGACTCTATCGCCACCTCTCGCTCCTCAAATGGTGGCCTTAATGGAGATCTCTGATTTCAGTCTTTCTCTCTCCTCCCTCTCTCTCCCTTAAGGGGTTGTTCTTGTGTGGAAAAAGACAATGAAGAATGGTGGAGGAAAGCTTGTCCGGATGAGACCGGATTGCTTCCAGATGGATGAAAACTTGAAGAGTGTTGTTCTTGAAGATGCTGAGCATTAAATGCTTAAAGGATGCTTGGGACATACTCATAAAGAACTATGGAAATGTAACACACACACAAAAGATTCAGCTGAAACAACAATTCAACAACATGTCTAGGAATGGCAGAAGCATCCAGGCTTACGTGACATAGATTAAGACCATAGCGGACCAACTTGCCACTATTGGATCATATGTATCTGAGGATGATATGATTGTTGTTACTTTAAATGGACTTGGCAAGGAACATAAAGCATTTGATACATCTATTTCTGTTAGATCTAAACCCCCTAACTGGGATGAGTTGGTTGGTTTGTTGTTGCACGAGGAAGTAAATCTTGGATTGAATACAAGTTCTAGTACATCTCAAAGCAGAGACATTGTCCTTTATTCTAGCCAGCGTGGTAGAGGCGACAGAGGCTGTGGCTCGTTTCAAGGTCGAGGAGATACTCAAAATGCCTATGGACAGCAGCAATAGAGTAATTGGCATGGCACAAATACACAGGGCCAACATGGATCTGGCAGCTTTAGAGGCAGGGGGAGATCACCCCAAGGCAGAGGTGGTGGATCCTGGTAGTCAAATGATCAATTCAACAGGGATAAGGATTGTCATTATTGTGGCAGATATGGGCACATTGCAAAGGATTGTCATAAGAAGCAGGCATATATGAAGGCTAAGGGCAGACAACATGGGAACTATGCATCTTCTAGTGGTGCTCATGATGAGCAAGGTGAAGAGGGTGCCCCTCAAGATTCAGCTGTAAGTTTTGTGTTGGCCAACATTTCCCTAGTGTCCGAATGTCAAATGCGATATTTGCGGAAAGTCTGGCCACTAACTGCTACTTTTTGGAGTAAGATTAGTTCTCTCCAACAAGGGAGTAAGCTGCCAGGTCTAGTTAACCATCGCACATAAGGGAATAATCTCCAGCAAGATGAGGGACCAAGACAAATATTGCAACGAGGAAAGGCTATTGTAGAGGCGTTGCCTCATGGCAATGGAGTCAACCGTATTGAGGCTGTATGTGTCAATGACACTGAAACTTCTAATCTACGAGCCATAACAAGAGGTCAAAAGATTAAAGAGGGTGATAAAGGAACTGTAAAACTTGTCGAGGGAAACCCTAAGCAAAATGCTAGGGGAAAGCAAGTTCTGAATCCTGATATGGAAGGTGGGCCTTTAAGGCCTGTTGATAGTAAAGTTGATCCCAAGAATGATAAGGGATTGCCGAGAAAGTAGGTAAAAGCTAAAAAAGAGGTACTAAAGCCAGTCCAAAGACTAAAGGAGAGAATGGTTTGGCGCGAGAAGAGAACTTTGGCTAACTACCACGACTTTGACCTAGCAAGTTCTCTTTGCAAAGTTAAACCAAATGTGAACCTCTTGCAACTGATTAAACTTTCTCCAGGAGTATGCAAGGAATTCAAGAAAATCCTATGTATTGGGTATATTGTAGAACCTTTGGGCATAGCACAAGTGGGAGAGGATTGGTTCGATCATGTTGAAAAGCATTGCCCTAGGGTTCCAGCATATGTGGATGGAATATTAGTAGAGCATGCTATCGTGGACACTGGAACCTCTGTCAATATCATGATTTCAGACTTGATGGAGAGGCTAGGTCTCGAAATTCAAAAAGATAGCTCTACACTTCTTAGGATGGCAGATAATAGTCTAAGACAACCAAAAGGTTGCATCACTAAAGTCCACGTTACAGTTGCAAGCATGGAATGCTATCTGGACTTTAGGGTGATAAGGTTTGTAGGACATCTTAGCTATCGAGTTTTGCTAGGTCGGCCATGGATCTTACAAATAGACTGCCAAGTCGATATACCCGCTGGTTGAGTGATTCTAGGTAGAGGTGCCAATCGTGTAGTAGTGGATGCTTACCCTAAGTCTCCTCAAAGTGAGAGAGCTCCTTTATCCTCTACTGAACTAAAAATAGTAGAAGATCCACCTGGTAGTGAGACGCCATCGAGCGATGGATCTAAGGAAGGGTCCACTACAAAGGACATTTATCATATAACATTGAATGAGCCGATAGAGCCTCAAGATCGAATAAGAGGTGTGGACATTATTGAGTTGGACCTTGGTACGCCTAATGATTCACGGCCAATTAAATTGGGTTCCATGCTCAGTTCGAAAGAGAGAGAGGACTATGTGTCCCTGATTCAGTAGTTCCGTGACATCTTTGCTTGAACCTGCTCTGTACGTTAGAAAGTAAGGTGTATGCCTTTTGAACTAAGGGATGGATTGTTTGAAGAGCTACAGAAGTTGCGAAAAGCGGGTTTGATCTTCCCTATTCAACTTATTGAATGGTGTTCACCAGTTTGATTAGAAAGAAGAAGAACAATCAAATTCGGCTTTGTGTAGATTTTAGAGAGCTAAATAAGCAAACAGTCAAGGACTACTACCCGATTCCCTTTATTGACCAAATTTTGGATCAATTAGTGGGTAGGGAAGTATATTCTTTCATGGATTGCTTTGCGAAGTACAACCAAATGGCAATTGCTGAGCAAGACAAGCTTAAAACGACATTTATTACTGTCTTTGGTACCTTTGCATACCATGTGATGGCATTTGGTTTATATAATACACCTGGTTCATGGCAAAGAACAGCCGACAAGACCTTTGGTGACATATCCCTAGAGGAGTTGAAAGTATTCATTGATGACCTGGGGGCAACCACCACAAGAGAAAGGCAGTTGACTATTTTACTGAAGTGTTTTGAGTGTTGTAAACAATTTTGCATAGCTCTTAACCCACGAAAGTGTGTCTTTGGAGTGCCTTATGGACTATTGTTAGGCCATGTGGTAAGTTCAGTAGGGATTGTGACTAACCTTGAAAAGATCAAGGTCATAGACGCCATGAGTCCACTGCATACTCCAAAGGAAGTACATATCTTTTTGTCATCGGTAGGGTATTATCGGAGGTTTATCAATGCATCGGCAGAAAGAGCATTGCCACTGACAAACCTATTGTCCTTCAATTGTCAGTTTACGTGGAGTGATGCTTGCAAAGTATCTTTTGACAATGTGAAGCAGGAGCTTGCCAAAGCACATGTTTTAAAAGCAATGTTCTATATATTTTCAGCAACCACTATGCATAGTATCAGCTACTGCTTCTCCCAAATTTGGGAGGAAAAGTGGTATCATCTGATAGCTTTTGCTAGTCAGAAGTTGGGCATATCGAAAATTAACTATACCTATATGGAGAAGTTGTGCCTTGCGATGGTATTTGCAACCAAAAAGTTCAGGCACTACATTCTCTATGAGAAGGTGATATTTTATACAAAGGCGGAAGGGCTTCGATTGTTGTTGAGCAAGTTACAGTCGTCGGATCGTTTAGCAAAGTGGTTAATCACTTTGCAGGAGTTTGATTACGAGATCAAGAGCAAGCCACCGAGGCTACAAGGCATTCTAGAATGTCTTGTGGATTTCGAAGAGCCCAAAGAGGTTGTGGCTGAAGTAACTAACATGGAAACATTGTTTAAGATTGATATAGCGTCTATTTCCTCCTGGTATGCTGCTATAACGCACTATTTATCTACGGGAGAGACTAGAGCTACCTTATCCAAATCCGAGAAGAGTAAAATTAAACAACAGGCATTGAAATTTTCATTGATCGCAGGAACGCTATATCGGCAGGGTGTTGAAGATATTTGTCATCGATGTGTGATGCCTGACGAGGTTCCATTTACCTTGGAGGAGTGACATGACTTCGCTTGTGAAGGGCACTTTGCTGGCGGTTGATGGCACAGAAGGCTTTAAGAGCTGGATATTGGTAGCCATCCATCTTCCTAGATTCATTTAAGTATGTTAAGAGATGTGATACATATCAAAGACATGACAATAGAGAGAATATGAAGTGACCACTTATGCGTATTATAGCTATTCTTCCATTTGAGAAGTGGGGCATCGACTTTGTGGGTCCCATTACCTTGTCATCTACTGCTCAAAAGAGATACATTATAGTATCCACTAATTACTTTACAAAGTGGTCAGGAGCATGGGTGATGAGGCAGGACAATGCAAAAGAGACTGTCCATTTCCTACTTGAGCAGATTATTTGCCGTTTTGGTCTGCCAAAGGAAATAGTATCGGATCGTAGAACTCACTTTTTGAATAAGGTGATTAAAAGCTTGACTAAAACTTGGAAAATTAAGCATAACAAGACGACTCCCCATAATCCGCAAGCCAATGGACAAGTTGAAAGTACCAACAAGCAGCTTCTTGTGGGTATTGTCAAGATTGTGGGAGAGAAGGAAGGAGTCTCACTTGTAGCTTTCTTGCTTGCACAATGGGGGAATACACATAAAGGTGGAGGTTGAAAACAATTTTCCTCTTCTTAGTTTGTGTAAGCCAAAAAAGAACTCTAGTACATAGAAATAGAAGAACCCTATATATGGGTCTCAAACCAAACTCAACTAACTAAGGTGGCATACTAACTGAGCCACGAACTAGAGTAGATAAGGATAGTTGTCATCTAGCTATTATTCATGGGCGGTGTACCAACCGCATCTGCAAAACTGACAAGTCGGTGACATAAATGCACAACGGTCACCCTAGCATATCATGAGTGGTTCGATATCTCAACACTCCCCCTCGAGCTCAATCGCAATTCCTGCACACCAAGCAGGTCTCTGAACTTGCGCAGCTTCTCTGCGCCCAATGCCTTCGTAAATATGTCAGCTATCTGATCCTCTGTGCTGACATAAACTAGATCAATAAGACCTAGTAAAACCCTCTCCCGCACATAGTAATAATGCACCTCAATGTGCTTTGTTCTAACATGATAGACTGGGTTATTTGCCAAGTGTATACTACTCATGTTGTCACAATAAATGACAACTGGCCCATCTATAAGCTTATGCATATCATAAAGTAGCTTATGCAACCAAGCTACCTCACATGCAGCCATTGATGTGCCCCTGTACTCAGCCTTTGTGCTGGACAAGGCAACTGTAGGCTGTTTCTTGCTGCTCCAAGTGACTGTAGCACTCCCAAAAGAGAACACGTATCCACTGGTAGATCGTCTATCAGAAATACTACCAGCCCAATCAGCATCAGTGTATCCATGCAACTGTATTTGAACTCCAGTCTCATAAAGTAGTCCATACTGCAATGTGGACTTCACATACCTGAGTATACGTCTAGCCACATCCAAATGCGATTTCCTTGGCACCTGCATAAACTGACTTACCAATCCAACATCATAGCTCAAATCTAGCCTGGTAATAATCATATAAATCAAACTTCCTACTATGCGTCTGTACATAGTAGGGTCTTCCAGAAGCTCACCAACATCTGCACTCAGCTTCACATTCTGCTCCAAAGGAACTGAAATAAGCTTACAGCCTGTCATCCCATGTTTGGACAGCATGTCCAATCCATACTGCCTCTGCAAGAGCCGTATCCCACTTGGTGATATAATCACCTCAACGCCTAAAAAATAACGCAGCTCTCCCAAATTCTTCATCTCAAACTTCTGCTTCAATAGCATTTTCACATGAAGGATATCTTCATCACTATCACCTGTCATAATCAAATCATCAACATAAATGACAAGTAGCATAATACATTTCTCTGTTTTTCTCACATTAAGTGAAAAATCTGCCTTGGAAATCTGAAAGCTAATAGTGACAAGATACTGTCCTATCTTGTCAGACCATGCTCTAGGTGCTTGCTTCAAGCCATACAAGGCTTTCTTCAACCTGCAAACAAACTCAGGATGAACAGCATGCACATAACCTGGTGGCTGCTCCATATAGACCTCTTCTTACAAATCACCATGCAAGAAGGCATTCTTTACATCCATCTGATGTAAAGATCATCCCTTTGATGTAGCCATAGCAATGACTGCTCTTACAGTTGCCATCCTTGCAACCGGACTGAATGTTTCTTCATAATCAATGCCATGTGTTTGTGCATACCCCTTGACTACTAATCTTGCCTTGTATCTATTCACAGAACCATCTGCATTGTGTTTCACCTTATAAACCCACTTACAACCAATTGCATTCTTATCTTTAGGCAAAGGTACCAATTTCCATGTAGCATTTGCTTCCAAGGCATCCATTTCTTCATCCATGGCTTTCTCCCATTTTTCTTTTCCCATGGCTTGCTCAAAAGAAGTGGGTTCTGGTTTCTGTATCACTTTGACCATATATGCATAGTGAATGGATGCAAATCCATCATATTTCAACCTATCCACAAGATACCTAGCTCTGGTAGACCCGCGCAAAGTAGGTTCACTCCCAGGTGCTCTCAAAACATCCCTGGTCTTCCTTACTCCAGGTGTAACAATAGAAGGAATACCCAACTCATCATCAATGCTCTGTTCTGAGCAACTGGATTCACCATCCACATAAGAGTGACCTGCATTCACATCAAACATGGGCTGATCTACCTTCTCTTTTCCTTTTCGTGATGCCTGCATACCACTATCTGCATTGCTTTGAGAAGATTCTCCTGATCTCAATCTGCCTGTCCATGGCAAAGAATGTGAACCACTGCTAGAGAACGCTCTAGGTCCACTAATATCTTGTGACTGCTGCTGTGAATTCTGTGCAGCATTACCATTTTGTGCATCTACATTATCAATCACATTTACTGGTTTATACCAGTTACTCATCTCATAAGAAACAACATCTCTGCTCACTGTAAACTTATGAGTAGAAGGGTTATAGCATCTATACCCTTTTTGCTGCAGAGAATAACCAATAAAGATGCACTTCTCAGCTTTTGGATCCAACTTGGATCTCAACTCATCTGGCACATGAACATAGGCAATGCAACCAAAAATTTTCAAATGAGAAATATCTCGTTTCCTACTAGTATACCTCTCCTCTGGAGTCATGCCATGTATTGCTGCAGTGGGAGTCCTGTTCATTATGTAGACTGCTGTAGCAACTACCTCAGCCCAGTAAAAATCTGGCAGGTCTTTTTCATTGAGCATGCCACGAGATACCTCTCCAATATGCCTGTTTTTTCTTTCTGCAATTCCATTTTGTTGTGGGGTATGACTACATGAATATTGCTGCTTTATGCCATGCTCCTGCAAGAACCTTGCAAACTCATTTGAGAGGTACTCTCCCCCTCCATCTGACCTTAGGCATTTTATTTGCAGGCCTGTTTCTTTTTCAACCATAGCTTTAAGAGTTTTGAAATGCCCAAAAACTTCACTTTTCTTTTCCATAAAATACACCCAATCTTTTCTGCTATAGTCATCAATAAAAGTGACAAAATAATGAGAGCCTCCAAGAGATGCAGCTTTAGTAGTCCACACATCAAAGTGGATAAATTCCAATGGCTTCTTACTCTCTTGAACATGTCTAGGAAATGGTTTCCTTGCTTGTTTTCCAAACTGACAGGCTTCACATACCTTATGCATTTCTACAACCCTGAATTTAGGCAATCCTGCAACAATATTTTGGGCTTGCATTGATTTAAGTCGTTGTACATTAACATGACCAATGTGTTTGTGCCAGATATCAATATCTGCAACTACACCGGTCCCATATCCAAACATTGTTGCACTCAATTCAGGCATGTCTGCATCCAACGTAAACATTCTGCCCTTCTTCTTTCCTTTTGCTATCAAGTGACCTTTATTTTTCATATCCTCAACAAAGCATCCATGAGAATTAAATCTAACCTGCAAGCCCTGCTCAACCATTTGACCAACAGAAACCAGGTTCTTGGTGATATTCGGGACATGAAATACATCCGACAGGTATTTCTTTTTCCCATCCTGCATAGACAAATGAATTTTTCCAATCTGCACAATAGGATGTGCAGTATCATCACCAGTCTCCACAAATCCTGGTTTTTCCATTTTCCTTGCGTCCTGCATCCATTTTGCATGACTGTCATGTGGTTTGATGCACCTGAGTCAACATACCACACATCGTTGCTTTCTTTTGCACTTGTCATAGAATTGGTCATGTGCTGCACCATAAACAAATGCTCATTTCTGTCATCACCCTGTCTACTAGAAGATGCATAATTCCCTTGTTGCAATTTTTCATTCATGATGTCATTCTGCTTTTTATAGCAGTCTTTAGCCATATGACCCATTTTACCACAGTAGTAGCATTCAACATTGCTGTTTGCATTTTGGCATCTTTGCCATCCACCACGACCTCTTTGGCTCCCCCTGCCTCTAGAGTTACCACGTCCTCCTCCATAGGACTGGTTTTCTTGAGTTTGCTGCATATTCTGATTTCTACCACAGCCTCCAAATCGGCCTCCTCTACCTCTGCCTCTACCTCTTCCAGCATTTGAGTAGAAGACAACTTCTTTTGAAGTTCCTCCTGAAGAAGATGCACCACCATTTCTCTGCTCCTCAGAAATTAGAAGAGCAATCAACTCCTCAAAATCAGGAAATCTTTCACGGACGGAAATGGATGTTTGAAACTGTGCATAATCCTTTCCTAGACCATTCAAGGTCACAGAAACTAAATCATCATCTTCCACTGGTGACCCAATGGAAGCAAGTGCATCTGCAATCTTCTTCACCTTCATGTGGTAGTCATTGATGCTCATACTTTCTCTTTGCACATTGTGCAACTCTTGCATGAGCTCCATTTTCCTGGCTTGCGTATTTGTGCTATACATTTTTGACAAAGTATCCCATGCCTCCTTTGGCGTACTTGCATCCTGAATATGCACAATCATAGAGTCTGAAATACTGATAGACAGCCAGTACATAACTTTCCTGGCTCTCTCATGCCATGCTTTAAATGCCTGCATTTGATGTTGATTGGAAACATCAGGAAGAATTGGTTCTTCTTCATTTCTTGCAATGAATTCCCAATATCCTTTTCCCATAAGGAAATTCATCATTCTAAACTTCCATGCTTGGAAGTTGTTCTTGTCAAGCTTTTCAGTGACAATCTGTGAAAGAGAATCAGACGCCATTACAGAACATTGCAAAAAATTATGTCACTGCAAAAAACACAGCTTCAGCCTCTCAAGGGCAAATCTACAAAACTGACGAAAGTGGTATTTGACCACACAGTCACTTCCTAGTGACGATTTTGCATCAACAGGCAACAAGGATGATTCTGTAACTCCCAATGTCTCTGCGCACAGGCATACGATGCAATTTCTATGGTAACTTTTCATCGATTTGTAGAACAGTGGTCGCACAACAAAAAATAGGGTCTTTTCTTAAGTGCGTGCAAAAAACTTCCGCCTCCAAAACAGGCCCCGAAATGGCCTCAAATCAAAAAAACAGAGCAACCTAGGACTAAAGCCATTTCCCGCAGCATATACTGTCCTCTTGCTACACCGCGAAGGGTATCTCAATCTGAGACAATGCACTCTTGCACTTTCCGGCTGTGCTACCTGTGCAGAGACTTGCTCCCAAAACAGAAAAATGAAAGCAACATTGGTCCTCTTACCAGAACACCCCGAACTTGGTTTGCTTTCTTGAGCTCCTTACCACGAACAAGGCTCTGATACCGTGTCAAGATTGTGGGAGAGAAGGAAGGAGTCTCAATTGTAGCTTTCTTGCTTGCACAATGGGGGAATACACACAAAGGTGGAGGCTGAAAACAGTTTTCCTCTTCTTAGTTTGTCTAAGCCAAAAAAGAACTCTAGTACATAGAAATAGAAGAACTCTATATATGGGTCTCAAACCAAACTCAACTAACTAAGGTGGCATACTAATTGATCCACGAACTAGAGTAGATAAGGATAGCTGTCATCTAGCTATTATTCATGGGCGGTGTACCAACCGCATTTGCAAAACTGACAAGTCAGTGACATAAATGCACAACAATCACCCTGGCATATCATGAGTGGAACTCGATATCTCAACAGGTATCCTATCCAAGATAGTCTCCGAAAAGAAATGGGAATGGGATACAAAAGTATATGTGGCAGTTTGGGCGTATAACACAACATTTAAATGAGCCACTGGCCACACCCCATTTAAATTAGTTTATGGGGAGGAGTGTGCCTTGCCCTTGGAGATTGATTTGCCAACCATAAGATTCGCAATCAATCATTCTTTGGGTGTTGAAGATGCCCTATTCAAGCGGTTTATGACTATAGCCCACTTGGATGAGCTCAAATTGTAGAGTTTGTTGCACCAGGAAGTGGCTAAGCATTGGATGAAGCGGTTGCATGATCTAAAAGCAAAGAAATATACCTTTAAGAAAGGACAATAAGTTTTATACTATGATGCGTGTAGGGAGCTATTTCCAGGGAAGTTGGAACCTAGATGGGATGGCCCTTACAAGATAGTTAGGATAGGTGAAAAAAAGTCCACAACTTTATTAGCTGATTTACAGGGAGTGGAATTTAAAAATAAGGTTAATCTTAATAAGATTAAACCTTATTAGTTTTGAGAATGCTAATGCGCTAAATGCATTGCAGGTCCATGCTGGGGTTGATTTGAGACGTGCAAGAGATCTTAAACTAGTTGATGGGGCGGTTAATCCCTTATTTGGAGCACCCATATCTAGAGTAAAGATATCATCAAGGGAAGCTTATCTAGTGGAGAAAAGGGTACAATGTGATTGAGCAAGAAGACGGTGCCTTTGTGTGGGAGATTCAAGTTTTCTGCCATCACTGTTTACAAATCTTGACAAGCATCCCTGTTGAGTTTAATGAAGGTGGGATAGAGCCGTCAATTCACCCTCTAAATATGTTGAATTTTGATTATCATGATTATGAATAGAAGAGTTCTTGATGGCTGGCTGTGTAAACTCATTGTAGACGTACATGTTATACTTTGATGGAGCATCCCGAGGCCCTCATAAAAAAGTGAGTGTTGGAGTAGTTATCTGAGATCCCCGACGCAGAGTTACAATGAAACTAGCAGTTTATCTCGGGGTAGGATTCACTAACAACATGGCAGAGTATAAGGCTTTGATTACAAGACTAAATATTGCCAAGAAAGGTGGTATTTGGCAGTTGCTAGTAAAAGGGGATTCCTAGTTGATCTTATAAATCAACTAAATGAGACATATACAGTCCGAAATCCCATCCTTCGTATGTATCATCGAATTGCTATAACCCTACTTGGATGAATTTGAGAGTGACTGTCTTCAGCTGATTCCACATTATTGGAATCAGTTTGCAGATTCATTAACCATTTTTGCTTATGAAGAGGATCTCTTCTTCAATTGTGGTCCTAGTCCAAATGTTGCTATTGATAATGGGACAGGACATGGTCGCTTGTGGGGAGTTTTATCATACCACGTGTTATATGGCAGGCAATGGTTGATATGGGTAATGCGAAGAGTAGCCAAAACCCATCTACCACTACTATTTTGGACCCATAGGATGGTCAGACGACATGTTACGTGTATGCCTCTTGCTATATATGCAGGAGGGATGGGTCACAACTTGATGCATTTAGTCTAGGGTAGAAAGCCCTATTTCCCCCCTTGGAATAGAGCGTATTTTCTTATGCCTGCCTTCTTCCAAGGAGGGATCTATATGAGTTGGTAGGCTTGATTTCTTTAGGCCAAGAGGGCCAGTTGCTTCCAAGTTTTAATGTCTGATTTCTTTAGGCCAAGAGGGCCAGTTAGCTTTGCAGTGAAATGTGCTATTTCTTTAGGCCAAGAGAGCCCTATGTCTATTTGGTGCAGGTGCATTTAATGGTTTGCTATTTTAGTGATTGCATCATATAGGTTGACGAAGTCGCTAGAGGGAGACTTTGCTGCGAAGAAGCTTTTTGTGGCCATTCCAGGTGGTTTCGTCCCCTTTTCGAGTCTTTTTTCTCTTAAGCAAATAATGATACATGTGTATGTAAGGGTGCTTTCTTTTTGTTTATTGGGGAATGTTAATCAAGGCATGAAGTCTCAGGTTTAGGTTATGTATGTCTGGGAGAAGATCTGAGTAGTCATTACCTCCCATGTATTGGCATTGTCAGGCACTGAAAAACCTGTTTAGACGGGAGTTCCAGTGATCCTGTTCTGGCGACCTGCTAGGTGGCTATTCTAGGAGGTCCTGTTAGTGTGGGCCAGTTAGAGAAGCCTACTAAAACTAACACAAAGGGAAAAAAAAACCTAAATATCCTAACAGAAATCTATGAATATAGAGAGGTGTGTAAAAAGGGTTCTAACCCCTATAAAAATAGAGAAGAAAGAAAAATCTTTAAGCAATCGTTTATCGCCTTGCGAAGGCCTGGTAGGTTCCTGGGGACAAGACAAGACCCAGGGTCGATGCCTTGTCTTCCTAGGGATGGCAATTAGTTGAAAAGAAAAGTAAATAAAAGAAGGATTGGAGCGAAAATAAAAGTGAGCATTAGAAAAGGATTAAGTGTCGCCTTGCACGGGCTTGGTAGGTTCTTGGATACCAAGACATGACTTGAGGCCAATGCCTTGTTCTCCTTGGGTCACTACACTCAGCTCCCTCCTTTTTACATGCCCGAGTATGGACAATCAAAAGCTAAAAGGAAACTGTGCTAAAAGACATCATTTATTGATCAGGCTATAGGAGTCCTCGCCTAATAGGAGCTCCTAGTTGAGTTGACCTTAGTTAGGTTGGTAGTTCAGACCACCACTTAGGATTACTTCTCTAATAGTTCTTTTTTGCTTGGTCGTGTTGGAGCAGTTGATTAGTGACTAGTTTTAGGCATTTTGTCAAATTATGCTATACCTACTCCTCGTGGATTTCATACCTTGGTTTTGTCAGGGGGTAGGATGAGAGCTATGATGTGTTTTGTTGTGTATTTATTTTGTATTAGCTTGATACTCTTTGTGGTTGTGTGTATGTGTAGATTTGTCCGTGGGATTTGACGAGCTAAGTCACCCTATCGCGTGGTTGCCAATGACAGATGATTTTTTATGCCGAGAAGTGCTTAAAAATAGCCAAAAATTCTAAATTTCATAGGAAAAAAGACTTCGTCGAAAAGGCGGCAATTGCAATCAATATGATTTTAAGCAGCAAATCCCCAAAAGTGCTTTAAAGACCCACCAAGCGACAGTTGGGAAATTTTCATAATTTTTTTTACTATTGGACTAGATCTGGGGAGATGCCAAGCAATGAGTGACTTTGAGATAGTCGAGTAGAAATTTTCAGACCTCGAATCCGACACCAGACGCGGAAATGAGAGGCCAAGGGCCAAAGGTCAAGTGGAAATGGACTTTAGAAATGGCAAAGGGTGTGGCCCTTGGGGGCCCCCTACAAAATCTGATTTCTTGTCTGTGTGTGGGGGAGGGGGGGGAAGGGGGGATTTTTTAGCATGAAGAGGATGGAGGAGCCATGGCGATAGCAGGCGATGGATTTTTGAGAGAGATGAGCTATGGTGGGCTGAAGACAGCCCCCCTTCTAATCATATCCCTAATCTATATCTTGTCTTCGCTCTCCATCGCCACCTTCGGCCTTTGAAATGGCTGCCTAGATGAGGAGGTGCAAAACTAGTATTTCTCTCTCCTCCCTCTCTCTCCCCTTAAGGGGTAGTTCATGCACATGAAGAAGAAGGAAGACCAGTTGAAGGATGCTTGCTCGGCATGAACCCGATTGCTCCAAGATCAAGAGAAGGATGAGAGGAGATATCCAGCATTGAAAATTTGTTGTTGGTTGGTCCATTGGCAACCTGAGAAAATAATTTTAAAAAACCCACAACATGCAAATGAGCAGTATGCCTCATTTTTACAAAGGAAATTTGCTTCTTGTTGATGTTTGATGGTCTAAATGAAATTCATATGGAACAAAAATTTGTTTGGATCTTTTTTTCACTATGATTGAGGGCTGTGCATAAGAAAATTGCGGACCCATAATGATAAATAGTCATTATAATTAAATTATGGCCCGAAAAGTACCTTTTTAGTGTAAAAATGAAGGTTTTATTAGTTTCGGGTGGGAAAAAGAGATGCGTATGGGATAAAATTTTGAAAAAAAACATCTTTCAGCTTTCATGATCAGTCACTAATCATAAATCAGAAAATAATCTCTTTTTATGCACAAATAAATAGAGAAAAATAGCTAAAAATGAGAAAAAATAGGATTTCGCGTTATAAAAATCTAGGAAATTATGATTCGTGGTTGTGGCTGTTTAACAAAGCTGAGGCATGAAGTTTGGATTTAGTTTGGCTTTGTTTATGTATCATAGTTCATATTTTTCTCGTTTTATGCGAAAAATACACACAAAATAATACCCTACACCTATGCAACGCAGCATAACCTAAACGTTAAAGGGAAAGGGTGAGGTTAGGAGATTAAGAGGACTGAGAGGGTTTAAATTTTTGAAACATTTGATTGTGCATTCCATTTAGAATTGCGATAATTCAGTTTAAGGGGCTAGTAACACGAGAAATCGGTGCTAGTCTCCATACATCGAAGGATACGTTTAGTGAAAATCATGAAAGGGCTGCTTTGTCCACATCACAAAATGCTGATTTGATAAATATTGTTTGTGCACTAGGATCATATGCACTATGCATGACGCATGATATGGTATCAATCTTGGATTGCATAGCAATTATCTTCCTAGGACATGACTTATACGTTGAGTGGAAAGGAGCCTTTGTTGTAGATCAGTTCTACGCTTTCCTTGGGACCATTTGGTGAGGATTGATATATTCATGGATTGTACAAAATAAGAAAAGAGTGGAGTTTGTGAATTCTGTCTTATATGTTGGAGCGATGCATCTTGGGGCCAATCCCCGAGGTGTAGGAGAGCCGCAATGGAGCTGCAGCAATCAATCAAGGGGAGCTTCCTAATGTTTGTGTGATGAGGCATTATGCCTACATGTTATGGGATCTCCCTCTAAGGAGAAGGGAAGGTAAATGTTGGACTACATATCAGCTACAAACACATAATTAAGTCTATCTAGTGTTCATCGATGTATTTCAAATGCTCCTAGCCCACGAGGCCATGTGGTGGGGTTGTCTGTTGTGTGCATGAGGTCCGGCTAGTGCCATAGTTAGTGCTGGCCCATTTTAGGTCCCATCAAGCTCACTATGAGAATGAGTAGATGTTATAGTTATCTTAGATGCTTCTCCTTGGATTCTCTATACATGGATAGGATTGTCATTGCTAATGAGAACCAACAGAAAGGTAAATTGAAGAGGCCTCCTTCAACTAGCCTTGTGCATCCAAATGCTAGGACCTTGAGGTTTGCACATTGTGGTTTGTCTCATGAATGTGTGAAGACTTGTGACACATATATATACTACTATATTACCTTTTGTAAAGGAAATGCCGCAATGTGTATTATTCATGTTGGTTTACATGCTCACCCTATGCAAGATTATTCATCTCAACAAAAGCAAAAGCAAAAGAAAATTGAAGACATAATGCAAACCCATACATAGCTAAGCCCTTTTATATCATGTAACAACATTGAAATGTATATTGAATTAGGATCTTGTGATGGAAATGTTTCTTTCAAACAATGATTTCTCTAAAAGTTCCAATGAAGCTAGGTTGCATGAGGTATTAGAGAACCTTAACCTATCATCTCAGAGAAGAAGAATACAAAAGCCAAAGAATATTGCTAAAAGAGGCATGTACTATGTTGATGGTGGACTCCATGAAATTTTGGCACTAAAAAGAAAGCACATGTACCCTTATTTCATATTCTTTTATTTCCACAATAGATTTGGAGATACTAGCATGTCACACATGTTCAAGATGTCTACTACTGGACCTAGCTCTGTAGTTGATATTCTTAATAGAATTTGACTTAGTGAATCTTTAGGAGATCAATGGATCCATTTCACCATGTGCATAGGATGAAAGGCTAAAACACAATGGGGGCTCATGTTAATGATCTTCATGTTCAAGAAATAATGGTCATTACAACTGGTGAGTTTAAAGTGGAGAATGCACATGCACAAGTATCATTTTTGGTAATGCTAAATGATGTAATGATAAAAAATGGCTTCTCCATCCTAGAATTTCAAGGATTTATAGTCAGATGCATCATAAGCAAATTGTCTAGTAGTTAGAATAGTCTACAATGGTGGACCAAACAACATCATGGATGGTAGAGAAGGGACCTTGCTCATATCATTTGTGCAAGATGAGCATGGTCTTGCTTGCAAATAGATATGTTAAGTTTATTTGGAAGAGCACAAACTCCTTTGCAGAAAATAGAAGGTTGCAAAGATAGAGCAAGAAGCTAATCAATGCAAAGAGGTACTCTTGAAGTTTTGGTCTCTAGAGCACATGCATGATAGAGGGTTACCTAGACTATTGGCTTGGTTCTTGTAGTGGCATGTAAGGGTTTCGTAGCAAGGAGGAACATTCATGCACTAGCATGAAAATGTAGGATTTAAACCAAAAACTAAGTTAGGAAAAAGCACTCAAGCATGCAAGCAACTCATGGACAATTTATGTACATCTTACTCTATGAGGCATGTAGTACAGATTGACTATAGATTGTGTTGTAAAGTGCACAATATAAAGCATTTACAGAAGGAAAGAACCTTGGTAGTGGTTGGACAACCTTGCAAAGAGTGAAAGAAGAGATTTTAGATAGAGAAGTAGGTAGTTGTAGTTGAAAGTTGATTAATCTAACACATGTAGTGCTCAAAGGAAGGTGTGCAATCACTAGAGATGTTCAAACCATAACAAGAGACAAAAACTATTAGAAGCAAAAGGGGTAATCTAGACCTAATACTGATCCTACCAACACATATAGCTATAGACCTACATATTTATTATGACCATTTGCAAAACAATGGGGTGTAAAGGATATAGGGGAGAGAAGAATTTACAAACAAAAATAGAAATGGCTTTGAAAATATGTAAAAAGAGTGTGGTCCATCCGACGAATTGGGTAGGTGCCATTCAAAGAATAGAAGTATGTAATGTTGTGACTTGTTTTGGTTGCTTGCAATCCACAAAGGCTATAGATGTGGAATACTAATCAACCCACTTGATAAGAATGCAATTGTAAATGTACCTATACCGTGCTTCAAAGGAAGGAGGTGTTGTACTTTTGATGGTACAATATGATAGTGTATAGAGTTTTGTGGAAGTGATGTCCTCCACTCATGATAGGTGGAAAACTTAATGGTGGGGGTACGTGCTAGATTTATTCTTGCAAAGAATGAAGATCTTGTGGATAGCTTCGCAATTCTCCATGATCCAAGCCACAAATGGCCATAGTGGACAAATGGCAAGCTTGTAACATGTAGGAGAAAGTTAATTGTTCATTGGCAAATTGAAATTAGTTGTTCATCCATATTTCAAGATCATACTATTTCCTTATCACCATTTTTGTGAGATGAAAATGAATTATAATTTTTTGTGTCATTAGCAGGTTGATTTTGTGTGCATGCATTAATATCCAATATCTTTGTTGACCACAATGCACCATAGATTGATTAATTTCATGTATGCCCCAAGAATGTATGAAGATTATAAATGCATTGGATTTTTATCTTATGAGTGTCATAATTGTATTCTTTATTTTTAGTCGATGATTCAAGGGTGAGTATGGTGGAAGGAAGCTTTTTACTTGCTTTTCATGCTCACATTTCAAGCCTTACTCAATTTTTATCACTCGCTTTTAGTTTTTCTCCAAAAGGGAAGAAGAAGTTGGAGTGGGCCAATTATATTCTAGAGAAATTATCATGGATTGCTAAGTATAGACCACTCATGAAAGTGGAGAAAACCAATCTTGATCTAGCTCTCATCATCCATACAGCCACTCTCTTTTAGGAGATGGAAAAGCTCAATCTAATGTTTAATAAGAGAATAGTAATCGATATACATTGCCTATCTCAATCATTCATGAAAGGGTTAAGAGTAGTGAAACAAGGAAAATACATTGGCACTTCAATTAGATAATGGTAGCTAGTTAATTAATCGGGAAGAAATATGTGTGCAATGTAGACACTTCTTTACCAGCCCATATGATGATAGTGAAGGAAGCATCAACAAAATGGCCCTTGCAAAAATTCTGAAAATGGTTCCTATTGTGATCACAAAACAAGATAACTACTTATTAGTCAATCCCTTTCATTGTTAAGAATTGGAAATGGATCTAAGCAAAGTAGTAAATTGAGAATCACCTAGATGTGATGGTACATCTATGGAATTTTTCAAATAGCATTAGCACCTTATGGGCCCAAGTGTGACTAGTCTAATCAATCAAAAATGGGAGTCAAGTCCCCTACCACCATGATGGATGAGAAGCATAATTACTTTCCTACCAAAATAGGCTCAATGCTCCAAGATTAGTCAATGGAGGCCAATTTGTCTTATGATCTCCATCTACAAAATTTTCACCAAGTCAATGGCATTAAGATCGAGTCCCCTTGATCCAAAAACATGTCAATGGGAATCAGTATATGGATTTATAGGTGGGAGAAATATTTGAAACAATATACTCAATGCTGCGATGGTCTTTGGATGGGACAAAGCAACAAATTAAAAAAATTTCTTTGCTCAACTAGATATTAAGAAGGTATTTGATCGAGCCAAATGGACCTATAAAATAGAGATCTCATGCTAAAGATGGACTTCAATGTCAAAGTCACAAACTTGCCAATCATGCTAACCAAAGAAGGTGAATCTTTTAGCTCCCTCAAGAGCACCTCAGTTGATCCAATCAATATCCATCATGGGGTTAGGTAGGAGTGCCCACTCAGCTTCCTCTCTTTTGCACTTACCACCCATCCCCTCTTTTGTCTTCTTGACAAAGCTATAGAGGCTAATGAGATTGTGGGGGGGTATTGGTAGGTCCAAGGAATGAGATACCAGCCTGCTTTGTTTGAGCTTGTATCATGACATTTATGGGGATAGGTGTGGGATCAATGTCAAGTGACTTCAACATAAAAGAGTCTGAGCGGCATATATGGCACGATTATCAAAATAATGGAGGGTTTTTATCTAGGGAAATTAGCAAATAGGTGTGTGACTCCGCATTCTGAATACCTCAAGTTGGTCTTCTCTCTATTTGCTTGCTCCTTTTTAGGGTAGTGAGATGAGATATGCCTTGGATGGCCACACGGCCATGGCCACATGGCCAACATGCTATGGGCTCATGGTTTTGAGCTCCTCTAGGCCTCTAGCTCTCCCTCTACCTACGGGCATGACTGGCACATGCCTATAGTCCATTAATATGGGATTACCCTCTTCGTCATAAGAGACGTAAGGGTTCACGTATGAGTCTTTGTCTAGTGGTTCCTCTACAAAGTGCACTGGAGCATCCCTTGGCAGGTGGGTCAAAATAAGTCCTGGTGGTCTAGAAATTCTTGTTGGGTTGATGTCTATCCTTGGAGCGACTGGATTTCAATCATTAGGTGCGGGTAGAGCCAAGGGGGCCCCCTTTCAAAGTAAGGCTATCTAACTTTTGGATGGTATGGCTGAGTGTAAGGTTGCTAATAAGGCAATTGTCTTGGCAATCAGCAATGCATGGTGTCATGCTCAAATCTTCCACAATTGGCATAAGGCCTTGATCTAGGATCGAGACATTCAAATATTAGGTGGTTTCCTGATGCCAGGAGGCATATTCCACAGTGGATTCCGTGAGGTTTTACGGTGGATTCCGTAAACTTTGATGACCGGGGCTCATACACAAAGTGGATTCTTTGTGTGAGAAGTTGATGGGGACGCCTGTCCTTTTCGGGCGTTTCATTAATTTAGTGTGTACATGGGTGATTCCATAGCGGGTGATTCCGCAAAATGCATATTAAATTAATAAACGTTTATGAGTTTAGAGTGCGCACTCGTAATAAATTAAGGTTAGGATTTATTTCTAACCAGTTGATTTATTTATGTAGCTGAAGACTGCTAGGTATTCACTTTTGTCGGTTTAATTGTATTATTTTACTAACGATTGTGAATGCTTCAGTTGATGTGTAGAGATAACAGCAGTGGCAGAGGAAAGCATTGGAGGATAGCGAGTATTCGATCTATGGATTATATTCCGATAGGCACCACGCCTATATTTTGTCATGTCTATTTATTGAGGCATCGATTATTTATTATTATTTTGTATGCGCATGGGCGCACGGTTATGTTATTTCTATTTGGACATTGTATTGGGCATGCCAGACTCTTTGGGCACCGTCCATTAGCTTTATTCCTATTTTTGTGTAAAAGCAAACTCAAAAGCTAAAAGCTTGTTATATTTTTGTAAATTGGGCTATTATTGAGCATGAAGATGAAATATACATAAAATACATGCTTTGTGAAGCGCTCACACAAGGCATGGGGGGAGATTGCACCCAATTGGTCTCTTGCTCTTGTCGTTCATGCTTTTTACCTTGTAACTTGTGCAAAAAAGTAGAGTTCATTGTTCTTGGGGACCTTCCGGCATTCACTACGCGAGCATACAACGTCCGATCTGCGCACCATTTCCTCCATACTGCACACACTACATGTAAGGTTGTACTTATTGAAAGAGAGGGAGAGATAGAGAGTGGATCAGAACCCATGAGCCTCAGCTTATCTTCTTCTTCTTCCTTATTCCATTACTCGACTACCATTGAAAAAGAGACTATAATAGGTTTTATACTAGCCATCATGTAACTATGGTTAGTAGATCAAGTCTACACCAACTTATTCAATGTCACACATGTACAGTTATATCCAGCTAGTGTCAGTCAGTCACACAGACATATAGAGATACGGGTGGAGCTTTATTTCTAACACTCCCCCTCAAGCTCAAACCATTTGCAACACTCCAAGTAGCTGCCTAACGTAGATGAACTTTTCTTTATCAAGTGATTTGGTAAAGATATCCGCTACCTAGTCTTCAATCTTCACATGTATCAAATCAATTTGCCCTGCTAGTACCATTTCAATGATGAAATGGTAATGAACTTCAATGTGTTTAGATCTTGCATGGTAGAGGGGATTGCTTGCAAGCATCACACTGCTCATATTATCACAATGCAGCTTCACTTTGTTGTCCAACTGTATCCCCAAGTCATTCAGTAACTTTAGCAAAACCAAACAGCTTCACAGGCCGCAAAGGCCGCACCCCTATACTCAGCTTCTGTACTAAACAATGCAATTGTAGGCTATTTTTTACTTTGCCTAGCTGATTATGCTACTGCCCAATCCAAATGCATAGCCATTGGTTGACCTCTAGTCATAAGCACAACCAGCCCAATCAGCATTGGTATACCTTGTCAAGTTAAGGGGTTTTCCATATGCATAAAACAACCCATAATCTGTAGTACCCATTACATATCTCATGATCCTCTTGACTGCATCCAAATGTGGTTTGCGAGGGTTCTGCATGAATTGACTGATCAGCCCCACAACATAGCTCAAGTCAGGTTGAGTAATAGTCAGGTAGATCAAGCTGCCCACCATCTGTCTATAAATGGTAACATTCTCTACCTCAGTCCCAACATCAATCTGCAACTTGACATTTTGGTCTAAGGGTGTATCCATTGCCTTACATTCAGCCATACTATACTTCTGTAACATGTCATAAGCATATTGCTTCTGCAATAACCATATGCCTTGAGGCGTAGACACTACATCGATTCCCAAAAAATATTTCAGCTCACCAAGATCTTTGCCTTTGAATTCAGCCTGCAATAATGACTTTATTTCAGCAATCCCACTCTCATCATCTCCAGTAATGATTAAATCATCGACATAGACAACGAGAAACACTTAGCCATGATCTATCTTCTTCACAAATAAACTATGATCTACATCACCCAATCTAAATCCATGCTACTATAAACAACTGCTAATTTGAGAATTCCAAGCTCTGGGTGCTTGTTTCAGCCCATATAATGCCTTTTTCAGCTTGCATACATGTGTCAAAAAATCCAGATGCACATAGCCTTCACATTGCTCCATGTAAACTTCTTCCTATAAGTCACCATTCGGAAATGCATTTTTTACATCCATTTGCCATAGCTTCCAACCTTTAGCTGCTGCCAATGCAATGGCTATTCTAACTATTGCCATTTTAGCTACAAGGCTGAAAGTCTCCTCATAGTCAAGGCCATACTGTTGTGCATACCCTTTTGCAACCAGCCTAGCCTTATAGCATTCCAAATAACCCATTCGACTTGCATTTAACCTTGTACACCCATTTGCAGCCAATGGGGACTTTGCCTTCATGCAACTGAACCAAATCCCATGTTCCATTTTCAGCCAAAGCCGAATACTCTTTGTCCATGGCAGCATACCAGTTCTCATATGCAACTGCCTCATCAAACTTATTGGGTTCTTTGAAACTTGTCACCTTAGTCATATAGGCATAATGATGGCCTGAATATCCAGTGTATGTGTACCTATCAATTGGCATTCTAACCCTTTCTGACCTCCTCAACTATGGCTCACTCTAAGCTTGCCTCTCATGAGGCGGTACATACTGATTCTGCCTTGCACCAGGCGTCATAACAGAAGGAATCCCCAACTCACTGTCCAAGCTATTACTGCTAGATGACTCATAACCTATAGTAAGTGGACATGTTACATCCTCAAACTTCTTTTCTTTTTCCTTATACAATCTCCCCCTCACTGGCATGTCCGTGTTAGTGAACATAGGAGTGCAATTCTGCAACCGTGACCACTCATAGATGTACTAACTGTAGGGGTATTTTCAGCATTACTTGTGCTGGATGATCCATCAGTAGCCACTGCAACTGGATTCCCATACCAAGAGGCCAGCTTGTCAAAGACAACATCTATGCTTATCAACATCTCATGAGTAGACATCACATAGCATTTATAGGCCTTCCTATCCTGTGCATAACCCAAAAACATGCTCTTGACAGTTTTAGGATCCAATTTCTTTCTCTTTTCATCCAAAATATACACGTATGCAATGCATCCAAAGACCTTTAAGTGCCTAATATCAGGCTTATGACCATACAACCTCTCATAAGGTGTTATATCATGAATCCCTGTTGTAGGGGTTCTATTCAGCACATATACGACAGTCACCATTACTTCAATCGAGAAAGCATTAGGAAAGCACTTTTCATTCAGCATAGCTCTATCAGTACCCTATTTTTCTTCTCTACTACACCATTTTGTTGTGGTGTATAGTTGCAAGTAAGCTATCTTTTGATCTCATACTTTGCAAGATATCTGTCAAACTCTTTAGAGACATATTCTCCACCTCCATCTGACCTAAGACAAGAGATATAGTAGCCCAACTCATTTTCAGCATGCTTCTTGAAATCTTTGAATGCATCAAACACTTCATCTTTATGTTTTCAATATGTACGACCAAGTGTACATGCTAAAATCATCAATGAAAGATACATAGTAACGAGCACCTTTGAACAAAGCATTATGAGATGGGACCCCAAACATCACAATGTATCAATTGCAAAGTTCTTGAGCTATTCTTTACATGTCTCTTAAAGGGAAATCGTGCCTGCTTTCCAAACTGACATGCAGGACATACATGGCCAAAGTCATTATACTTGAATTTGGGCAATCCAAGTACCACCTCTTTCTGCTGCATGGATTTTAGCTTTTGAACATTAACATGGCCAATCCTCTTATGCCAAACCTCAACATCCCGTATAACACCCTCATCATGTGCAAACATGGCTGTCTTAAGTTCTAGAATGGATGCATCCAAGGCAAACATCTTGCCATCCCTTCTGCCTATGGCAATTAATTTGCAGCCATTACCCTATTCTTCAATAAAGCATCCATCTTTATTGAATCTAACCAATAGATTTTGTTCTGCCATTTGTCCCAGTGAGAAGAGATTCTTAGTTATTGATGGTACATACAATACATCATGCAAGCTCTTTTTCTTGCCATCAGGCATCATCAACAGAACAACTCCTATATGGTGAATGCCATGCTGGGTGTCATCCCCAATACAAACATAACCATGTGAACCTGCAACCAACTCATCAAACCACTCTCCATGGGGTGTCGTATGGTTAGAAACCCTAGAGTCAATGTACCATCTCTCATCTCTGTTCTGCCTAAGTGCATTCTTGGACACATGCCGCAAACAACCGAGTTGGATGCTAGGCTCAAAGTGTTCGCACGCGTCTATGTCTTGGCTACTAGGCTCAAAGTGTTCGCACGCATCTATGTCTTGGCAGATATGGGGTCATTCCCTAAGGAGCAGCTTGAAGAATACTTGCCATTTCCCCTATCCTGGGAAGAGCAAGAACATCTTGACGAGCACTATGACAAGCTCCTACATGAACGCATGCGACTCACCTCTAACGAGGAAGCCGACGAACTATGCTTAACTCTAGCATTCAATGATGTTCTCTGCCAACCAAATCTCTTAGAGATAGAGCAACTAAAGTGACAATCAGAGGGTCAAAGTCAATTTGAAAAACGTTGGTTTGAAAGTCGCGTTGCAATGACCGAACTAGGATCCTAGATTATGACAGTCTCAGAGGAGAGATTAGCCAAATGGCAGTCTCAAAGAGACCCAACCTATGTGGCACCAACTTCCTTTCGAGTGCTAACTGCCATTCGGGGTATGGACTTAGATGGAACTAGCCAAGAGACCTCTTTGGTTGATAAAATTCTCACTGAGGAGGAGCTACATGTTGCAAGTAGACTCGGACAAGGTACCATGATACTTGACGTTGCAAAATACCTGATGTTTTTAAGAAGGCTACCACGAGTACTGGATGTATGTGCCACACTCTAGTACAATCCCGAGTTCTACAATTGGTTTTTATCCTCATGAAGTGACATGGATTCATAAATATGTATATAAATAAACAATGAATTTTGTGACCCTATATAGATAAGATCAACACACGCAAGCAATGATAGTCAAGCACAGGGAGAAGAGTTGGGTCTGACAGGCTAAGCTCCTCATGTCCTCATCTCACCACACATTTAGAAGTTTTGTGACCATTCCCGCCTCTAGGTGGAGGGCATGCAACCCTCATTACTGCCTTAGGAAGCCCTGACCAACATCTCTGATGGTGTAGACACAGTACCGTCCCTTTCTATACACCTTTCCCCTTTTTTCGGCCTATCCTTCCAAGGATGAGCCCTACTCCACCCCATGACAACCAGTCCATGCAACTTAGCATAAGCCAAGATCTGCTAATGGCTGGAGGCAAAACGAACATCATCATGGGGGCCATCCCTCTACAACAAACATTGCATGACTCACCTCTCCCCTCCTCATCATATGCGTTTGATAACCCACTGTGTAATCCCTTCCATGCTAATAGTTTTATCCTGTCTCAAGGCCTAATCCTTAGTTTGCATTTTGCAGGTCCCCCTACGGTAGCCAACATGGAGCACCCAGTGCAGCTGGCTTGCAAGAATGTTGTCCGCCGTTGAAGGGAGCATGCAGCACAAGCTCCTCCGTCGAAACACTACATACCTACCCTTAAAAGGTATGCAAAGAAACGAGGCCCCAAGCGACACCGCCCCGGACGTAGGCCAAAAAATCCACAGGCCAGGGGAATAGAAGCTCAAGGGAGCACATGGGGCATGCAAACACCAGTCGTGCAGTTCCCCCACCAGATGCTCGAGCACCAGTGCTCAAAAGAGGAGAGGGAAGCTCAAGACAAGTAGGAATTTGATGCATTGTTCAAAAGCATTCTGGAAACAGTTGCAGCCAAGGACTACACCATTGAGGTCCCAACGGCTGACATCTTCCCTGCCCAACCTTACAGGAGCCCCTCACCAGCATAGCCTCAGTCGCTTGACCACCCGGACTCACCCCGCCTCATAGAAATAGAGTAGCCCCACGTTATGTAAAAGGCTTATCAAATGCTACCTGGCCATGACTTTTTGTCAGGGTTATGTGCTGACATGTTTCCCAATTGTACAAACTTTTCATATTTGCATTTAATCCATTTCACGTCTTTAGCCAAAGAAAAATCTAATTAAGAGCAGGTGATAAGTATCTAAGTCAACACCATGGAATTCATATAAGTGATATCTCCTTGCGTTGCACTGGTTTATTATAGTTTCTACATATGCCGTGCATGTACACTCATGAAGTGACAAGTGGATGCAAGATGATACAGGTCTTTGTGCGAAAGTGTTCAATGCCCAAGTCACTATAAGACCACCGACTCCATAAAGAGCTGCGACAAAGCCATGCTATCGAAAGCAAAAATCACATGTGCGAGTGCCCACGTCGCATGGCCCAAAGCATGATCTTAACCACTTCGTCTTTCTAGGTTATACACTACGCCCGGCACTCACGGCAGCTATTACCCCAATTGTACCAACATCGCACGTTCCAAAGATGGTTGCAATATCTCAAGTGTATCTCCCCATCTCAATGACTGCTTCTCTAACAATGAGGCTAGAACACAATCATTACTGTAATATCCATTTCCTGAGCCTTCGAAGCTTGACATTTCCCAACCCATTGAAAGGCTGATATACTCAACATATTGCAATGGTTGTACGCAGGCAAGTCCAAAAAAAAAAACAAAACAAAACAAAGGGAGAAAAAAAAAAGAGACATAAAGAAAGAAAGAAAAAAGCACAAGAAAAGAAACAAAAAGGAAAACAGAAAAGGAAAAAAGAAAAGAAAAGAATGAAAAGATATGAAGCACCCACGATCATAGCACAATACCTAGGGGACCTCAAATTAGGTACATCCAGTGACTTTGGTCAATTGGCTCCATCCCTAGTCCCCTAGCCCTTTAGCATCACCCACAATTGTTCAGGGCACATCAAGGGCACGACATATCTAGGGAGCTTGTCTCGCCTATGGTTAGACCTGTCGCCCTGACCCATTTGTAAGATTCCCTCTTGCACTCTGCCTTAATACCATTGCAATCAATCGTGGTAAGCACCGCATGAATGGCCATGAAAAGTACACTGTCCTCATCACGCAGGTCTAATAGCTACCAACTAATCGACAGTGCAGTGTCCCTATGTTCAATTATGCTAGATCGTGCAGTCACAATGCAAGGATGTCTCACACACCTTCACGTGTACTTCTTCTCAACATGGACAACTTTGCTTCATCCACACGTTGCTACGAGAAACCAGCTCGCGGTCTTCTAACTACATAATATCTAAGTATGCACGAGCACTCACATACTATCTGCACCAAAATATATACACAGTTTGGGTCCTCAAGTGCAGGACAATACTCTCAGCTTGTTTAGAGTTTGACATGTCTCCCAAACTAATTGAATTACATCTTGTGCACGATAAAGAATACTAGCACTATCCCTAGGGAGAGACCACCTATGAGAGGTTTTCAATTGCAGGTATTGAAGACTCCAACGAATGTGTCGTTCGCTCTTCATCGACACCCAACTCTGAATACTTATCCTTTATCATCCTGCAAGCCCGCAAAGAATCATCATGTGCAGAATCCCCAACAAACCAACACTTGTGCTGGACATGAGTGCAATCCCCAACAAAGAACATCCCTACCACCAACTCCAACAACCCTTCCACCAGCCACCTAGGCCACCAACGTGCCCCCAAGGACCTTCCTCCACACCACCACCAACACTCCTCCACGGAAACCACATGCGCCCTTGCCACCCACGTCTTCAGTGCATGCTAAAGCCTGCTACCTGCGATGGTGAGTGCCATGGGACTGGGACTCTTTTAGGAGGGGGTAATTTTAACCGTCAGATGAATAGGGTGGAAAATCTGGAAAAGCTAAAGCAGAAGACAAAGGCCAAGGCAAAGTGAAAATGGAAGATGAAGGCGCACCAAGAAAAATCTAGAACATGAGAAGCATAGAAAGTCCTAAATAAGGGAAAAGGCACACAAGGAAAAGTGCAAGACAATGCTTTTGTAAAAGAGCGCAAGCGCATCGTGATTGTGTCAGGTCTCCCTCTAGTGCTCTTTCCTGGTCCGTTCGATTCTGACCAGCCAAGTTTAGCACTCGTTGCACCTCATGCAGCTCCATGCTTTGTCTTAGGCTCCTGGCTTGTTGATCCCTATTATACTCGGCTATACCTTGCAATGCCTTACGGGCTAGCCTTCTCTCCTCCTCTAGGTCTGCAATGATTGCATCTGCCATTCTGCCACGGTGCTCTTACCGAGCATGCGCATCGTAACTGCTCACCATCTGTTGTATAGCATCTGGGAATGCGCTCACATCGAGCTCCTCGGTAAACCGATGGTATGAGCCTTCCTCCATCATGGTCGGATTCTTGCGCCTCGATGAGTTGTCGATCAGGTTAACTAGTCATGATAGGTCCTTGTTGTTGGCGCTCCTCGCTTGGTTCTCTTCTACGCTTTGCGTGTCTGTTTATGTCCTGGATCCTCTCCTATTGGTGGGTTCCTTGAGTGATTTATTTGAGTGAGTTCCCTTAATTGCTGAATACAATTCTCAATTTACCGCCACTCGATGAGTGTGTTGTTCCTCGTGTACTTGTGCCCAATCAGGCTTTCAGTTTCCTTAAGTGTACTTCAAGTGCAAAATTCAATGTGAATGCAGCAAGCAATTCCTCGGCGCCCCACTCACTCTCGCTCGTGTCTAGCCTGATAGGCTTGTAGGTCCATTTTTCAGCCGTTTAGTCAGGGTTTAGGGTTCCTTGTTTGTTTCCTTGTTCACTTCTGATCGATTGGGTCTTCGTGGTTCAGCGGCTTACGTTCTAGTCCGTGGATCCCTCAACTGTCTATCGCCCACCGCTAAGCGGCTGTGTACTACAATTTCTCTTATCCCGGGTGCCAAAATCAAGTTCTGAATGCCCAAAGGGTTTCGACGAGTTCTGTTAACACGCGTTTGCCGGTCGGGTCAAATTTCTGACAACTTTGACAAAAAGCTGCATTCAGACCAAGTGGTCCGAATTGCAGGGTCCGAGTGGGTCACTCGGACGGGCCGAATGGCATGGGGTCAAGGGCCGAATCTCCAAATCTGGCTCGGACGATTTTTACTCAAACGGGCCGAATGGCTGGTTTGACTGATTCAGACAGGCTAATTCAAACAGGTCGAACCGCAGTTGGCCAAGGGTCGAATCCCGGGTGTGGCCGAGTTCCGATTGTGGAATTCGGACGGGTCGCTCGGACGGGCCGAATGGCACAAGGCCAAATGTGCAACGTGGTCAAAAAGTTCTGGCTTGGATGGTCCGAGGAGGGTCTCTCAAACGGGTTGACTTGGACAGTCCGAGTGCCGACTAGGGTTCTGGCCGAGTGGCCGAATGGCAAGGGGCCAAAGGCCAATTCTCGGCCTCGGCCCAGAAGCAATAGCTTGGACGGGCCGAAAACAGCGCGACGGAAACTGCGTGATTCCGATCTTGCTCGATTCTTATGATTTACTCAACCATTACAAGCACAAACCTCCAGATACCATGTAGGGGGTTTGAGTGAGGGATTGATATACCTGAATGGGTCGGTGAGTGCGTCGGTGCTGCGATCGAATCACACGGCCTGGGCTTCCTAGCTCTCTCTCTCTCTCTTTCTCTCACACTGAAATGCCACAAATGAGTTCTCTTTTGGCCTCCCGGTTGCGTTGACACCCCTGATCCCTCTCTTATCGATCTTAGTCCTCACTAGCGAGCATTTTGTGCATTTGCATGACTTTTTCCCCTGTTTTTACTGTGTTTTGAAACAGTAAACCCTACCCTTTTCCGGTTTGATCTCCTAGCTCTAACCTACGCTAAATGCAACAAAAATCGAAGACCAAAAACTGAATAGATTCTCCATGCTTTCCAATGATCAAACAACCAAAATATCCAAAATACTTACTTGTTCCGAAGATTAAAAGCACCCAACTTCCTACCTATCTCAAGCTCTGTTTCGGGGATGAATACCCTACTTCGATGCTCGATGTGAGGCGTGCAAGTGCTCAAGCTTGAATCTGTGGTCCCGGCAATGGAACCAAAATGTGGGAGCTTTTGCTCAACCGCCAAGATCCTCGGACCGCTTATTCTTTCAAGCGTTTCAAGCGAGCTCTAATGGCTATCTCTCACCTAGCCGATGCGCCGTCGATCCTACGAATGTAGTGAGCTTACCTTGATGCTCGATCGAGTACCCTCCTCTCTCTTGCACTTCGGTAGCTCCACGATCCTAGATGCTAGCGCAAGCATCCTCAAGCCTCCTCCATCTCCAAGCTCCATCCTCCATAGCCGCGCGCGCAAGAGAAGAGAAGGGAAGAGAAGAGAAGAAGAGGAGAGGAGATGGTAAAGAGCTTCACCCTCTTGATCCCTCACCTTCACACACACTCACTCCGTCACACTCTCACACTCCCTCTCTCAAGAGCACACACAAGCAAGAAGGAGAGAAGAAGAGAAGAAGAAGAGGACTCATTTTGCCACACACCAAAGAATGAGCTTCTCATTCATTTTTTCAACTTTATATACAAAACCCTAAATCCCTTCCGGGCGGTCATCCCCTTTTCCTCTTTTACATGGCTGGACGTAGCCTAGGCCCTCTTTCCCATTTCCCACCATTCTAATTTACCCTATTCCCACTAATGCATACACTTTGCACAGGAATGAGCCTGGCACTCTTTTACATAGATTTGGGGGCGCTCCCATATTTTGATGGTGTGTCTTTTCCTCTTTTATTGCCGTGGCCCCACACCGAAGCCTTTTGAGAGTCGTGTCCGAATATTTGAATTTTTCAGGGATTGGTTGCCAGTCAAGGCGCCTTTTTTGCTCTTGCGCCTTTTTTTGCTCTTTTTCCTTCTTCCCAGTTTCCGTTCCTCTGTGCTGCGGTAACGTGGTCGGAAACACGGTAACACCTTCTATCTTCCTAGCTTCCTTTCCACTGCCCGTCTAGATTTACAAATTGCATGGGTGAGCGAACTCCTCATGAAATGGCTGCTCGATAACATTGCAGTAGAGCAGAGTGTCACTGCACTAGCGACGTCGCTGCTTGCAGGGTTAGGGGCAAACTAGGGCTCAAAGAGCCAGGCCAAAATACCGATTGTCACCAAGCAACTCGACAAGTACCAGCCACATGACGATCCGTATAGCTTTGTTGAGCAGTTTGAGCAAGTCTGCGAAGCCCAATGGCCTCAACGACCAGACTCAACGTTCGCAAGCATTTGGACTTTGCTTAAGCGATAAGGGTAGGACTTGGTATACAAGCATGGATGCCATAGAACGAGCCAACTTCAATAACCTCAAGGACCTTTTTTCCAAGAGGTTTGTCGAGCCCGCATACTCTGACAACCTGCTAGTACGCCTGATGAATTTCAAGCAGAAGGAGAAGGAGGGCATCCGCGACTATGTGACCCACGTGAGAAGCCTCTTTAAAAGAATCCCTTTAGGCGAGCGACTGGCTGACAGGGCAGTATCGACTGTATTCATCAACGGAATTCGAGATGAGGAGTTGTATAAGGCACTGGCAGGCAACTCAAGCTTGCAGCGAGACGTGGTGGCTAGGGTTTTTGAGGAAGCCATCAGAGTCGATGACCAGCTGAAAGAGCGAAGCTCCAGGAGCTCAAACCTAGAAGAAACCAACCCACGGAGTTTAGAGAGAACGCCAGCCTCTAGTGAGCGGTCAAACCCATCACCCCAAGATAAGGGGAAAGCCACCGAGACAGACCAAGGCCTGGCGGAGGTTAGGATGGAATTAACCAAGATACAGGACATGCTGAGACGACCAACGCACCCGCACATCCAATGCATGTACTGTGGAGGAAACCACTTGCCGGCAAAGTGTCAAGACCCTAGGTCAAGACCTTGTGCCAACTGCGGGAGATTCAGCCACGATGCAGCACAATGCAGACTACCAAGAAGGTTTCCATACTCGCAACCCTACGGCCAACCTTATCTAGCTAATAGGCCGCAGCCATTCTTCGGAAGGGGAGCCCCATTGGCTCTACCCGCGCCTAATGATATGAAACCCACCGTCCCTAGGATGGACATAAATCCCACCGACATTCCTAGACCGCCTGGTCCTTATGTGACCCACCCACCAAGCGACGCTCCAGTTCATTACGTGGAGGAGCCAAATGATGAAGAGACCTACATATACCCTTACGTCTTGCATGACGACGAGGGTAATGCGGTCCTCATGGATTATCGACCCGTGCCAGTGATGGCATTGGGAAGAGGACGAGGTAGAGGCCTAGGAGGGCAGCCATAGGATCCAGTCACTTGTTGGACTTGCGAACACCCCGGTCATGTCTCATTGCGTTGCCCTGAGAGAGAGCAGTAAAACAGGGACAAGGTTGATCAAAGGTGCACAGAGTGCGGAATCACCCATCTTTTCGTTGATTTCCCAAAGCGGAAGTCATCCTCTAGCACAGATAATTTGCCATCCGTCCCATTAGGGCTGTTTGGTGTCAAAAACCCCGATGGGGAGGCCACACCTATTCCCTTACGACTTATGACCCGAGCCCAAACCAAGCAGGCCGGCATCTCTCTGCCAGGACCTAGCAACCTGGACGCAGCCTCAATAGGGAAGAAAAGCCGCAGGCGGAAAAAGAAGAGGTCGGACGCTAAGGTCGCATTGAAGACCGAGAGTGCTACGACTTTAACTGCTAGGAATAAAGTCTCAGACACGGAGGCAGAAACTTCAGCCCCTAAGACAGCCGAAAAGGGAAGCGCCAAGATAGGGGAATATCCACACCCCAAGCGACAATTAGAGGCCATAGAAAAGGTGAGGAAATGGGTGAGGGAGGCTCAACAGCACCTCAAAGATGCGAAACCCATCACGGAGGATGAGATCGATGATCTCTCCAGCATAAGCACGCAAGGTCACCACCTCCACCTAAGTCGGCTGAGGCTACTATGCCACAAACAATACCACTAAGACCAAGCCTAGACGCAACAGAGCCACAGATCAGCCGTGGCCGTTGGCCCGGACAGTCTAGGTTAAAGGAGGGACGAGTATTTAGCAATCTCCTGACCACACTAGTGACCACCCCTGTAACATTTGGCCTGGGAGATCTGCTTAAGCAGCACCCTGCCCTATGGCAAGACCTTAAGCAGTGGGTTGAGGGCTCACAAGAGCAGGTCATGGTAGACCCTCAAGACCAGGATGCAGAAACACAATTGCCCAGCCTCACACTGCACTCTGTACCTAAATCTTTGCACGTCAATGCATTTTGGGAAGGCTCTGAGATGCACACAATCCTACCGGTCCTAGCCCTGGGTGACGCAACAAGGAAGGGAATCGTAGACACGAGAGCCGGGGTTAGTGTGCTTAGCCACGCGGTGCTGCAAACTTGGGGAAACCCGCCTGTTGAAGTTGCTAGGTTTAACGTCACGCTAGCAAACAGTATGAGAGTGAACCCATTCGGGGTCCTGAAAAATTGGCCAGTGAAGATCGCATGAGTCCAGTTCTCCGTTGACTTTATAGTCATGAAGGGAGTGGACTACGATGTCCTATTATGCCGACCCTGGATGCGCAACACTAGAGTCATCGCAGATTGGGGTAACGGCTTGATCTTCCTTGGCAATTACCCCATACGAATAGAAATGGACACTTGGAAGACCTCACCAGTCAACCTGGATGCCATCTCTGCTATGCTCAAAGGGAACACTCAGGTCAGGAAGCCTTATGAGTCCTTGACCAAGTATATCCCATACCCAGAGGATGAGCGGGATTGGATGCACATCCTCGCTACAATTGACCTACAGTTCTCCGACCAGGAGGCATACGAGCAAGCCATCAAAACGGTCGGCAAGGCAAACAGAACACTTTCTACGCCACTCTACATGATGGCAGCAAGCCCCCATGGAGGGCTTGAGCCTGTTACCTTCCAAGTGTCTTCCAACAAAAGGGAACTCCAGGGAATACTAGAGTACTTAATAGACCGGCTAGTAGGCAACGCAGCCGCCAACCTCAAGCCGCTCCAAGACCTCTTAGAGGAGTCCGAGTGGAAGTGGACCAGGGTGCATGAGCTGAACCTCAGGTATAACTGGGCCTTGGTCCCCGACCAATGAGACGAGGCAGAGCAAGCCTTGGGAAATGATGAGCAGTCGAGTGATAAAGATTCCTGTGATGAATACGAAGATTGCCAATCCTTCGGTGATGAAATTGAGGGTGAAGTGGATACCATAGAGTACGACACTGAAGGACGAGAAATTGAGCAGATACGGGCAGACACCAAGCCGTAGAAGAGACAGGCCCTTAGAATGGACCAAGGAGTCATGTGTACAAAATGTGATCGTGCTTGGTTGGAATGCATAGGAGCAGTAGACCTTGAGCAAGCCGGCCTAGCCCAACCAGGAATGACATCACTGCTTAGAACCGAATCGCCATCTGAACTGCGGCCACCAAGGGAGACCACCTCTACTAGTGAAAATGGGGGGTTTAACTCTGAATCAGAAGTTACTTCTGATAGCGACCCAGAAATCCCTAGGCCACCCATGACCAGACGCACCAAGGGGAACTTACCTGTCCACCTGAGACGCATCAATGCCTTATGTGCACCATATTCAAGGACATGCTTCGCAAGGAGTTGGAGGTCTTTGTTGATGACCTCTGTGTCCATTCGACCTGGATTGAACATCTAGACAAACTCCGTACGGTCTTTGAACGGTGTCGCTTATATCGCCTCTCCCTAAACCCCTTGAAATGTCAGTTTTGGGTGAAGCACGGATGCATCTTAGGACACGTGGTGTCAAAGAACAGCAATGCCACGGACTTCTCGAAGGTCAGGGTTATCGTTGACCTTCCACCCCCAAGTAATTACAAGGGAGTTCAATGCTTCTTAGGTCACACAGGATACTATCGGCGGTTTGTACTGAACTATGCGCTGATCGCTAGGCCATTGTACAAGCTACTAATCGTCTTCGAGTGGACTGAAGCATGCCAACGGGCGTACGAACAATTGAAAAAGGCTCTAATGACGGCACCAATTCTGCGAGCCCCAGACTGGACCACTACCTTCCATGTACATATTGACGCCTCTAAGTTTGCCGTAGGAGCAGTGTTGTGCCAACCGGGTGAGCATAACTTGGACTACCCAGTGAGCTTCGCTAGCAAGCAACTCACTGAGACGGAGATGAATTATTCAACAACAGAAAGGGAGGGACTAGCCATGGTGTTTGCCGTGAAGAAATTCTGGCACTATCTACTGGCCACACCTTTCATTTTCTTCGTGGACCATCAAGCCCTGCTCTACTTGGTAAACAAACCTTGTGCCACAGGACGCATAGTCACATGTCTTATATACCCACAGGAGAAGCAATTGGACAAGGCATCATGGACGAGTTACCTGACGCCCACTTATTCCATCTGTCTAGAGAGAGACCTATTTAAGGCTGATCTGAGTGAGGCCATACTGGGAAGATGACATAGTCCAAGTGCTCGAGCACAGACTACCTGAGCGACCAATAGAAAAGGCACGACTTAGGCGCTTGATATTGAAGCTCCAGCCCTACCAGCTAATTGCAGGCCAACTCTATAGGTTGGGGCAGGACGGATTGCTGCGAAGGTGTGTGTGTGAACATGAGATGCATGATGTGCTCTCAGAAGCGCACAGTGGCATTGCAGGTGGACACTTTAGCGGAGACACAACAGCACGGAAGGTGTTGCAATCCCAACTATGGTGGCCCACACTTTTCCGCGACACCAAGCGATTTGTCAAGCATTGTGACGAGTGCTAGCGGGAAAAAGTTCTGATTCGTAAGGATCAAATGGAGTTAACCCCAATTATCGCTCGCCAACCCTTCGAAAAATGGGGAATTGACTTCATAGGACCAATAAGCCCCGCAGCGCAGTACTTGCAAGCCAAGTACATCGTAGTGGCCACGGATTACCTCACGAAATGGGTAGAGGCAAGAGCAACACGAAAAAATGATGCTAGAATGATTGCCAAGTTTCTATGCGAGCAAGTGATCTCGCGCTTCGGTTGCCCCATCGAACTGGTTAGCGACCAAGGCACACACTTTGTCAACGAAGTGATAGCACATCTCCTATCCACCTTTCTTATCATCCATCGCAAATCCTCGCCATACTACCCTCAAGCAAATGGCCAGGCACAATCGACTAACAAAATTCTTATTAACATCCTGACTAAGGTGGTCTCAACCTCGAGAAGCGACTGGGACAACAAGTTGATGGCAGCCTTGTGGGCCTACCGCACAGCTTATAAAACAACTGTCGGTCAAACCCCCTTTAGGCTGACCTATGCCACAGAAGCAATTCTACTGGTAGAATTCTTTGTCCCTAGCCTGAGAATAGCACTCCAAGAACGATGGGAAGGGAGGGAAGCATGGACGCAATGCTTGACCGAGTTGGAACGCCTGTCAGAGACTCGTCTTCTAGCCACCCACGCACTCATCTGCGAAGGCTCGACGAAAGATGTGGTTTGACAAGCATGTCAAGCAGAGAGACTTCAAACAAAGAGATCTTGTTCTGCTATACTCAGTGAAAGGACACAAACAGAAGATGAAATTCCAAGGACTAGGCCCTTTTAGAGTACCCATGATTGGTAGAACCATGAATGTTGAGTTGGAGACACTTGACAGTGAAGGAGTAGGTTTTTTTAATGGCAGCCGCGTATAGAAGTACTATCCTCCTTCCCATCTATTACACGAGCCACCCATGCTAGAAGCCCTATTGAACGTCCGAATGCAACTGTAACTGATCTTACGGATCAAGATGAGGAAGCAGTAGCACCAGCGTATCTACGAATCACAGTCACAGCAGGCGCGGTGTATTCTTTCGATGCCTTGATTGATGAAGGGGCCGACTACAACATCTTGACGCATGACCATTGGACATGCATTGGTCAACCGACGCTACAGCCCACTAATGCCAACCTCACCCCGTTTGGGGGTGCTGCCTATTCACTCCTGGGGAAGTGCAAGGCACTTGTTTCCATCGAGACTAAAAGTTTACCAACCTTCTTCCACGTGCTGCCTAACACTAAAGAAGCCGGTAATGTGTCACTATTGGGTCGCACCTTCAAGAAGCTAACACACTGTAATGTGGATTACAATCTAAACCGCATTCATCTTGCCATCGGCAGCACCCGTATAGTAACGACCTTCAACAAGGGTTGTCATGATTCCTCCACCATCACAATGCCACCGATAGAAACCCCTAGCACCACGCCCTAGACCCAGTCTAAATGGGAGAAACCTGTGGCTTCGTGCCACGCACTCGACCCAAGGCCCAAACCCACCAAGAATGCTCACAAGGCCAAGGAGCCCAGACTTATGTGGATGCCAAAAGGGTGGGAACCGCATTTGGGTACACCACCCAAACGGGACACTAATTGCCAGAAATGTCAACCATTCCGGCCTAGGAGGCAGTATAGACGCTATTCCCATAGACAAACAACCATGCTGTGATGGATTCGTAAGGATCTCTTGCGGACACAGGGATACTACGAGGGCAACCCCTGGATTTGGGTGCCTAAAAATGGTCGGCTAAAAAGCTCATCTACAAGTGATATCGCCCTAGAAAGGAAGGCTTGCACACAGGGTAACCAGCACATAATCAGCACGCCATTACCAGCAATGGCTAGTAAGCTTCAACTCATCTATTGACCAAAGCAAATGAGACAAGCCTTAAACCCGCTTAATCCAGAGGGCTTAAAAAGCCCTATGACTGCTCACTCAGAACCCAGTCCAACCCCCAGGCCCCCAGAGCTTCCTGCAGCACCTCAATGTGCTTCTGTGTGCAAAGCCCAACCTGTGGCACCGCGGAAGGAGTCACCACTATCTAGTCCAGTTGCACCATCCCCACCAGCAGGTCTTAGACCCTCGTACGCGGTCCGACCTTTCCTCTCCTTGGCTAACGACCTTACCGTGACCTCTGGGGAGGACTTAATAACCTACATCAAGATGTTGGACGACACTTTCACCACATTCGCTAGAAGTTATGAGAGGCTAGACCTAGGCCTCCTTGACAGAACCCTTGCGTCGCAGGTTCGTGCATTACCATGCACATGGGAGGAATACGAACTTATAACTACTAAGTCCCCCAAGATCGCTACAGAACTCATAGCTAACGATGAAATCTCAAAGGAGCAAGCGGAGCTCAGATGCCTAGTCACTTCATATCGAAAGCCTCCCCGTTTTGTTCCTGAACATGAGATGCACAAGCTCATGCAGATGGCAAGTTCGCCCTCCAGGTTCTTACAGCAGTGGTTTGCTCTACAAATCCAATGGGAGAAAAAAGGTTGCTGAATAATGACCAATGCTGAGCAACGCAGGGCAATTAAAACCATTGAATACGACCCCACTTATGTGGCACCCATCTCGTTTAGGGTTTTGGCCATCACCCCCAATTAGCAATTGGACGACCATGTGCTCGCCCACCCCTATATTGATCAACTCCTCACCAAAGAGGAATTACATGTCGTCAGCCGCCTTAATACTAGGGATCTCTTTCATGATGTCTTGACCTACATCTCCCATGTCTCTATCCAACCGGCTGCTCTGGATTGTCATGCACAATTGGAATACAACCCACGATTCTACACGTGGCTTCTTCACACGTAAATTCCTACCCCAACAGCACCAACGCCACCCTTTAACTCCCAATCCTAGGAAGGATTCTTCTCTCAGCCGGAAGAAAGGTGGTGTGTACGTGCAAAAGGTGTGTACGTGCAAAAACCCAGTGAAAAGAAAAGTGGGAAATATGGTGGAGGGAATCAGATAGGAAATGAATAAAAAGGGGGGTATGGTAAAGTAAAAGTAGTGAAAGACATGAGCATTAGTATGGAAAAAATGGCTTCCAAAAATTCAGTTAAGAGTTTAAAAACAGCAAAGTGCTATATGGAAAACACTAACGGATGTTATGAATTGTGGCAGGAGCAAAAAATGTCGCAGCAAGACCGCGCCCATCGGCTCCCATTCACTGACGAGGAAAGGGAGCTATACGGCATCCAATTGGAAAACCGCGCCTTCGGCCAACTGAAGTTCCGAACCATCCACAACATCTGAGTCATGGTGGCGAAGGAGGAGGCAGCCAGAAGGGTGGTGGAACAATGCAACCTGACAAAATATATTGAAAATTTCTCGCAGGAGCCCGATCACTTCAAATGCGTGGAATCCCTCAGGACATATAATTTGGACCAGGAAGCGGGCACTGTAACAGTAGGCCGAGGAGAGGGCGCAAAGAAGGTACCGGTTGGATTGGACCCAGTGCTGGTGGAAAAAGCTCTGGGATTGGCACCTAGGACAGAAATGTGGCAAAAAAGGGATGTTTATGCCTTGCTAAAAATGAAGAAGGAAGAGGTACTTACAAACGATGGCATAAGCATCCAAGACATCCCCGACACTGATGCCAGGCTGCAGGCCAAGTTGGTGCACGTGCTCTTCTCCAGCCAACGATACAACTCCTTAATGCATCGGATTAGTGTACCCATGCTGGAGTATGTAGCAGCCCACACTCTAGATGAGGTGGATTGGAATGGCTATGTACGGAAGACTATCGATCAAGCGGCCAAAGCACTAGCCCTGGGAAGTGCACCAACAGGAGCAGATTCTCCTGCTTCTAAGGTAACGGAAAGGAAGAAAGCCTCCTCCAAGGCCTCTTTCATCGGCTACTACGGAGGAGTCTTAACTGCACTAATTTAGGAGGCAGTAAAGGCAGCACAAGAACCGGAGGAGGGAGAAGGAGAAACGCCGGAGAAGTCGCCCCCTCGACAGGACAAGGACAAGTCCACCGACAGAACACAGACAGAAGAATAAGGGGAAGGACCAACTAGTAAGAGGCCAATCGGAACAACGAAGAAAAAGGCGGCACAGGGGAAGAAAAAGGGTGATGAAGGCAAGAAGAAAGAAAGGGAGGACTTGGAAAGGGCAAAGAAGGAGTCCCTGAAAGAAGCAAAAGAGAGAGAAAGGATGAAAAAGTAGAAGGAGCAAAGGGAAAGAGAGGAGTTGCAGAAAGCCAAGGAGGCATCCAAACAAGAAGCTGAAGCAAAGAAAAGGAGGGAAAAAGAACAAAAAGGGAAAAAGCAGGAGGAGCAGAAGAAAAGGCAGGAGGAAAGGAAGAGGAAAGTGGAGGAAGAAGAGGAGGAGCTGCGAAGGAAAGAGGAGGAGGACCTGGTGGAGGCCACACGACGGTCCATCGAACAGCAGTGCCGAGCGGACGAGCTAAGGAACCTAAGCCCATGCAGAGAGGAGGGGCCTGGATCCAGCACACAGGTGCCAAAATTCGTGCCACCCCCAGTCTCCAAAGCCAAAGGCAAGGCCCCGCTTCATCCAATCCCTACTCTCCTGGTACCTCTCGCGGAACTCACCACCGTCACCCCCAGCATCCCCACTAGCGCTGATGTGTCGAATTTCATGGCATGGATGCAATATTTTATCAACAAAGAAATAGGCCAAGGGCGGAGCACGGAAACTATGGCCACAGGACAGAAAAGGCCAGCCATAGATGTAGAATCCAGGCAGGAACCCAAAAAGCAAAAAGTCGAAGCCTTCACCTCGCCTATTCACGTAACAATGATGCCACCGGCTAATTACGATGAATACGTCACTGAGCTGCTCTCCCAGTTGGAGAGAGCGAAGGAGGAACGCAAAACAGCCGTGGGCTGAGTTGGCTGCCGAGAAGGAAACCATGGCCGCCTTCTAGTTGGACAAGACAAGAATGGTAGCCTTGCAGCAGCGCGAAATTGCAGAGCTGAAACAGGAACTGAAGGCTGGGGATGAGAGGGAGGAACATTGGAGGCAGTTACTCGAGAATGAGACGCAAGAGTTAGTAAACATGCAAAGAGGGCACAAGCTTCTCATAGGGCAGTACGAGGAGCTTGCTGCAAAAGCTGCTAAGGTGGATGCACTCATGGAGGAGCTGAATGCTAGGGATGAAGAAAGGCAACGAGGCATGGAGGAGCAAGAGGAGGAGCTCAAGCGCCTAACAGATCAGCTAACCTATGAACAACAAAAACAAGAGAGGTTGGTCAGGGAACTAGAGGATTATGGACAGAAAATCATGATGTTGACCTTGAGACAAGGGGAAGGCCTGGAAGTGATGAACAAGAGGGCAGATGAGTGGGCCACGCATAATGAGAGGAAGGTGAAGACACTGGCGCACCGCCTTGCTTTAACAAAAAAAGAGAAAATCATTGTGGAGAGCAAGGCAGAGGCAGCCCAAGTGGCCTTCAGCACTCAACAGAAGATCTTCCTCGACACCATCTTGGATGCCACCCACATAGCACAAGGAGAGTCGCTGGAAGCAGTACAGAGGAAGCTTGGCATGGCGAGAAGAGCTCTACACGCTGGATTGTAGATGCCACCACTGCTGGCGGAGGTGAGGCTGAGTCTGGAGGAACAGCAGAAATACCTGACGAGAGTCGTCCTGACCCCCCAGGAAATAGATACCCTCGAGTTCCAGGAAGAAGCAGTACTTGCAGAATGGCAAGGGGAAGAAGCCGAGCTGGAAATCGATGTGACTCGCTTCAGGGAAGATGTGGTCCCACAACCCCCCTCGCCACAGGCCCAAGATCCGCCACAAGCAGACCCAGCTGCAGAAAGAAAAGCCATCTCTAAAGAAAGGCGAAAAAAGCTGGTGGAGGAGGCTAGACAAAAGCTGAAAGCCAAACCAGCTGTGCTACCATCCGCGCCTCTCCCTCTATGCCCAGATGATCTCCCTGCAGGATTCCATGCAGAATTGGTGGTGTGGGAGGTGCAGGAACTAGCAAAGGAGCCATTCTCCTTCAGTTTCCTCCTACCCAATAGTCTACTGAGGGTCCTGCCCCTCAAAGTGATGGACGAGGTGATCGCGGTCGGTGGCCGGCTGGGGAAAAGATGGCTGGAAGATTGGGAAAAGACCCCAACCTCTTGGGGCACCGAAGCGGATGATTACTGGCACAATAAAGTTTTTGAAATCCCCTACACTGTACAAAACTATAGGGACCAACCCCTGTGGAGGAGACGAGTGTGCAACATAAGCATGCTCGCCTGGATGGCTTTTTTTAATACCCTGCCATTCGAGCAGAGCGACCCTACTTATATGGCATACCCTCGAAGGGTAGGTGTAGATTTTGATGCCACCCTCCACGGGCGCTATGACTTCCCCGTCATTTATAACTCCAATGTAGCATCCTTTGACAATGCCCTTCTTTTTACCGCAAAAAGCCTAGACGAATCTATGATGCGCTTCCTTGCAGATTTTTCCTCATGTCCTGACCCGGCCTTCATAACCACCTGTAACTATCTTAGGCTACTTAGGCTACTCCTTAAGCAGGACTCAACTCCACAAGAGCGTGGCCTGCCCCCCCCTATTCTTCGACCCTAATGCTATAGATAATTGTGCCATGGCTCGTCTCACGATGAGGGCTACCCTCCTCCCTTCTTTTTGCCTAGCCCTCCTAGAGGACATGAACGACAGCCAGTTCACTAGATGCAACCACCCCTTCCTCTCCACTACCTCCCTACATGTCTACATGAATCTAAAGAATTACATGCAGAGTCGCCAATTTTTGAGCAAGTCTCTACACCCACCTTCTCCTCCTCATTCAGACTAAGATACTTGGGCCTATGTCTCATCTCCAAAAAAAAAAAAGGAAGCACCTAGGGATCTCCCCAGCCCCCTCCCCCACTTCACGCCTAGGGCACATCAAGGGCAGGACTTTCAGACCTGTCACCCTAAGGCTTGCACCGCACCATCAACGAAGCACAAGCTGGGTCCTCAAGTGTGGGACGTTACCAAGGGCTTGCCCAAGGTTAGACCCATCTCCCAGTTCCACTGCCACGAGCACAACACTCTACACGACAAGCAGCACACCCCTTAGGGAGGGCACAATTTTTTTTTTGCAGGTTATATTGACTCTCAGAGGCTGGCTACCCGTGGAAGACCATCACCCCTGGCACCCCTTAAGGACCCACAGCGTGCCGGCCTCCAGCCACCCGCCTGATGCTGATGGCCACTATGATCGAACAGGCTCAAGGTGAGTCCGCCATTGGCATAGATCTTGGACATGTATCGTCCAACAATCCATGCCCTACGCCTCAAGCTCCACGGATAGCTTATTGATTCCACCGACCTGAGGACCTTCAGATCAAAGGCACAAATCTTCCATCAAAGCCACGGGGTTCAAGCCAAACCGAGTTCAAGGGGTTTTTACCAGAATAAATTTCCCCACACCATCATTGCATTGCTTCAAACGCTTCTTCTACTCACAAGACGACCCGCTACAACCATGTGACAGATGCCGAGTGTCTCCATGGAGCGTACCCTACGCCGAACTCGCTCCGGGTCATCATCTCTAACCACCCACCTACATGTTCCGCCTACCAGCTGACCTAACGTGCCCCTTGTCCCACCCAATGCCATGGGACTGGCACTTGGTTAGGAGGGGGGTAATGTTACCGTTTTTTTGACCACGTTACTGCAACACAGAGGAACGGAAACTGGGAAGAAGGAAAAAGAGCAAAAAAAGGTGCAAGAGCAAAAAAGGTACCTTGACTGGCAACCAATCCCTAAAAAATTCAAATATTCGGACACGACTCTTAAAAGGCTTCGGTGTGGGGCCACGGCAATAAAAGACGAAAAGGCGCACCATCAAAATATAGGAGTGCCCCCAAATCTGTGTAAAAGAGTGCCAGGCTCGCTTCTGTGCAAAGTGTATGGATTAGTGGGAATAGGGTAAATTAGAATGGTGGGAAATGGGAAAGAGGGCCTAGGCTACGTCCGGCCATATAAAAGAGGAAAAGGGGATGACCGCCCGGAAGGGATTTAGGGTTTTGTATATAAAGTTGAAAAAATGAATGAGAAGCTCATTCTTTGGTGTGTGGCAAAAGGAGTCCTCTTCTTCTTCTCTTCTTCTCTCCTTCTTGCTTGTGTGTGCTCCTGAGAGAGGGAGTGTGAGAGTGTGAGGGAGTGAGTGTGTGTGAAGGTGAGGGATCAAGAGGGTGAAGCTCTTCACCATCTCCTCTCCTCTTCTTCTCTTCTCTTCCCTTCTCTTCTCTTGCGCGCGCGGCTATGGAGGATGGAGCTTGGAGATGGAGGAGGCTTGAGGATGCTTGCGCTAGCATCTAGGATCGTGGAGCTACCGGAGTACAAGAGAGAGGAGGGTACTCGATCGAGCATCAAGGTAAGCTCACTACACTCGTAGGATCGACGGCGCGTCGGCTAGGTGAGAGATAGCCATTAGAGCTCGCTTGAAACGCTTGAAAGAATAAGCGGTCTGAGGGTCTTGGCGGTTGAGTGAAAGCTCCCACAGAAGGACAATGGGAAAAAGGGCCTAGGCCACGGCCGGCCATGTAAAAAAGGGGATAAGGGGATGACCGCCCAAAAGGGATTTAGGGTTTTGTATATAAAGTTGAAAAGTGAATGAGAAGCTCATTCTTGTGTGTGGCCAAAAGTGGATCTCCTCTTCTTCTTCTTCTTCTTCTTCTTCTTCTTCTTCTTCTTCTTCTTCTTCTTCTTCTTCTTCTTCTTCTTCTTCTTGCTTGCTTGCTTGCTTGTGCTTGTGCTTGAGAGAGGGAGTGTGAGAGTGTGAGAGTGTGAGGGAGTGAGTGTGTGAGGGTGAGGGTGAGGGACCAAGGAGGAGAAGCTCTCCATCTTCTTCTCTTCTCTTCTCTTCTCTTCTCTTCTCTTCTCTTGCTTGCGACGATGGAGCTTGGAGCGTGGAGCTTGAGGATGGAGCTTGCTCTTGGATCGTGGAGATACCGGAGTGTGCGGGAGAGGAGGTAACTTGATTGGCATGGAGGTAAGCTCACTACACCCATAGATATGGATGGCACGTCAGCTATGTGAGAGGTAGCCATTAGTGCTTGGCTTGGAATGCTTGAAATAATAAGTGGTCTGTGGGTCTTGGTAGTTGAGTGAAAGCTACCACAGCGGCCAATCAAATTAGGTTCCATGCTCAGTTCAGAAGAGAGAGAGGACTATGTGTCCTTAATTCAAGAGTTCCGCGACATCTTTGCTTGGGGCTATGACGAACTTAGGGGTATTTCTCCTAGTCTGGCTATGCATATCATTCCTCTGAAGGAAAGAAGACAGACCGTACATCAGAAAGTAAGGCCCATGCCTTTTGAACTAAGGGATGGGCTATTCAAGGAGCTATAGAAGTTGCAAAAAATAGGTTTAATCTTTCATGTTCAGCATTTTGAATGGTGTTCACCATTTGTGATCAGAAAGAAGAAAAATAATCAAATCCGACTTTGTGTATACTTTAGAGAGTTGAATAAGCAGATTGTTAAAGACTACTACCCATTACCCTTTATTGACCAAAATTTGGATCAATTAGTGAGTAGGAAAATATATTCATTCATGGATTTCTTTGTGGGGTATAACCAAATGGCGATTGCTGAGCAAGGCAAGTTGAAAAGTAATCAAATCCGGCTTTGCGTATACTTTAGAGAGTTGAATAAGAAGATTGTTAAAGACTACTACTCGTTACCCTTTATTGACCAAAATTTGGATCAATTAGTGGGTAGGAAAATATATTCATTCGTGGATTGCTTTGTGGGATATAACCAAATGGCGATTGCTGAGCAAGGCAAGTTGAAAATGACATTCATTACTGTCTTTGGTACCTTTGCGTACCATGTGATGGCATTTGGTTTATGTAATGCACCTAGTTCATGGCAAAGAATAGCTGACAGGACCTTTGGTGACATCTCCCCAGAGGAGTTAAAAGTATTCATTAATGATCTAGGGGCAACCACCATAAGAGAAAGGCAGTTGATTATTTTACAGAAGTGTTTTGAGAGTTGTAGACAATTTTGCATAGCTCTCAACCCCCACAGTCTTTACGGTACTTTATGGGCTATTGTTAGGCCATGTGGTCAGTTCAATAGGGATTGCGGCTAACCCTAAAAAGATCAAGGTCATAGTTTCCATGAGTCTGTCGCGTACTCTAAAGGAAGTACATAGCTTTCTATCATCGATAGGGTATTATCGGAGGTTTATCGATTCCTTGGCAGAAAGAACGTTGCCACTGACAAACCTATTGTCCTTTAATTGTCAGTTTGCATGGAGTGATGCTTGCAAAGTATCTTTTGACAATGTGAAGCAGAATCTTGCCAAAGCACCTATTTTAAAAGCACCTAAATGGGGCAAAATGTTTTATATATTTTTAGCAGCTACCATGTATAGTATCATATGTTGCTTATCTCGAATTTGGGAGGAAAAATTATACCATCCGATTGCTTTTGCTAGTCAAAAGTGGGCATATCACAAATTAACTATACCTATATGGAGAATTTGTGCCTTGCGATAGTATTTGTGACCAAAAAGTTCAGGCATTACATTCTTTATTAGAAGGTGGTATTTTATACGAAGGCAGAAGGGCTTTGATTGTTGCTGAATAAGTTACAGCCACCTGATCATTTAGCAATGTGGTTAATCACTTTGTAGGAGTTTGATTACGAGATTAAGAGCAAGCCACCGAAGCTACAAGGCATTGTAGAATGTCTTATGGATTTCAGAGAGCCAAAAGAGGCCTTGGCTAAAGGAAGTGACATGGAAACATTGTTTAAGATTGATATGGCGTCTACTCCCTCCTGGTATGCTGCTATAATGCACTATCTATCTACACAAGAGAGACTGGAGCTACTCTATCAAAATCTGAGAAGAGAAAAATTAAACAGTAGGCATTGAAATTTTCCTTCATTGTAGGAACACTATATCAGAAAGGGGTTGATGATATCTATCGCCGATGTGTGATGCCTAATGAGGTTCCATTTATCCTGGAGGAGTGCCATGACTCTACTTGTGGGGGGCACTTTGCTGGGCGGTTGATGGCACAAAAGGCTTTAAGAGCTAGATATTGGTGGCTATCCATCGTCCAATATTCATTTGAGTATGTTAAGAGATGCGATACTTGTCAAAGACATTACAATAGAGAGAACATGGCTATACTTCCATTTACAAAGTGGGGCATCGATTTTGTGGGTCCTGCTGCCCCGTCATTTACTACTCAGAAGAGATACATTATAGTAGCAACTGATTACTTTACAAAGTGGTCAAAAGCACGGGCAATGAGGCAGGACAATGCAAAAGAGACTGTCAGTTTCCTACTTGAGTAGGTCATCTACCATTTCGGTCCGTCAAAGGAAATAGTATCGGACCGTGGAACCCATTTTTTGAACAAGGTGATTAAAAGTTTGACTGAAGCATGGAACATCAAGCATAACAAGATGAATCCCTATAATTCGCAAGCAAATGGACAAGTTGAAAGTACCAATAAGCAGCTTGTGAGTATCCTGTCCAAGATAGTCTTCGAAAAGAAACGAGACTGGCATACAAAATTGTATATGGCGGTGTAGGCATATAACAAAATGTTTAAACGAGCCACTGGCCACATCCCATTCAAATTAGTTTATGGCAAGGAGTGTTTTTTGCCCATAGAAATTGAGTTTCCGACCATTAGATTCGCAATCAATCATTCTTTGGGTAACGAGGATGCCCTATTCGTGTGTTTCATGACCATAGCCCACTTGGATGAGCTCAAATTGCAGAGTTTGTTGCACCAAGAAGTAGCTAAGTGTTGAATGAAGCGACTGCAAGATTTAAAAGTGAAAAAATATACCTTTAAGAAAGGACAGTTAGTTCTATATTATGATGTGCATAGGGAGCTATTTCTAGGGAGGCTGGAACATAGATGGGATGGCCCTTACAAAGGTAGTTAGGATAGGGAAAAATAACTCCATGGCTTTACTAGTTTATCTACAGGGGGTGGAATTTAAAAATAAGGTTAATCTTAATAAGATTAAAAAGTGGTTGAGCAAGAAGACAATACCTTTGTGTGGGAAATCAAAGTTTTCTGTCATCACTGTTTACAAATTTTGACAAGCATCCCTGTTGAGTTTAATGAAGGTGGGATGGAGCCGTAAGTTCTTCCTCTAAATTTGTTGAATTTTGACTATCATAATTACAAATAGGGGAGTTCTTGATGGCTAGCTATGTAAACCCATTGTGAACGTATATGTTATACTTTGATGGAGCATCTAGGGGCCTTAACAGAAAAGGAAGTGTTGGAGTTGTTATTCGAGATCCCTGACGTAGAGTTACAATGAAATTAGTTGTTTATCTTGGGGTAGGATTCACTAGTAACATGGCGGAGTATAAAGCCTTAATTGTGGGACTGAACATTACCAAGAAAGGTGATATTCGACAGTTCCTCGGTGAGGATTTTCTCTTTTTCCACGAGAGTCAAGCGACATGCCAAGGTCTTCATCCTCCGTCCATTCTGTCCCGCCCATTCTTCAGCTCTCTTCTTCATTTCCTCCATGCCTTCCCCTTGCCTTTTCACCAAAGCTATGAGTATTTACTCCTGGTCTTTCAATTCTTTGCTCATTCTCTCCTGCTATTTTATTTTTAAGTTCAGCTTCTCAGTCATTGTCTCCATCTCCTTGTGATGTTGTTCTTCCTCTTGCTTCCTCTCCTCTTCTCTGGTGGCAAACTCCTCCATGCCTCGTTCGATCTGGCAGTCTTTTCGATTACCTCTTCATGTTGCATAATTGAGAGTTTATAGTCCCTCTATGTTTTTACCAACTCTTGATTCTCATCTTCCAGCCCCCCTGCCTCTAGCTTTCCTCCTTGTTGTCCTTAGCCTTTAGCTCTTATTTGAGATCAAAGATCTCCTTTTTTTGCATGGCTATATGTCATGTCTTTTCAAGCTAAAAAGCAACTACTGACTCTTTTTTCACAGCTAACTCGGCCACAGCTATCTTCCTCTCCTCTTTAGCTTTCTCTAATTGAGAGAGAAATTCAACAACGTATTTGTCATAGTTAGCTGGTGGCTTCATCGTCGTGTGGATTGGAGTGGTTGAGGCCTCCACTTTCTGGCATTTTGGATCTTGTCTAGATTTGGTGTTTGTGGCCAGCCTCTTCTGCCCTGTGGCCATGGTTTCCATGCTCTTCCCTTTGACTAATTATTTATTGATGAAATATTGCATCCAGGCCACAAAGTTTGATACGTCGGCACTAGTGGGGATGCTTGGGGTGAGGGTAGCTACTTCGGTGGTAAGCACCAGGATGGTTGGGATAGGATGGATGGGGACTTTACCCTTGCCTTCAGTGATGGCTAGAGGTATGATCTTCAACGCCTGAGTGCTTGAGCATGGCCCCTCCTCCCTGGGTAGCAAGCTCAAAGCTCCTAGGTCATCTACCCTGCTTTGTTGCTCTATGGACCGACATGTGGCTTCAGCCATGTCTTCCTCCTTCCTTCTCAGCTCCTCCTCTTCCTCTGTAGCCCTTCTCTCCCTCTCTTCTTCCGCTTTCCTAGATTCTTCCTCCAATTTATTTGCTTCCTCTTTTTCTTTATTCTTCCTCTCTTCGGTCTCCTATTTTGACACCTTCTTGGCTTTCTTGGCTTCTTCCTTCAACTTTTCTGTTTCTTGTTTCTTCTTCTTCTCCCTCTCTTCTGCCTCTTTGAGGGATTCCCTTTTTGCTCTCTCTAAGTCCTCCTTTTCCTTTTTGCAACCTTCATTCTGCTTCTTCTTTTGTGCCGTCCTCTTCTTAGGTTTCTTTGCTTGCTTTTTGCTTGAATATTCCTTCTATTCTCCCCCTTCTTCATCACTTTCAGTCCTATCACTAGACAACTCTTGGTCCTGGTGAGGGGGCGATCTGTTGGGTGTTTCTTCTTTTCCTTCCTTTGCATCCTGGGCCTCTTTTACTACCTCCTGGATGAGGGCATTCAAAACACTTCCATAGCCAATGAAAGAGGCTTTGGATGAGGCTTTCTTCCTCTTAGTTCTTTTGGAGGCTGGGGACTTCCCACTTTGTTGGCTTGCTTCCCAAGGCTAGTGCTTTTATTGCCTGGTCTATGATCTTGCACACATAGCCATTCTAGTCAACCTCATCTAGGGTGCGAGCTGCCACCTTCTCCAGCACAAGCATGATGATTCAGTGCATGATGGAATTGTAGCGTTGGCTGGAGAATAGTGAGTGCACCAGTTTTGCTTGCATGCGGGCTTCAGCATCAGGGATATCTTGGATGCTAATGCCGTCATTGGTCAGCACCTCTTTCCTCTTCATCTTAAGCATAGCATAGATGTCTCTTTTATGCATCTTCTCCACCATAGGCTCTAACCCGAGTGCCTTCTCCACCAAGGCTAGGTTCAAGGGTACATGTACCTATTTGGCCTTCTCCCCCCTTCTCACTATTACAGTTCCACATTCTTGATCCGGATTGTAAGTTCTGAGGAATTCCACACACTTTGTGTGGTCAGGCTCTTGTACAAACTTCTCAAGGTACTTAGTGAGGTTTCCCTCTTGGTTGCTTCCTCCTTGGCCACTACTTCCTCGATGTTATGGATGGTTTGAAATTTTAGTTGGTTGCAGACACGACTTGCCAAGGAGATGTCGTACTAGGTCCTCTCCTCTTCCATGAAGGGGAGTCAGTGGGCACGGTCTTATTGTGACATCTTTCATTCTTGTCATGAACCATAATTCCCTTTAGTTCTTTTAAAAATAATAATTTTTTGAAAAGAAAGACTTTATGTTTGTTGAATGAAAGCATTAAGATCCAACATAGATTCTTCCCTTCAAACTTTTTGCCTTTTATTTCAAAGCTTTTGTGACATTCCTCCTACATCACTAATTTCTTATGTGTTTATGTGTTTGCTTGATCTTGATTGGTTTTAATTTGATTCACCTTACCCCCTCCCCTTCCAGATTGAGAAAAATCCTTCCTATGATTGAAGGTTAGGAGGTCAAGAGCATTCAGCAGATATAAGGGGTACTTGCGCATGAGCCGAGTATAGTATTAGGGGAGTTTTGAGGTCTCGAAAATGCCCTGTAAGAGATCCTAGAGAGAAAACAATTTAAGAAATAAAATCATTTTATAGAATTTTTAAAAGATTTATATTTTGGTAAGTTAAAATATCAAAATTCGTTAATAAGTCATTGTCGTGATATTCTCGTGGTCACATCAAACCTAGACATCTAGGTCGCCATAAAGTTGGCAAAGGTTGTCATAATGAAGATCTTACCTCTCCTCATTAAAGTGAAAACTAATATTCAATTTGAATTTTGGTGGATACTCAATTGCCTCCCTCCATCGTTTCTCTCTTCTTTTTTTCTCCTCCTTAGTAGTCTCTTCTTTGTTTTCGTTCTTGCTTCTAATCATATCCTTAGCTATGGATCAATCACCCAATGATCTCTGTAACTCCACTATGGGTCAATCATCCAATGATCTCTGTAGCTCTCATAAAAGACCTCTCTATCATCTTCATATTGAGTTGGATAGTGAGTATGAACCAATAAGAAAGAGAACAAAATCTATCACGGTTACAGAGTCTATGAAACATATACTGAGGTTTGAAGGAAAGAAGAATATTGATCTTTGGTTAGATGGAAAGCTATATCCCAAAGATCCTAGCAGAAATAGCACTCCTCCTTTCTATAATAGCTCATCATTAATGAGGTTTATTGGTGATGGCTACAATGGATTTTTAGGTTATACACTTAACCTTGTTTTGCAGAAAAGGATATCCTTGGACTAGAGAATCATCTTTTGATAAAACACAATATAGAGTTGTTGCAGAAGCTAGAGGATTGTCAACAAAAAATTCATTCATTGGAAAAGCATATCAAAGCTTATCAACGAAAGCAAACTTTATTAGGCCTTCGAAATCGACAAAGAGCTCTTAAAAATATTGAGAATCTCAAACGAGGAGGAGGAGGCTGTGGTAAAAGAATCCAAGTAGCAAGGTATATTTTTTTTCACTTGGAAAATCTTAAATATGGTTTTATTTAAATTACTTGCATTGATTTGTGATGTTAATTTTGCTTAGATCTCTTCTACAACCAAATGCAAGTGAAAGAGATTCTTTAAAAGCAACTCAGTTTTATTATCATCTTCTTCCTTCAATAGTTTCAAAGGATATTTTGGAGAAGAAGAAATTTAAAAAGGCAAAGAAACAATGCTTGGAGTCATTTGTAAAGGATCATTCTTTGGATTCTGAGTTAGTACAGAAGACACTGGATAGTATTGGTATTAGTCGAGATGCTTATATGCAACTTTTCCAGCTTTTACAATCAAATATGAAGCAAGGACAAGTACGCAATTGCATACTTCCGAAGCCATTTGTGGTTAGGACTATCAGATAGAGAGTTAATAACAAAGTGACGGGGATTCTAGGTGAGCCTTTTCATATCAAGGCTACCTTCAAGGGCAAGAAAAAGGAGGTTACATTCAATGAATTTAACAATATTTTCCTTGACTTGCCCACCCTACAATGCTTAATGATCAAATTTTATGACTTGTTAGAGCAAAGGCACAAGGAGTGGCTAGATTTGTGATTAAACTTGATGAAAGTGGGATTCTAAAATGTAAAATATTGGAGAGAATCTCTATCACCTTGATGAATAAAGCACTTTCATTAGATCATTGCAATCACTCAACATCATTTAGTGTTCAATCTGAATATAACATCTGGTGGCTGGGAGCATTTGAGGTAGATACTAAGAATTTTGATATATTATATTGGGTTTTTCATCACAAACATCAATACCTAATGTTATTCAAAGGCAACAAGCAGGAGAAGAGCTATTTGTTGAAGGATTTGGGAACTACAGGATTGAGTGGCACATAGCTGGTGACCTAAAGACACTCAAATGTATGTATAATGTATCAAAGGGAGCCAACTCGAGATCTCCTTGCTTACACTGTATGTCGCCAACTGCAAAGTTAAACTCAAGCAATTGGAATAGAGCTCCCTCTAGGCACAATAAGGATCCACAGTTTAAACCAGTCTTAGACATTCCTTTAGCGAATGCCCATATTTGTACACTTTATGCACTTTGCAGGATAATTGAAAAGCTTGTTCGTCTCTATATAGGATTTGCATGGAAGTTGAAGCCATTATCCACTAGAATAGATGCTATAGCAAAGGTTGAAAAAGTTCTCTCCGCAATTGGTTTGCATGGTGGCAATGTTGTTATTGAACCAGATCTTCAGAAGTCTAAGGATGGTAATTGTGTCCCAAAAAATGTTGAGCTATCGAGCTCCACTCGTGATATGCCAGGGTGACCGTTGTGCATTTATGTCACCGACTTGTTAGTTGCAGATGCGGTTGATACACCGCCCATGAATAATAGCTAGATGACAACTATACTTATCTACTCTAGTTCATGGCTCAGTTAGTATGCCACCTTAGTTAGTTGAGTTTGGTTTGAGACCCATATATAGGGTTATTCTATTTCTATGTACGAGAGTTCTTTTTGGCTTACACAACTAAGAAGAGGAAAATTGTTTTCAGCCTCCACCTTTGTATGTATTCCCCCATTGTACAAGCAAGAAAGCTACAAGTGAGACTCCTTCCTTCTCTCCCACAATCTTGACATGGTATCAGAGCCTTGTTCGTGGTAAGGAGCTCAAGAAAGCAAACCAAGTTCGCGGTGTTCTGGTAAGAGGACCAGTATTGCTTTCATTTTTCTGTTTTGGGAGTAAGTCTCTGCATGTAGCACAGCCGAAAAGTGCAAGAGTGCATTGTCTCAGATTGAGACGCCCTTCGCGGTGTAGCAAGAGGGCAGTATATGCTGCGGGAAAGGGCTTTGGCCCTTGGTTGCTCTCTTATTTTGGTTTGAGGCCATTTTCGGGACTGTTTTGGAGGCGGAAGTTTTTTGCACGCACTCAGGAAAAGGCCCTATTTTTTGTTGTGCGACCACTGTTCTACAGGTCGGTGAAAAGTTACTGTAGAAATTGCATCGTATGCCTATGCGCAGAGACATTGGGAGTTACAGAATCATCCTTGTTGCCTGTTGATGAAAAATCGTCAGTAAGAAGTGACTGTGTGGTCAAATACCACTTTCGTCAGTTTTGCAGATTTGCCCTTGTGAGGCTGAAGCTATGTTTTTACAGTGATAGAATTTTTTGCAGTGTTCTGTAATGGCGTCTGATTCTCTTTCACAGATTGTCACCGAAAAGCTTGACAAGAACAACTTCCAAGCATGGAAGTTTAGAATAACAATGCCTTATGGGAAAAGGATATTGGAAATTTGTTGCAGGAAATGAAGAAGAACCAGTTCTTCCTGATGTTCCCAATCAACAGCAAATGCAGGCATTCAAAGGATGGCATGAGAGAGCCAGAAAAGTTATGTACTGGCTATCTATCAGTATTTCAGACTCTACGATTGTGCATATTCAGGATGCAAGTACGCCAAAGGAGGCATGGGATACTTTGTCAAAAATGTATAGCACAAATACGCAAGCCAGGAAAATGCAGCTCAAGCAAGAGTTGCACAATATGCAAAGAGAAAGTATGAGCATCAATGACTACCACATGAAGGTGAAGAAGATTGCAGATGCACTTGCTTCCATTGGGTCGCCAGTGGAAGATGATGATTTAGTTTCCGTGACCTTGAATGGTCTAGGAAAGGATTATGCATAGTTCCGAACATCCATTTCTGTCCGTGAAAGATTTCCTGATTTTGAGGAGTTGATTGCTCTTCTAATTTCTGAGGAGCAGAGAAATGGTGGTGCATCTTCTTCAGGAGGAACTTCAAAAGAAACTGTCTTCTACTCAAATGCTGGAAGAGGTAGAGGCAGAGGTAGAGGAGGCCAATCTGGACTCCGTGGTAGAAATCAGAATATGCAGCAAACTCAAGAAAACCAGTCCTATGGAGGAGGACGTGGTAACTCTAGAGGCAGGGGGAGCCAAAGAGGTCGTGGTGGATGGCAAAGATGCCAAAATGCAAACAGCAGTGTTGAATGCTACTACTGTGGTAAAATGGGTCATATGGCTAAAGACTGCTATAAAAAGTAGAATGACATCATGAATGGAAAATTGCAATAAGGGAATTATGCATCTTCTAGTAGACAGGGTGATGACAGAAATGAGCATTCGTTTATGGTGCAGCACATGAACAATTCTGTGACAAGTGCAGAAGAAAGCAACGAAGTGTGGTATATTGACTCAGGTGCGTCAAACCACATGATAGGTCATGCAGAATGGATGCAAGATGCAAGGAAAATGGAAAAACCAAGATTTGTGGAGACTGGTGATGATACTGCACATCCTATTATGCAGATTGGAAAAATTTCTTTGTCTATGCAGGATGGGAAAAAGAGATACATGTCGGATGTATTTCATGTCCCGAATATCACCAAGAACTTGGTTTCTGTTGGTCAAATGGTTGAGCAGGGCTTGCAGGTCAGATTTAATTCTCATGGATGCTTTGTTGAGGATATGAAAAATAAAGGTCGCTTGAAAGCAAAAGGAAAGAAGAAGGGCAGAATGTTTACATTGGATGCAGACATGCCTGAATTGAATGCAGCAATGTTTGCACATGGGGCTGGTGTAGTTGCAGATATTGATATCTGGCATAAACGCATTGGTCATGTTAATATACATCGACTTAAATCAATGCAGGCCCAAAATATTATTGCAGGATTGCCTAAATTCAAGGTTACAGAAATGCATAAGGTATGTGAAGCCTGTCAGTTTGGAAAACAGGCAAGGAAACCATTTCCTAGATATCTTCAAGAGATTAAGAAGCCATTGGAATTAATCCACTCTGATGTGTGGACTACTAAAGCTGCATCTCTTGGAGGTTGTCATTATTTTGTCACTTTTATTAATAACTATAGCAAAAAAGTTTTGGTGTATTTTATGAAAAAGAAAAGTGAAGTTTTTGGGCATTTCAAAACTCTTAAAGCTATGGTTGAAAAAGAAACAGGCCTACAAATAAAATGCCTAAGGTCAAATGGAGGGGAAGAGTACCTCTCAAATGAATTTGCAAGATTCTTGCAAGAGCATGGCATAAAGCAGCAATATTCATGCAGTCATACCCCACAACAAAATGGAATTGCAGAAAGGAAAAACAGGCATATTGGAGAGGTGTCTCGCGCCATGCTCAACGAAAAAGACCTGCCAGATTTTTATTGGGCTGAAGCAGTTGCTATAGCAGTCTATGTAATGAACAAGACTCCCACTGCAGCAATATATGGCATGACTCTAGAGGAGAGATATACTGGTAGGAAACCAGATATTTCTCATTTGAAAATTTTTGGTTGCATTGCCTATGTTCATGTGCCAGATGAGTTGAGATCCAAGTTGGATCCAAAAGCTGAGAAGTGCATCTTTATTGGTTACTCTCTGCAGCAGAAAGGGTATAGATGCTATAACCCTTCTACTTGTAAGTTTACAGTGAGCAGAGATGTTATTTTTGATGAGATGAGTAGCTAGTATAAACCATAAATGTGATTGATGATGTAGATGCACAAAATGGTAATGCTGCACAGATTTCACAGTAGCAGTCACAAAATATTAGTGGACCGAAGTGTCCTCTAGTAGTGGTTCACATTCTTCGCCATGGACAGGCAGATTGAGATCAGGAGAATCTCTTTAAAACAATGCAGATAGTGGTATGCAGGTTTCACGAAAAGGAAAAGAGAACGTAGATCAGCCCATATTTGATGTGAATGCAGGTCACTCTTATGTGGATGGTGAATCCAATGGCTCAGAACAGAGCATTGATGATGAGTTGGGTATTCCTTCTGTTGGTACACCTGGAGTAAGGAAGACCAGGGATGTTTTGAGAGCATCTGGAAGTGAGCCTACTTTGCGCAGGTCTACCAGAGCTAGGTATCCTGTGGATAGGCTGAAATATGATGGATTTACAGCCATTCACTATGCCTATATAGTCAAAGTGATACAGGAACCAGAACCCACTTCTTTTGAGCAAGCCATGGGAAAAGAAAAATGGGAGAAAGCCATGGATGAAGAAATGGATGCTTTGGAAGCAAATGCTACATGGGAATTAGTACCTTTGCCTAAAGATAAGAATGCAATTGGTTGTAAGTGGGTTTATAAGGTGAAGCACAATGCAGATGGTTCTGTGAACAGATACAAGGCAAGATTAGTAGTCAAGGGATATGCACAAACATATGGCATTGATTATGAAGAAACATTCAGTCCGGTTGCAAGGATGGCAACCGCAAGAGCAGTCATTGCTATGGCTGCATCAAAGGGATGGTCTTTACATCAGATGGATGTAAAGAATGCCTTCTTGCATGGTGATTTGCAAGAAGAGGTCTATATGGAGGAGCCACCAAGTTATGTGCATGCTGTTCATCCTAAGTTTGTTTGCAGGTTGAAGAAAGCCTTGTATGGCTTAAAGCAAGCACCTAGAGCATGGTCTGACAAGGTAGGACAGTATCTTGTCACTATTGGCTTTCAGATTTTCAAGGCAGATTTCTCACTTTATGTGAGAAAAATGGAGAAAGGTATTATGCTGCTTATCATTTATGTTGATGATTTGATTATCACGGGTGATAGTGATGAAGATATCCTTCATGTGAAAATGCTATTGAAGCAGAAGTTTGAGATGAAGGATTTGGGAGAGTTGCGTTATTTCTTGGGCATTGAGGTGATTAGATTACCAAGTGGGATATGGCTCTTGCAGAGGCAGTATGGATTGGACATGTTGTCCAAATATGGGATGACAGGCTGTAAGCCTATTTCAGTTCCTTTGGAGCAGAATGTGAAGCTGAGCGCAGATGCATGTGAGCTTCTGGAAGACCCTACTATGTATAGACGCATAGTAGGAAGTTTGATTTATATGACTATTACCAGGCCAGATTTGAGCTATGCTGTTGGATTGGTAAGTCAGTTTATGCAGGCTCCAAGGAAGCCACATTTCGATGCGGCTAGATGCATACTCAGGTATGTGAAGTCCACATTGCAGTATGGACTATTTTATGAGACTGGGATTCAGATACAGTTGCATGGATACACTGATGCTGATTGGGCTGGTAGTATTTTTAATAGACGATCTACTAGTGGATATGTGTTCTCTTTTGGAAGTGCTACTGTCACTTGGAGGAGCAAGAAACAACCTACAGTTGCCTTGTCGAGCACAGAGGCTGAGTATAGGGGTGCAGCAATGGCTGCATGTGAGGTAGCTTGGTTGCATAAGCTACTTTATGACATGCATCAATCTACAGATGGGCGAGTTGTCATTTATTGTGACAACATCAATAGTATACACTTGGCAAATAACCCAGTTTATCATGCTAGAACAAAACACATTGAGGTGCATTATCACTATGTGCGAGAGAGAGTTCTACTAGGTCTTATTGATCTAGTTTATGTCAGCACAGAGGATCAAGTAGCTGACATATTTATGAAGGCATTGGGCGCAAAGAAGCTGCGCAAGTTCAGAGACCTGCTTGGTGTGCAGGAATTGGGATTGAGCTCGAGGGGGAGTGTTGAGATATTGAGCTCCACTCGTGATATGCCAGGGTGACCGTTGTGCATTTATGTCACCGACTTGTTAGTTGCAGGTGCGGTTGATACACCGCCCATGAATAATAGCTAGATGACAGCTATACTTATCTACTCTAGTTTGTGGCTCAGTTAGTATGCCACCTTAGTTAGTTGAGTTTGGTTTGAGACCCATATATAGGGTTCTTCTATTTCTATGTACAAAGAGTTCTTTTTGGCTTACACAACTAAGAAGAGAAAAATTGTTTTCAACCTCCACCTTTGTGTGTATTTCCCCATTATGCAAGCAATAAATCTACAAGTGAGACTCCTTCCTTCTCTCCCACAATCTTGACAAAAAAACCATCTATTGGTAGAGTGAAGGCTAGAAGGTTTCTAGGCTTTCATGGGAGACTTGGCAAGATAAATTGGCTCAACTATTAAATTTAATCAGTGGAAATCCCTACATAATGCAGTTAAGGATCACACTGATAATGGACAAGCTTGGAATAGAAAAGCTAAAGTTTGGGAAGCACTAGACAAAGTGTTTTTTAATTTTGATAAGACTGAATGGAATGATGAAGATCTCAAAGACTTTAAAAACCAATTGAACCTTTCCAAAAAGGCGATGACAGCAGCTTGGGGTGATCAGCACTTTACTCACTATATGGTAAGAAGTTTGTATATGTCTGTTTCTTCATTGTCGAACTCATATAATGTTTTTTAATAAAATTCTTTATTTGTTGACTCATACTACCACATGTCAAGAATCGCGTGGTGGGGGAACTTGCTCAAGATGTTGTGCTGAACACACATAGAATACACAAGGAGAAGCTTACTCAAGAGACAAGAAGAGAGGTGGAGGCCAAAACGTTTTCTTGCTGGTTTCTTCTTCTTTTTTCATACAATTTACGATATACACAAAGTATAGATAAGTTACAACATAAAGGAAAGTGGCCTACTAAGTCAAACAATGCATAAGCGACTACACTAGTCAACTAGCGCTATAACTATGCCAGCTATAAATAGGTGTAACAACTTGAATATAATAAGTAATGAGTCAATGGCCATGTGAGAGTCATAATGGCCACCAACATGCTAAGTGTAGATGTGTGGACCCATCTAACCAGGCGGTCCATCATCAATGTCCGCATGTGTTGAGCTTGTCATCTCAACACTCCCCCTCAAGCTCAACTGCATCTTTGCAACTCCAAGTAAGCTTCGAAACTTTTGAAGCTTCTCTGTACCCAATGCCTTCGTGAAGATGTCAGCTATCTAATCCTGTGTGCTGACATACACTAAGTCAATCTCACCTGCTAGTACCTTCTCTCTCACAAAGTGGTAGTGTAGCTCAATATGTTTTGTCCTGGCATGAAACACATGGTTCCTAGCCAACTGTATACTGCCCATGTTGTCACAATAAATGACAACTAGGTCTTCCACCTGCACATCTAAATCAGCCAATAACTTTTGCAGCCATACTACCTCACATGCTGCAACAGCAGCACCTCTATACTCAGCCTCTATACTCGACACAGCAACTGTAGATTACTTTTTGCTACTCCAAGTAACTGTTGCACTACCAAGAGAGAACATGTATCCGCTAGTAGATCTTCTATCAGACATACTACCAACCCAATCTGCATATCTGTATATCCAAGCACCTGTACATCTGTACCTACCTCATAGAAAAGTCCATAATGTAATGTTGACTTCACATATCTCAATATGCATCTGACTACATCCAAATGTGGCTTTCTAGGTACTTGCATAAAGTGACTCACAAGACCAATAGCGTAGCTCAAGTCTGGCCTTGTAATGGTCATGTAGATCAAACTCCCCACTATCCTCCTGAACATAGTAGGGTCTTCTATCTCATTCCCAACATCAGCACTCAACTTTACATTCTGCTCCAATGGGACTGAAAGTGGTTTGCATGTTGTCATACCATACTTGGATAACATATCCAAGTTGGGACAGCCATATACAATCATTACATCTGATCACCTCAATGCCAAGGAAGTACCTTAGCTCACCTAAATCCTTCATCTCAAACTTCTTCTTCAAAAAGTCCTTGACTTCAACAATCCCACTATCACTATCACCTGTAATAATCAAGTCATCCACATAGATGACTATGATGACCGAACCTGCATCTCCCTTTCTCATATAAAGTGAGTAATCAGCATGAGAAACATAAAAGCCAATATTAACAAGATACTCTCTGATCTTGTGAGACCATGCTCTAGGTGCTTGCTTGAGCCCATAGAGCACCTTCTTCAACCTGCACACATACGTGGGATGCTCTAAATCTTCATAACCTGCTGGCTGATCCATATACACTTCTTCCTACAAATCACCATGCAAGAAGGCATTCTTCACATCCATTTGCTGCAATCTCCAACCTTTGGCTGCTGCCAAAGCAATCACACATCTAACAGTTGCCATCCTAGCAACTGGACTGAAGGTTTCTTCATAATCTATGCCATATGTTTGGGCATAGCCTTTTGCAACCACCTTAGCTTTGTACCTACTAATAGAACCATCTCCATTGTGCTTAATCTTATAAACCCACTTACATCCAATAGCTTTCTTACCCTTTGGCAATGATACTAGATCCCAAGTCTTATTGGCCTCTAATGCAGCCATCTCCTCATCCATTGCTGCATCCCAATGAGTATGACCAACAACATCCTCAAAGAAAGTGGCCTCAATGTCCTCAACTAGTTTCACCATATAAGCATAATGGTGAGCTGCATAACCTTCAAAACCAAATCTTTTAACAAGGTATTTGACCGTACTAGATCTGCGTACCACTGGATCACTCAATGGAACCTTTACGTTACTATGAGCTCTCTGTACACTTGGTGTCCTGACAGAAGGAATACCAAGCTCATCAGCCAAGCTCTCTGAGCCACTGGAGTCTCCATCAAGAACTACATCAATGCCATCTGACACTTTATTCTTTCCTTTGTCTTTACTTGTAGTGCTACTAGATGCACCTGAAGATGTAGAGCTACTCCTTAGTCTCCCAGACCATGGACTACCAGATGATGTCTCTGGTCCACTAAGAGTCCGTGATTCTTGCTTTTCAGCCTACACATGAGTGTCATGATCATCATCATCATCCAATGCATCACCACTAGATGCATACCAACTGCTCATTTCATCAAAGATGACATCCCTGCTCACTCTGAACTTACATGTGATAGGGTTATAACAGCGATACCCTTTCTGCTCTAAAGAGTATCCAATAAAGACATTTTTCTGCCTTTGGGTAAAGCTTCTTTCGTAGCTCATCTGGCACATGAACATATGCAACACAGCCAAATACCTTCAAGTGCGATACATCAGGCTTCTTGCCAGTAAAGCATTCTTCAGGAATCATCCCATGAACTGCAACTATGGGAGTTCTGTTCATAATATAAACAGTAGTATGAACAGCCTCAAACCAAAAATGCTTAGGCATATTCTTTTCAGCCATCAAGGCACATGCAACTTCTCCAATATGCATGTTTTTCCTTTTTGCAACCCCATTTTACTGTGGAGTATACATGCATGTGAACTGTCTCTTTATCCCATGAGACCTCAGAAAATCATTGAACTCATTCGAGAGGTACTCTCCCCCTCCATCTGACCTCAAACACTTTACTTTAAGCTTGTTTCACTTTCAACTGTAGCCTTGAAAGTTCTAAAGTGCTCAAACGCTTCACTCTTTTCCTTCATAAAATATACCCACAACTTTCTAGAACAATCATCAATGAATGTGACAAAGTATGAACTGCCTCCAAGAGATACATTTTGTGTAGGCCCCCAAATATCTGTATGCACAACATCAAGGATATTTTTGCTTAAATCTCTATCATGTGAAAAGGGTTGTCTTGCCTGCTTACCAAACTGACATGCTTCGCATACCTTATGAAATTCTGCAACTCTAAATGTAGGCAAACCTGTAACCAACCCTTTGGACTGCATTAACTTCAGCCTTTGTACATTTGCATCTCCAATGCGTTTGTGCCAAATTTCAATATCTGCAACAACACCTTTTCCTTTGGCATACATAGCAGCATTCATAGTAGGAATTTCAGCATCCAGAGTAAACATACGTCCAACTCTACTTCCCTTTGCAACCAACCTGCACTTGTCATTGAAGTCTTCTACAAAGCAGCCATTTGCATGAAATTTGACTTGCAGCCCTTGCTCTGACCGACTGACACCAAGTTCTTTGTAATAGATGGCACATGTAATTAATCTGAAAGACTCTTTGTCTTACCATCATGCAAGGACAAGGAAACTTTTCCAATGTGTGAAATTGGGTGGCATGAATCATCACCCATCTGCAAATAACTTGCATTTTGCAAATCTTGCATCTCTCCAAACCATTCTGCATGGCTGGTCATATGATTGGATGCACCTGAATCAACATACCAAACATCATCATGTGTTCCCTTTCCTGTAACAGCATTCAACATATGCTGCATAACAAACATGCGTTCATTTTTGTCTTCATTCTGTCGTGAAGATGATGCACAGTTTCCTTGCTGCAACTTACCACTGCAAATATCATCTTTCTTAGCATAACATTGGGCTACAATATGGCCTGTTTTTCCACAGTAGTGACACACAATACCAGAGTTGTTAGAACCTCTGTTCTTCCATCCACCTCTTCCTCTAAAGCTCCCCCTGCCTCTAAAGCTCCCCCTGCCTCTAAAGTTACCACGACCTCTTGAAACCTGGATATCGCCAAATTGCTGATTCAATCTATTTTGCCGGTTGTCACTACCACGTCCTGTACCACGGCCTCTTGAAGAGAACCTGCCATGTCCCCTTCCTGAACTGGAGTAGAAAGCTTGGACATGTTCACCACTTTTTTCAGATGTCTCACTCTGCATGTTGATCTCTTCAATCATCATAAGGGAGACCAACTCATCAAAATCTGAAAATGGCTTTCTAACATATACGGAGTTACAAAAGACTTCCAAGCCTTTTCATTGTTAAGTCCACCCAAGGTAGACGATACCAAATCATCATCATCGGGCATTGCATCAATCGCTACCAAGGCATCTGCAATGCTCCTTACCTTCAGTGCATATTCATTGATAGACATCTTCTATTTCTTCAATGTATTCAACTCTTGCTTGAGTTGAATCTTTCATGCCTTTGTATTTACAGAAAACATACTTTCAAGTATGGTCCAAGCTGCATATCCATTCCTTCTGTGCCTTTGTCTCTTCTGCAGTTGGAGGATCACTCACCTCTGGCTCGTTTTCTTCACCTGACACAAACTCGTAGAGGCCTTTTTCAATAAGGAAGTTCGTAACACTGAACTTCCATGAAGGGTAGTTGTTCTTATCAAGCTTCTCAATGATGGGGTTTCCACTATTCTCTGCCATTATCATAAAACTAATACCAAATAGCAAGCAAATCTTCTGCAACCCTCGACCTGTAGTGCACAGCAATACACCAGACAGCCTTTTTCACTATCTGCTCAACAATACATGCAATCTGCAACCAGTTTGCAATAAACCTTGTGTTTATTCGATGATAAACACCTTTGAACTTACAAATCTGAAATCTGTAACCTGTGCACCCACTTTCGGTCAATACAACCGAAGCCATAGTGTACCCTGAAACTACTGTCTGCAACCTTACGGCTCTAAAACGGGGCCTGAAATGGCCTCAGATGCCCAAAATAACTGCGGATAAGCCCTAAAGGGCAGGTCTGCAGAATACACAACGCTCTTTGCACACACCAAATCTCACTGCAGTCTGAGATTTTTGCTATGCCATGCTTCCGATGCCTCCACAGGCATTATCCAAGAGAGAGAGTGGAAGAATGGGAGAGCTTCTTACCTGTTGCTTGCTTGCTCGAACCTTGCTTTTTCTCCTTCACTTCAGCCTTCAAAATTAGCCTCTCTCAGTGACGCAGCTCTGATATCATGTCAAGAATCGCATGGTGGGGGGATTTGCTCAAGATGCTGCGCTGAACACACACAGAATGCACAAGGAGAAGCTCACTCAAGAGACAAGAAGAGAGGTGGAGGCCAAAACGTTTTCTTGTTGGTTTCTTCTTCTTTTTCTATACACTTTACAATGTACACAAAGTATAGATAAGATACAACATAAAGGAAAGTGGCCTACTAAGTCAGACAATGTATAACCAACTACACTAGTCGACTGGCGCTATAACTATTCCAGTTGTAAATAGGTGTAACAACCTGAATATAATAAGGAATGAGTCAGTGGCCATGTGAGAGTCATAATGACCATCGACGTGCTAAGTATAGACGTGTGGACCCATCTAACCAGGCGGTCCATCATCAATGTCCGCATGTGTTGAGCTTGTCATCTCAACACCACATTTATATTTGACACAAATATAGCTTGCTTAATTAGCCATTAAAGATTGGTTCCTTCATGTAATTTATTATCACAAATATAAAGACATCTATCCCTTAATTTGGGACTTGTGTCCAAATCTCATGGCATACCATCCACTAATCTACCCTTATCTAGTATGGGGACCTTTCAAGAAGTCCATCTTGGGCTCGTAGGGGTTAAGGCCATTCCCAACAAACCCAAGGGACTTACGACTAGAGTCTCTCTAGCACCCTTATCGTCTCCTAGCCTAAAATCCTTCCCTAGGGGGAGACCTCTCATGTTTGAGGCCAATCTTAGCCTCCACTTTGGTCCAAATCAGCCCCTTGGTGAAGGGTTCTTGCAACTAGTCCTTGGTGAATAGCTCCCGCCACTAATCCTAAGGGAACATTTAGTGGCATAGTTAGAAATCAACCCATGGGCCATTAGAACTTTTATACAAATATACAGCTACGGCAATCAACCTATCATCAGCAGTTAAGGAAATCATTCATTTTCCATAATTTCAACCAAACAATCACTTTGGCCATTCCATAAGTGATAGAGAAATTATTATTTGAATAGGGAAACCATCTCTTTCCCAAATATTCAATCTTTTCTTTAGAAGACAAATTCAACAAACAAGGTTTTGACCATCAGTGGTTTCCCCTTTGTTACATTGTCTACCACACCAAAGCCAAATATGTAGCTACCTCTCTTGTAGCCAAAGATTGCTTGTGGATCATACAAATGATGCAAGAACTGGACTTCTACAACAAAGGTACTTCATTTACCATTTATTGTGACAATCAATCATGTGTCACAAAACATCACTTCAGGTGATCTCATCACAGACGCTCTTTGCTCCTAGAAGGAGCCCCCACAAATATCTAACGTTGAACATTACTTTAATACCAATTGAGAGAAAAGTAATGGTGGGATGTGAGATAGAAGGTATGATATGCAAGAGGATTGAGAGAGAGAATAACACAAGAGAGTTATGAGGGTACAAAATGAATGGTACTCATATTCTTTGTTGTCTACAATTGTATATGATTGTAAAGTGTATACGTATGCAAGGGGTGCCCACCCAACTATAGGTCATTGGTGTTTATTCCAACAATGATTAGTATGGTTATAAGGTGAACTTTGGAGATTATATATGAAAATTTTGCAAATGGTCTCCTATTATTGACAAAGGACATAAATGTAGAACTTTGTATCCTTTGTATATTTTTGGGGTTGACGATCATGTTGTAGTTGTCACCAAACAACCATTAGTTTCTTTATGGCATCATAGTTTGGAGAACATGTTAGCTAATAGAATAATGGCTTTGTGCTATTTGAATTATCTTCTATATTTAAAAAAATTTCACTTGGTTTTTGTGAGCATTAACTTTTTAGTAAATAAGTTAAATTATCTCATGAGAGGTTGGTGGTACTAGAGTACTTGGATTTAATTCATAGTGATTTATGTGTGTTTATGTCTATGGTCTCATTAGATGGAGCTTCATATTTTGTCATTCTCATAGATGTTCCCACTAGGAAGGTTTGGTCTTACCTTCTTTGTAAGAAGAGTAATATGTTATATGCATTCCAAATGTTCTTGGCATTTGCAAAGGATTAGTCATGCAAACAGCTTAAGTGCACTTGACAAACAATGGTGGTGAATACACTTCGCATACCTTTACAAACTTTTTCGCAAGCCATTGTATCAAAAGATAATTGATTTTTCCTAAAAATCCTACTCAAAATGGTATGGCTAAAAATATAAATATGACCATTTAGGTGAGGTCCATCCATTGTCTACTTTCTAATATTGGACTTACAAATGGATTTTAGGTTGAAGTTGTAAGGATAGTAGTATACTTGATTAATAGATCCCCTAGTAAGCTATTGAATGGAAACATTTTAGAGGAGTAACGATTTGAAAAGAGGCCTACTTATGATTACTTATGTGTCAGAGTGGCTGCGTATACCTAAGAATAAGTGGAGTAAGCTTGATTCTAAGTCTAGGAAAAACACATTTTTTTTTAATATGGGAGTAAGAAAAAACAAGGTATTGCTTATGGGATTCTGAGACCAAGAAGATAATATGCAACCATATTATCATTTTTAATGATAATAAGATTGAAGAGAGTGAGCCCAAAGAGTGGAATCACGTGAGTGGAAGCAAGAGCTATGGTGGAAGGAGCAAGAGCAAGAGAGAGACACACATAAGATGTGGGAACACTAACATTCACAATGTGTGACTAGCCCTCCCTTTATTCAAACATCACTGAAAAAATAAAGAATGAAATGATGGTGGTGGGCGCCTACTAGGTATAGCATACAGATGTGTGGATACTATCAGTGTAGTAATATACAAGCAGCTAGACACAAGCACCTTTACCCCCAACAACCTCCCACTTAAAGGCAAATGTGTCCCTACCAAGGTGAGAATAAGAAAAAGTGATAAAGTACAAATGTACATAAGTATAACAGGATGAGAATAGGCATCATCTTATCCAATGCCCATTAACTTCCTAAGAAAGGCAAAGTGTTCCACTAAGAGACTCTTCATGACCAAATCTGCAAGATTTTGGTCAGTTAAAATCTTGACAAGATCAACAAACTTATCCTCAATGATCTCTCTAATGAAGTAGTAACACATCTCAATGTGTTTTATCTTCATATGGAAGACCAAATTCTTAGCTAACTGGATAGCAGCACTCATAGGATCCGAATGCAGTGTAGGGACTGCATCAATAATACTAAGATCTGCCACCAAATGGCCTGACCAAAGAGGCTTCTTGCAAGCCTCAATGGTTGTAACATACTCAACCTTGGTAGAGGAGGGCCATGCATTTCTACACCTTGGACATCCAAGAAACATCACCTCAAGTAAATGTGAAGACATAGCTAGAGATGGACTTCCTATTATCTTCATGTCCTACATAATTAGAGTTAGTGTATCCCACAACTCCTATATCCTAGCCACCATAACATATGCATATAGCTATTATGCCCTTTAGGTACCTCATGATACCCTTGATAGCATCTCAATGCCATCTACCAAGTGTATCCATATAGCGTGCTACAACTCCCACTGCAAATATTATGACAGGACAAGTGGTTATCATGGCATACATCAAACTACCCATGGAGGATGCATAAGGGATCTTGACCATCTTGGCCTTTTGCTCAAAAGACTTTGGACAATTGGCCTATCTAACCTCCATATGAAAAGGTAGAGAATAGCCAATAGGCTTACCATCCCAAGAATATGTGAGGCCTATCCCATGATCTTCATCTCAAAGCTCTTCTTGAGCTAATTTTTTAAGGCACCAAGCTCTCATCATGAACTCTCCCAACAATAAGCATTTCATCCACATAGAGTACCAAAATCATAAGGCTGCCCCATCATGAGCCCTCTTATATATAAACACAAATCCATAGCACTATGGCTATATCCCTGTGAATGCATAAAAGCATGAAACTTGTGGTACCATTCCCTAGGTGCTTGCTTAAGGCCATAAAGACTCTTTCTCAACTTGCGCACTAGGTGTTCCTTGCCTTTTTCTTCAAAGTTCTTAGGCTGCTGCATATAGATCTCATCATGCAAGTCCCCATGTAAAAAATCCCTCATCTCTACATCCATCTAATAAAGGTTTAGATCTAGTGTTGAGATATCGAGCTCCACTCGTGATACGCCAGGGTGACCGTTGTATATTTATGTCACCGACTTGTCAGTTGCAGACGCGGTTGGTACACCGCCCCTGAATAATAGCTACATGATAGCTATCCTTATCTACTCTAGTTCGTGGCTCAGTTAGTATGCCACCTTAGTTAGTTGAGTTTGGTTTGAGACCCATATCTAGGGTTCTTCTATTTCTTTGTACTTGAGTTCTTTTGGCTTACACAACTAAGAAGAGGAAAACTGTTTTCAGCCTCCACCCTTGTGTGTCTTCCCCCATTGTGCAAGCAAGAAAGCTTCAAGCGAGACTCCTTCCTTCTCTCCCACAATCTTGACATGGTATCAGAGCCTTGTTCGTGGTAAGGAGCTCAAGAAAGCAAGCCAAGCTCGCGGTGGTCTGGTAAGAGGAGCAGTGTTGCTTTCATTTCCTGTTTTGGGAGCAGATCTCTGCAGGTAGCACAGCCGGAAATTGCAGGAGTGCATTGTCTCAGGTTGAGACGCCCTTCGCGGTGAATCAAGAGGGCAGTATATGCTGCGGGAGAGGGCTTTAGCCCTTGGCGACCTTGTTTTTTTGATTTGAGGCCATTTCGGGGCCTGTTTTGCAGACGGAAGTTTTCTGCACGCACTCAGGAAAAGGCTCAGTTTTATGCTGTGCGACCACTGTTCTACAGGTCGGTGAAAAGTTACTGTAGAAATTGCATCGTATGCTTGTGCGCAGAGACATTGGGAGTTTCAGAATCATCCTTGGTTCCTGTTTATGCAAAATCGTCACTAGGAAGTGACTGTGTGGTCAAATACCACTTTTGCTAGTTTTGCAGATTTGCCCTTGTGAGGGTGAAGCTGTGTTTTTTTGCAGTGACAGAATTTCTTGCAGTATTCTGTAATGGCGTCTGATTCTCTTTCACAGATAGTCACTGAAAAGCTTGACAAGAACAACTTCCAGGCATGGAAGTTTAGAATGACGAATTTCCTTATGGGAAAAGGATATTGGGAATTTGTTGCAGGAAATGAAGAAGAACCAGTTCTTCCTGATGTTCCCAATCAACAACAAATGCAGGCATTTAAAACATGGCATGAGAGAGCCAGGAAAGTTATGTATTGGCTGTCTATCAGCATTTCAGACTCTATGATTGTGCATATTCAGGATGCAAGTACGCCAAAGGAGGCATGGGATACTTTGTCAAAAATGTATAGCACAAATACGCAAGCCAGGAAAATGCAGCTCAAGCAAGAGTTGCACAATGTACAAAGAGAAAATATGAGCATCAACGACTACCACATGAAGGTGAAGAAGATTGCAGATGCACTTGCTTCCATTGGGTCGCCAGTGGAAGATGATGATTTAGTTTCCGTGACCTTGAATGGTCTAGGAAAGGATTATGCACAGTTTCGGACATCCATTTCAGTTCGTGAAAGATTTCCTGATTTTGAGGAGTTGATTGCTCTTCTAATTTCTGAGGAGCAGAGAAATGGTGGTGCATCTTCTTCAGGAGGAACTTCAAAAGAAGCTGTCTTCTACTCAAATGCTGGAAGAGGTAGAGGCAGAGGTAGAGGAGGCCGATTTGGAGGCCGTGGCAGAAATCAGAATATGCAGCAAACTCAAGAAAACCAGTCCTATGGAGGAGGACGTGGTAACTCTAGAGGCAGGGGGAGCCAAAGAGGTCGTGGTGGATGGCAAAGAGGCCAAAATGCAAACAGTAATGTTGAATGCTACTATTGTGGTAAAATGGGTCATATGGCTAAAGACTGCTATAAAAAGCAGAATGACATCATGAATGGAAAACTGCAACAAGGGAATTATGCATCTTCTAGTAGACAGGGTGATGACAGAAATGAGCATTTGTTCATGGTGCAGCACATGAACAATTCTATGACAAGTGCAGAAGAAAGCAATGATGTATGGTATGTTGACTCAGGTGCATCAAACCACATGACAGGTCATGCAGAATGGATGGAGGATGCAAGGAAAATGGAAAAACCAGGATTTGTGGAGACTGGTGATGATACTGCACATCCTATTGTGCAGATTGGAAAAATTCCCTTGTCTATGCAGGGTGGGAAAAAGAAATACCTGTCCGATGTATTTCATGTCCCGAATATTACCAAGAATCTGGTTTCAGTTGGTCAAATGGTTGAACAGGGCTTGCAGGTCAGATTTAATCCTCATGGATGCTTTGTTGAGGATATGAAAAATAAAGGTCGCTTGATAGCAAAAGGAAAGAAGAAGGGCAGAATGTTTACATTGGATGCAGACATGTCTGAATTGAGTGCAGCAATGTTTGCACATGGGACCGGTGTAGTTGCAGATATTGATATCTGGCATAAACGCATTGGTCATGTTAATGTACAGCGACTTAAATCAATGCAGGCCCAAAATATTGTTGCAGGATTGCCCAAATTCAAGGTTGCAGAAATGCATAAGGTATGTGAAGCCTGTCAGTTTGGAAAACAGGCAAGGAAACCATTTCCTAGACATGTTCAAGAGAGTGAGAAGCCATTGGAATTAATTCACTCTGATGTGTGGACAACTAAAGCTGCATCTCTTGGAGGCTGTCATTATTTTGTCAGTTTTATTGATGACTATAGCAGAAAAGTTTGGGTGTATTTTATGAAAAAGAAAAGTGAAGTTTTTGGGCATTTCAAAATTCTTAAAGCTATGGTTGAAAAAGAAACAGGCTTGCAGATAAAATGCCTAAGGTCAGATGGAGGGGGAGAGTACCTCTCAAATGAGTTTGCAAAGTTCTTGCAGGAGCATGGCATAAAGCAGCAATATTCATGCAGTTATACCCCACAACAAAATGGAATTGCAGAAAGGAAAAACAGGCATATTGGAGAGGTATCTCGTGCCATGCTCAATGAAAAAGACTTGCCAGATTCTTATTGGGCTGAAGCAGTTGCTACAGCAGTCTACATAATGAACAGGACTCCCACTGCAGCAATACATGGAATGACTCCAGAGGAGAGGTATACTGGTAGGAAACCAGATATTTCTCATTTGAAAATTTTTGGTTGCATTGCCTATGTACATGTGCCAGATGAGCTGAGATCCAAGTTGGATCCAAAAGCTGAGAAGTGCATCTTTATTGGTTACTCTCTGCAGCAAAAAGGGTATAGATGCTATAACCCTTCTACTCGTAAGTTTACAGTGAGCAGAGATGTTGTTTTTGATGAGATGAGTAGCTGGTATAGACCAGTAAATGTGATTGATGATGAAGATGCACAAAATGGTAATGCTACACAGAATTCACAGCAGCAGTCACAAAATATTAGTGGACCTGGAGCGTCCTCTAGCAGTGGTTCACATTCTTCGCCATGGACAGGCAGATTGAGATCAGGAGAATCTTCTCAAAGCAATGCAGATAGTGGTATGCAGGTATCACGAAAAGGAAAAGAGAAGGTAGATCAGCCCATGTTTGATGTGAATGCAGGTCACTCTTATGTGGATGGTGAATCCAGTGGCTCAGAACAGAGCATTGATGATGAGTTGGGTATTCCTTCTATTGTTACACCTGGAGTAAGGAAGACCAGGGATGTTTTGAGAGCACCTGGGAGTGAACCTACTTTGCGCAGGTCTACAAGAGCTAGGTATCCTGTGGATAGGCTGAAATATGATGGATTTACAGCCATTCACTATGCATATATGGTCAAAGTGATACAGGAACCAGAACCCACATCTTTTGAGCAAGCCATGGGAAAAGAAAAATGGGAGAAAGCCATGGATGAAGAAATGGATGCCTTGGAAGCAAATGCTACATGGGAGTTAGTACCTTTGCCTAAAGGTAAGAATGCAATTGGCTGTAAGTGGGTTTATAAGGTGAAGCACAATGCTGATGGTTCTGTGAACAGATACAAGGCAAGATTAGTAGTCAAGGGGTATGCACAAACATATGGCATTGACTATGAAGAAACATTTAGTCCGGTTGCAAGGATGGCAACCGTAAGAGCAGTCATTGCTATGGCTGCATCAAAGGGATGGTCTTTACATCAGATGGATGTAAAGAATGCCTTCTTGCATGGTGATTTGCAAGAAGAGGTCTATATGGAGCAGCCACCAGGTTATGTGCATGCTGTTCATCCTGAGTTTGTTTGCAGGTTGAAGAAAGCCTTGTATGGCTTGAAGCAAGCACCTAGAGCATGGTCTGACAAGATAGGACAGTATCTTGTCACTATTGGCTTTCAGATTTCCAAGGCAGATTTCTCACTTTATGTGAGAAAAACAGAGAAAGGTATTATGCTGCTTGTCATTTATGTTGATGATTTGATTATGACAGGTGACAGTGATGAAGATATCCTTCATGTGAAAATGCTATTGAAGCAGAAGTTTGAGATGAAGGATTTGGGAGAGCTGCGTTATTTCTTGGGCATTGAAGTGATTAGATCACCAAGTGGGATAAAGCTCTTGCAGAGGCAGTATGGATTGGACATGCTGTCCAAATATGGGATGACAGGCTGTAAGCCTATTTCAGTTCCTTTGGAGCAAAATGTGAAGCTGAGCACAGATGCAGGTGAGCTTCTAGAAGACCCTACTATGTACAGACGCATAGTAGGAAGTTTGATTTATATGACTATTACCAGGCCAGATTTGAGCTATGCTGTTGGATTGGTAAGTCAGTTTATGCAGGCTCCAAGGAAACCACATTTGGATGCGGCTAGACGCATACTTAGGTATGTGAAGTCCACATTGCAATATGGACTATTTTATGAGACTGGGGTTCAGATACAGTTGCATGGATACACTGATGCTGATTGGGCTGGTAGTATTTCTGATAGACGATCTACCAGTGGATATGTATTCTCTTTTGGGAGTGCTGCAGTCACTTGGAGCAGCAAGAAACAGCCTACAGTTGCCTTGTCGAGCACAGAGGCTGAGTACAGGGGTGCAGCAATGGCTGCATGTGAGGTAGCTTGGTTGCATAAGCTACTTTATGATATGCATCAGTCTACAGATGGGCCAGTTGTCATTTATTGTGACAACATGAGTAGTATACACTTGGCAAATAACCCAGTCTATCATGCTAGAACAAAGCACATTGAGGTGCATTATCACTATGTGCGAGAGAGGGTTTTACTAGGTCTTATTGATCTAGTTTATGTCAGCACAGAGGATCAGGTAGCTGACATATTCACGAAGGCATTGGGCGCAGAGAAGCTGCGCAAGTTCAGAGACCTGCTTGGTGTGCAGGAATTGGGATTGAGCTCGAGGGGGAGTGTTGAGATATCGAGCTCCACTCGTGATACGCCAGGGTGACCGTTGTATATTTATGTCACCGACTTGTCAGTTGCAGACGCGGTTGGTACACCGCCCCTGAATAATAGCTACATGATAGCTATCCTTATCTACTCTAGTTCGTGGCTCAGTTAGTATGCCACCTTAGTTAGTTGAGTTTGGTTTGAGACCCATATCTAGGGTTCTTCTATTTCTTTGTACTTGAGTTCTTTTGGCTTACACAACTAAGAAGAGGAAAACTGTTTTCAGCCTCCACCCTTGTGTGTCTTCCCCCATTGTGCAAGCAAGAAAGCTTCAAGCGAGACTCCTTCCTTCTCTCCCACAATCTTGACATCTAGCTGTGAGCAACCAACACTAGTACCAAACATAGGGCTATCATTTTGACCACAAGAGAAAAGACTTCATCAAAGTCAACACCACATTGTTGCTTAAAATCCTTAGCTACCAATTTGGCCTTTTAAGCAAGCTTGGGGTGTCCAGGGATACTTTTCAACTTATATATCCACTTACATGGTAGTGCCTTCTTACCACTAGGAAAATAGACCAAATCCCATGTATGGTTAGTAATAAGGAGTCAAACTCTGACTACATAGCCCTATCCCATGAGTGACTATCATCTCTATGTATAGCCTCATGTAATGTGCCCGCCCGAGATTTCCTTGGCAGTACATCTTTAGTATTCCATCAAGAGATATCCTAGGAAGTATCGTCCGAGATTTTTATGAAAACCCTCGGAGTTTGCTAACTAGTCTCGCTTGAGTCTACCCCATAGTGAAAGTTCTAACCATTTCCATGAGGATCAATCTGAATCTTTCTAATCAAATCTAGTGGTTTGAGATTCCATCTCCTATAGGAATTTCTGACTAAAGCGGACTTACGTTGTGCTGGGTTCAAGAGAATGGAATGTGACACTTTAATCCCTTCTACCCAAGGTTCTAAAGTGATGCAAGTCAAGCTTCCTTATCTCTAATGGTCTATCAAAAAATGTGATTTTTATTCCTTCTTAGGAAAGTTCTCGGCTTACCGAGACTACCCAACCATAGGTCTGGATCCGGTCAAGGGTCCATCCTCCCGCTTCCCTCAAGAGAGTAGTTTTTAGTTACCTAATTACCTACCACTTTAGGTTCAACATATAAAAACAACTTCTTTGAATTATCTCCTGATACAAATTCGTTACACCCCTTTAATTCATGACACAAAAACATAGTAAAGCAATTCCTTCTTAATAGTTCCTTTCAAAAAAATGAATTTTTTCAAATATTTTCTTGTTCAAAGGTATTATTGTCTCCAAGTTTTGATCCCCAGCTAGTATTGGATCTTCCAGAATAGAGTTTGGAAATCAAAGGGTAGTTGGCAGTTCGTAAGAGCCTAATGAGTTTATGATCAGAGCCCCCTGGTATCCTCACCTCCTCTTGCTGCCTAGAATTTCCTACTATGACAAGACCTTTCACATCATGATTGGTCTAAACTCACTAAAGCAAAACAAAAAAAAAAAGGAAAACCCCCTTGGAGTATGTTTTATTCACGATGGCCTTGGGGAGGTCTACCGCCATCAAGAACACTACACCAATCGGTGTTCTATGCTCACCGGAATACTACTTCAATTGGCAAATTGTACTCACTCATCCATCTTTTCGCCTGATGACTTTAGGAAAGATCTGTACTAACTTACAATCACAAACATCTTATTTTGAATGCATTATACATAAACTTTTTAACAAATTTATTTCCAAGACAAATCTTTTCTTTCCAAAAACAATAACATCGAGGAAAATTAGCATAATTGGCAAAATTAGTGTAAGTGGCAATAGTTTCCAATAGTCTCCTGGATATTTCCTTTTCCAAGATCTAGTTGGATTGAATCTAAACAAGAATTTTATTCAAGATAACCCCTTTGGAGTTTCGTGGTCCTTGCTCGCAATAAAAGAACATCTTGGTTAGTTTAATTACAAACATTATCCCTTGGAAATTTCATCTCAAGGTCTCTTATATATCGAGGATTAGTATAATAACCCCCCCGTGCTTCCCCCATGCCTCCCCCCATGAGAACACCCCCCTTCACAAAATTTTTACTTTTTTTTGAATTTTTCTTTTTTACTCTCCCTCTCTCTCCCCCTACCGTGTGCATGGCGGGGAGAGAGAGTGAGTGAGTGAGTAAGAGGTAGAGAAGGGGGGGCATGTAGCCCCCCAGATGGAGGGTGGCGTTGTCTCCCCCCCATAAGCCACCTCCCCCTCCACCATATAAGGCGGTCCTCCCCTCCCTCATCGACTACTGCAGCAAGCCCCCCCTCCTTATCGAAAGTAGCCCCTGCCTTGGCCTGCATCATCACGCCCCCGTCGTCAAAAAATCTCCCCCCCTCCTGTGATCAGCGCTGAGAGAGAGAGAGAGAGAGAGAGAGAGAGAGAGAGAGAGAGAGAGAGAGAGAGAGAGAGAGAGAGAGAGAGAGAGAGAGAGAGAGAGAGAGAGAGAGAGAGAGAGAGGAGGAGGAGGAGGAGGAGGAGATGGAGAGAGAGAAGGAGAAGAAGAGGGAGAGAGATGAGAAGAAGAATAAGAATAAGAAGAGGGAGAGAGAGAATGAGAAGATGAAGGAGAAGAGAGAGAGAGGAGAAGAAGAAGAAGAAGAAGAAGAAGAGGGAGAGAGAGAAGGAGAAGAAGAAGAAGAAGAAGAAGAAGAAGAAGAGGGAGAGAGAGAAGGAGAAGAAGGAGAAGAAGAGGGAGAGAGAGGAGAAGAAGAAGAAGAAGAAGAAGAGGAAGAGAGTGGAGGAGAAGAAGAAGTAAAACAAGAGTGAGAGAGAAAGAGAGAGGGAGAGAAGACTATGAGATGGAGAGGGTGAGATAGAAGGAAAAAAATTTGGGGAGAGGGTAAAAGAAGAAGAAGAGTTATGCATGTTTGAAGTCACATTGATTGGCCTTAGTACCACTTCCTTCTGCCAAGGCAAGAGCGCTCGATTTACCTCAAGGGTTGCAAGACCAAGAACGCACAAGGATGGCACCCAAGAGACGAGTTACAAGGAGCACAAGTGTTGAAGTTGCAAACAGAGCTAGGAACATATCCAATGCAAGCAGAGACATGAATACCACCAACCCCCCGGCAACTATAGCTCATATCCAGGTTGTACCAAGATTTAGATTCTTCTTACGCAACTTGAATTCTTAAATAGAGGTAGAATCACATGCATAAAATAGGTAAAAGTCATTAGTGTTACATTAGATGAGTAATAGGAAAGGAGACCGAAAAGCAAGTAACAATAGATGATGCATTGAAGAAAATTTTCATAAAATATAACACGAAGCGTGTCAAGGTTGCATAGGAAGATTGCATCAATTTTAACGTACATTGATGTGCTTGAATTCAAGTTTCGTATGTTAGCCTTGAAATTGTAGGATAAGTTAAAGGTTGTCTTACAGAGAAGATGGGCAAGTTAGACTCTAATCCGACGTATCATGAAAAACATAAATGCATGTATTTTCCATTAAAGGGCTTAAGGTGGGTTGATCTTCTACCCTAAATAGGTAGCCATGATTAATAAAGGTCAAGGTGAAATCACATAGATCATTAAAAAGATCTAGAAGATAACCGTTAAAGTTGTTCCTTGAGCAACCCTAGATCCCAAGGGGGAGAGTAAACCCTAGGGAGGTAGTACATCAAGACTGAAAATGATTTAAGTAGGAATAAGCTAAGTTCCAAAGCAACTGTGGCTTAAGGGACTTGTTGAGATGGTTTACCATTGATGTTTCTAATGAGGGTTGACCTTGTTTAAGATGGAAAAGAGGTTAGTAAGCAAACAGGTTACTTGTTGGATTAGGAAATGATGTTTTCCTAATTAAAGGATGTTAGGCTGGTTGTTTCAGCTTGATTGTTTCCGAAAGGATACTTAAGGATTGGTTGTGGTTTTGAATGAATATCCAAGTGATTATATTTTCATGGCGAGAACTGTAAGGATAAATTGTCATGGGAACAAAAGGGATGTTTTTCCTAGAAAATGTTATTAGGCTAGTTGCTTCAGTTATGGATGATTTCCTAAAGGGATAGTTAAGGAATGATGGCACTAGCTACCCCCCCGCAAACTGCCAAACCCTAACCAAGGGGGTTATGAATCCACGCCGGGAATGTTGACCGAACCCGCTATGAGAGGTCTCTCCGTGGAAATTACTTGGCATAGGAGGACGCTTGGGTGCTTGGGGGGGCTCTTGCCATAAATCCCAATGCCTCCGGACCCTACACAAGTGTTCTACGTGACTCGAGATAGGATCTCGAGGCCTTGATACTAGTTATAAGGCAGAATCTTGGTAGGATAAACCTTCGGGTTTTTATTTTTGGGATACGGAAGGATTATTTCTGCGGAGGCAAAAAGGGACACTTAATTCTCCTATATGGGCGGAAGACAAACATTAATCTGAAGATAAGTTAAGGAAGTGTTTGATCTTGTTTTATCTTGTCTTCATGTCTGTGCCCTAACGGGTTAATTAAGGAAGCTGCTTTTATGAGTCAAACATAATATGGTAGGTAATTAGATAACTAAAACAACCCCCGAGGGAAGCGTGGTTGATATGACCATCGTGTCCATCCTACGGTAGGGTGGTCTCGGTTAGCCGAGAGCTTTCCTCAATGGAATTTATTTGATGCGAACATTAGATAGACAAGGACCTTAGGACTTGTAAGTTAAAAACCTGATTCATGCCGTTTTAGGGGACCGAAATGGGACTATGTCTTACGGGCAGAGAGGTTGAGCGATGCATCCCTCTCGTTTCCCATTCTCTTTGAACCAAGTGCAGTATGAGTCTGCCTTGGTCCAGTTGTATCTACGCAAAGTGGAGTGGCTATCGACCGACGCTAGAAGGCTGTTAGGAAGACTCGACTTCTAGGAACCCGGACTTCAGGTCGATCCTAGTGGGAACGGCCGGATAAGTTCCGTTGCGAGGCAGACTCGAGAGACCCTAGTTGGCAAACCCCGTGTCATTCCTTGGGGCCATGTCTGATCACCTCAATACCCATAAAGTACCTTAGCTCACCCAAATGCTTCATCTCAAATTTTTTATTCATCTTAAAATATCCTTGATTTCAATAATCTCACTATCACTGTCACTTGCATCTCCCTTTCTCATATAAAGTGAGCAATCATCATTAGAAACATAAAAACCAATGTTGACAAGATACTCTTTGATCTTGTTAGACCATGCTCTAGGTGCTTGCTTCAACCCATAGAGCATCTTTGTTAACTTCCACAGATCTGTGGGATGCTCTAAGTCCTCATAACCTACTGGATGCTCCATATATACATCTTCTTCTAGTTTACCATACAAGAAGGCATTCTTTATATCAATTTTCTTCAAACTCCAACCTTTGGATGCTATCAAAGCATTTACACATCTAATAGTTGCCATCCTAGCAATTGGACTGAGTGTTTCTTCATAATCTATGCCATATATTTGAGCATAACCTTTTGCAACCAATCTAGCCTTATAATTGCTAATAGAAATATCTACATTATGCTTGATTTTTTAGACCTACTTACAACTAAATACTTTCTTTCCCTTAGGCAATGGTACTGGATCCCAAGTCTTGTTGGCCTCTAATGTAGCCATTTCCTCATTCATTACTGCATCCCAATAAGCGTGACCAACAACATCCTCAAAACAAGTGGGCTCATTATCCTCAACCACCTTCATCATATAAGCATAATGTTGAGCTACATAACCTTCAAAACTAAACATTTTAACATGGTACTTGACCTTGCTAGACGTGTGGGTGTACCACTAGATCACTTAGAGAAGCCTTTACATTACCATGTACTCTTTATATACCTACCGTCCTGAAGACTGAAGGAATACCAAGCTCATAATCCAAACTCTCTAAGCCACTCAAATCTCCATCAAAACCCAAATGACTATTAAATGTATCATTACCATAATTGACACTTTTTTCTTCCCTTCATCTTTACTTGCAACACTAGTAGATGCACTTGAAGATGTGGGACTACTCCTTAGTCTCCTAGACCAAGGGCTAACTATAGGTATAGCATTGAATGATGTTTCTAGTCTACTAAGGCTTTGTGATTTTGCTTTTCTTTCTGCACATAACTATCATGATCATCATCATCATCCAATGCCATCACTATTAGATGCATACCAACTTCTCATTTACTTAAAAAAACATCCCTGCTCACTTTGAACTTACTTATGACACGATTATAACAATGATACTCTTTCTAATCTAAAGAGTATCCAATAAAAATATAATTTGAGCTTGTGTAACCAAGCTACCTCACATGCTGCAATTGCAATACCTGCGTAGTCTACCTCTATAGTACTAGAAAAGGCAATTGTTGGTTGTTTCTTGCTACTCCTAGTAATAGTAGTACTCCCAAAGAAAACCATTGGTAGATCTCCAATTTAAAATACTACTAGCCCAATTTGTATTTGTATAACAATGTACTCTAATGGTACACGTACGCCATAGAATAAAGCATAGTCAAATGTAGAGTTGACATAGCACAATGTGTGTCACATTGCATCCAAATGTGGCTTTTGTGGAAATTGAATAAATTGACTCTCCAAACCAATTGTGTAGTTTAGGTCTTTTGGCCTAGTGATAGTCAAATAGATAAGGCTATCCACAATCTTCCAATGCATAGTGACTCATTCAAAAACCACTTAAATCCATCCAAAAACATTCAAAACATTCTCAATCATTTCTCAAAAGACTCATTCACAGTCCCAATCTCACAAATAGAAAGAAAGCTGATCAAAACAGACCCTACTAGAACCAAACAAACATATTATAGAACATATCAAAATATCATATTTCAACCAAAAACCATCATGAGCTTCTCAAACATAACCCATCCCAACACATTACAAAACACTTCTAAATCAACATAATCAATCAATAAACCCTCAAAATCAACCATTCACCTCACAAAAACAAAAAAAAATTAGCCCAAAAAACAAGTCAATTCAGCTCTCAACATATCCCCACATTTAATCAGGGAGCGTCCTTATGACCTTGAAATAAGAAAGAATACAAAGCCCAAAAACTAGTTCAACACCACTTTCTTGAACAACAATTAATTAGCATCCACAAGAAAACCTCAACCCCATCAATCTTTAAAAGAATTGGATCTATCAAACAGATTGATGAGAGGAAAACACCTTAAAGTATAAACCAATCCTTAGTTTTCAAAATAAAACCAAACAAATTAGTAAAGGATATAAGAGGTTCTTTCAGTCCCCTTGCAATTCTTCAAAACTTTATCTTCTATATCCATAAATCCAACATCTTCCAATTCATCCCATTTTCTCGAACCATAGCTCTAGATAAATACATGTCAAGCACACACGTACACAACACAAACACACATATAACATAGATAAATGTGAACGACACCCCAAAAAGGGAGAATGGAAAATATAGATTTCAGTAAAAGTCAATCCAACAAGTACATCCATAAAATAAATCATCAATGAAGGATGCAAATCCATAGTGGATAGCTTCATGTAAAAAGCTAGCTTCTTCTTGCTAATAGTGTACAAAGAAGGAGTGATCTAGCAGAATATGTTTGAGAAAATGCTCAAAATAAGACCATAGAAGATCCATTCTAGAGGATTGAAGTCTTTCCACTTTAGCTTGGAATAAAGGACATAAAGTAGCTTGACGTTGAAGAGTAGGCAAGTTCGTAGCTGATAAAGGATGGTACTAATGGTACATTGGGACTTGAAGGAATGGAGCATAGCTGAAACATTTGTTCTTTTAACTTCTCTATCTTGGTATTCTGATTCTCAACTGTATAATTGGCTAATTTTAATACCACTATTTGGGCAGTAATTAAAGCTTTAAGCTCTTAGGTCTCTTGAAAAAGATGGTCCTTACCCTCATTGGTAGTAGCTACTCAAGCTTTTGCTTCAGTCAATTGAGCTTGCAAATAGGAAATTTCCACTTTTGGGGCTTCTATTAACTTAATAACTCCATTTGCTTGAAAAGATCAGAAAGAGTTTCCTTAGTGGAGGCAAGCTCAGTGGTAACCTTATGTAAATCCTCCTCGAAGTGTTGCATCTCCTCATGAAAAGAAGGATACAATTGCTAAACACAAGATGTAATTGAGATCTTTATAGAACTTTGGATATCCTTACAAAGGAAAGGTATAGCATCTCCTAAAACTAGGTGATGTAGAGAGGGAATTGGTATGTCCAAACTACCATCTTTGTGTGCTCTGAATAAATTTGGAGTTATGGGACATGGAGGAAGGGTACTACTCGACATATCAGGGATTGGCATTGGAAGAACATATGTAGGAACTATTTTTGCTACTTAAGTGCTTCCTCTAAATGACCACAAGAGGAGGAGAGTCATTATCTTCATGAATATGCTTAGAATCCTAGAAGGAGGTGGAACTACTAGAGGGTTATCAAGAGGTGGTGAAATTTCTTTCATAGTCACATTACCCTCCACCTCATGAAATGTTGATCCATTTTAGCTAGGAGATAGGAACTCCAATCAACGGTTATGTCCTTAAGTACCATTCTATAAGTTTTAAATAGCTCCTTGAACATATAATTGGATGGAGTCTTGGCAGAATAAACTTGTCCTTAAGGAATTGACATAGCTATTTTAAAAAAGGATCAGATATCATGGAGACAAACCCTAGAGGTGGTGATGACCCATTTGACACCCAATAATTCTTTAGTCTGTCTTTGTGAGAGCTTTAGAATATCAGCATTGGAAATGAGTTGATGAGATGCTAGAAAATATTCCCCACAATAGGGAAGAGACAAAGCCTTTCCCAATCCTCGAGGTGACATTAGAACAATGTTGCCTCAATCAAAGCCAAGCTGCTTACTGTGTGAGGTTAAAAATTCATCACAGAGGGTGGGATCATCAGGAATAAGTGGCAATGAGATATCCATAAACTAAGAGAGCCCAGTCTTGGTAATAAGGTCTAATGTTGTCAGCTGAGAATAATATCAACTAACCAACAGAATATACTAGATTGGAGGAGAAGTTCGGGGTGCCATTCAGATAGAAAAAAAATACACACCACAAATAGACACAAAAGAGGCCTACAAAATAAGGAAATAAAGAATCAATAAGATCTTAATAGAGGATCAATTCATCCATAACACAAAAGACCACCCCAAGCAAACCACATCCTAGAAACAATTCGACATGACCAATCCACATGTGCGATTGATAGCTTCATGAAATGCAACAATAAAGCATCATAATCCCTATATCAAGCAAGAAAATGAAAAGAAATAGACATACAATATCCCAAACAACATCATCGTGACCATCAAAGCAAAAGGAATACCAAAAACTACACCACTCTTGATACAACTAAACCAGGACTAGACCAAAACCTATCAACATGGACTGACAAATCAACTGTGTATCCCTCTTTCCCACATATCACATTCATTAATTAGATGATAGATGTGTAGTGAGGATGGGTTTAGATAAAATGGAAGGTGGATTTTACCATTTATTATCAATGGGTGAAATTTTATTAGGTGATAAACCTTAAAAAGAAAATTGTAGTTTATTTTATCCTTTAGGAAAATTGATTACATTTGATGATGCTTTAAATGAACTCGGCCTTTGATCTTGACTCCATGGGTCTCTAAATGCATGCTCATTTTAGTTCAATTTATTGTGTGTTTAGCACTTTTTTGCCAACACGTGCAAGAGTGACAACTTGATAATTTTATTATCAATTAAAAGTTTTGTGTGTTTAGCACATGAAGTGCGTGCAATGTGAACGGTGGGTTGATTTTATATTAATTAAATTGGCATGTGTGGAGTGCAAATGCGCATGAAAGAAGTGATCAACAAATTTCTTTTAACCATTAAGTGTGGTTGGGGTGCAATAAAAATAAAATAAAATTTAAAATACATTTAGTAGGGTGTATGAATGCACCTTAATTTGAATTGGCACACCAAAAATTGATGGACGTGGAGAAGATAAGCCTCCAAGCAATCCTAAATATAATCCCACTAAGCTAGAAATATACATCACAAGGGAAAATTACAAAAAATACCACATGTATTTTTTTTAAAAAAATAGATTTTTTTAAGATTTTCTAGAGATATTTTATTTTTTAAATTTTAATTTGATTTTTAATGGATTTTTGGATTTTACTTTTGTGCAAACAACAAGAAAATGGTGAAAAAAGAGTTCTGGTGGACTTTTTTGCCAACATGTGCAAGAGTGACGACTTGCTCATTTTATTATCAATTAAAAATTGTGCGTGATTAGCACATGAAGCACGTGCAATGTGAACGCTGGGTTGATTTTATATTAACTAAATTGGCGTGTGTGGAGTGCAAATGCGTATGAAAGAAGTGATCAACAAATTTCTTTTAACCATTAAGTGTGGTTGGGGTGTAATAAAAATAAAATAAAATTTAAAATACATTTAGTAGGGTGTATGAATGCACCTTAATTTGAATTGGCACACCAAAAATTGATGGACGTGGAGAAAATGAGCCTCCAAGCAATCCTAAAGATAATCCCACTAAGCTAGAAATATACATCATAAGGGAAAAATACAAAAAACACCACATGTATTTTTTTAAATGTTTTCTAGATTTGTTTTGGATTTCTTAGAGATATTTTATTTTTTAACATTTTAATTTGATTTTTAATGGATTTTTGGATTTTACTTTTGTGCAAACAACAAGAAAATGGTGAAAAAAGAGTCCTGGATAATTTTTGGACTTTTGGATAATCTACATATTTTTTTGAATTTTTAATGAAATTTTAAGGTTTTATTAGGTTTTGATTTGTTTTCTATTTTTAAATTATAATTTTCAACTAAAATGTGTGAACAAAGATATCAATGAGTTTTTGAAAAATTTCAAGTTTTTTTTGGGAAAATTTTTAGATTTAATTAAAATTTAATGTATCTTTAAAATATTTTTGGTATTTTTAACAATTTAAAATTGTAGAAAATGCATGTAACGAGATCTAGAACAATGCATGTGTACAACAACAACACCTTGGGAGGACGGCTGAGACCCTATGCACATCCTCACGCGTGAACGATACTTGAAAGAATATGCTCACAACCACACAAAATCCCACATGCAACAACAAAGGCGAAGAAAACCCCACTAGTAATGGCCACAAAGGATGGGGGAGGATTTTAAAATGGGGAGGGGGGGATTTAAATGGGTCGGATGGGAGGGGGATAGATAGGCAAGGTAGGGGGGTTTTATGTGGTGGGGGTAGGACCAAGGGGTTTGGGCCATGGGTGGGTGGGTAAAGGTGGGGAGTAGGACTAAGGGCATTAGGTGGGAGGGTAAAGGTTGGGGAAAGGGGGGGGGGGGGGGGGGGGGGGGGGGGGGGGGGGGTTTGTTATGGGAGCACTAGACTGTGCTCGAGAGGCTAGACTAGATGCAAGATTTGTTATAAGAATTTTGATTACAAGATAATCCCATGTAGCGGCACAAGGCACAATGATAACTTAACAAGATACGAAACATTCCACAACCTGGGACCATAGGTATAGACAATAGGACTCGATAGGATATGAAGAATCCCACAACCCGGGACCGTAGGTGCATTGGTCTCTAAGAAAAATGGCTTGATAGGATTTGGGTGGATTGGAATTGGAGCAGTGGTTAAAGCAGTCTTCAAGGTCTGGAAGGCCTTCTTGGCTTCTGGGGTCCATGAGAACTTTGAGTTTCCTATGAGTCTGGTGAGTGGTGTGACTATCTTTGGGTAATCCTTAATAAATATCCTATAGAAGTTGGCAAAGCCAAGAAAACATTGGACATCGTGGACACAAGTGGGTATGTGCCAGTCAAGAATAGTCTCAATCTTCTTGGGATCCATGAAGATTCCTCTCTGGGAGACATTGTACCCCAAGAATTCTACTTTTGTTTGATGGGAAAGACACTTCTCAAGTTTTGCATATAGTCATTTTTCTTTGAGCTTTTCCAAAACTAATTTTACATAGTGCTCATACTCCTTTGGATCTTTTGAGAAGATTAAGATATCATCCAAGTTTTCTTGAGTAGTCTGGCATGACAGGATCGACGTCCTTTTCTCCCATACTTAATTTTTTGTTCTTTTTTATTTTATTTTATTTCTTTCTCATATAACTAAAACATTACTTATCAGAACCATCCATGCTACCTCTGTGGGATTCGATGAGAAGGTAGCAGAGTAGGGATAGGAGGTGGAACTGAGGGGACAGAAGGCCTCATCCAGCTCATGAAAATCAAAATGATGGCTATCAATAGCAATATGCAAGACATTACCAAACAATCGACGCAAAGGGAGGAAGGGTTGTCGAATGTGACTGTCAAGATCCCCAGGGAGGGTAATACTTCCTCAAAAAATAACCATTCATTAGGAAGGGATCTTTAGAGGCATCCATGGCTTGCACTTTGATAAAGCCATTAGGGTTGATAGCAAATATCTTATAGGGGTCCATCCAACATTGTTGGTGGAGGAGCTTGCTTGGAAACTTGCCAAATCTCGAATCATAGGCGAGCACTAGGTCACCTTCCTTGAATTCTTTGTGCTTGATGAAGTTGTTATGGTAAGCATTTCATCGAGTCTGTATGGCTTCCATACACTGTAAGGCCATTCAACGTATTTTGTCCAGACATTCTAAGTGTAAAATGTGGCACTGTAGTGACTCATTATCTCCTAAGTGCTCAATGATAGCCACTCACAAAGAGGGTAACTCTAACTTGATAGGAAAGATGGCTTTTGTGTCATACACTAGCTCGAAAGGTATCTATTCTATGTAGCAATCTTATAGGAGGTTTTGTATGCTCATAGGGCCTTTGTAAGTTGATCATCCTAGTCATGACGATGTGCACTAATTTTCCTTGTCATGATCAAGCAAAGGATGTAGTTGGTAACTTCAACTTGGCCATTGGCTCTCGAATAGTAGGGTGTGGGCTTGCGATGGTGATGGATCTTATAAAGCTCTATCACCTCTTCCATAATCTTGTTCAGAAAGTAGGTGCCTCTATCACTAACCAGCTCTGAGGGACTACCAAAGCGAGTGATTATATTCTCGTACAAAAACAAGGCCATACTATTTCCTTCATCTTGTTTGAGAGCTTTGTCTTCAGGGCCACATTGTCACATAGTTCATACATACCAAGATGTATCAATTCTGCATCCTTCGGGTTGGAGGGTTGATTGGGCCCACGAAATCGATGCTCCACTTTTCGAACGGCCTTAAGGAAAGGATGGGCTATAGTGGCATAGCACTAGATTGTCTCACTTCTCAAACGGCTTTAGGGAAAGGATGGGCTATAATGGCATAGCACTAGATTTGGTAGGCATTCCCATCCGATATTAAGCATAACAGCATTTGCAGTAGTCATAGGCATCTTCATGTAATGTAGGCCACCAATAACCTACGAGTAGGGCCTTTCTTCTAGATGTTGCTTCTCCTACAAAGTGTCTACCACCATAGGGCTCATCATGGTATGCTTTTAGTACTATCCGATCTCATCTCATGCCATATATATTTGCAACACTTTATCTTTGTCTCTCTTATACAAAACACCGTCTAACAAAGTGTAGGGGGTGATTCCAATAGAAACTTCTTCTTCTCTCTACTAGAGATGCTAGGAGGGTATTGTTGTGTGGCTAAGAGGTTGGCAATGTCTACATACCATGGGGCTACTATTTTGACAAAAAAAAAGGAAGCATCAGGGAGGTTTGGATCATCCTTTGCTGCTTCTTCATCTTGAGGGATTCACGATAGATGATCAACCGTGCCAAAACATGGGAGTGATCACGCTTGGTAACCACTTCAAAGTCAAAATCTTGGAACATAAGGATCCATCTCATCATTTTCTCTTTAACATCTACCTTATTCATAAGAAAAGACAGTGCCTCCTGGTCCACATAAAACTTGAAGTGCATTGACAATAGGTAATGTTGAAACTTCTCCAAGGTAAATACCATAGCGAGGCATTCTAGCTCCATCAGTATGTAGTTATTTTCTTGATTAGTGACCTTATGGCTTGCGTAGTAGATAGGCTGATCTAGCTTTGAGGAGCATCTTTGACATAATACTACATCTAACCCTTTGATATATGCATTAGTGTGCACATGGAATTCCTCCATCCAATCAAGAGGTTGCAGGATAGGTACTTCAATTAAACACTACTTTAGAGTATTAAAGGCTTCTTCACAATCAATAGTCCACGTAAACTCTACATCTTTCCTCAAGAGCTTATGCAAGGGGGATGGCTTGTTGCAAAGTGTACAATGAACCTTGTATAGTATCCCACATGGCCCAGAAATCCCCTCAATTGTTTGAGGTTAGTTGGTGCTATTAGAGCTGCAATCTCCTCAATCTTGGCAAGGTTTGTTGCTATCCCTTGTGCAGAGACAATGTGGCCCAAAATAACTTGTGAAAAGACTCCAAAGATGCATTTGTCAAGGTTGAGGGAGATCCAATACTTTCAATATCAATCAAAGCACTGATCCAAGTGTACCCAATCCTCACGAATTAGGCTATAAACATAGAAGACATCCATGTATACCTCTATGAAATCATGCAAGTGATTTTGGAAGATGGCCATCATCACTCTTTGAAAGATAGCAAGGGCATTATATAGAGCCCAAACAACATCATTCTATAAGAATATTGTCTCCCATTTAATTGTAAAGGTTGTTTTGGATTGATCTTCTTTTGTTATTTGAACTTGGTTGTATCTGCTAAATCCATCCAGTAGGGAATAGAGCTCATGTCCAGCCATTGTATCTAAAAATTGGTATATGAAAGCAATAGGGAAATGATCCTTCTTTGTCTTGGAATTTAGCTTGCAGAAGTCCAAACATATTTGCAGCTTTCCACTCTTCTAGGATATTACCACAATGAGTGAAACCCATTCACTATTGGCCACTGGATAAATAAACTTGGCTTCAAGGAGCTTCAATAACTCTGCTTTCACCAAGGCTAAGTAATTTGGATTCATGTGCCTTTGTTTTTACCTCATAGGTTTAGTGACATGTTTGAGGTTGATGTGATGTTGACACACCATAGGATCAATCCCCTTTAGATCTTTATATGACCATGCAAACACGTCCAAATTCTCCTTTATTAGGTCATGCAAGACACCAACATCTCCTCTTCTGGAAGAATGAGACTCACCTTCAAGTGACGTTCAATACCATCTACATCCACAAAAGTTAAGTGCTTTTTCCCTTCCACCTCATAGATGAAGGTCCCATGGACTGTTTTTATGGGTATAAATCCAACTCCTTCAAGGGAGTGGCATCCTCATCTGATGCTCCCTTGGAAGCAACTTCTTCTTTCCATAGGGACTCAGTTGGCTCTTTGGAATAGTGAACTAGTATCATGACTGCTTTGGGTTTTATGGGAGAGTTAATTACTTATTGACTCGAAGACTCATCTTCTAAGGTGACCTTCAGGAAAATGACATAACAAGAACCATCTGAGTTTTGTTGGGGCTACAGGACGACTGGTGGTCGTTGGCAAGGTGCATTATCATCATCCTTTCTTGAGAAGGATAATTTAGGGCAGCAAGATTCACTACTAAAGAAAGGCTTTTTCTTCTTAATCCATTTCTTATGGAGGTCTTGCATATGTTGTGATTCATTGCCCAATCTAGAGGATACTAAAGTCATTCTGTCCAACATCATGGGATCTTCAGCTTCAAATGCTTCTAGGAGTTCCTCCTCATTAGAGGAATAAGTTCTTTCATGTCACTTTCATTATTTGCAATAGCTTTTATCATCGTCTTCTTCAGACTCTGGCTCTATCTCTATAGAGGCACTATAGGAAAAGAACAGACTCTCTAATGTATCTTTTGCTTCTAATTCTACCTTTGTCTTTGCTTCTATCTCTAACTATGTCTCTGTCTCTACTCCTATCTCTATCTCTATCTCTATTGTGGCCATGTAACAAGAAGAACAATACATCCATGCCTATATCTCACAATCAAAAGTAATTTCAAAAGTCATTCCTAGTTTAGGTAATAGGTATTCACCCATCGACAAGAACTTTGCTTCTTTAAGGAGTTGGCTTACAATGCCTACTGTAAGGGACTATACCTTTCTTTTCTCATGAAAGATCTATTTGACAGCTTCTTCATCTACTCTGATATACCAGCTGTAACATTGTTGTAGGAGTTTGTTAAAACTTTGATAGAATTAGATCTGTTACTTTTTTGCGAGGCATATGTGACATGCCCGCCTATTGGCTATCCAAGAACGTTTTGGTAGTCCATCGAGAAACGAATCTAAGCGTCACCACCCGGCACTCCCATGGAATGTCATGGGGTTTGTTGTCTAGGGTTTCCTGGGTCTGCCTCGCAATGGAATGTTCACAGCCACGAACCCACTATGATCGACCTCAAACTTGAGTCCCTAGTGGTCAAGGTCTCCTGATAGCAATCTAGTGTCAGGTCTTGGACATTCTACTTTACGCAGAGCTACCCAATCCGGATCCAATCCATATTGCACCTGGTTCAAGAAGAATGAGAAACGAGAGGGATGTGCCACTCAACCTCTCTACTTGTGGGCCATAGTCCCATACCAATCTCCTAAAGCGGCATGAATCGAGCTCTAACTTATCACTACCTAAACGTCGACATTGGTAAAATCTTCATTGGTAAAATCTTGCAAGAAGTCTTCCAGTTCTCTGGGACCACCCTTCCATAGGATAGACCCACCATTGGGGGTTTTGCCCATCCACTTCCCTCAATAGGCTTACTTTAGTTATCTAATTAGCCCTATCACATTTATGTGCAACATTTAAAAGCAGCTTCCTTAATTAAGCCTTTTGGGGGACAGGGTTTGTTCACGTAATATTATGGCACTAACACGAAAACAATTTCAGACAAGTTCCTTGGAAGTAAACTTAATATTATCATTTTAACAGAGATACAAGTCTTGTTCAAAAGGGACAATTTCTTCAATCCGTAAAGATGCACCTTATTTCCTCCAAGATTCCTCCCCTGCACTAGTAACAGGGGCCCTCGAGAATCTATTTCAAGTCACACAGATCATTTGAGTAGGACCCGGAGGCAAGGAATTTACAACCAAAGCCCCTCCCCATCATCCAAGCGTCCTCCTATGTTCAATCCAACCAATGGAGAGACCTCTCATGGTGGGTTCGGTCCACGTTCCTGTCACGGCTATTTAGAACCCCCTTGGCTATGGTTGGCGGCCAGCTGGGGGTGGTTTGGCGTGCCTTTCAAAAGTTCAAACCGATTCATTATTCCCATTTCTTTTATGAGTTTGGGGTTATACAATCTTTTTACAAGCGGTGTTCCTTAATTTATAAGCACAAACAATGGTGCATGTGAGTGCTCGGGATATTTGCTAAGGTGGAGTCCCTATCTTTGACGCTTAGCGTTTTTCCTTCTTGCATTGGTGGCGATTTCCAATATCATCCGAGGGATAGGGAATACCTTCTTTCCAACCCCACTCCTATGTGATAGGAGCGAGCAATTATCCAATTGGATCTATATGTGATAGTTCTCGAATGGTAGTTGTCCTAGCTTGCTAGCCTTTAGTCCAAGGTTCTTGTCTTTGAAAAATGACACTTGAGCTCTCATGTATTAACATCGAGTTGTGTCATGGTTAAAGGTGATACCTTCTGTTAGAGATGCGGGATCTAGAGCATGGCAAATTGCGGAAGCTATGGAGGATGGAAGATGAAGAGAGAACTCATGATGGCATTGACAAAGAAGACAACTGTTATTACACAAGTGAATTAGATTCCAAGATTGAGACTTGGACTCATAAAGGCATTCTTGTGTAGTATTGACAATGACACAGAAACTTGATAGAAAGAGACAAGTACTATTGCATTATCATCATATGAAAGTGATAGTTCAAGTACATCATTATATAGAGTTCTTTGGTAGCACTTAACATCCACTATGCATATGGGATTTTTTCTCTCTTCTTAGAATGGATTGCATCTTCCTAGCCTAGCTGTTCCATACAAAGGGGCATACATAGGATGTGATTGGCAGATTCTCAACATCTTCAAGGTTGTTTCAACTTCATCAAGGCCAAATGTAGAATAGAGACCAATGAGTGTTTTACTTGTCTTAAGGTCCTCCCATGAATGTAACAATAGTTTAGCTCATTTACCTTTAAACCCTAAATAAGCCGATTTAAGCCTTATCCTTGCGTATATAGGATTCATCTCATTGAACTGCCCTGAGCAATTAAGTTTAGCCCTTCATATGCACATCCTATAACTATTTTTAAGATGAATCCCTAGCAGTGCAGCTGAAACCATCCATGATACCACGCAATCTAGATGCGAGTCCTTCTTAAGACGATGATGCAATGAGGAGTTCTACTCTTGGGAATTCATTTCAAGGCACTTATGCAAATCATAAATGGAGACTTGTATTTTTCTTTTGTGTGAGGAACACGAAGTCATCAGGCCTAATGCAAGTGCGAGATACTTCTCTCTAAAGGTTTATAGGAGCCTAATACACAGCTTAGTATTCCAATGACCTAAACATACTTAACTGTTATCATAGCAACTCAGGATCCTCATGGACTTGATGCAAGCCTTTACTCCTATCTTTCCAATTTCACAAATTTCGTGATGCAAAAAGTACAATTTTTGCTTAATGATGACTATGCTTTATCGTCTCGATAATCCAATTTTTCAGTTTCTTTTACCTCTCAAGCATGCCAATGCTAGTGCATAAATCTAATGCACTAAGAACACAATCAATAAAGTCCTTGATTTCAATGTGCACAAATGCGAAATCTTTTGTGCAAGTTGTTTGTTCTAAACATCCCAGAGTGTAATAAAACACAATTTCCAACATGATTGAATAATGCAACCTAATTGGTGGTTAGTTATCATAGATTTTTACCATAATACTTATCCCTTCCTAATGAAGTCGATCCACATTTTTAAGAGTTCCCATCAAAGCAAGTTATGGGATGCACCTGGTTACCAAGTGTCGCGATTCCTTGACCCACAACTCCATCGATTGAAGCAAGATTCGCGCATGTTTTTGGACCTTGTTTCGCTTGGGAGGAATCATATAATCCGGCTTTTTCTTCACGGCTACACACCTAGGCTACAAGAGAGATGATTCCTTGTGGAAGGGAATCGACCGTGAGAACCCTCTCAAAGAGGGAAAAAACAAAGGGGAAGCATGGAAGCCCCCAAGGGGAAATTTCCCTCTCCCCCCCCCCCTCTCTCTAAGAGAGATGATTCCTTGTGGTAAGAAATCGGCCGTGAGAACCCTCTCAAAGAGGGAAAAAAGAAAGGGGAAGCGTGGAAGCCTCCAAGGGGAAATTTCCCTCTCCCCCCCCGCCCCTCTCTCTCTCTCTCTCTCTCTCTCTCTCTCTCTCTCTCTCTCTCTCTTTTCTCTTACTCTCGCTCTCTCTCCCTCCAATCTGACAACAGGAAAGAGTAGAGTGATGATGGTAATCCCCTCCTTACGCCTAAGGCCTTTTATAGTGGTTAAGGGGGGGGGGGGGGGATAGCATGGTATGGATCCCCCCCCTTATCCCATCTGGGCAGCCAGGTGGATGGCTGCCATGCTGCATATGGTCGATGCTTGTCGTCCCGTCATCCTCAGTAGCCATCGGCCACCTTTGTAGCTCTCCCCCCTTCCTCTGCCATGCCATCGCGTCATCCATAGCAATACCCCCTCCATCCGCCAGTTGGCGGCGTGAGTGAGGGGGTGTTAAATCTTTTTTTTTAATCGTTAATTAAGGGGGGGTCATGCGGCGGGAGGAAGGGAAATATTACATCCTTGCCCCCTTAAGGAATCAAGATGTCCTCATCTCGTGTTAACCCTCAAACAAATAAGGTGGAAAAGCTGGAAAATCTAAAGCAGAAGACAAGGTCAAGGAAAAAGTGAAACAAAAGACAAAGGTGCGCCAATAAAAATATGGAAACACAAGAAGTGCAAAAAAGTTCTAAATAAAGGAAAAAGGCGCACAAGAAAAAGTGCAAGTCAATACTTTTGTAAAAGAGCACAAGCGCATCATGATTTAATTTAAAAGAGCACGGGGCTCACCCATGCAATTTGTAAATCTAGACGGGTGGTGGAAAGAAAGCTAGGAAGATAGGAGGACAATGGGAAAATTTGTAAATCTAGACGGGTGGTGGAAAGGAAGCTAGGAAGATAGGAGGACAATGGGAAAAAGGGCCTAGGCCATGGCCGGCCATGTAAAAAAGGGGATAAGGGGATGACTGCCCAAAAGGGATTTAGGGTTTTGTATATAAAGTTGAAAAGTGAATGAGAAGCTCATTCTTATGTGTGGCCAAAAGTGGCTCTCTTCTTCTTCTTCTTCTTCTTGCTAGCTTGAGCTTGTGCTTGAGAGAGGGAGTGTGAGAGTGTGAGGGAGTGAGTGTGTGAGGGTGAGGGACCGAGGAGGAGAAGCTCTCCATCTTCTCTTCTCTTGCTCATGGCAATGGAGCTTGGAGTGTGGAGCTTGAGGATGGAGCTTGCTTACAGCTTGCACTTGGATTGTGGAGCTACCGAAGTGTGCGGGAGAGGAGGTAACTCGATCCGACATGGAGGTAAGCTCACTACACTCATGGATAGGTAGTGCGTCAGCTATGTGAGAGGTAGCCATTAGTGCTCGGCTTGGAACGCTTGAAGCAATAAGATGTCCGTGGGTCTTGGCGGTTGAACAAGAGCTCCCACATTCCATGGTGTTGACTTAGATACCTATTACCTGTGCTTGATTATCTTTTTCTTTTGCTAAAGGTGTGAAATATATCAAACGTAGATATGGAAGGTTTGTACAGTTGGGGAACCTGTCCCCATTTAACCATCTAGAGATAAAGATTCATGGCCAGGTAGCACTTGGCAAGAAACTTATACAATCATAGGGCCTATTCCATTTGTATGAGGCAGGGTGAATTTGGGTGATCAGACAACTAGGGCTGTGCCAGTGGTGGGCTCTTGTTAGGCTGGGTAGGGAAGATATCGGCTGGGACCCAAATGGTGTAGTCCCTGGCTGCTATTGTTTCAAGAATGATTTTAAATATCTCATCAAATTCCTTCTTTTTTTTAGCTTCCCTATCTTCTTTTGAGCACTTGGTGCCCAAGCGTTTGGGGAGGGCCTGCACGGCAGGGGTCGCCACCCCCCAACCATGCCCTTGAGCCTTTGTTCTCTTGGCCTGGGAAGTCTTTGGCTTGCGTTTGAGGCGGTGTCGCTTAGGGTCTCTCTTTGGTATGTACCTCTTAAGGGTAGGCACATATCACTCTGGTGGAGGCGCTTGTGCCTTATGCTCCCTCCTACGGAGAGGAGCTTCCTTGCATACAGCTGCATTGTGTGCTCCATGATGGCTACTGTGGGAAAATCTACAAAATGTGAATCAAGGTTAGGCTTTGAGGCAGGATAGAATTATTTGCATGGAAGGGATTAAACAGTGGATTATCAAGCGCATATGAGAAGGGGCGAGGTGAGGCATGCAGTGTTTGTGGTAGAGGGACGGCCCCCGTGATGATGTTCATCTTGACTGGACTATGGGGTGTATTCTAGTCATTAGCATATCATGGCTTATGCTAAGTTGCGTGGACTGATTTTCATGGAGTGGAGCGAGGATCATCCCCGGAAGGATAGACCGAAAAGGGAAAAGATGTATAGAAGGGGACTGTGCCCCATCTACGCCATCAAAGATGTTGGTCAGGGATTCCTATGGCGGTAACGAGGGTTGCATGCCCTCCACCTGGAGGCACGAATGGTCACACAACTTCTGGACGTGTGGTAAGAGGAGGACTTGAGGAGCTCAGCCTGTCAAACCCAACTCTTCTCCCTGCGCTTGACTATCATTACTTGTGTGTGTTGATATTATCTATACAGGGTCACAAAACTCATTGTTTATTTATGTACATATTTACAAATCCATGTCACTTCGTGAGGATAACAATCAATCATAGAACTCAGGATTGTACTGGAGTGTGGCACATGCATCCAGTACTCGTGACAGCTTACTCAATAACAATAGATATTTTGCAACATCGAGTAGCATGGTACCTTGTCCGAGTCTACTGGCAACATGTAACTCCTCCTCGATGAGAACCTTATCAACCAGAGAGTTCTCTTGGCTAGTTCCAGCTAAGTCCATATCCCAAATGGCAGTCAGCACTCGAAAGGAAGTTGGCACCACATAGGTTGGGTCTCTTTGAGACCGCCATTTGGCCAATCGCTCCTCTGAGGCTGTCATAATCTAGGCTCCCAGTTCGGCCATTGTAACACAGTTTTCAAACCAACATTTTTCAAATTGACTTAAGACCCTCTGATTGTTACTTTAGTTGCTCTATCTCTAAGAGATTTGGTTGGCAGAGCACATCATTTAATGTTACAGTTAAGCGTAGTTCGTCGGCTTCCTCGTCAGAGGTGAGTCGCATCCCTTCATGCAGGAGCCTATCATAGTGCTCGTCAAGATGTTCTTGCTCTTCCCAGGATAGGGGAAATGGCAAGTATTCCTCAAGCTGGTTCTTGGGGAATGCACCCATGTTTGCAAGGACGTAGATACGTGAGAATATTTTTGAGTTTAGCTTCTATGAGAGTAATGCTTACTATTTGATGTTATCTTGGTCATATTTGGTGGATAGGTGCTTCTCTTGGTGAAATCCACCCTTTCAGCCAGTTTTAGTAATGGTTTTGGTGCATTTTCTCCTAATTACAGCAACCTGCAATTTTACCTTTTTGCTTTGATTTGGGACAGTATGGCTAGTCATTTGAAAGACACTGCTCTCTTTAACATTGCCAAGTTGGATGGTACCAACTATGGGTATTGGAAGTCTCACATATGGCAGGTTTTGGTGCAGAAGTTGCATATTAAACCCTTGCATTTCAAAGGTGTCAAACCTGAGGATATGGATGATGGTGTTTGGATGGAAATTGATGAGCTATGGAAGTCTACCATTATTTTGTCACTCTAAGAAGAGTTCCATCATAATGTTGTTGAAGATGAGAATCAGAGTGCATGGGATTTATGGGAGAAGATTTAGGAGCTCTATGCGCAACAGAGTCTTGCGTCACAAATGTATTGGCTAAAGCAATCAATGGACCTTCGCATGGAGGGCACCTCTCTTTAATCTCATTTCAGTCAGTTTCATGCTATCATGAAGAGTCTGTTATCACAAGGTATTGAGTTCAAAGACAACTTGCACCCGTTGTTTCTAATTGGCACCTTCCTTGAATCATGGGATGTCTTCCGTACTGCTATATGCACGAACAAGCTTGATGGACTGAAAATCAAAGATGTTGAGAGTACTTTATTGACTGAGAAAATCAACAGGAGAAACAATTATGCTTCCCGCTCTTCACATACATTTGACCGTTAGAGGTGGCAGACATGGCAGGCATGATAATGATCATAAGGGCAGGGACTCTCAAAAGTCCAGATCCAAGTCATGTGGTCGCAGTAAGTCCCGTGGACGGAAGTCTGATCTTACTTGTCATTATTGTGGGAAAGCAGGACATATTAGGCCATAGTGCCATAAAATGCGCGATGATAAGCGCAAGGAAAAGGGAAAAGATAAAGTGTAAGAAAAGTCCTCTTAGTGCAGCATAGTACTTGCAAAGTCTAGTGTGAAGATAGAAAAGATTAATGTCACGCACGACACTGATTCAGATGACGATTACATACTTGCAGCTTCTTCATATGATACCTCACAAACTTCTAAGATACACTCTATGTATGCGCAGTGCTAGCTCTTGGATTTGGATGCGTCATTTCATGTGACACCCTGTAGAGATTGGTTTCATACCTATCATACTATGTTTGATTCTGTGCGCCTTGGTGATGATAGGTCTCTTAACATTGTGGACATTGGAGATGTTAGACTGTAGTTTACTTCTGGTAGCTCTTTTGTTTTGCATGATGTACGCCATGTACCTGCATTGACTCGCAGCCTTATGTCAGCTGGACAACTTGATGATGCATGGTATTTTATGTCTTTTGGAGACTCTGCATGGAAGATTACTCATGGCAGGCCTGTACTTGCAAGAGGTGCCAAGTCTGGCAGCCTCTATCCCTTACTTATATCTGGAGCTACATTGGATCATGTTTTGTATGTGGGTTCTATTCCCCATGTATCCCTTTGGCATGCTCATTTGGGGCATATGTCTCTTAAAGGCATGAAAATGCTCCGTGCTTTGCAGTACATTTCGTCTTTTGACTCTTTGCATTTTGATTCTTGTGATCATTGTTTGTATGGCAGACAGACTAGAAATATGCATAAAAAGTCTAGTAAGAAACGTATGGGTGAGCCCTTGGCTCTTGTGCACTCAGATGTATGCGGGCCCATGCCCTATCAGTCACTTGGTGGAACAAAGTACATTGTTACTTTCATAGATGATTAATCGCATAAGGTTTGGGCTTATCCCATAAAGAGAAAATCCGATGTCTTAGACACATTTCAGCGTTGGCTTGCATTGGCAGAAAACCAGTCTGGGAAAATGCTGAAATACCTAAGATCAGTTAATGGGGGTGAGTATGTATCACGTGCTTTTGAGCAATTTTGTGATGAGTGGGGTATTAAGCATTAGTTGACCGCCCCTTACATCCCACCCCAGAATGGTATGGCCGAAAACATAAATAGGACCATTTAGGAAAGGATCCATAGCATGCTTAGCCACGTTGGCTTACCGCAACACTTTTGGGCTGAGACAGTTACTACTACAATGCATCTCATTAACAAGTCGCCTAGCAGTGGCATAGACTTTCGAGTTGGAGAGGAGGTATGGGCAGGCAAGCCCCCCTCTTATGATCATTTGTGTGTCTTTAGATGTGAGGCATTCTGTCATATACCCAAGGACAAATGCAATAAGCTGGATCCTAAAAGTGTCAAATGCATTTTCATTGGCTATGGAGATGTAGAAGAGATGGGTTACCGTCTATGGGATTCGTAGGCACGGAAAGTGATCTGCAGCCATGATGTCATCTTTCATGAGGATAAAATGTATATGCAGCTTGAAAAAGTGGTTGAGGTACACATGGTCATCTTTCAGGAGGAGCCACCTGCTCCCGTTCAGCCCACTCCACGGCCAGCTAGACAACGTGCAGCATCACCTGATGCTCATGGCCCAGATGTTAGACATGCTGATGTTAGACAGGATGTCGATCACGCAGCAGAGCCTGGGTTGAGGTGTTTTACTAGAGATAGATGACCTCCTGACCGTTTTGCGCCCTCTATGGATTATGTACTGGTTACAGATGCAAGAGAGCCTCTTACTTATGATGAGGCTATGCGCAGGGGTGATTGTCACTCTTCGAAGAGGGCTATGCCGTCTGAGCTTGACTCATTACATAAGAATAAGACTTGGGATTTGGTTTCCTTGCCTCAAGGTAAGAAGGCTTTGCCATGCAAGTGGGTGTACAAGCTGAAAAGTACCCTTGGACACCCCAAGCTGGCATACAAGGCTCGACTGGTTGCTAAGGGTTTTAAGCAAGAGCATGGTGTTGACTTTGATGAAGTCTTTTCTCCTGTGGTCAAGATGACTACCCTACGCTTAGTCTTGGCCTTGGTTGCACAGCTTGACCTGGACTTGTACCAAATGGATGTCAAGACAGCTTTTCTACATGGGGACTTGCATGATGAGATTTACATGGAGCAGCCTAAGGGCTTTGCAGACCCTGGCAGAAAACACCTAGTGCGCAAGCTAAAGAAGAGTCTATATGGCTTGAAGCAGACACCTAGGGAATGGCACCATAAGTTTAATGCATTCATGTAGTCACAGGGATACAGCCGTAGCGCTATGGATCCGTACTTGTACACGAAGAAAGCCCTTAACAGTTCTTTACTGATTTTGGTACTCTATGTGGATGATATGCTTTTAGCAGGGACAACTCATGAGGAGCTAGATACTCTTAAGGCTCAGCTCAAAAAGAGCTTTGAGATGAAAGATCTGGGACAGGCCTCTCATATACTTGGTATGCGCATTACGCGCGATCAATCTCAAGGACTACTCTATCTGTCACAAAGGGAGTACATTCATAAAGTCCTTGAGCGCTTCCGCATGCAGGATGTTAAGCCTATTGGCTGTCCATTACCTTCTCATGTGAAGGTTTCACAGGCCGATTGTCCGCAGACAAATGAGCAAAGGGCCAAGATGGCCAAGATTCCCTATGCATTAGCCGTGGGCAATCTTATGTATGCCATAATAGCCACCCGTCGAGATATAGCTTTTGCAGTTGGAGTTGTGGCACGTTATATGGCTACACCTGGCAAGAAAATTGGGATGCCGTAAAGGGTATCATGAGGTACCTAAAGGGCACAGCAAAGATGAGTCTTTGTTATGGCAGCCAGGATACAGGACACTGACTCTGATTATGTAGGACACGCAAATAGTAGGAAGTCCACTTCTGGCTATGTGTTCACCTATGCTGGAGGGGCTATCTCTTGGATGTCCAAGGTGCAGAAGTGTACGGCCTTTTCTACTACAGAGGCCGAGTATATTGCAGCCACAAAGGCTTGCAAAGAGGCTATCTGGTTAGGCCGTTTGATTGCAGACCTTGGTATGACAGATGTTATGCCTACACTGCATTCGGATTCTATGACTGCCATTCAATTGGCCAAGAATCCATCCTTCCATGCGAAGACGAAATATATTGAGGTGAGGTATCACTTCATTCGTGAGGTCGTTAAGGACAGGTCTGTTGACCTTGTCAAGATTCCGACTGAGCAGAATCCTGCAGACTTGCTCACGAAGAGCCTTACTACTAAGCGCTTTGCCTTCCATAGGAGATTGATGGGCATTGGATGAGATGACATCTTTTTCTTCATCCTGTTGTACATGTGTACATGTTGTACTGTCTTTTCTTTTTTCTCTCTCACTGGGACAGATTCGCCTTTAAGTGGGAGGTTGTTGGAGGTAAAGGCACCTTCACCTAGTCGCCCGTATATTACTACATTGAGAGTACCCGCCACTGCACACTGCAGGTGGCAGGCGCCTGTCACAGTCACTTATTCTTTATTCTTTTAGTGATAATTTGAATAAAGGAAGGCCTGGCCACACATTGTGGTTATTGGAGTTCCCAATTGTTGTCTCTCTCTTTCTTGCTCTTGCTCTCCTGCCATAGCTCTCATGTGCAAGCTTCGATCCTTCTAACCTTTCACCAAATCCTTCCATTTTTCCATCCTCTTAATGGAGTTATTGGGTGCATAAATTGATACTAAATGTATCTTTTCTCTCCCCAGTCTAATGCTTCCCATCAAATGGCTACCCTTTGCCTCTATCTAGACACACTTTTTCCTAATATCCCTCATGGATTTTCACTTATGATAAGGCTAATGCATCCGATCTTCTTCATCTAAGCATGTAACTACACTTTTTCTTCTTTGTTGTAGCACACGCACTGTAGATGTTCCATGTGATTAGGGTAAGCTTTGTGCATCTATTCATAGAAGAGGTCTCTACCATCTCTCTACTATCATCCATATTCTCTTCTCCCTCTAGCATAGCATAGACATTTTTGTCAACAAGTGGTATCCTTGCCATATTTTTTAGGGAGATCTTCTTCTTACCTTAATGCAGGAGTTGCACTCTACAAAATCCTAGGGGGATGTTCTCCTTCCCCTTCTAGGTACCACTAACTTGTTTGCCTTTCACATTGATTTGCATTTTCTCTATATTCTCCTTCTTGCTGTAATCGATCTATGTTGTTGATGTGGATGGTCTATTGGTGCTTGGGTTATAGACCAGTTGTGTCTTCTATTAAAAGAGCAAAACATATCACAAAATAATGAAAGACACAATATCAATGAAAGAGAAAATGTGTAAGATTGAATCGAAAATAGGAATCCACTATGATAAGTATAATGATTGAGCATTAGTTAACACACACCACAAGCTCCCTCTTTCCACACCACAATTTGCAAGTACATGAATGGATAATTGGCCATGGTTCCTCCTTTTATAGACAAAAACAAAGGAGTCATCTTGCCACAAAATAGATTGGCCAATTACCAAATAAAAAATAAAGAGAGTGCCCATGGTACTCGTGTACCTATGATATGACCACTTCTAACACCCTCTCTCAGAGCCCAGGTGAACAAGCAATGAACAAAAATATCTAGAATGCACCTTGGATACTCCAACAACGTGCACTCCGCTTGATGCATCTCATTAAGAAAGCAACCTAAAGAAGAAATCCAAATGTCATAATCTCTCTTTGAAAGCAGAATAGTCTACCTAGCCACCTTAAATCTCCTATAGTGACACAAGCTCCATGGTAGCTTACCAATACCAAGATTCCTCCACTAAAGCATACGCATGCCCTTCCGGTCCCTCATGTGAGACCACACAAACACATCATGTCACTTGTCCCAAGATGAACTTGGTGTTGGACGCACCATTCCAAGGTTTAGATTGCCAAAGATATGAGCTTGATGATAGACATCAAATCCACCAAGAACAAAAGAGCACTAGTGTGCCCTCTCCACCCTCACACTTGCCCACTCTGGCTAAAAGCATGTGAGGGTGTGTAACATCACTAGAACCAACAAGAACTATCCATTCGAGCCATTGATAGGCCCCAAGTGAACACAAATGATGCAGACATGTACATGGTCTCATGCTTCATCAAGCATGACCATTAAAGTAGGTAGTATGCCTTTCGTCTGTTCCTTCTTTACATATATGACACTATCCCACACCACTCCTTGCTACTTCACTTGTAGCTTCAGTGCATCAGTAATATTGCCATAGTTCTTCATAAGAATTTCCCAAGCATCCTTCGGGCACTAACAACTAGTAATCTACATAGCCATTGCCTACAACTAAGGCCATGAGGACCTTTTGATTCTGCATCAGATTTCTTCACTTGCCTAAGAATGCTTTGAGTTCGCCTCAAAACTGATCCGCCTTCTCCATGTTGACATGTTCATTTTTTGCAAGGAGAGATAGTCCAACTCCATAACCTCACCGTTCCTTCATACCTTCTATGCTTGTTGCCACTTAGAGCAACTTCTCATAGAGCGCCACAAAACCACCATCTAAAGGAATAGAACTACACCAAACAAAACACAACCTTTGCTCCTTCGCCTTCCCATGAGCTCACTAATGACTAGAGCAGCCTATAATTTGGAGGTGAGGCTCAACAAGAAAAGTAAATCTTACTACTCGACCTTTAACAACTTCAAAAGATGTCAATTGCAAACCTTTTCATCGACTATGCTTCAAACCGAGTAGGATAAGCTTTGTAACTTTTGCCCCACTTCCCCCACTACACCATGGTGCAACCCAGCCCTAAATGGGTCACTCACCCAAGGGTTAGCATGGGGAATCGAGAATCGCACCCCGCCCCCCTACAAACCCTCGGTAGCACTTTGCAAGTACATGAACGGATAATGGGCCATGACCACACTTTCTCCTTTATAGACAAAAACAAAGGAGTTATCCTACCACAAAATAGGTTGTCCAATTACCAAATAAAAAATAGAGTGCACATAAATTAGGCCATGGGTACTTGTGTACCTATGATATGACCACTTCTAACACCCTCTCTCAAAAGCCTACATGAGCAAGCAATGAACAAAAATATCTAGAATGTACCATGGATACTCCAACAACGTGCACTCCACTTGATGCACCTCGTTAAGAAAGTAACCTAAAGAAGAAATCCAAATGCCATAATCCCTCTTTGAAAGCAAAATAGTCAACCTAGCTACCTTAAACCTCCTATGGTACACAAGCTCCATGGATAGCTTGCCGATACCAAGATTCCTCCATTAGAGCATGTGCATGCCCTTCAGGTCCCTCATGTGAGACCACACAAACACGTCACTTGTCCCAACATGAACTAGGTGTTAGACACACCATTCCAAGGTTTAGATTGCCAAATATGTGAGCTTGATGACAGACATCAAATCCACCAAGAACAAAAGAGCACCATCATGCCTTCTCCACCCTGACACTTGCCCACTCTGACTAGAAGCATACGAGGGTGTGTAACATCACTAGAACCAACAAGGACTATCCATTCGAGCCATTGATAGGCCCCGAGTGAACACAATTGATGCAGACATGTACGTGGTCTCATGCTTCATCAAGCATGACCATGAAAGTAGTAGTATGACTTTCGTACATTCCTTCTTTATATACATGACACTGTCCCACTCCATTCCTTGCTGCTTCAGTTGTAGCTTCAATGTATGAGTAATATTGCCATAGTTCTTCATGAGAATTTCCCAAGCATCCTTCGGGTACTGACAGCTAGTAATCTACATTGCCATTGCCTGCAACTAAGGCCATGAAGACCTTTTGATTCTGCATCCGATTTCTTCACTTGCCTAAGAATGCTTTGAGTTCGCCTCAGAACTGATCCACCTTCTCCATGTTGACATGTTCATTTTTTGCAGGGAGAGAGAGTCCAACTCCATAACCTCACCATTCCTTCCTACCTTCTATGCTGGTTGCCACTTAGAGCGACTTCTCACAGAGCGCTACGAAACTATCATCTAAAAGCAATAGAACTGCACCAAACAAAACATAAGCTTTGCTCCTTCGCCTTCCCACGAGTTCAGTAATGACTAGAGCAGCCTGTAATTTGGAGGTAGCGCTCAATAAGAAAAGCAAATATAACTCCTTATCAACATTTAACAACCAATTGCAAACCTTTTCATCAACTATGCTTCAAACTGAAAAGGATAAGCTTTGTAACTTTTCCCCACTTTCCCCACTACACCATGGTGCGACCCAGCCCTAAATGGGTCACACACCCAAGGGTTAGCAGGGGCAGTCGGGAATCGCACTGGACAAGTGGGAAGGTGGAGGGATGAAATTAATCCCACACGCTCTGCTAGCGGGGTTATCCGGTTCTTGTTCCCCGATAGGCGCATACGAGCTTCTCCACCTCACACCCTTCAGCACGCTACGCTGTCCGACCTTGGTCTTCGTTAACCAAATTACCGGATCCAATTACATGAGGCCTTGTTAAAAACCTTCGTTTACGAATGATGCTGGGCAACGTCATCATCATTAATAGCTCACTTCCATTTCCTCCCCCTTTCCAAGAATGTGGTGCAACCTTAGGGTGAGTGAAGGACTTTTGCCCCGCTCACCCTGGGGCGGCGACCCAGCTCCAAGGAGAAATTCATTTTCTAAGGGGATGGAATTCACCTGCGACCTCACCAGAGAATTACAAGGGTACATAATAAGTCAAGAGCTTGAATTTTGGCGTGTGTATTGAGAACACGCTCACGGCTCAACCAATTAGCTTTTCTATAACTCGCCCCTTTTCCCTAGTATTTAAGGGACACACTGAACAGATATTTCCCGAGCCGGCTGTGTCCAAGCCTAACCAGACTGTAAGAAACAAATCAACATTTGCGATGAATTCTACAACTAATTACCTGTAATACAACTGGCAACTTTACACTAGCACTTCAGCGGCACACACAAACACATGTTTCCCAAGTCTATGCCCAAGCGAAAGCAACCTCTGCAAGAAACAATTCAACATTTGCGATAAATGGCTTAAAAGAATTTTCATATATCATCCAGATATGTACTGTGCCCGATAATGGCAGGTTCCTACATGGTTACTGTATATACAATTCCCTCACCAGAGTGAAATCACAGTATTGTCAACCCTTTGTAAGACCATAACTGGCTTCGGCATGTGCCATACCTCTACAAAATTAAGTATGGTAAGCACTACAAAATTCGCAAGGGAACATATCCTGGCGCATCCTAGAGTTAGGACAGGGTTGTAGGCTAACTTGGCAGATCATGAACTAAGCCCGTATTTCCTTTGCAGCTTTCCCTGCTGCGAGACAGCACAATTCCCCTCCGAGATAGCACTTAAAATTACAGCGATGCTAATCCAGATATGGAACCTCAGTAAGCCAGCCAAGATGATCCTTTTAGCCTGCTTAAGTGACAATATACATTTTGTCTCTTCATATAGTAACCAAGTTCTATTGATAAGCACTGTCCCATCAGCGACCTCCATCTCACTGCATCTCCAAACCAATAGTACGCAGCACTGGCCGCATATAAGTGGACATGTTCTGCACCTCGGTCATCAACCATGGTACCTCTGCATATATTGCCGTTCATTGCGGGTGTAAAAATCACCTATACAGTATGTACTGGGTCATCAAGATCCTTCATGCATGACCACTTTGTCGATTATGTCAAGGCGAAATACTGATGCATTAGAAAGAAATCGGCCACTGATGTGTCTCTAAATTTTGTAGCTCCATCAGGAACCAGGATTTTCATGCAACAGTCACTCCGCTTAAACGGGCCCGCCTCTCAGGGCTCTGAGCTTGAAATCCATCGGATCCATATTTCCTTTTGCTGCTGCACGGAGCAACGGACTGCTCGGAAAGGTTTAATCTTGGAAGTCTTATATGAGTTTTGAGACGTTTGACATCAGCCAACTGCACAGGCTTCATTATGAACTCTTCAGCACCTTCCGCCAAACATCTGAAATTCAGAGGTGAGCAGCATTGGTAAGATATTCGAAGCTCGATCCTCGGGTAATGCCACATCCGGTTAGAACAAATGTGCACTAACAAATTTACCTCTGGATCCGAGTAGGCACGTTCTCGGACGACATTACTACTACTGGAATCTCTTTAAATGCAGATGATTCCTGAAACATCGATAACAAGCCTCCAGTAAGCTACAAGCTTTTAAAAACAACCTAGGGAAAAAGAGTTGCAGTGAATGGTGAGAGAAGCGTCATACCTTTACTCTCTTCAATAAATCATAACCAGACATCTCGGGCATGCAATAGTCGGTGATAATCATATTGATCTGCAAAGCATAAACGCTCATTTAGAAACGAGAGCAAGCAAAAAGGAACGATCCAATCAATGAGAAAGCAGAGAGGTGGGAGAGTATCTTACATTGATGCTTGCAGGACCTGGAGTAACACCTATTCCTAACAGGTCTAAAGCCTTGAGTCCACTATCCACAGAAGTAACTGAAACATTATGTAAGAAATCATGTCAGAGAAAGACTGGCACGGATAATACACGAAGAATCTACACAGATTTATCTGTAAGCACAATCTACGAAGAGGTACTGAAAACCAAAGCGCCACAGCAACTCAACAAAGATAGATAATCGTAAACCGTGGCATTTTCAGAGTTGTTTCTTCACGACCAAGGTCCAAAACTGGATAACATAGAGAAAGTACCTTTGTACGAGGACGTCTTCAACAGCGTCTCGATGACCTTTCTGTCGAGTGTGCTATCATCGACGGCGAGAACATGAATCTCTGCTGCTGAAGCAGCAGCCTGCAAGACTGCGGTGCTCTCGTCTACGCCAACCGGAAGAATGACCTCGTTCTCAGGAGGAGTTACAATGTGAGCGGAGGAGTCCTTCGCCAAAGCGGAGGTGTCTTTCGCCATTGCGGCCGGGGTGTCCAGACAAGAAGCCGTGGCCGGAGCGACGTCCGTGCCGATCAAACAGCAAGCAGGCAAGACTGGCGGGTAAGAAACTAAAACGGCCAGCCAAAAAGGCCTTCTCTCGGAGACCAAAAGGATGCGAGTTTCTCTCAGTGCTGCAAGAAAGGAGCGACGGAATCGAGGCTGCGGCCGTGCGGAAGGCTCAGGGAAAGGGGAGTGCCTGCGGGGGGTGTTCGAAGGCGAGCTATGGAAGGAGGAGGGCTAGGGTTTTGTAAATATACAGAAGATGTGAGAGGGAGAGAGCGTGTGCGTGTGTGAGGAGGAGTCTCTTGAAACGGAAGAAGTTGTCAAGGCGAAGGAAAAGATGAAGATGAGTGAAGCCAGCCGCGAGAGTCCTTTTGTTTGCAGTATAAAGCGAAAGTGGGAGATCGGGCGCATGGATATGCAGTGACGCCATTATTTGATTTTCTCATCTTGAGGGGGGAAGGGAAACTAAATCACGGATTTTGGAGATCTGCGATTGTGCCATTTTGTTATCTTCCCCCCCCCCTTGGCCCTTTCCTTTCGTCTCTCCTTTTCTTTCTTTTCATCTTTTCCTGTTCAATGTGGGAGACAAGTCCACCTCAGCATTGCTCCTTCTTTGTTGCTTTGACCTCTCCAACTTGGCCCCCCGGGGGGCTCCACGCACAACCCCGACTGCCACCGGTTCACACAAGAGTTCCCATTTGGAAACGGTTTTTAGATCAACAAGTGGTTTTCAAATTGAATCTCACATCACATAGAGACTTTTGGAAACCCCCCTTGCCATTTTAGAACTAAAGGAAAAGAAATCTGGCTTTGGAGGATCGCTACGCAAGGTGGTTTTGTTAGGGAAACCTCTGTTTCGGGAGAAAACCAAAAACCCTCCATGTAGGCTAGAGCGTTTTCTAGTTTTCTTTAAAAACTGTTGAAAAACCTCCTTCCAAATACCCCTTCATGAACAGCTCCTTTGAGTGGCAATCTTAGTGTTCATGCAAAACATTGTTTTTGAATGCAACAATCTTGAAATGTTTAATCGGCCCTCATCCCAATCTTTGCACCCTTGATAGTGCACTCCTGCTCAGTTTTAGGATTTGAAAGATTTGAACCCTTAGCCTGTCATTGCTCAAGCAAATTTTGAAATGTTTAATCGGGCCTCATCCCAATCTCTACACCCCTGAGGGTAAAGGCAATGCGCAGTCGCTCAATCATAGGATTTGAAAGATTTGAACCCTTGACTTGTGGTTGTTCATGCAATTATCATATTGATCGAGTTGCCACTCTCATCAGTAGTGTTCATGCAAAGTTTTTCTAAGAACCAATACAAGAACCTTCCACTTCAACATCAAAATGCATTTTTAAAGGTTATGCATAGCGTCTTATAACTAGGATGCATCGATATTTATCAATTGTGAAACCTCCTCTGCAAAAATTTTAGAGGTTTCTTCTCAATTTTGCAATTTACTTGTTAACACTAAACCTTGGACATTGAGACTCACGATGTGTTGCCCTGCATAGATGTTTCTCCTTGCCTACAATGGTGCACTATGCATGCTCCAAATCTCGAGTATCGTGTCAATATTGGTTGCACTAACTACTTCAAATCAACAACAGCTACCATAATCACACTTTAAACTAAATGGATGTTGTGTTAATTAAATATTAGGCTCATATATAGACTAAGGAGAAATCATGCTAATATGGAAGAACATGGTGAGAAGTGATGGATGCTATTTATTGCCAATAACACCTATGATTAAGGAGGTCGGTGGCTTTTCCCTTACACCAAGGTAAGGATCATCTCAAATATCGTGACTTTGGATCATTGTCTATTGGAAGTGATATTTAGAATGGTTTTGCCCTCTACTACATATCACCGTCCACCTCCATTTCATTTCAACACCTCTTTTCTAAAGGATTAGAGCTTTATTGAGTAGGTTAAAGTGGTGTCATCTCAAATATGTAAAGGACAAACAAAATCTATTCTTAAGTTGGAAGTCTTTATTTTAGAGTCAATTTAATTAGCAAGAAACATAGTCAAGATCAGGTTATTTTGTGGCTCTTATAAGATATTGAATATTTCCTTGTAGCTCACGAGAGGCATAGGGTGGTTGAGAGTCTCAAGTTCCAACTTAAGGGAAGATGGATGCTTGATGGTGATGCCCCTACCCCTCTTTTCTTCAACACTTTGAAGATCAAGTACCAGAGAGAAATTATATTGATGACAATTGCTACCCTCATTTTGATGTTCATGAAATAGCTAAAATGTTTGTAAATCATCTCTTATATATAGTGGGTGAAGATCTTGTGAAGAATCTTCAATACTAGAGAGCTCTTTAGGAGCTCCTAGCCCCCTCAAATTTCATAATCACCAAAGACGAGGCCCTCATTCCGAGTTAGCCATTCATAGTGAACAAGTTTACCTCTGTGGTGAAGAAAATGAAGAGGGGGAACTCTTCAAGCCAAACAACATACCTACTAAGTCTACAATGTGTTTTTGGAGGCCTACACCAATGATATCTATGTTTTTACTACCGAATGTTGACTTTCAAGTACTCTCCCTACATTTGCAAAATCTTAAATATATTCAACAACTCCACAATTACATCATTAATCATCATGCTATCACGCATTCTCAATGTCTACATCCTCATCATCATCGTGTAGATTATTGATGAAATTGTGCGGTGATTGTGAGACCATGTCAACGCTATCTACCAAAATAGTCAAGATGGCATAAAATTGCCTCTCAGTAATACCTCTAGATGCAATAGTTGACCTTGATCTTCATGCAAGTCTACAAGCCATCCAACTATCAATTGGAACTTTACATTAACTTCCACCACAAAGTTGGACTCTTGTCCTAGGCATTTAACATTGTTGAATGTACCAATTATCTAACTTGAATTGGATTAGCAAAAACCCAAATATTTGGAAACAACATCACTCATGTTAAAGAGATGGTGTATGCTCAATATTATATTGTATGTGTATCAAAATCAATGAGCAAAGAAGCATTTGGTATTAACCTTCTCTCATCATTATTTCAGTGTTTCCATAGTGCAAGGTTCACATGTGTAAAATATAAGTAGCTTTCCTCCTCCTTCCCAAGCTTCTACAAAAGAGTGAAAATTATTTACCTAACGAGACCTATGAAATGAATTGCAAAACTTTCCTTTTTGAGTTTGTTTTGAGTTTTTGGGTTTATCCTAATGTTCCAAGGTCACAACCCTTTTTATGTTATAAATTCAACTCTAAGGCCTAGGCTTAGTAACATGTTACAATTCTATTAGGCACGCCTCCCTTAGACCAAGTTCTAGACAAAGGTGTAGCTTCTTGACTCTCAAAGAACATACTCAAGGTATTATGCAAAACACCTTTGACAAAATTAAACAAGGGCATACCTTAGACCAAGTTAAACTAGAGGTGCCCAACTTGCTAAGATTGGAAATAGTTATAGAGGAATGCTTTTTACACTCTTGTGTAAAGATGATACTAAATATCTTTAGATAATCTATACACTATGATTTAAAGGTTTTACAAGTTCTAGATCCTAAACTGGCAAAGGTAGATTATTCAAAATGGAAATAATCGATCAAGGTGCTTGCTATATAACCCATTTTTTCATAGGATCAGTCACTTCTAAGCTAGTGTCGTTGATGTATAGCCAATATTAAAGATGTAATTGTAATGTATTAAGTCATTACAAAAATGAGACACTTTACCTAGGCATGTATTCAATGAATTCAAAAGTAATAAGATAATAGATTGCAATCGTTTCCAAAATTATGCTATTCAAATTAAAAGGTGAATATTAAAACTCATTTAAGTATGTTTTAACACCATGAAAAGAGCTCAAAAGAGTGGAAGTGTAACTGTCACATGTACCAATAATGACTAGCCCCAAAAGAAGTGTTATTTGTTATAAAGTCATAATTCAAAGGCTCTATGGTCCATAATCATGTTGGTAAAGTGTGTTTGAATAATTTATTGTGATCAAGGATTTACAAAATCAAGGGGTAATAAATTCTGTGAATCGTTCTCTTAGGATCTTAGAGTTGAAGTTAACCCAATAGATTATATAATGCCATCCTTGAATGGATGGGTTAGCCTATTCTTAAACTATATCGGTAGCAATTTAAACAATCAATATCTCTTTTATGTAATGAAAATGTAAAGAAATCCTACAATCTCATTGAAAGCATTTTGTATACATAGAACTAAGTTTATTTAGCTCTTTGACTTGCAAGAAATAAGAGGCTTGCAAGAAATACATTGGCTATATCACAAAGTTCCATGTTGTGCGTCTAAGTTTCCACTCAGTTTCCACCATGTTTTTTTAGGTGTGCCCTAGTGTTGTGACTTTAAGGGGAACTTGTTCCCTTTCTTCGTTAATAGTGCATCTAGACAATTTGGTGACAACAATAATTAATTGCTTATTTAGCATCCTTGAATCCATTTCCTTTGTCATCAATGATGTCGTTTTAGCATTCCCACGTTAAAAGTAGGTCTATTTGATGCTCTTGCTTGGTGAAAATTTTGGAGTGCTTATCACAAATTGTTGTTGTGATGTGGTCATATTTATTTAGAACTTTTTTGATTGGTGGTTGTGTAAATTTGAGACCATTTAAATTATGATGTACACTAAGAGCTCTAGGATGACTTTGAGACATGCAAATACTATTCTGCCAGGTTACATGGGCTCCTAGAAGAAGCAACCATCTCATCATGTGCTTACCCTTGATACTCTCAACATTATGAGCTAAATTGGTTGATCATTGAGGTCTAAACTTGAGATAGGATGATGATGTACCTATAGGAGTTTCAGGATGACTTAAATGCATGAAATTTAGGTTTTGTGAGGTTACATGGGCTCCTACAAGAGAAGCAACCATTTCATCATCTCCTTAGCCTTGATCCCTCTCAACATTATGAGCTAAATCAATAGATCATCCAAGAGAAGATGGTCTAAACTTGAGTACATTTATGTCGACTCTAAAGTTGTGATGTATTTTCGCTTTGAGAGTAGCTTCTATGAAACTTTCCACAATTTGGAGGTGAACTATAATCAATTAGGTCGGGTGAAATATCCATGTGCTTAGACATATAACAGGCTTATGCTAAGACAAGGTTAGTTGCATCCACTTAAATTTATGATCATGTACTTAATCAGATGTAAAAGATGAAGACATGAAAGCAAGTGTAGTAGCAAATAGTAGACATGAAATGGATTTGTGAATGGAATGACACTTCAAAAGCCAATGAAATTATCAACTTCAAAAAATTTACTATTCGATCAAAAGTAGACATAAACATCAAAGGCCCTTTGATGGGTGGATCATCATAATCCAAGCCATGGAGACCTATCTAATGCTATGAAAACCAAAGGGGCAATGTAATAAAAATGGATAACGATTAAGAGATGGGGTTGTAAGCTTTTATCGCCTTCGTTAAGATGCTATAGAGTAATTGCTACTAGTGGCTTTCATGTACTTGTGCCTTCATGCCTCTGCAGATCATTATTTTTAATGGTACTTTGATTGCTTGTACTACTGTATAGCCTTCGTGCCTCTAATAACATGCCAATACAAATGGTTTAATTATTATTGTATAGCCTTCATGTCTATAATAACATGCCAATACAAATGGTTTAATTATTACAAAGATGGGATTGTAGGCTTTTACAGCCTTTGTTAAGATGCTAAGAAGTGACTATCGCTAGTAGCTTGCATGTACTTGTGCCTTCTCATGCCTCTGTCAAACATTATTTTTAATGGTACTTTGATTGCTTGCAATACTTAATAGCTTTCATGCCTCTGCACATCATTATTTTTTTATGGTACCTTGATTGCTTGCAAAACTTTATAGCCTTCTAATGGATTACTTTGTTGCTAGTAGTCCTATTATAGAGGAGGGTTTCATTTAATTTACCAACACATTGTGTCAATTATTCTTGAATCCTAGATATGAAAGTGTAACATGCATCTAAAGCTCTTTGTTCATTCAATGAAGGAAGAAAATACTTCTTAATCATTATTTGGAATGGCCCTTGTGTTTTTTGTTGACTTCATCTCTAAAATGTAAGTATTGAGTGAGATTAACCATGTAAGTTGAGTATGGGGATCCTTTTCACCGTTGCATTTTAAAAATCTTCTCTTTGAATGTAATTATGAAGTGAGCTCACTATGCAAGAAGAGTATAGGGATCCTTTTTAGCATAGATTGAGAAATCTTTTGATTCATTGCATTGTGCATGTAAAACAAATGTATGCTTGATCAACTGGATCAATATTTTGGTTATATCTACCTAGTTGTTCTTGAATACTTTAGTTCTACAAACACTCTTAGGGATGGGCTAGGTCATACCCCATGCTATGGAGTAGGGGAGTACAATACCTCTACTAGAGTATGGATGCAATAAGGACCAATATGCCTAATAGGGGTTACCTAACCTCTCATTAGTACTCTAAGCATTTAGGAAAAATGATGTGTTATGAATGTGCTAATAGCATTAAGGTTGCTAATTAGATGCTTGTAAAGGGTGCCTCCACATGCTACAAATGGTGTTTTTATCGTTTCTCACATTCAATGCAAAAGTTGACATACATTGCAAAATTGATTTGTATATCCATCTTGAGACCCTCTAGTGTGACCATGTTTTAAGAGATTCTTGACTACAATTCTACTACCCTCGTAAGCCCTTGTGCAATTTGGTTCTTATTCCATTTTTGCCATTATAGCATAAAGGTGTTATTTAAATGTAGTGTAAGGAGGTCGATCATCATACATGTTGCAATCACAATCAACACACAACCCCATAAATGAGAGGGTGACATGGTAATAATAACTACAATATTGCAAGTAATGTATGTCCAACGAAAGAAAGTTTGCTATTATCAATTGCAATATTGGATACGTGGCATGAGCATACAATCAAACTTTGTCTTTCTCTCTTCCCTTATTTCTCTTCTCACTCAATACAAATAGACAATAGGCAAATGCAAGAATGCAACTCAAAATTGGGTATCATTTGCCACCAAGCCTTGAGTGGGCTCTCCCCAATGCATGTATTTCAGAAGTGAATTGTTTTTAACACACAAAAATGGCTCATACATGCTATTTGCAAATGAATCACAAAAGCTAGGCCATATATTAATGGATTGTTTGGCACTATGCCCACTTAGGTAGATAATAAATCTCAATCCAAGCTAGTAAGTACACATAGAAGTAATCTAGAAATAATACCTTAACCATCGACAAATACCAGCTAATTGCTTAGCATAGGTTGACGATCAAATCTGCCATCAATTTTTACTACACGTAAGATGAACCTATAAATAATAAGTACTAGTATGGGAATCAATGATAATAAATACATTTCCAATACAATAATATATATATACAAATAATAGATCTCTCACAAACATAGATTAAGTATACTTCATAAGCATGTATAAGGACTCCTAAAACTTGTTAAATGCCCTTGCTAGCTAATATGTATATTACATAATCACCCCTTGGTGGTATCATTCACATACATAAGAGCAAGTATCTACCTAAAAAGGACACATGTCTCCATCAACTTTGTACCTAACAAAGAACCATCTAAGGCCATCACACCCTTAAGGATGTGCCCCCAAATGCATAAAGGAGACTCATTTTAGGCCATCATCCCTCTAGCATAATAACACATAGAGGAGAACCATTTAAGACCATCATCGCTATAGCGATAATAAAAAAAATGCTTCCTAACAACATAATATTGGGGTGGGAAAGCAACTATCCTTACATGTGCTAATTGCACAATGTGTAGAGTGTAATCCTCCATTGGGAATTGTCAACTAGATGAATCTTGGATTTGACATGGTAATGATAATAGACATCTTGAGTACAAGTAGTGATGTGGTAAGTAGCTTTGATAGCTTCTAGTTCTAAAATTTCTATATCCTCTTTTCGAAGAGTTGGTTGGTCATGGACATGTAAATTTCAGTTGTTGCAAGGTCTAGGTAGAGTGATGTGGAAGTGGAAGGTGTTCATGAGATGGAAGGTCAAGGTCAAAGGCATTGTTGTTAGTTTTTCTAGTGTATAAAGGATCCATAAAATTTTGGGGAAAGCTTAATAGCAAGGTTTTTCTCAACTAGCTAGAATGAGTTGTAGCAAGGGGTAGATGGAGGGCAAATGGTTGGCATTTATGAGAGGTTGGTGAAGGCAAAGGTTGTTAACAGGATGAAAGGTGGTTAGCCATGTCACGTGTAAGACTGAATAAAACTACCTTGAGTTTCATAATATGAAACACAACTTCTTTAATACATTATCTCTCTCTCTCTCTCTCTCTCTCTCTCTCTCTCTCTCTCTCTCTCTCTCTCTCTCTCTCTCTCTCTCTCTCTCTCTCTCTCTCTCTCATGGCATGTTTCTCATTTAAGAGAGGTCAAATGATGAACTACCTTGCACCTTCAACTCCCTATACCTATTTCTTTCATATTGAGGAAGGTTGAGATGAAAGCAAGAGCCATAAAAGAGGAAAAAGATAGGGCATAGAGTTAGCCTGCATGAAGGCCACCTCAGTTACCCTTCGTGCCCTCTCTTTCTCTCTCTACATTTATGGTGGATGACATATGTCAAGCATGGTGTTGCTCAAAGGCTCATGAGGCCAAGATGTTGCTAAAGAAGCATAGTCACATGAAATTGTGCATGAACTCCTCATTCTTAAGTGTGGGGAGGATGTTGGACATGATGGGATATAGTTTTAGGTGTGGGGGGCATGCCAAAAGTGGCAAGATGAAGCCAAGGATGAAGAAGTGACACTCCTAGATGGCCTAATCATCAAATAACTTGTAAACAAAATAGAGGAGGAGGAGGAGGAGGGGGAGGAGGAGGAGGAGGAGGAGGAGGAGGAGGAGGAGGAGGAGGAGGAGGAGGAGGAGGAGGAGGAGGAGGAGGAGGAGGAGGAGGAGGAGGAGGAGGAGGAGGAGGAGTGTTGATCCAAGATGTGGTAAACGTAACATATGGTGGCCACCACATCCATGGGGGTAAAAAAACTAGTTGTTATGTTATATATATAAGTATATAAAAGTTGACTCTCATGGCTATTGCTCCATTGTGTAATGTTATCATGCATGACCAGGTTTAATTCTTCCTTTATTAGTGGCTATGCATATGACGTTGCATTAGGCAAGTGGTTATGCTCTAGCTACTCCATTCACACAGTGTGTGTTAATATAGTATAAGGGCATGTCATTAAAGACGTGATAATTGGGCCATATAGTCAAATTTTCTCACTGCCTTTTTGCATCCTCCCCCCTCTCTCTCTCATGTGTTATCCAACCTCACGTCAATGACAAGGACAACTAGAGAGGACCAAGGTGTGTGTTTGTGTGCATGTAGGTGCATGCATGTGTATGTCTATAAATTTGAAATCAAGTGTCTTTAATGTCCAATAGTCAAAATGTGGAGGGGATGTAGTCATCCAACATCTCTACCTTCAAATGATGATCCATTGCCTAAGTTGCCATGACCACCAAGGTCACAACACACACACACACACACACACACACTCTCTCTCTCTCTCTCTCTCTCTCTCTCTCTCTCTCTCTCTCTCTCTCTCTCTCTCGCTCTCTCTCTCTCTCTCTCTCTCTCTCTCTCTCTCTCTCTCTCTCTCTCTCTCTCTACACACACACACAACCAAATAACTAGGGTGCACATCTCGATGAATGGAGAGACAAAGGGGTGGTGTGGACCTTGTACGTGTTAGGGGTAAAGGTGCCTCTACCTAGCCGCTCGTGTATTACTACGTTGACAGTACTTGCGCCTATACACTGCAGGCGGCGGGTGCTCGTCACCATCACTTTATTCTTTTATTGACAATTTAATAAAGGGAAGGCCAGTCACACATTGTGATTGTTGGAGTTCTCACATTGTGAGTCTCTCTCTCTCTTGCTCTTACTCTCCTATACAAGCTTCAATCCTTCTCACCTTTCAACTAGTATCAGTGCATGGTTGCTTGAGCCTTCGAGCTTCGTCTATGACTCCTTCAGCATTCATTCGAATCCCTAGACCATTGGTTCTCACTCTTGGCAGCCATATCCGACTCCTTCGAGCTCCAATCACTCCCTGGCTTCCTGAGCACCTACCTGACCCATTTGGGCACCCTCAGGGCATTCCTTCAACGGTATTAGAGCTCTCTTTTTGTTATTTCACTTCAGTCCACAGGTTTTGTGAAGCAGGGCATCCATGTCCTCTTGCTTCTTGTGATGCCTACACTCTATCGGTGACTTTGCCCTTCAAGAGGGAGCTCCTAGGGGTCCTTGACTACCCCCCAACCATGCCTTGACCTTGCCCAGCCCTTCCACAGGCCCCAAATCAGTCTGCGCTAGCTTAAAGACTAGCAAAAATTTTAATTTTTTACTTCAGCCATCCCTTGACGCTCATTGGTAGCTTGAAAACACTTCATTTGGCACTTGGGAACACCCCCTTGATGCTTGGCATTGGTGGTTATCATTGGCATTGATTTGTGGAATGAATTACCTTAGTCTAGGACTGCTTTCCATAGTCCATAGGCAGCCACAAACAATGTTACATCAACACTTTATGTTTATGCTTGGTTGGCATTGACATTTGTGATGCTCTAAATGGTCCCCGAATGCTATTGATTGGCCATCATTTGGAGCTGATTTAGTGGCCTAAAATACTCAGTTTTATACAGTAAATCACTACTGTACACTCCATGGTTGAAGCTTATTTAGTCACTTTATGCTTTGCCTATTGGTCTCACGAGTGCTTCCCGAGTGTTTCATATGACTATTGGGATGCAAATGAAGGTTGGCAAATGCTTTGGATGGTTCTGAAATGTATTTTGAGCCTTGTGTTAACCCTTAGATGAACAAGGTGGAGAATCCAAAAAATCAAAAGTAGAAGACAAGGCAAAGGCAAAAGTGAAATGAAAGACGAAGGTGTGCCAAGAAGAATCTGGAAACACAAAAGTGCAAAAACTCCTAAATCAAGGAGAAAGGTGCACAAGGAAAAGCGCAAGCCAATACTTTTGTAAAAGAGCGCAAGGCGCACCATGGTTTAAGAGTGTCGGGCTCTCACCCGTGCAATTTGTAAAGGTAGACGGGTGGTAGGAAGGAAGTTAGAAAGATAGAAGAACAATGGGAAGAAGGGCCACAACCAGCCCTTTTTTCCACGACCGGCCCTTTTTACATGGCCACGACCGGCTATGTAAAAAAGGGGGTAAGGGGATGACCACCCAAAAGGGATTTAAGGTTTTGTATATAAAGTTGAAAAGTGAATGAGAAGCTCATTCTTGTATGTGGCCAAAAGTAGCTATCATCCTCCTCTTCTTCTTTTTCTTGTCCTTGCTTGCTTGAGCTTGTGCTTGAGAGAGGAAGTGTGAGAGTGCAAGGGAGTGAGTGTGTGAGGGTGAGGGACTATGGTGGATAAGCTCTCTATCTTCTCCTCTCTTCTTCTCTTCTCTTCTCTTCTCTTCTCTTGCTCACGACAATGGAGCTTGGAGCATGAAGCTTGAGGATGGAGCTTGCTTGAAGCTTGCACTTGGATCGTGGAGCTATCGAAGTGCTCGGGAGAGGAGGCAACTCGATCAGGAATGGAGGTAAGCTCACTACACTCGTAGAGATGGATAGCGTGTCAGCTATGTGAGAGGTAGCCATTAGTGCTTGGCTTGGAATGCTTGAACAATAAGTGGTCAGTGGGTTTTGGTGGTTGAGCTTGAGCTCTCACCTCTACATTTTGGTTTCGTTGCCGGGACCAACAGATTCAAGCTTGAGCACTTGCACGCTTCAAATTGAGAAATCGAAGTAAGGGTTTCAACCCCGAACTAGAGCTTGTGGTAGATAGGAGATTTAGGTAGTTCAATTGTTGATGCAAGTAAGTATTTTGGGTTTCTGATGTGTAGATGAGTAGGCTAAAGAAGTAGAAATATTGTCTTATAATTTTTGTTTGCATTTAGGTAGGATAGGAGCAAAACATGGTGAGCACACAATAGGGTTTTACTATGTATAACAGGTTGAAATAGGGAAAAATATAGGCTTCCAGGCCTAATGACTAAGGAGGGTGAGTTGGGAGGTAATGACTGAGTAAGGCAGGACCCTAAATCCCCAAGGATAGGGGGAAGGAGCTCGATTCTGCACACTGAGACTGAAAGAGAGAGCTTGTGAGAGAGAGAGACCTATTGATCACAGAGGAGATCACACACTTTGATCCTGGTGTTTTCGACCAATCCAAGTACGTAAGGATTTTCTTTATGTGCCATTGATGTGATCTGGAAGGTATGACAAGGGGGGTCGTGATGAGCACTAGGAGAAATCAACCAAAAATCATCGCGATGCACCGTCGAGTTTGTAGTCGGACCACTGTGTCTTGGTCCGATTCCCAGAGTCGGGTAGTTGGACCATCTGGCTGGCAAAATAGGACCATCTGACTATTAGAGTCGACCATCCGACTGGTCCAGTCGGACCATGTGGTCCAATCGGACTAAATGTCCCATTGGACAACCTTCCCCAATTGGATCGCCCATCTAGTTGAACACCCCATTTGCCCAATTAGACGCATGCTCAATTAGACACCCATTCTAGTCGAACGCGCACGATTGGGGACCAACAATCAGACCATCTTAGGAATTGGACCAAGCTGTATCGGACCACTCATCGGAGTCAGACTAGCCCAGTCGGACCATCCGACTCTGAGAGTTAGGGGACCACCCAAAATCTAACAGTCCGATCCTAAGAATCAGACCTCTAAGAATCGAATAGAAAAATGTCAAAATCAGACAGGTGAACAGAATACAAATTCGACACATTTAACCCCCGAAATCGACCCAGAGAGCGGAAGCACATCATAGATCCATCACTTGGCTGAAATCTAGAGTAAGTAGTTCAAAACTTGGCTACAAATAGTTCTTCAAATCGTGCATGGCGTTTAGCATAATGGCCCTACAGGCCGAGGGGGATTGCCCCCCCCCCCCCTCTTCCCCGGACCCTCATAGAGGGGGTCTCCGCACCTCCCCCAAGCAAGTAGGCGAGAGAGAAAACGAGTGTCGTGACAAGTCCTCCAAATTAGATTCTAGTATAGTAATGGCTCTACACAAGCATAGATTCTCACTTGCAAAACAACAACCAAAAACCCATACCCAAATAAAGACAAATAGAGACCCTAGAACCTCAATGGGCCAATCTAGCCAACAAAGGCAAAAAGGCCACACCACAAAAACATGTATAGGTTGCATTTGGACTGCATCTAGTCAAAGAGGAATGCAACAACATCAAGCTACAACTGCAAGAACGACTAGACATGACAGTTCTAAAAATAGATGCACCTTGAGCGGCACTGCACAAATGACCCAAGACATTAGTGGAGAATCCACATCTGGTTGTGCAGTTGGGGACTCAAGGGCATGTATCAGAAGGCTTGAATTTATAAGCCAAGACTCGGAAGATGAAGACATAGTACTGCCTGTTTATCTAGGGGTCAAACTCACCGCAAAAAGAGAGCATAGTGTCAATGCTCTTATCGATGAAGGAGCAAATTTTAATATCTTGACCTATGAAGCATGGACCCTACTAGGCCAACCACCAGAGCTCACACCGACTAATGCAACTCTTAGTCCTTACGGGGGACACCTACAAGCACTTATAGGCAAGTGCAAAATCCTTGTAACTATTGAAATTGAAAGCTTGCCTATCCTATTCCATGTTCCTCCAAATAGTGCAAATTGTGGAAAGGAAACACTCCTAGGAAGACCCTTCAAAAGGGCGATAAAGTGTAAGACTGATTATGTAGCATAGAGGATACACTTGACATTACCGATTGTGAGAATAATCACAACCTTTAGCAAGGGTGACCTCATCAAGCCTCGAGGGAAAGACAAGGAATATTCTGACATATCAAGCAAGCCTAGTAACAAGAGCAAGGACTTGTTGAAAGAGTTGATAGAAGCGCATGTTGAACAGAGAGAACCGGTGAGGGAGGCCATGCTTGAAACAAGAAGGTTAGGAGACAATGCCAAGGATAGGCTTTGGACCTACAAAATATCATAGAAGACCAAAAAAGAAGCCCAAGCCTTATAGATGAAGGTATCAATGGAGAGCCAACACAATGCTGTGATGGATATCCAAAGTGTTACTATGTGCTTAAGGGTATTACGCAGGTAACCAATGGATTTTGGTACCAAAACCCCTTGCTAAACCACCTCTATCAGCTGAAGGCCAGACCATATCAAAAGCGAAGAGGTGTAGGAGGAAATCTATATTAAAAACTAAGTCTCGAGGCAAGAAACCAAACATGACTATTCAAAAGGTAGATCCTCATCCTAGCATGCCTAACAAGTGAATGTCAGGTATAACTGTCGAGTGTGCACAAAAGCCACTAGTGCCCAAAGAGCCTTTGACTTCCCAAGAGGATGATGAGCACCGCATGTGCAATGTTGCTCACGATAAGGTTGATTTCTCAACAAAGCAAATGGCAGAATCATCTAATAGCCACAAGCAAATCTTTCAACTAGTGCCAAGTCCACCTAGGAGTCCAAAGTCTCCCACATGCTCTTTCCATAGATCAAGTAAAACTGCTCAATCCCAATCTCTATCTCCATCTGAGCTTCCAAATGTCCAAGATGTGGGACATGACAACACCCCTAATTCTCAACCTAGGGATATGCATGCTCAATCCACTGTGGCTAGCTCTTGATGCTCCATTTGCACAAGTGAATGCTCAAAGGGCAATAAAAGACACGACCACTTCCAATTTGCCTAAGGACCTAACATCGCAGTCGACTAATAGTAGCCAGTCCACTGAACTAGTTGCTCCTACTTCCAATCAGGAATCACATCAGTCTCACAGCCTTTGGCCGTGACGATGCCCCTTGCAGAATGTGTCCTTAGCAATTCACATGTGGAAGAGGTGTCATAACCAACATCCGCGACACCTCTAGCACTTCCAAAGCACCTAAAACCTAGGCTTGAGGAGAAATCTCTCGAAGATTTGGCCAAGGAGATGGCGCATCAGACCAATGAACCAAATATGAAGTGCATGATGAAGCTTGATCACAAGTTGACAGCCATCACACATGCGTACGTCCATGTGGACATGGGAAGGCCAACACCAGAGCACATGAAGCTCATAGTTGAACCCCTGACTTGGGATGAGCAACAACATGTTTGCTCCCGCTATGTAGCTATTGCTGAAGAAGTCATAAAGGACATCCCAAAGCCATAGCTAGAGAATTGCACTTGATACCCTCACTCTATATTGCTCAATGTGAGACAAACAAGGAAAAGCTCAAAGCAATCAGATGAAAAGGGAAAGTACAAGGCAACTTTGTGTAGAAATGGTACTCCAACCAGAGTTTGGTAGCCAGAATTGGCCACCAACTAATGACTATCACTGAGCAAAGGAAAGCCCTTTGGACATCAAGACATGATCCCACTATGTTGCCTCGACCTCATTAAGAGTATTGGCAATGGTCCATGAGGTCTAGCTTTTTGCCATTGCCCAAAAGCATCCCTTGTAGGATAAAGTGCTTCTAGAAGAAGATCTGCATGTGGGTAGCAGGTAGGAGTAGGGAGCATGGTTCTTGATGTTAGTGCATATGTCTTTTGCCTCAGTCAAGACCCTACAATCCTTACAACCCTGACTTCTTCAACTGGTTTTGTCCAAGCCTACATGACGAGAACCCTAAACCATCTCTTGGTTTTACGCTAGAGTCACCCAAAACCTCTAGAGTAAGAGAAAAAAAGCTCTAAACACAACACCCGCTCCGATAAGAAGCAATGGAGGCATGTTCCAATGGGTAAGGACAAGAGTCTAGAGAAAATGCTCGACTAGGAGCAACTGCCAATGCAATTGTATGAGGGGCTAAACGGAGGGGAATTAGCTGAAAAGCTAAACTCTCTAAAAAGAGAGGCAGTTGTGCCCTCACAACCTAGAAAGGCTGTCTAGCAGGCTGCGGTTACGTCCTACGAGGACACATCAGAAAAAGAGAATGATGAGGCCCAACCAAGCACATCAATGACGGACCTAGTTCAGGGTCTCGAGTCTTTAAAGGATACACCTCAACTGCCCAAGAAAAAGAGGAGAAAACAACGAAAACAATGGTAGTTGCAAGTGGTTGTAGGCACCAAGAAGTTTGAGACCAAGAGTGCTGAAGAGGAGCTGAGGAAGAAAGCATTGAGTCCACCCACAAATGAACCCATTGCCATCTCTTCTGACAGCGATGAAATCTCAAGCACATCCATGTGGTCTGATAAGTCAAAGCAACCATTATCATCAATGGTTTCTTACAACACTCAATCCACCGACAACAATAGAACTTGCATTGACCAATCAAGAGTGGATACAACACTGTCACAACAGGGTGACACTATACCAGTCACATCCGAGGAGAACCATGACACAATAGCAGCAAAGCCTCAGGAGGAGAAACATAAAAACCCCGAGGAAATAAGCAATCCTAGCATTGATCAATCTTGCTCATCTAAGCCTGAGCCCCCAACTATGCTAAAGCCTAGGGAAACTCCTTGAACCTTGCATGAGATAACAATCGAGCAAGCCTTCATAGAACATAGAAGTGTCACAGAGTGCTTCACCGAGTTGAATGCTAAACTCAAATTATTCGCACGTGTCTACATGTCCTTTGTTGCAGACACAAACACATTCCCTAAGGAGCAGCTTGAGGAGTACTTGCCATATTCGCTATCATGGGAAGAGCAAGGATATCTTAACAAGCACTATGACAAGCTCCTACATGAACGCATGCAACTCATCTTTGATGAGGAGACCGACGAACAATGCTTAACTATGACATTCAATGAAGCACTTTGCCAACCAAATCTCTTAGAGGTAGAGCAACTAAAGCGATAATCAGGGGGTTGGAGTCAATTTGAAAAACATTGGTTTGGAAATTGTGTTACAATGGCCAAACTTGGAGCCTGGATTATGACTGTCTCAGAGGAGTGATTGGCCAAATGGCGGTCTCTAAGAGACCCGACCTATGTGGCGCCAACTTCCTTTTGAGTACTAACTGTCGTTTGGGGTATGGACTTAGCTAGAGCTAGCCAAGAGAACTCTCTGATTGATAAAATTCTCACTAAGGAGGAGCTACATGTTGCCAATAGACTCAGACAAGGTACCATGCTACTCGATGTTGCAAAATATATGTTGTTATTGAGCAGGCTACCATGAGTACTAGATGCATGTGCCACACTCCAATACAACCCTAAGTTCTACAATTGGTTTTTATCCTCACGAAGTGACATGGATTTATAAATATGTATATAAATAATCAATGTGTTTTGTGACTGTGTATAGATAATACCAAAAAAAGTAAAGCCAACACACACACAAGCAATGATAATTAAGCGCATGTGATATGCATCGAAGTCAACACTATGGGATTTAGATAAGTGATGTCCTTTTGAGCTACACCTGCTCATTATGATTGAAGCATATGACTTGCATATACTCTCACGAGTTGTCAAGTGGATGCAGGACGACACATGTCTTTGTACGAAAACGTTCAATGTCCAAGTCACCACAAGACCACCAACCCCACAAACAGCCATTAGAGAAAAAACAACAAGAATACCAAGAACAAAGAGCCATGAGACGGAAGCCCCGTTTGTTGAAAGAGATAATCATCCCTGCAAATAAAGCATACATTGCATTTGAGCATGGCCCAAAGCATAGTCATTGGCTACTCTCTCTTTCTTGGCTAAACTCTACATCTAGCTCACTGCAATTGCCACCTCAATTGTGCCGATGTCTCACATGTTACAAAGAGGTTTGAAAAATCTCAAGTGTATCGCTCCACCTCAATGATTATTTCTCTAGCAGTGAGGCTAGTAACGCAATCATCCTTGTAATATCCATTTTTCACAGGCTTTGGATCTCGACATTTCTTAGTCCAAATGAAAGGCTGATCGCCTTAATGTATTGCGTTGAATGTATTCATTTTATTAAAAAAAAGGAGAGTGAGGAAAAGAAGAGAGAAAAAAAGAGAAAACAAAAAGAAAAGAAAAGAAAAAAGCACTCATGATCACAGCACAACACCTAGGGCTTCTCAAATTAGGTACGTCTAGTGACCTTGGTCAGTTGACTCCGTCCCTAATTTCCTAGCCAGTTTACACATCCCCCACAATTGTTCAAGGCACATCAAAGGCAGGACATACCTAGGGAGCTCATCTCGCCTATGGTTAGACCTATCACCCTAAACCATTTTCACAATTCTTTTTTGCACTCCATCTTAGTGCCATTGCAATCAACAGTGGTAAGCAAGGCATGGAAGAGCATGGAAAGTACATTGTACTCTTCAACCACTACAAGTAGCCACGAAGTATCAAAACTAAGGCATCAATGAGCTCAATTATGCTACATCGTGTTGTCAAAATCACAAATGATGTCTCAAGAAGCCTTCAAGTGTACTTATTCTCAACATCAACAATTTTTCCCACCCCATTGAACTGTTGCTTCATCCACCCATTGCTACGAGGAACCAGACCAGCAGTCTTCTAACTACGTAATATCTAAGTATGCACATGCATTCATATAATATCTGCACCACAATATATATATAGTTTGGGTCCTCAAGTGCATGAGAATACTCTTAGCTTGCTTAGAGTTCGACCTGTCTCCCAAACTAATCAAACTATGTCTTGTCCACAATAAGAAGTCTAGCACAACCCCTAGAGAGAGACCACATATGAGAGGTTTTCAATTGTAGGTATTGTAGACTCTAACGAAAGTATCGTTAACTCTTCATCATCACTCAACTTTGAATTCGTATCCTTTATCATCCTATAAGCCCACCAAAGAATCATTGTCGCTCGTTGCAGAATCCCTAGAACATCAACACTTGTGCCAACCCATGAGTGCAACTCCCAACAAAAACTGGCCCTATCACCAACTTCAACAACCCTATCACCAACCAATTAGGCCAACAAAGTGCCACTAACCACCTTCATCCGCACCACTACCAAAACTCCAAAGTTGAAACCATAGCAGTCCCTTCCACCCATGTCTTCGGTGCATGCCAAAGCTTGCTACCTACGATGGTGAGCGCCATGGGACTAGCACTCATCTAGGAGGGGGTAATGTTAACCCTTAGACGAACAAGGTGGAGAATCTAGAAAATCTAAAGTGGAAGACAAGGTTAAGGCAAATGAAACGGAAGACAAAGGCACGCTAAGAAGAATTTGGAAACACAAAAAGTGCAGAAAAGTCTTAAATCAAGGAGAAAGGCGCACGGGGAAAAGTGCAAGTCAATACTTTTGTAAATGAGCGCAAGGCGCACCATGATTTATTTTAAGAGTGCCGGACTCTCACCCATGCAACTTGTAAGGGTAGACGGGCGGTAAGAAGGAAGCTAGGAAGATAGGAGGACAATGGGAAAAAGGCCTAGGCTATGATCGGCCATGTAAAAAAGGGAATAAAGGGATGACCACCCAAAAGGGATTTAGGATTTTGTATATAAAGTTGAAAAGTGAATGAGAAGCTCATTCTTGTGTGTGACCAAAAGTAGCTCTCGTTCTCTTCTTCTTCTTTTTGTTCTTGCTTGCTTGAGCTTGTGCTTGAGAGAGGAAGTGTGAGAAAGTGGGGAGTGAGTGTGTGAGGGTGAGGGACCGGGGAGTATCTTTGTATGCTTATCAGACATTGAGCAGTGTGGGTTATGCATATTGAGCTTTTGGATCTTTGAGACTAGGATTTCCTCGTAGATGATGTATGATTGATATACCTTGGTCTGTGTAGATATACTTGGGCTGATTCGGCTTTGTATTCACTGAGCAAACACTTACTTGTGCCAAGTCTTGGTAGTGGTATGTACATTTTGCCCTATTGATTGGGGGTGTACCAACTTTACTAACAAACTTTGTCTGATATGCTTGGGTGTTGACTCATGTCGATTCGACTGTTACATGCTTGCTTATGCCTACTTAATGTTGGTTTTGCATTGAATCAGTGATTGACTTTGAATATTGGGTTTTGCCTACTGTTAGCTCTCATTGTACATTGCTATCATAAATTACAACAAGCATATATCTCTGGACTGTCATGTATTTTTCATGTTGAACCATCCTGGTTTGATGTACTTTTGATGGTACTTGGTGGGAAAAATCATTAAATACTCGTTTCTCACCATTTTGCCTTGGTTTTGGTGGTTTTTTGGTCATTTTCTGCAGTTTACAACAAGGAATTTAGAATTGTCTACACTATTTTAGCTTTCAGTATGGCATCTTCTTCCACTAACAGTGCTATCTTTAATATCACTAAGCTTGATGGTACAAATTATGGCTATTGGAAGAGCCAAGTTTGGCAGGTATTGGTGTAAAAATCACAAATAAAGCTACTAAGGTTGAGTGGAGAGCAGCCTAAACTATAACTAATGATGAATGGATGGAGCTTGATGAGTTATGCAAGTCCACCCTCATCTTGTCTCTCACTGAACAGGTGCATTACAATATGATTGAAGAAGCACAGAGTGCTTGGCAGCTTTGGGATAAGATCAAGAATCTCTATGACAAGCAAAGTCCTGCAAGTCAAATGTATTGGATTGAAACAACTTATGGATCTCCACATGAAAGAGAATGTGACCATGTCAGCTCATTTGAGCCAGTTTCATGCTATTCTTAAGAACTTAGTTTCGCAGGGTATTGATTTCAAAGAGGATGTCACTCCATTGTTCTTGCTTGGAACTCTTAATGAGTCTTGGGATGTATTCCGCTCTGCCTTATGTGCCTCTACCACTACTCTAAAGCTATCTAATGTTGAGAGCTCTCTTTTGCAGGAAGAGATGAATTGTAAGAATTTTGATGCCTCTCATGTGTCTCATGCTTTGACAATTAGAGGCCAACATGATGGAAATGCAAAGAATGACCGTGGTAATGGCCGTGGACAGGACTCGCAGAAATCTCGGTACAAGTCGCTTGGCAAGTCGCGCAATAAGTCTCGTGGGAGAAATGCAAATCTGACTTGTCATCATTGTGGGAAGAAAGGCTACATAAGACCACATCGTCATGAATTGCACAATGAAAGGCACAAAGACAAGGGGAAAGAGAAAGTGCAAGAAAAGTCATTTGATCGCATAGTACCTACTAAGTCAAGTGTTAAAATTAAAGATATCAATGTTATGCAGCCTGAGGATAGTGATGGGGATTATATCCTTGCAGCAGCTTCATGTAGTACTTTGCAAATGACAGAGATACACTCTATTTATGCACAGTGCTCTTGGACGCAGGGGTGTCCTTTCATGTAACACCTTGCTGAGAGTAGTTCCATTCATACCGTTCTGTTTCGGGTTCTGTGCCCTTGGGTGATGATAAGTCTCTTGAGATTGTTGGCATTGGCGATGTTAGGCTGCAGTTTCCTTTTGGCAAAATTTTTGTTATATACGATGTACGTCATGTATCTGTCTTGACATGCAGTCTCATGTCCATTGGATAGCTTGATGATGTAGGATATTATGCATATTTTGGAGACTCTTCATGGAAGATTACTCGTGGCAGGCTTGCGCTTGCGAGAGGTGCCAAGGTTGGCAACCTCTACCCCTTAGTTGTTTTTGGATCTATAGTTGATAATGTTTTGTTTGTGGGGTCTTTACCTCATGTATCTCTTTGGCATGCCCGATTGGGACGCATGTCTGTTAAGGGAATGAAAATGCTTTCTGTTTAGCAATACTTATCGCCCCTTGACTATTCTCATTTTGATTCTTGTGATCATTATATTTATGGCATGTAGACTAGGTCTACGCATAATAAGTTTGGTATGTCACGCATGAGTGAGCCCTTGGCTTTGGTTCATTCTGATGTCTGTGGGCCCATGCCCTGTCACAGTCTATGGGTGGTGCAAAGAATTTTGTTGCTTTCATAGATAATTTTTTACATAAAGTATGGGCTTATCCCATAAAGCAAAAGTTCGATGTATTGGCAATTTTTAAAAGATGGCTTGCTTTGGTAGAAAACCAGTCTAGGCATAGGTTGAAATGCCTTGGGACAAATAATGGGGGTGAATATGTATCATGTGCTTTTGAGCAGTTATGTGATGAGAGGGGTATTAAGCATCAATTGACCACCCCTTACACCCCTCCCCAAAATTGTATGGCTGAGCGGATGAATAGGACCATCCAGGAGAGGGTTCGCAGTATGCTTAGCCATGCAAGCCTACCTCAGCACTTTTGGGCTGAGGCAGTTATGATTGCTGTGCATATCATTAATAGATCACCTTATAGTGCCATTGATTTTCAGGTTGTAGAGGAGGTATGGATAGGAAAGCCTCCCTCTTATGCGCATTTACGTGTCTTTGGATGTGAGGCATTTTTCCATGTGCCCAAGGACAATCGTAACAAGCTGAATCCTAAAAGTGTTAAATGCATATTCCTTGGCTATGGAGATGCAAGAGAGAGGGGTTACCATCTATGGGATTTGTAGGCGTGGAAAGTCATTCGTAGCCATGATGTAGTCTTCCATGAAGACAAGATGCATAGGCAGCCTGAGAAGATAGTGGAGATATGCAGGGTTATATTTCAAGAGGAGCCACGTGCTCCCATACAGCCAACTGGACAGCCTGAAGCAATAGCAACATATGCTCATGACCAAGGTGTTGGACAGAATGTTGGCAAGCAGTAGAGCCTGTAGTGCGGCGTTCTACTAAAGATAGACATTCACCTGACAGATTTGAGCCCTCCATGCACTATGTCTTGGTTACAGATGCAAGAGAGCCTCTCACATATGATGAGGCTATGCGTAAGGGTGATGGTCACTCCTGGGAGAGGGCTATGCAGTCTGAGATAGGCTCCTTGCATAAGAATGGGACTTGGGATTTGGTTTCCTTGCCTAGTGGCAAGAAGGATTTGCCATGCAAATGGGTGTATAAGTTGAAAAGTACCCTTGGACACCCCAAGCCAGCTTATAAGGTAAGACTTGTTGCTAAGGGTTTTAAACAGGAGCATGGAGTTGACTTTGATGAAGTTTTTTCTCTTGTGGTTAAGATGACCACCCTTTGGTTGGTTTTGGTCTTAACTGCGCATCTTGACTTGGACTTGTATCAGATGGATGTCAAGACGATATTTTTACATGGAGATTTGCATGATGAGATTTACATGGAGCAGCCTAAGGGCTTTGCAGAGCCTGGGAGGGAGCACCTACTGTGTAGGTTGAAGAAAAGTCTTTATGGCTTGAAGCAGGCACCTATGGAATGGTACCATAAGTTTGATGCTTTTATGCAATCATAGGGCTACAACTATAGTGCTATGGATCCGTGCTTGTACACAAAGAAAGCAAGTGATGGATCTTTGCTTATTTTGGTACTCTATGTGGATGACATGCTATTAGTAGGGAAAGCTCATGATGAGCTAGATGCTCTTAAGGCTTAGCTCAAGAAGAGCTTTGAGATGAAGGATCTGGGATAGGCCTCTCACATACTTGGTATGCACATTAGATGCAGCATGCATCATGGACTCCTCTACTTGTCAGAGGGAGTATATTCATAAAGTCCTTGAGCATTTCCACATACAGGACATGAAACTTGTTGGCTGTCCATTGCCTTCTTATGTGAAGGTATCACAGGTTGATTGTCCGCAGACAGATGACCAAAGGGCCGAGATGGCCAAGATTCCCCATGTATCTGTAGGGGGCAGTCTTATGTATGCCATGATAGCCACTCGTCCATATATTGCCTTTGTAGTTGGTGTTGTGGCACTCTATATGGCTACACCTAGCAAGAAGCATTGGGATATTGTGAAGGGTATCCTAAAGTATTTGAAGGGCATTGCAGATATGTGCATATGCTATGGCAGCCTGGATATAGGAGTCGTGGGGTATAGTGACTCTAATTATACAGGACATGCAGATAGTAGGAAGTCCACTTCTGGCTATGTGTTCACCTATGTTGGAGGTGGTGTCTCTTGGATGTCCAGGGTGCAGAAGTGTACAACTCTTTCCACCATTGAGGCCGAGTATGTTGCAGCCACTGAGGCTTGCAAGGAGGCCATATGGTTAGGCCATTTGGTTCATGACCTTGGTATTGATGCTATCCCTACATTGCATTCAGATTCTATGAGTACTATTCAATTAGCTAAGAATTCGGTCTTCCATGCGAAGAGGAAACACATTGAGGTGAGGTATCACTTCACACGTGGGGTCGTTGAGGATAAGTCTATTGACCTTGTTAAGGTCTCGACTGACCAGAATCCTGTAGATTTGCTCACCAAAAGCCTCTCTACGCAGCGCTTTGCCTTCCTCAGGAGATTGATGGGTGTGGGATGAGATGACATCTTTTCTCATCCTGTTATACATGTGTACATGTTATACAGTCTTTTCTTTTCTTTTTTCACTCCTCACTAGGGCAGATTCGCCTTTAAGTGGGAGGTTGTTGGGGGTAAAGGCGCCTCCACCTAGCCGCCCGTGTATTACTACATTGACAGTACTCGTGCCTGCACACTGCAGGCGGCTGGTGCCCATCACCATCACTTTATTTTTTATTCTTTTAGTTGACATATAAATAAAGGGAAGGCTCACACATTGTGACTGTTGGAGTTCCCACATTGTGAGTCTCTCTCTCTCTTGTTCTTGCTCTCCCGCCATAGCTCTCTCCTACAAGCTTCGATCCTTCTCACCTTTTAGTACATGTCTTAACAAAAGTTAAATAGTGGACACCAACACTATGGCTGTAAACTAAGTTGAAGTGATGCCTATTAACTAATCACACATTTATTATCTAGGTGATAATGTTCATGTTGTGTGAGAAATTTAGACAATTGACCAATTGAAGAAAATTGAAATTAGAGAGAAGCAACTATATTGAATCGTGCAACTTAAGCATGATTGCATTAGGGTTGTGAACAAACTATTGGTTAGTTGCCATCGATCCCTTATTACTTAAGACTACAAGAGTAATTCATAAGATGATTGTAGACCTTAGAAAAAAAATTTATTTAAGAAACAATAACTTTTTGATAAGTGAATATTTTGAAATGTGAGCTTTTTCACTTGTGTGAAACTTGACCACACCTTACGGTTTCAAAGATCCACCAACACAAACAATTGACCCACTACTCACTACTATTGGCAAAAACATCATGTTGCAAACCAAAGCCTTATATAAGAGATGGATAAATAGAGTAGTGACTACGATTCACTATGCAATATCATAGCATTTGTACACCACATAATTACAGGTCAACAGCATATCTACGCACGCACGCACGCACGCACACACAGACACACACACACACAATTGCTCAAAGGGTGCTAGGGGATGTTGAGCATAGATGTGGTTGAAAAATTAAGGGTGTTACCCTAGGAACAAAAATCAGCTAAAAATGCTTGGACCTAAATGTAGGTATAGATGTTGATGGAATGCTCAAACTAGGTACTAATGCTACACCATGACCCAACACATGTGAGTGATATTAAAAAAATTACAGTGGTCAACTACTTTACATCTTTGGTGTAGTCTCCTCATGTACATTTTACAAAGTGTAGGTTTAAATTAGCTTTTTTCTACTTGAATCCCTTATAAGAAAGGATTGTAAGCGAAGAAGAATGAATGTTTTAGATCAAATGCTCAAAAAAATATTATAATATTTTGGTGGACTAATGTGATGATGTATATATAGTAAGATTAAAAACCTATGATTGTGAGTTACACTCATGACACTTTAGAGGAGTCCTCTAGTTGAAAATGTTTTTGGAAGATGATATGAGAACCTTGAACCTTCTAGATTTTTGTAGGTTTTTAATCATGTTATAACTAAAGAGACCCTAGACTATAAATTAAAAAATCCTATCTTCAAGAACTTCAAGGTCATTTTTCAAATTTAAACCTAACAATTCACTTAACACTAAACAACAGTTATTTCATGCACATTGCTTTAATGCCCAGTTGCACCCATGGTTAATGGGGAGAGTGAAACGACACTCCCCACTAGCCTTGGGGTCAAGCCCTATGGTCAATGGGTGAGCAAGGGTTATCTTCACCCTATTCTTCCCCCACTAGCACAAGGGGGTGCTAACCTCATGCTAGCAAGGTTAAGGCTCTCTAAAGGATTTGATTGCCAGAGCTGTGCAATGCATATTCCACCTAGCACTCATGCCTATGAATGGCATTCTTGTTGATGTCCTACAATGTAAGCACAGGGAGTGCGAGCACGATATTTTTTTTTTGGGGGGGGGGGTGATAGCCCTCACCTAATCCATTGTTAGCCTTGTGAGTGGTGGGTGCGAAGGGGCTCTTAGCCTTGATGTCTAGCGGGTTAGAAATTGCTAGCGAATCACGATTTGGACAATGGAGTTCACCAAATCTCAAGGTACAAGGTTGAGTGTGCAAAGCTAGCCCACAGAAATGAGTGAAGGATCAAGGATGGGATTTTGTTATGACTTTTAAAAATGCCTTGGTGGAGAAGCAAAGGGAGTGGACTTGATTAAGGCACCCAAATCATGGGATCTTAAAGGAAAACGTTGAGAGGGGGCAAGAGGAGGCAGGCCCTACTCTTGAGATGATAAGATTTGATTCGGGTGTTGTGAAATGAATGAACCTTGGGAAAACGAAAACCTTCTAATTATTCAGTAATATTATTACACCCAGCCGCCCAGGGAGCTGGTGTGAAGGGGCCCGCCAGCTCGAGCTGCCGGTGTGAAGGGGGGCGTTGAAAAGGGCAGGGGGGATCCTGCCTTGGATTATGGATACGCCCAGGCGGGGCCCGCAGGATCTCGCCAGATTGATTTTCTTAGATCTTCTGGCCGGTCCTTTTCTTTTTCCTCTCCGCTGAAAATGATAATAGGCAATAATAATTAAGCCCTCGCTTTTTGTCCCCCTGCCACGTACGCTGCGCAATCATACCTGCCCCGCCCCTGCCGGTCGCCACGTGGCAGTGACCCTCCGCCTGTGTCCGCTGCTATAGGGTGTGTTCACACCCCAACACACATATGCGAGCTCGAAAAATACTCTTAGCATTGTCCATTAGGGCATACTCTATTACAATGGTACTAGGCGCTCCGCGCCTAGACTTGCCGGGCATGATTTTCGGGGCGAGGGCGGGTGCTGGACGCGAGGCACCCACCCCCGCGTTTCTTTGTGGGGAGGTTGGGGCTGCCACGTGGCACCCGCCCCCAACCTCCCCTTAACTAATAGTAAAGATGGTGACAAGGTGACCCGTCCTTTGAAAAATTTACCCTTTGAACCCTACCCTCTTGTCTTGCACTTTGTTCACAGAAAAAACCAAAGGTTTGTTGCCCGACAAATTGCTAAATGAAGGTTTTAAAAGAAATTTAGTTATATTTTGGTGGAATGGTATTCAGAGCCTCTCTCATGGTGCGTAATGTTCCTTAAAAACCTTGTCGATACATGCCTATGACTATGTACATGTGAACAGTTTATGCACACTTACATCTTCTCACATGCACAAATTGCAAATTAATATCGGATATGCAGAATCAAATTATTTCTAAAGAGCTTATCATATCCTTTGGTGTATTGCTTTTGTTGTGCATGTTGTATCGTGACCACAAACCTTATCATACAGGGAGTAGAGTATATTACACCAAATAATTGGGATTAACTTTTTGATAGGCTTATTTAGTTTCCACTAATCTTTGCATATGAAAAGTAATGTTGATAAATGAAGCATTCTTTGTCATCCACATAAATGATTTCATTGCAAAAGTACTAGAAAATGTATGGTTTGCTTTTCTTAGCGAAGATTACTTTTAATGTTAACATCTTTGAATTATTTGGTTGGGTTTCATCCCAATCTTTTAGCATTTTCAATGATTACCTAAACAATGGGTAGTAACTTTGCTTTGAAACAAAGATAGCATTGGAAATGCTCAGATTTGCATATTACAATGCAAAGGATCCTTTGAGATGGTTTGAGTAGTTTGAAGTCTTAAGAACTCATTTTCAAGAGACAAGGTGATCGTATTGCAAATCCTATTCGTTGTACTCTGTACATGCTTGTTGCTTTCAAGTCCCCACTCAGGAGAAAGGATTCTTTCAAACAACCTAAAACTCTAACAAAGTTGCGATTCATTCTTGGGGGTTGTGTATATTTAAACCTTTAAAGAAATATGAAGTCCATAAGATCATGAAATATATATACAAGCTTCAAAGCTCTATCAAAGCTTGATTACCTTTTTTTTGTGTTTATTTAAACCTTTCTTCGTTTTACACGTGAGTACAATTTTCCATATAGTTACATTCATGTTCTCTATAGAATACTACTTGTTTGTTAATATGATTTTCCAAAGGCTTTAGAGCCTTGTTTTTAAGTCTATAACGTTTTCTAGTTGTCTTTTCCCTTTTGGAACTTTTCAAAGGTATGGATCTTCAATAGATCACATACATTGACTAATACAAAATACTAGCTATTACATTGTTTTTTGAATGCACATGACTCCCTTGACAAGGTGATAAGATCCTCAAGTTCAAATATAAAAATAACATGATGAAGGCATATTGTATATGTACTATAATGTACATATAACTTTAATTCAATTACAAGCTTAAGTCTACCTTAGAATCCTCATTTACGTGTAACCCCATAGAATAAGAAAAGACAAATCACAATCTCTTGTTTTCACAATTGAAAAAGATCAACATGGAAAGTCTAGCATAACCTTTCTTTTTCCCTTGGGTAAACATGCAAATTATTGTTAATCGCATAAATACTTGCAAACAAATACAGTGAATTTCTACTAAAAAATGCAAAGTATTTCATATTCTCACTAAGTCACATGGTAGTAGGCACTATGTCCATAGGTTGTTCTTCATGCGAGTCTTGAAAACGTGCCTAGGTTGTACCCCATGCATGTAACGAGTATGGGCAAGGAACACGCTAATAGCTAGTAGGCATTGTGCACCTAGGTTGTATTTCACATGAGGCTATGAAATCATAGCATGTTTCATGCCCTAAGCCATGCTTCCCTTTGCAAGAGCATTTTGAGGCATGCATGTTCACTTACATTATGAGAAACTCCTATGCTTGGTGCCTATTAGTTGGATAATGTGAAATTAATGATACATGTACCTACACACAAAAGTGAACTTGTAGTATAAGATCTTAGTTCCATGAAGCAACTCACACTTATATCATAAAAGCTAGGCATTAAGCTACTCCTTTTGCCAAGAATCTTTGTGTTATCCAATAAGATTGTAGGATATGGCTATAAAATGCATAAACATAAAAGTAGGCAATTGTGTTGCTTGATTTAGAAGGCATCTCAACCATAGGAGAAGACTAACCTTTAAAAATATTAAAAAAAAACCCTATTTTCCCTGCCCTAAAGCCTTAAAAAGTAGAAGGATAGAGCATATGAAGAAACAATAACTCTATTTTCCTTGCCCTAAGTTCCTAAAGTAGAAATATAAATCTACCAGTATACAAGTCACAATGAAGAAGTTGTCTATGACAATAAAGATTAATAAATATGTGTGTGTGTGTGTGTGTGTGTGTGTGTGTGTGTGTGTGTGTGTGTGTGTGTGTGTGTGTGTGTGTGCATACATACATATATGTATATATATGTGTGTGTGTGTGTGTATATTATATATATATATATATATATATATATACATATGTTAGATATGGTTAAGGTTTTGCCAACAATCCATGACACTCATAGTTATAGGGTCCCCATTATGAGGAGAACCCACGTGTGAGCCTAAATATTAGCCAAGTTGTGAGTTGTATATCAGATGAGGTTTAAATGACTAGTAGGCGAAATGGTAACCTTTGTTCTTCAAGTTAAATAGAGTAGTTAAGTTGATAGCAACTTGAGGCACACCATCAAGTTAAAGGGTGTGGGAGCTATTAGGGACCCCTATTTTTGGTCCACCATGAAGGTGTTTGAGGGCATCACCTTTGATCCAATGGTAAAGGAAATATTTTGGTAATATTTCTTGGTTGACTAGTGGAAGAGAGTGGAAGTTAGTAACATGGTAATTGGTCAAGACTACCCGACCACTTTCATGGGCTATAAGAAGGGGATTCTCTCAAAGCCATTGATCATCTATCTTTCACCAAGTCAAAGTTCATCTAGATAGCCTTAAGCAAGTCTATTTCCAATTAAAGAAATCTCAATTCTTATCTAATTTGACGTGCACTCTCTATTTTTGTTTGCTATTCTATGTAAGATTTATAGATAGTGCATATATGATCATTCGCTAAAGCCTTTTGATGACAACCTAAACAACAACAAGACCATATGGTATGCAAAATGTTGTTTGAATTCAAAGAATAGGGTCTTTTTGTTGCTAAGGCCTTTTGGCTCACATATCAATGACAACCCAAACAACAATAAGACCATATGCCATGCAAAATGTTGTTTGAATTATTCAGAAAATAGGGTCTTATCAAGTTTCCAATAATAGAATGCCCATTTATCAATACTATGAATAAGGTATGCATAGATGCTTCATCTTGCATTCATGGATGGCTATGAGTACTAAGATAAGCATTTCACCGATTCATCTTTTTGCTCACCATAGATGTTAGCAAGTGCTTCAACACCATTTCTTGGCCACATGCCAACAAAATGATGAGATTTTGGTTGATATTCTTGTAGGGCAAACACCCTAACACCCTCAACACTGCTAAAGCACAATTTTGATGTGAGATGAATTGTTATGAGGTTTCTAAACTTGATCATTTCACAACTAGATTAGGCCCTAGTTTAATGGTTTTAGGTCCTTTTTGGTTGTGTGTCTTGGCCTAACTTATCCAAAATGCATATCTAGTTGGGGGGAGAGAGAGTGGAGATTGATGACACAATGATACTATTTTTATTATTCTTTTTCTTCTTCTTTCTCCTCTGTATATGAGAGAGGCATATGGTAGAACTTGTAGGAAATTTTGATTATCTAACCATGGAATGTTGCTTATATAACTATGGTGGATGATTCACACACACACACACACACACACACACACACACACACACACACACACACACACACACACACACACACACACACACACACACACACACACACACACACACACACACACACACACACACACACACACACACACACACACACACACACACACACACACACACACACACACACACACACACACACACACACACACACACACACACACACACACACACACACACACACACACACACACACACACACACACACACACACACTCACTCTCTCTCTCTCTCTCTCTCTCTCTCTCTCTCTCTCTCTCTCATATGAAGGTATCACCCAAATTTTCTTCTATTTAAATTAACATCTAAGCTTTTTTCCTCTCCAAACACTTTTTTGCTCGTTCCTCTTGTGTTGCCATGAAGAGGAGCACTAAAAACCTTCTCTTAACATGTAGTAGAGATGTGTATACATCCTTTTATTAGATATTGATAAGAATATGCCAGAGTTGAAAGGTATCATGTGAGTTAATATAACACATACATTAAGGTTAATGTTAGTGAAGAATGTATCTAGGTATATCTATATACAATCTTTGAAGAAGGGGTTGATTAAATCATTTAGAAAGGTATATTGACATTTTCTCATCAATTAAAAGGGGATGTTAAATTTAGATTGTTCACTCAAAGAAAATTTTCTTGTTACCATAGAGGATCTATTGTGAATACAGTTGCAAAGTTCTCACAACCTTTAAAAGCTTTTTACCCATAGTTTTTGAAGCACTAGGAATAATTTGGAGGAAAATATGATATTTTTAGGCAACCATCTTTTATGTTTTTGGGTTCTAAGAAAGATTTTCTTTTGGTCTTACATGATGATACATCAACACATAATAACTTTAAGCTAGTAGAAGACATCACCTCAACTAGCACCATAGTTTCTTTCTTATTCAAATGCAATAGTATAAAGCTTTGATGAAGTGATTATTAATCAATATCAAGTCAAATCGAGAGAAACCAATCTAGATATGTTAGGAAGAAGGGTGCACAAATTAGAACAAAATCATATTATGGATGTGGACTTTAAATCCCAAAGCTTAGTACTTTTGTCAACTAAAGTCTAGTAGTCGGCCAAATGCAAAACCACCATACTAGCTACATCTCCCAATACAAAATATCTTAAAACACGAGCTATCGTATTGAATCTCTGCCTCAAAGGTATCCCACATACCTATACACAATCCACAATCTTTTGCAAATAAAAAAGATCTATTTTCCTTTTCAAAACAATAAAATCATATTGAGCTATTGCTTTGAACCTATCTTATGTTGACATTTTCAAATGCAAGAGATCTCTTTGGATCCGACTATTTATACATTTAGCAATGTGTGTTCATGTGTAGATCTAACTGTTTATACATTCAGTAATGTGTGTTAACATGTAGGCATTAGACTTTTAATTTCTCTTACAACATTTACCATTCCTCTCACTAGTTTAGCTTAGGAGATATGAATATGGGTCATCTTTCATCATGCCACATGGTTTTTGTAGTATTTTCCTAAACTTGCCATTTTGAGGATAGTTTGTATTAAAATTTAGGTGTTTACCATATTGAGATCTATAATACATGTTGGTATTAGCAAGTATTTATACTAGGGGATAATTTATTTAGTAAACAATGATAATGGGTATTAGTCATATGGTCTATAAACCTCGTGAGAAAAAGAAATATATGACTTGATTGTTGCTTGGGCAAGGCTCAAACATTAGAGATTAAGGTAGTAGGATAATAATTGAATGCATTTTAATACAATTGAAAATCTTAGGCATACTCTTTAAATGCTACATGGAGCACTTTAAGCCTCCAAATAAACCACAATAATAGCTAGCAAACACTACATGGACACACGATATTAAGATCGTGAAAGACTATACCTTAGAAACCATTTGTGGAGAATGAGCCTAATTATAGTCCACCCATAAAGCTAGCATTACCAAGGATATGAATGACAATGATATTGATGAGATAGGTTAGCTAGGATGAGTAGTCAAGTGTGTATCCCTTATTCATACTTAAAGGTGTAAGGATTTTTGAAATGATTGCAAGTATGCTTGTTGTGCAATCTTTGGAATTAAGAAGTTTTTTTATCATGAATGGTAATGATTGCATGGAAAGGACAAGTTTTATTTAGTGCATCCATATTGATGATTAACTTTCTAGCAATTAGCATTTAGTGCATCCATATTAATAATTGACTTTCTAGCAATTAGCATGCCATACACACAGAGAATCAAAATCATAAGGTTGCCATCTATAGCCTTCCTAGTATATGCATCCCTAAGATTGTATAAAGGTATAGAACTTATGATACCATACCTTGGGAGCTTGTTTCAGTAGCCTTCCTAATATATGTACCCCTAAGATTGGATAAAGGTGTTGAACTTATGATACCATAACTTGGGAGCTCGTTTCAAACCATAAAACTCTTATGTAGCTTTCATACCAATTGTTTCTTATCTTTAATAGCAAACCCCTGAAGCTCCTCTATATAAATGACTTCATGTAGATCTCCATGAAAAAAATTGTATTTAAATCCATTCGAACAAGCTCCAAATCTTCCTTGGAAACCAATGCTAGTACCATACGAAGTGTGGTAATTTTGACTAATGGTGAGAAAATCTCAACAAAGTAAACTCCTCTCTTGTGTAAATCCCTAAAAAACTGACCTTGCCTTGTACTTAAGCAATGCATCAACTGGAAATACCTTCAACTTGTAGACCCATTTACATGGCAGTGCATGTTTATTGTTATGCAAAGGAACTAATTATCAAGTAGAATTTTTCACCAAAGAATCCATCTCTAATGAAAGACTATTAGATTTCCTAGTCATAGTATCAACATAATAAGAAGGCTCATATAATCTGTAATGATGACATAGTCTAGAGACAGTGTATATCTCTCTAGAGGTCTAGAAACCCTCATAGACTATTGTAAAATTGGCATAATAGAAGCTTGTGGTTGTCCCACTTGTTCATCCTATAAAACGTGAGGCTATCCATCTACCTATGGCCTAACTAGATGTTCAAGCCCTACATCATGTGGAACAAGTTGTACATATTACTCATGTGATGCTTGTCCATCCTCTTGGAACACTACCTTGCGGATCTCAAGTGTTTTTATGGCCTAACTATGCATCTTTGTTGGGGCTAAATGTGTCAATGCCTAGCCGCCCGTGTATTGCTACATTGTCACTACCCACACACCTGTGCACTACAAGTGGTGGGTGCCTATCATTGTCACTTTATTCTTTATTCTTTCAGTGGCATTTGAATAAAGGAAAGGCTGGTCACACATTGTGATTGTTGGATTTCCCACATCTTCTCTCTCTCTCTCTCTCTCTCTCTCTCCACCATAACTCTTGCTTCTGCTCGCATGCTTCCACTCCAAGCTCACTCTCTTCAATGGTATCAAAGCCAACCATTTGTGGATCTTCTTCATCATTTGCTTTAGTCTAGATTCAAAGCTTCAACTCGAGGTTTCATGGCATTCATTGTTTCTTTCTCTCGAGGTATGCACTGAGTCTTTTCTTCTTTTGGCTTGTTCCAACAACTTGCCATGTGCTTGAGGAGCTTCCCAAGGCTTAGCTAAGTCTTTTTTGAGTGCTTATTGAGCTGATGAGTAGCCATTTTATCTATTTTGAGTGGATATAGAGCATGTTATAGAAGTCATGGTGGATAGCTATGGCAACTTGACAACACTGTCGTATTTTGGCCATAACTTTTGCATAAGATATCAGATTTAGGCTTTCTATAGCTAGAAATGAAGAGTGCAACAAGATCTACAAATTTAAGTACTCATAGCGTTGATTCTTCCTAGATTTCTATTTCTGTTTCACATAAAATAGAACTATTTTCATTTGGATAGCAAACAATAAATTCCATAATGCATGTTTGATGCTTCAACAATGCTATTTTGGTGTTCAGATGGTATGATTAGGCTTTGGGGCTGATTTGAGCACACATTTGGCTTAGTTTTCTCAAAGATTTCATTGTTGTGATAACATAGCTGAATGCCATTTATTTAGGAAAAGCATATGCCTCTTGTCACTTGATGCTTCCGAGGCTTGGTATTGATGCTCGAATATTTGTTTGATACTTGGGGATGCTTGACACATGTCTTAAAATGCCTTTTGGCTTCGATTGAGCTCGCATTCACTCAGGTTTGACTGTCATATCCCAACTATTCATAGTGGATAGCAAGCAATTGTTTGATAAAGATTATACTCATTATGATTTTAAAGCTAATTAGATACCACATATTGAGTGTATTGACACTTTGGTTGTCATGTATGCCTATGGTTATGTTTATGACATGCTCTTAAGCTAAGATTGGAGCTTGGATGCTTTGACATTGGTTATCATTCCTGTCCTTTGATGCTGCAATCAGAGCCTTGTAGAGTACTTGTGTTCAATGCTTCTGGATATATGATCTATGGATCTTGGAAACTTGGATGTCATTCACATGATGTTTTGAGATTTTCTTGCTCATTTGGCATTCGACTTTTGCTTTAATGGGAGCTACTTGGCTGTATGTATTGAGCCATGTTGGCACTTGGATGTACTACATAGCATTTGGTTTATGCAATTGAGCTTGAGCTTATTACGTTGAGATAGTGGTACTCATTGTGACATGTATATGCTCTCTCGATATTTATTGGGTGCAGTTACCCTATCATGGGTTAATTTGATCTCTTAGCTTGGACTTGGTACTTATGTCTGTTAGGGTGTTGTTAGTGGTATTTATGTGCTTCTGGGTTATGCATTGAGCTTTGCTTAGTGGGTTATGCACATGGAAACTCATTTCATTTACCTTTGAGACCTACCTTGTGCATGACGTCTATGCCTATTGCATGTATGGCTTCTGACAAATGGCAGTTGTGACAGTCTTTACTGTCGGTTGTTCCTAGCTTCTTCCTTCTTGGTTGCTCACAATTGGTTGTTGGCATATTACTGCAATTTATTATAGCAACCTATCATTTTAGTTATATGGATTCTATTTGAAGGCAATCATATGGACTTGACAATTTTTTTGCTTATAGTTTATGGATAGCTCATTACTTTGGTAGTATCTCCTATCTCCCACTTGATTTAGTGGTGGTTTTAGGGTTGATTTGCATGGTATTATAACAATTCGTCTTGCCCTTCTATGTACTTGCTTGGTCTCATTATGGCTAGTGGTTCTCATGACAATGCTATCTTCAATATTGAGAAATTGGATGGGACCAATTATAGCTATTGGAAGACTTAGATATCATAGGTTTTAGTGTAGAAATTGCATGCTAGACCACTCAAAAATAGGGGTGCCAAACCCAAAAACATTACAACTGAGAATTGGGATGAATTGGATGAACTATGCAAGTCCACAATCATTTAATCACTCTTTAAGCAAGTTCATTACAATGTTGTAATTGGAAATCGGACTAAATATGAGTTTTGGACACAGATTGAGAATCTTTATGACAAGCAAAGTCTTTTATCTCAAATGTATTGGCTAAAATAGTTGATGGACCTTCACATAAAGGAAGGGACTTCTATGTCTACACACTTGAATGAGTTTCACTCCATCATCAACCATTTAGCTTCATAGGACATTGAGTTCAAGGGTACTTTGAATCCTTTATTTCTACTGGGTACTCTACTTGAGTTGTGGGACACTTACCGTACGACTCTTTGTGCTAAGAATGGGCTAAAATTGCAGGATGTTGAGAGTGGCCTCTTGACAAAAGAGGTGAAAAGAAAGAATGTGGATGCTTTCTGTACGTCACATGCATTGACTGTGAGAGGCTAGCAAGATGGAAATGGCCATGGTGGAGACTCTATCGAGACTCAATCTAAGACACATGGACAGTCTTGCAGTAAGTTCTGTGGCCTTAAGGCCAGTCTTACTTGTCATTATTGTGGGAAACCAGGTCATATTGGAGCACAATGCCATAAAATGTGCGAAGACAAGTGAAAGGAAAAGGGAAAGGATAAAGTGTAGGACAAGAATGATGATTGCAACATTATGCCTAGCAAGTCTAGTGTCAAGATTGAGGAGATTAATGTGGTGCAACCTAATGTATTTGATGATCATATCTTGGCAGCTTCTTCTTTGGATGCTTCACAGTTTACTAATGCTTTGTTAAGATATGCCCACTATTGGTTGATAAATTTAGGGGCTTTCTTTCATATGGACCCCTCATAGCGAGTACTCTCACTCCTATCATAATATGACTGGGATTTTTCATTTGGGTAATGACATGGAATTTGAGATACTTGGTATTGTCTAATTAGGTTTTGGTTTAGGCAACATGTTCACTCTTCATGATATATATCATGCATCGACTCTCATAAGAAGAGCCTTATCTCTGCTGGCACATTGGATGATGCAGGCTATGCTATCTCTTTTGTTGATTCCTCATGGAATATTGTCCATGAGAATCTTGTTATTGCACATGGTGGTAAGTCTAGTACCCTCTATCATTTGCTTGTATCTTGGTCAATTGACCATGTTTTGGTTGTGGCTATAGTTCCATATGTATCTCTTTGGCATCATCGCCTTGTGCAATGTTAACCTTGGTGCAGGACAAGAAAAAAGAAAATAAAAAATAAGTCCAAGAAAATTCTTAAGTGCGGACCCAATGAAGTCAACAAGATGGAGAAAAGGAAAAATGCGCAAAGGCAACCTTAAAAAAAATGCAAAAGACAGAAGGCACATTTTTAAATGAAATACGCTCCTAAAATTTTGTAAAGGAGCGCCATGCTCCCTCTTGTGCAAATTGTAAAATCTAGACGGGCATAGGTGAAGGGATAAGGTAAATAGAAGGGAATAGGAAAAGAGAACCTTGGCAAGATGCCCTGTCATGTAAAAAAGGGCATGGGTACCTAAAGGATTTAGGGCTTGTATATAAACTCAAAAAGGGAATGAGAAGCTTATTCTTGGTGTGTGGCAAAAGTAGCTCTCTTCTTCTTTTCTTCTCTTTCTCTTGCTTATGCTTGAGGGAGGGAGTGTGAGAGTGTGAGGGAGTGAGTGTGTGAGGGTAAGCGACCATGGTGGAGAAGCTCTCCATCTTCTCCTCTCTTCTCCTCTTCTCTTCTCTTCCCTTGTCTCGCGTGTGGGCTATGGTCGATGGAGCTTGAAGGTAGATGGTCGAGCTTGTTTGAGCTTGCATCATAGATCGTGGAGATATCGGAGTGCTTGAGGGAGGAGGCTACTCATTTGGGCATCAAGGTAAGCTTACTATACTCGTAGGATTGGAAGCGCGTTGGCTAGGTGAGAGATAGCCATTAGAGATCTCTTGAAATGCTTGAAACAATAAGCAGTCCGTGGGTCTTGGCGGTTGAGCATGAGCTCCCACTTTGTTTTGGTTCTGTTTGGTGGGACCAATGGATTCAAGCTTGAGCACTTGTGCGCTTCAAATTGAGCATCGAAGTAGGGTTTCATCCCCAAACCAGTGCTTTATATAGGTAAATGATTTGGGAATTTAATCTTCAAAGCAAGTAATTATTTTGAGTTTTTAATGATTAGACAAGTAGGATAAATCATTTCAATACTTGAGCTTTGATTTTTTGGCATTTAGAGTAGGATAAGACCAAGAAATTGAAGTGAATCACTTTAGGGCCACAACTGTAAACAACCCAAACAAGGCAAAAACAAGGGAAAAAAGGGGTTGAAATCCATTGACAAGGTAAGAGCACGAATGAGGCAACACTCGGGCACTAGAACGAGGGTTCAGAACCCAAGGAAGAGGGGGTGAAGGCTTAGTTTTAGTCTTAGCAATGTGAGTGAGAGAGAGAGAAAGCTTGAGAGAGAAGAGAGAGTCCTAGGGCAAAGCATGGATCAATCATTCGTACGGGTATTTTTTAGCCGCGTCAAGTATATGTGAACCTTGCCCCTTGTCTATTCTTGCATTCTAGAAGTTTGCATAGCCTTGCATGCCCAAAATCATTGCCATCAATTCAATTTTCATCTTGTCTAGAACCATGGTCATCGGAATTAGATGCACTTAATAGAGTTTGATTCCTAGAATCAGACTCAAATGTCCAATTCCAGATAATCGGATGGTCCGATTTTGGAATTCAGAACACTTGGACACCACCCGACCCATTCAATCAGACATGTGACTCGTCTGATTCGGACAATCAGACCAACCCACATTTGGACACTTGAGCAATCGGATTCGGACCTTCATAATTGGACACATCAGGATCCGGACCACCCATAATGGGACCATGTGGACTCGAACTGTCCGAGTGGGTCGATTGTATTGGACAATCTGATTCTAATAATCAGACATCTACAAATCGAACCATAAGATGACAGGGAAAATTTCTCAGATCCATAGAGTACCTCTCACAGTAGGGAAATCTTCTGACAGCCTTCTAGATGCTTCAGACGGCTAATAGGGCCTCCTGACTGTGGAAAGTGCGACTTGACAAACTAAAAGTGACAACTAGCAAAGTTGTTAGTTGTCCACCCATTTAGAGCCCCAAATTGATCCAGAGACCCCGATTACACCCCGATCAAGCTAAGAGATGTAGTAGAAGCCCTAGTGAACCCATAAGAGTAGCCAGCAATTGCGCTTAGAGCCACATTTGGCCGAAAATGGAACGAGGGGAGAGTGAGAACTCCATTCATCATCCTGCATTCACACCCCACATTGTTTGTCACTTGAAGTGTACTTGAAAGTTGAAATCCTGATTTCACACCATGCACGAAAAGATCACCACGCACACATTGAATGAACATAAGTTGAGGGTTGTTTGTAATAAGAAGGAACACACTCAGACATAACAAGCAGAACAAACCCACTAATAGGAGATGACCCTTAGACTTAGACATATGATCGAGAACCCCAGCCAGTAGGACTAAGAGAGAGCCAACACAAAACACCAGAGGCATCAAAGGACTGACACCATTGGAGGCGCAAAACTACAGACCTAATTAGCCTCATCGAGAGCCTAGTGGAGCAAGAAGCCGCAGACATGTCAGGATCCAACGCCAACCACAAGAATGACGAGCTTGACTTGGGAGATTTCCCAGTCGACATTCAACAGATGGTGAATAAATATCACTTACAAACCAGGATGGACCACCATGATAGGTCATCTGAAGACATCATAGCAGACCTCAAGGAGGAGAGGAGATTAGCACGGTAAGTGCTATAGAAGATAGCAGTGTATAACCATGAGCAACAAACTAGGAAGTTGCAGCATGACATTGAGATGTAGAAAGTCCAGTGTGTTTTAGCTCTAGCTAATAGGAATTGTACATGACCTAACATGGAAAGAGAGAGAGCGCTAGAGGTGGACTTGACATTGGGTGAGCTTCTCACAAAGCGGCTCATAGAAAATATGTTTGTAGAGCAAAGTGCAACAGCCATAACAACCTTGTTGCTCGCAGGGTTAGGAGTCACCCATGGCTTCAAGAGACAATTGAATATCCTCGCAGTCACGAAGCAACTAGACAAATACCAGCTGTGCAATGACCTATACAGTTTCATGGAGTAGTTCGAGCAAGTTTGCAATGCTAATGGCCTTATGGATCTTGCCCAACACTCGCAAGCCTTCGACCTTTGCCAAGGTGACAAGGGTAAGACATGGTACACCAACTTAGATGCGGCAGAGTGCAACAACTTCAACAACCTCAAGAATCTCTTCATCAAGAGGTTCTCTAATGCTAGGCATTCCGAAAATCTCATAGTTAGGCTGATGAACATCAAGTAGAAGGACAAGGAGGACATCAAGGATTATGTTACCCACATGCGGAGTCTCTTTAAGAGAATCCCGAGTAACGAACAACCCACTAAGAGAGCGGTCTCCATAGTCTTTATAAATGGAATTCGCAGCGAGGAACTCTACAAGGCCTTGACACACAACTCGAGCTTGCCAAGAGACATACTAGTTAGGGTCTTCAAAGAGGCCATATGAGTGGATGACCAACTCAAAGAGAGAAGCTGTAAGAACTCAAAGTGAGACGATGCTAACTCCAGATTGTCAAAGAGAGCCATGACATCTAGCAAATGATCAGTCACGCATCCAAGATAAAGGGAAAAGCATTGACCAAAGCTAAGAGCTAGCAGAGATGAAGATGGACCTAGCAAGGCTACAAGAGGTAGTGAGGAGACCTATGCGGCCACATGTCTAGTGCGTGCATAGTGGCGGAAATCACCTTCCAAGAGAATGTCAAGACCCTAGGTTCTGATCTTGTGCCAATTGTGGTAGGTTCCACCGTGACACCATGCATTGTTGGAGGCTACCAATGAGGCTTCCATACTCGCAACCATAGAACCAGCCATACCTAGGGAATAGGTCACCAAACTTCTTTGAAAGGGGAGCCCCATTGGCTCTTGTAGCACCTAATGACATGAAACCAGCCATTCCTAGAATGGCTGGTTTCATGTCCTAGAATGGAGATTGATTCCACAAGCATCCCTACGCTACCTGGACCTTTTGTAACTCACCCACGCTCCAGTCCATTACGTGGAGGAACCAAATGACGAGGAGGCATATGTAGACCCTTATGTCTGGTATGACAAAGAGGGCAACCCCATTCTCATGGACTATCGACTAGTATTGGTGATGGTATAAGGCAAAGGTAGAGGTAGAGGCTTGGGAGGGTAGAACCCAGAGCCAACTTGCGGTCACCCAAGGCACATTTCTTTGCACTGCCCCAAGAGGGAGCATGCCAATAGAGAGAAGGCTGACCTTAGATACCTAGAGTGCGGAATCACCCAGTTGTTTGCCAATTGTCCTGGAAGGAAACCATCCTCTAGTTCGGCAATCATGCCATTAGTGCCACTGAGGCTGTTTGGAGTTGAAACACTTGATGGAAAGGCTATGCCCATCCCATTGCATGTTATGACCTAAGCACAAATGAAGTGAGCCAACATATCACTGCCAGGGGGCCTAGTAACCTAAACATAGCCTCAATAGGAAAAAAGAGCCGTAGGCGAAGGAAGAAGAGAATTGAGGCAAAGGTACTTAAGACGAAGAGTGCCATGACACTACCCATAGGAAAAAGAGTCACAAATGTAGAGGCAGAACCATCCGCTTCGAAGATTGTAGAAAAAGAGAGCACTACGGTTGGGGAGTACCCTAACCTAAAGCACGAGCTTGAAGCCATAGATAAGGTCAAGGAGTGGGTGAGAGAAGCCTGAGAGCACTTAAAGGATACAAAGCCCATCTTAGAAGATGACCAGTCTCACTGACTCAACTGAAGTCAAGAGACACATCTGCACCACGAGCAGTACCACATAGACAAAGCTTAAGTGCCATAGGCCAGCAAACTAGCCAAGTCCATTGGCTAGTAGCATGGAATTAGGAGGGAAACATGCAGCTAGCAACCTTCTTATGACGCTAGTGTGAACCCCTATGACTTTTACTTAGGAGACTTGCTTAGGCAGCACCCAATGTTGTGGTAAGAGTTGAAGCGGTGGGTAGAAGGACCAATTGAGCAGGGGGCAGCTGACCTGCATGACCTCAATGTAGTGACTCAGATACCGAGATTGTCGATGCTGCACTCAATACCCAAGCCCCTACATATTAATGTTTTTTTGAAAGGCATTGAGATGCATGCAGTCTTGCCCATCCTAGCGCTAGGAGATGTTGCAAGGAAAGGAATCGTAGACATGGGGGTAGGAGTTAGTGTACTTAGCCATGCAATGCTCCCAGGCTTGGGATAACCCGCCTATTGAGAACGCCAAGTTTAATGTCACACTGGCCGATGGGATGAAAGTTAAGCCATTCTGGGTGTTGAAGAATTAAAGAATTGGCCATTGAAGATAGCAAGAGTCCAAATTTCAGTGGATTTCATAGTCATGAAGGGAGTAGACTATGACATCCTACTAGGCCAACCTTGGATGTGGAATGCACGAGTCATAAAAGATTGAGGCAACAGTTTGATCCTCTTGGGCAATCGAACAAAAGCAGTAAGGGTAGAGATGGATACCTAGAAAACCACACCAGTCAACCTGGATACCATCTCCACCATGCTAAAGAGTGATGCTCAAGTTAGGAAATCTTATGGGCCACTAACAAAGTATATCCCTTGCCTTGAGGATGAGTGGGATTGGATGCACGTGCTAGCCACAATCAATCTTCCATTCTCAGAGAACAAGGAGGAATATGAACAAGCTGCTAAAGTAGCCAATAAGCCCACGAATAAGCCCTCAGTACCTTTATGCATGATGGCTAGAAGCTCTTGTAGCTGGCCCACCCCTGTCACATTCCACGTCCTGAATAACAAGCGAGAGCTCCATGAGATCTTAGAGTACTTAACGCACAAGCTAGGTGGCAACCCAACCACTAACCTTAAACCCCTCAAGGATCTCATGGATGAACCCAAGTGGAAATGGACCAAGGTACATAATCTGAACCTGATGTATAATTGGGCCTTGGTCATGGGTGAGAAGAAAGAGGAGTGTAGAAACCTAGGAGATGACAAGTAGTCGGAGGAGGATAATTCAGATGACGAGTATGAGGACTGTTGTTCTTTCAGTGAAGAGTGCGAAGAAGACATTGACACAATAGAGTATGACACTAATGGTCATGAGATTGAGCAAATACGAGTAGATTTTAAGCCACAGAAAGAGAGTACCTTTAAAATCAAGAGAGGAATCATGCAAACGCAGTGCGATCGCATGTGGTTGGAGCACATAGGAGCGATTGGCAGGGCTCACCAAACCAAGTGCCACATCGCTACTTAGGATGGAATCGCCTTTGGAGCTACGACCATTAGTAGAGACTCCCTCTTCTAGGGAAGATGGATAGTTCAATTATGAGTCAAAAAGTAAGCTCAAATAACGACCCTAAAATACCCTGACTGCCTAAGACCAATGCACAAAGGGGGACTTGCCAGTTTACCTAAGGCGCATATGGTTGAAGGAGGAAATAAAGAGGCAATCTAGGGAGTCAAATGCTAATGAGCAGAAAAAACCACAAGATCTACCAAAGAAATTTATGAAATTTAAGAAAGGTGATAGAGTACTGATCTTATTGGGTGCCAAGAGGCAAGGGCAAGCCAGTGAACCCATAGAATGGCCTACCAAGGTTAAGGAGGTCAACTTGGCTAGGGAAGGGGAGAAGCCCTGACCTATCTTCATAGTAGTTGAGAACCTTACCGAGCAAGAAGAAGTAGATCTCATTGCATTGCTATGAGAGTACATAGATGTAGTGATTTGAGTGTAGTGATTCATAATATTTCCATAATACCATACGCAACGCCGGTCAAGCACTGACCATATTCTATGAATTCCAAGCATGCTTATGCAGCCAAGGAGGAGATGGACAAGTTTTTTAGAGCAAGATTCATCTATGAAATTGAGCACATGGATTGGGTTTCCCCATTGTAATCATCCTAAAGAGGAACAAAAAAATTAGAGTGTGCATTAATTATAAGAAAGTCAACACTGCTACAAAGGGAGACAACTATTCACTACTGTACATAGAGGATGGCTAGCAAAGAAGCCTATAGTTTCTTGGATGGCTTTTTAGGTTACAATCAGGTGCAAGTCCATCCCGATGATAGGCATAAGATTGCATTTGCTACCGAATGGGGTTGTCTTCGTCTACATAGTCATGCCTTTTGGGCTAACAAACACACCAGTCACATTCCAACGGATCATGTGTGCCATCTTCAAGGACATGCTTAGGCGAGAGTTAGAAGTGTTCATTGATGATCTTGTGTTCACTCGAGTTGGAGGGAATACCTAGACGAGACTTAGACAAACTCTACATAGTCTTTGAATGATGCAGATTGTATAATCTCTCATTGAACCCCCTTAAGTGCCAATTTTGGGTGAAACATAGATGCATCCTAGGGCACGTGGTATCCAAGAATGACATTGCCACCGACTTCTCAAAAGTCAAGGTTATTGTCGACCTTCCACCGTCAACCAACTACAAGGGAGTTCAGTGCTTCTTAGGACATACAAGATAATATCAGTGATCCTTTGTGTTGACAGAACACTCTACAAATTGGTGATAATATTCGAATGGACTGAGGAATGCCAATACAAATATAAAGATTTGAAAAAGGCTCTAATAACCACACTCATTCTATGAGTGCCAGACTAGTCCATCACCTTCCACGTACATATTGACACCTCGAAGTTTACTATAGGAGTTGTTTTATGTCAGCTTGAAGAACAAAACTTAGACTACCCTGTGAGTTTTGCTAGCAGACAGCTCACGGTGGATATCAAGATGAACTACTCCATGATTGAGAGAGAGGGTTTGGCCATGGTGTTTGCTGCACAAAGAAAATTTGACATTATTTTTTGGCTACATCTTTCACATTCTTTATTGTCTTGCTTTAATTTATCTTGTGAACAAACCTTGTGTACAGGGACACATTACTCAATGGTTACTTTTTCTTTTAGAATTTGACATTTGCATGGTTGTATGCAAAGGGAAGTAGTACTACATGGATGATCACATGTCTTGTATACCCACGGGAGCAGCCATTGGATAGGGTATAGTAGACGACTTACCAGATGTGCTCTTTTCAACCTATCTAGTGAAAAGGACTTGTTTAGAGTTGACTTGGCACCATGCTGGGCGGATGACATAGTCCAACTACTAGAGCATGGACTAGTTGAAAGACCTATCGAGAAGGCCCAACTTAGACAACTTATCCTTAAGCTACAACTCTATCAGTTATGATAGCTGATCAACTTTATAGGTTAGGACAAGATGGTTTACTACGACGATGTGTGTGTGAATGTTAACCTCAGAACAAGAAAAAAGCGAAAAAAGTGGAGAAGCGCAAGTTAGGAGCTAAAAGAGGCAGCCTAGAAGGAAATCAGACACAACGAAATAAGTAGGAAGGGAAATGACCGAAAGTGCAAGGTCGGCCTCAAAAGCTAAGTCAAAGGCAAAAGTACATTTTTAAATGCAAGGCATCCCTAAAACTTTTTGTAAAAGAGCTCTAGGCTCTCTCCTATGCAAATTGTAAAGGTAGATGGGTAGTAGAAAGGAAGCTAGGCCGGCCATGTAAAAAAGGGGATAAAGGGATGACCACCCAAAGGGAATTAGGGTTAGGGTTTTGTATAAAAGGAAAAAAGTAAATGAAGAAGCTCATTCTTATACGTGGCCAAAAGTAGTGTAATATTCCCCCATGCCCCCAACATAAGAACGCCCCCCTTTATTTTTTAAAATTTTTTTTAACGAGAGAGAGAGAGAGAGAGAGAGAGAGAGAGAGAGAGAGAGAGAGAGAGAGAGAGAGAGAGAGAGAGAGAGTTAAGGGAGGGGGACATGCAGCCCCCTAGGTGGAAGGGGGTGGCAGCCATTAACGGCTGTCTTACCACACCCCCACCCCCCCTTGATATGAGAGAGAGAGAGAGAGAAGAAGAAGAAGAAGAAGAAGAAGAAGAAGAGAGAAGAAGAGAGAAGAAGAGGGAGAGAGGGAAGGAGAAGGAAGGAAGGAAGAAGAAGAAGAAGAAGAAGAGGGAGAGAGGGAAGGAGAAGAAAAGAGAGAAGGAGAAGAAGAGAAGAAGAAGAAGAGAGAGAAAGAGAGAGAGAGAGAAGAGAGGGAGGAGAGAGAGAGAGAGAGGGAAGCTTCTTCTCCCCTCTCCTTAAAGAGAGGTCACACACGCCTCTATATTGCTGAAAATACACCCCCCCCTCAATCTCTTCCTCCACTCAAGGAGAGGTGGCGAGGATCTTGCAAAGGAGAGTGCGAGAACTCTACCACTCGTACACGCGCCTTCAAGTATGGCCCCAAAGCATAGTTCCACAAAGATGGCCGGAAACCCTGCAAGTGTGGATGGAGGTTCGAATCAAGGTGGCACCGCAACCGCGAATGGTTCATCAGGCATCAATACCACTGGAATCAAGACATCACTCCAAACCCATGTATGAACATAGTTGTGATGTATGTAATGAACAAGATAATCTCCGTTGTAAGATGACATCATAATAGGTGAAATTGATTAGAAATTGCATCGTAAATTACCAAAAGTTATTGCATAAATTCCTGCATAAAGTGCATTGTTCCTTGCACAAGTTCTTGCTTAAAATGCATTTCAGAGGACATTGAAAGAAACAAAGTGCATGTCCATATCGCAAGATGGATTCTAAGGTACATGTACTAATCTGCAAAAAAGATTAAAGTGCAGCTAGACTCATATAATGATCACATAAAGTTAGGTCATTCAAGAAGGTTATAGATCATGTAAATAATTACTTAGAGGATAATGTTAAGATTGCATGCATAGAAAGTACCTTCGCATGTGTGGCATAAAATAACACATGGATTATATCAAAATTGTAAGCATTGAAATGAAGGCATGGCATTACCTCGTGTGCATTAAAGTTGTTGGAAAAATTCAATGTTGTTTGGAATTTACCAAATGGAACTGAGATCCATGAGTCCCATGTCAAAGTCCTTGGTGACTTCAAGAGGGATACGTAAAAGCTTAAGCGCCTATGAGCATTATTAAGAGGGCTTAAGAAGATTATACTTCAGGAAAGAGTAGGAACTGTTCTAAACAGAACCATCTTGACCAACCAGGGTCAAAGGGATAGACAATCTTGATCAATTAAGATCAAAGATAAAGGTACATAGGTACTTCAAGGGATCTAGGAGATAACCAGCAAGTTGACCAACCAAGGATATCGGGGTTGTCCATGATCTATCTTGCAAGGAGACCTAAGGTAAGGATAATTAGGGTTGGTAGGTACAAACCCTAGCCCGAAGAAAAAGGGGAAGCAAGCAACCTAGCTTACCAAGCCCCTGGAATCTCGCCAAGTCTTGAACGATCCAGGATCGAATGATGGGAGCATTCGGGAAGAATGAATCACACCTTAGCAGTTGGTTATACAAACGACCTCTGAATTGATCGTGATTGTACACTTAGGTACATTGTTTGAACTTCTTTGCTCAAGGAACTAATTCAAGGCAAAACACTTAATGCTTCAAGTTAAAAGCCTGGAGGGAGAGGCAGGTTCAGTTACCTCCGACTGTCCGCCTGGCCCTATCTAAGGGGGTTGTTAGCCGCGCCGGGTATATGGATCGAACCCACTGCGAGAGGTCTCTCTGTGGGTGCTGCTTGGAGTGGGAGGACGCTTGGGTGCCAGGGGAGGCTCTGGCTATAAATTCCTTGCCTTTGGATCTCGCACAAGAGGCCGACGTGACTCAAGATGGGATCTCGAGGCCCGTGTACTAGTCCATGGGAGAAACTTGGAACAGCAATCCTGTTGATTGCTAGGATAGCCTTCGGGCATGATAATTGATGTATTCCCGGACTATGATAAATAAAGATCAGATATTTGAAAAAGGAACTTGCTTGACATTGTTTTTGTGTCAATACCTAAGTTACGTGAAGGAACCTGTGTTTAAATTGACTAATTAAGGAAGTTGCTTTTTCATGTCAAACATAATGTGATAGGTAATTAGATAACGAAGCAAATCGAGGAAAGTGCGGTGGATGTGACTTGGATCCCGTCCTACAGAAGGGTTGTCCCAGTTAGCTGGAAACTTTTCACAAAAGACGTGAAAACGATACTGTGAAGACCCTAGAGTCAGTAGAGTTAGAACCTTGATTTTGCTGTTTTAGGGAAACAGAATGGGACTATGCCTTATGGACAGAGAGATCGAGCTTTGCATCCCTCTCGTTTCCCATTCTCCATGAACCAAGTGCAGCATAAATCCTCTTCGACTCTGTTGTTCCTACTCAAAGTGGGTCATCTAGAGCTCGGCGCTAGCTACTTCCTAGAGACTTTGGTGATAGGAAAGAAACCATGACTTCAGGTCGATCCTAAGTGGGAGCGGCCAGATACTTCCGCTTGGGGTAGACTCGGGAAGACCTAGATTGCAAAACCTGTGACATTCCTTGCGAGTGCCAGAGGGTGCTTTCTAGACTCTCTTCCCGATGGGCTACTAAGACCTGTCCCACAGGTGGGCGAGTGGACACGTTACAAGTAACTCTCCTCCTCCTCCTCTTCTTATTATTATTTCTTGCTTGATCTTGTGCTTGAGAGAGGGAGTGTGAGAGTGTGAGGGAGTGAGTGTGTGAGGGTGAGGGACCATGGTGGAGAAGCTCTCCATCTTCTCCTATCTTCTTCTCTTCTCTTCTCTTATCTTGCTCATAGCAATGGAGCTTGGAGTGTGGAGCTTGACGATCAAGCTTGCTTGAAGCTTGCACTTGGATTGTGGAGCTATCGGAGTGCTTGGATGAGAAGGCAACTCAATCGGGCATGGAGATAAGCCCACTACACTCATAGAGAGGGATAGCGCGTCGACTATGTGAGAGGTAGCCATTAGTGCTAGGCTTGAAACACTTGAAACAATAAGCGGTTCATGGGTCTTGGCAGTCAAGTGTGAGGTCCCAACATTTATGTTCCGTTGCCAAGACCAATGGATTCAAGCTTGAGCACTTGCATACCTCAAATCAAGCAAAAAAGTAAGGGTTTCATCCCCGAACCAGAGCTTGAGATAGGTAGGAGGTTTTGGGTTTTTAATCTCTGCAACAAGTATTTTGGTTTTTTGATGATTAGTTAAGTAGGATAAAGCATTTTAGTGATCGGACACTCGGACCTAATCTTGTTTGATTTCAAAAATCGAACTCTCGGACCACTCTGTCTAATTCCTAGAATCGGACATACTCAAATCAAACTAGCCTGACCTATCCAATTGGATACACCCTATTTGATTCTCAGAATTGGACATCCTAGAATCGGACATGAAAATTAGACCATATAGAATCTGCCACTTGTCAAATCGGACATCTGATTCCTAAAATCGAACACCGCAAAATTGAACTTTGTAGAATCGACCAAATTGTGACACATCAAAATTGACAAAGTTAGTGCATCCGGAACACCAGAGAATACAACCCGCAAGAGGGGAATTCATCGAAATCCTTACAGGCAAATTTAACCATAGAAATCATAGGCAAACAACCAAGCACAATGCTGGCACTCACATCAGCATATTCGACACACTTATAGTTGTAGGTTAACCAATAGATCCCATTTGACCCTAAGCAATCGACCTTGAGCAAGCTGATGAACCACGTAGCACAAACCCTAGAGATCAGAGGAAGCTACCAGGAATTGAGTCTAGAGTCCCATTAGGTTGAGTACGTAGATGAGAGTGCGAGAGCCACAATCATCACCTTGTATTCTCACCCACATTGTTTTCCAACACTTGCAGTGCATGTAAGAAAAGCTGAAAACCTAATTTTGCATGGTGCACGGAAGTGAGGACACACACACACACACACATAGAGTGAGTTTAATTGAGGACTATTTGTAAATAATAAGGAACTCACTCAGACCTAACAATTAGAATGAACCCACTAGTAGGAGAAGACCCTAAAATGTAGTCAGATGATAGAAAACCCCAAGTATAGGACCAAGTGCGGATGCGACCTAGAAGTCAGATGCTGTAAGGACTGACACCATTGGAGAAGTGGATCTACCCAACTTGATCAATCTCATCGACAACCTGGTGGAGCACGAGACCCAAATATGATAGAGTCAAGTACTAACCATAAACATGGCGAAGAACTTGACCTATACAGTTTCCCGCCAGTAGGGGCTAGTCACCAATTATACGACCTACACACTCGGATAGACCACCATGGTAGGACATCCAAGGATATCATAACAGATCTCGAAGAGGAGACTAGCACGGGAAGCTTTGCAGTGCATAAGGACCTACAATCAGGAACAATAGGCTAGACTAACAGACCTCAAAGAGGAGAGGAGACTAGCACGGGAAGCTTTGCAACACATAATGACCTACAATCAAGAACAACAAACTAGAAGCCTGTGACAAAACATAGAAATGTGCGAAAGTCAGTGAGTGCTAGCCCTAACAAGCAGAAATAGGACAGGCCCTGGTGTAGAGAGGGAAAGAGCGCTGGAAGGCGATCTCATATTGAGTGAGCTTCTTATGAAGCGACTGCTAGACAACTTGTCGTTAGAGCAGAGTGTCACTGCAATGGCAATGTCATTGCTTGCAAGTTTAGGAGTTAGCTAAGGCTCTGAGAGCCAATAAAGAATCCCTGTCGTGGCTAAGCAGCTAGATAAGTACTAGCCAAATGATGACCTATATAGTTTCATAGAGTAGTTTGAGTAAGTCTATGAGGCCAATGGCCTCACCGATCTTACTTTGTGCTCACAAGCTTTCGGTCTATGCCGAGGATAAGGGTAGAACTTGGTACATGAGTCTAGATGTTGGTAGGTGAATTGGGTAGTTGGCCTCTAACAACCCCCATGACAACACCACAGGGTAAAGATCGAGGATCTCCCCTCAACAAAACCCACGAGACAACACCATTGAACACATGATCAAATATTCCTGATCACTCACTTATCATTGAGACTTCAACTCAACACTTAAGCAATTTAAACCTTCAAGCTCAAAATTTACCACTTTTAGAGAGAATTTGATGCTGAAACAACCATGATTGAGACTATGATAACATGAGCTTTTAGATTCACACAACTCCTATTTTTAGAGATGGAAACCCCACGCAACAAACTGCTCACAAAGCGTGGTTGCCTCAATTAGCAAAAAATCAGTTGTAGATCCTTTCTGTTCCTCTTTTCTCAAAGCACACATAAATACAAACCAAAAAGCACAGGTTACCAAAGGTTTATATAGCGAATTTTCATGCCCATTCAACCGCTACAAGCATTTTACTGTTGTAGACATTCCATTACCATATCAAAATAGAGTTTACATTGATGTAGCAATGGAAAATCATGATGACTTTAATGGGAAATCAAGTTGGTGATGTAGATGCTGCTGAATTCACCTGTTTTCTCATAGAGCATAGAAATTTCCTCATAGAGCATTACACAGAACAGTTCATAACTTTCTAACCAAATATCGGATCACCAAGCTTTAAAAAGGAAAGTTGTAGCTCTCTTTCCAATCTAGAACTCTTGAGAACAACTCATAGCCAAATTATTTGATTTGCTATCCTGAAACATCTTTGCACAACTTGAAGTCATAAATTTATACATGCTCTATATAGAAAACCCAACTTTTATGTTCCAAAAGCACAAACTTGCGAATGGGAAGACACTTTCTTTGATTTCAGATTATCATTTTAGTATACCAGTAGATACATTTCAACATATCTTGCATTGATGAAGAGTTCCTGGAGCTTTGAACTTTATGAACTCTGATTCATCATTTTCTTGGCTGCAAATCCTTCCAGATTTCCACTAATGAAGTCCATGCATTCAACATCTACCCATAATATATATTCCTTGCCACATACCCAATTTTAGATGTAGAGACCCTTTACTTCCATTCTTCTCTTTGCTAACGTGAAGCCTCACGTAGCAACTAATATACATCACTCTCAACATGATGAAGAATAGCCCTTTGCTATCTTTCACTTTATCTTATTACCATCATTTGAAAACTGAGAACTCGCATCAACCCATTGACTTCAACAGCCCTACCATCATGCTCCACGACTCAATAACTTCAGCTTCACAGTCTCTTTCTTCTAAACCCTCTCTCTCTCTCTCTCTCTCTCTCTCTCTCTCTCTCTCTCTCTCTCTCTGTGATTGTGTTGTGTCAAATCCCTCTCCCTCTCTCTTCTTTTTTCTTTTTTTTATAAAAAACTCCTCACGTTTTTGCTTTTTTCCCTATTTTACCAAGCTGCCCCTTGCTCCCCCTTAGTTGGTTGCTAGATGGCAAACATGCTTCTTGCCACACAAAATTCCACTCGGGGACTCAAAATTGGAAGCGAGAACACGTTTCCTGTATGAGGACATCTCTTCTTGCATGAGGCGCATGTATGAAAACTGAAATATCACAACCACATGTCGAACATGCATGGTACCACTTGGGATTTCCATTTATCAACCCAACTCCCGCTATGGGTAAGTGTTAGAAAGACAAAAAATGATATTTTCATGTGTTACCCCACTTGACTCCACGCAACATCATGTCCTCGGCCGCTCATTTTCATCCACCAACGTTGTTAAGCGGAATGACTTCAACAAACTCAAGAGTCTCTTCATTAAGAGATTCTTTGAGTTTGGGTACTTTGACAACCTTCTAGTGCAATTGATGAACGTGAAGCAAAAAGACAAGGAGGACATAAGAGACTACATCACCCACGCGCGGAGTCTCTTCAAGAGGATCCCAATTGGTGCTACCCACCAAAAGAGAGATCTCCATAGACTTCATCAATGGGATACAAAATGAGGAACTTTATAAGGCCTTGGCAGGCAATTCAATCTTGTAACAAGACGTGCTAGCTAGGGTCTTTGACGAGGCAATTAAAGCAAAAAATCACGTCCAAGCACTCAGGATAAAGGAAAGGGCATGAAGGAGCTAGTTGAGATGAAGATGGAGCTAGCCAAATTACAAGAAATGATGAGACGACCAACATATCCTTGTGTCCAATGCATGTATTGTGGCAGAAACCACTTCCAGGTTTCGAGGTCTCAACCTTGCACCAATTGCGGGAGGTTTAGTCATGATGTCATACATTGCAGACTATTGAGGAGACTCTCGTACTCGCAACCATGTGGATAGCCCTAGCAAATAGGCTGCAAAACTTTTTCGGGAGGGGAGTCCCATTGGCTCTCCCGACATCGAATGACACCAAACCAGCCATTCCTAGGATGGAGATAAACCCTACATGCATACCTAGACCACTTGGACCCTATGTAACCCATCCACCGAGCGATGCTCCAGTTCACTATGTGGAGGAGCCAAATGATGAAGAGCCTTATGTGCACCCTTACGTCTCGTATGATGAAGAGGGATTTTCAATCCTTATAGATTACCAACATGTAGTAGTGATGGCATTATAGGTAGAGGAAGAGGCAGAGGCTTTGGAGGGTAGACCCAAGAACCAATCTTGTGTTGGACTTGTGGACACCCAGGACATATCTCCTCATGCTGCCCTAAACGGGAGCAGGCTAATCGAGGAAAGGCCAATCTTAATTGTCAAGAGTGTGGAATCACTCACCTATTTTCCAAATTCCCTAGACGAAGACCACCCTCTAATGCGGCAAATGAGCCATGTGTGCCATTGGGACTATTTGGAGTTGAGACATTTAATGGAGAGGACATAGCCATCCCATTGCATGTCATGACCCGCAAAGCAAGCCGACATATCATTGCCATGGTCCAACAATTTAGATGCAGTCTCTAATTAAGCCCAAGAGCACCTAAAGGACGTTGAGCCCATATTGGAAGATGAGATCGATGATCTCTTAAGCATAAGTACACTAGTCTTGCCTTCATGACCAAAGTTGAGAGACACGGCTATACCACAAGTAGTGCCGCTTAAACAGAGTCTACATGCTACAAGCCAACAAAGCAGTTAGGGCCATTGGCCAAGAAATGTAGAGTTAGGAGAGAGGCAAGTAATCAACCGCCTCCTCACCACGCTAGTGACTATCTTAGTAACTCTAAGCCTAGGTGATTTGCTTAGGCAGCATTTGACGCTATGGCAAGAAGTGAAGCAGTGGGTTGAAGGACCAATGGAGCAAGGGGTAGTTGATCTACACGATCATGATGTAGTAACTCAGATACCCAGTCTGACGCTACACTTTCTGCCTAAGTCGTTGCACATTAATGATTTTTGGGAAGGCACCAAAAGGCATGCAGTCTTACTGGTCCTAGCTTTGGGAGACACCACAAGAAAGGGAATTGTAGATATGGGAGTAGGAGTTAGTGTGCTGAGCCATGAAGTCTCCATGATTGGGGTAACCCACCTATTGACAATGTGTTCAATGTCACCCTAGCCAATGGAATGAAAGTGTGGCCATTTGGAGTGTTAGAGAACTAGCCCTTGAAGATCACAGGAATCCAATTCTCTATTGACTTTATAGTCATGAATGGAGTGGACTATGATGTCTTGTTAGGCCGGCCCTAGATGCATAATGCACGGGTCATAGAAGACTGGTGGGGCAATGGCTTGATCTTCTTAGGAAATAGAACAAAGGCGGTAAGAGTAGAGGTGGATACATGGAAGGCCACACCACTCGACCTGGATGCCATCTCCACCATGTTGAAGGGGGATGCGTAGATTAGAAGCATTAGAAGCTAATAAGACTTGGGATTTGGTACCCTTACCTAAGGGTAAGAAAGCTATTGGTTGTAAGTGGGTTTACAAAGTCAAGCATAATGCAGATGGTTCAGTTAGCAGGTATAAGGCTAGGCTGGTTGCAAATGGCTATGCTCAAACATATGGCATAGATTATGAAGAGACATTCAGTCCGGTTGCTAGGATGGCAACTGTTAGGTGTGTGATTACCTTGGTAGTAGCCAAAGGTTGGAGTTTGTAGCAAATGGATGTTAAGAATGCCTTCTTGCATGGTGAATTGTAAGAAGAAGTGTATATGGAGTAGCCAGCAGGTTGGAGTTTGTAGCAAATGGATGTTAAGAATGCCTTCTTGCATGGTGAATTGTAAGAAGAAGTGTACATGGAGCACCCAACAGGTTATGAGAATTTAGAGCATCCCACATATGTGTGCAGGTTAAAGAAGGCGCTCTATGGGCTGAAGCAAGCACTTAGAGCATGGTCTGAAAAGATTGGAGAGTATCTTGTCAATATGGGATTTTGTACTTCTGATGCTGATCACTCACTTTATGTGAGAAAGGGAGATGCAGGTTTGGTCATCATAGTCATCTATGTGGATGACTTGATTATTACAGGTGACAATGACAATGGGATTGCTGAAGTTAAGGACTTCTTGAAGAAGAAGTTTGAGATGAAAGATTTGGGTGAGCTGAGATACTTTCTTGGTATTGAGGTGATCAGATGTGATGATGGTATATGGCTATCCCAAAGTCAGTATGGCTTGGATATGTTATCCAAGTATGGTATGACAGTATGTAAGCCTCTTTCAGTACCATTGGAGCAAAATGTGAAGTTGAGTGCTGATGTTGGAGATGAGATAGAAGATCCTACTATGTTCAAGAGGATAGTATGGAGTTTGATTTACATGACTATCACAAGGCCAAGCTTGAGCAATGCTGTTGGCCTTGTCAGTCAGTTTATGTAGATGCCTAGAAAGCCTCATTTGGATGCAGTTAGACATATATTGAGGTATGTGAAGTCCACTTTACATTATGGACTTTTTTATGAGGCAGGTAAGGACGTACAAGTGTTTGGATACATAGATGCAAATTGGGCTGGTAGCATGTCAAACAGAAGATCTACAAGTGGATTCATGTTTTCCCTTGGTAGTGTAGCAGCTACATGGAGCAGCAAAAAGCAACCTACAGTTGCTTTATCGAGTACAGAGACTGAGTATAGAGGTGCTACTATGGTAGCATGTGAGGTGGTATGGCTGCAAAAGTTATTAGGTGATTTGGATATGTAGGGAGTGGGTCCAGTTGTCATTCAGTGTAACAACATGAGAAGCATACAGCTAGCTAGGAATCCAGTGTTCCATGTTAGGACAAAACACATTGAGGTGCACTACCACTTTGTGAGAGAGAAGGTACTTGCAGGAGAGATTGACTTGATATATGTCAGTACACAGGATCATATAGCTAACATTTTCACAAAGACATTGGGTGTAGAGAAGCTTCGAAAGTTTCGAAGCTTACTTGGAGTTGCAGAGATAGAGTTGAGTTTGAGGGGGAGTGTTGAGATGGCAAGCTCAACACGTGCAAACATTGATGATGGACCGCTTGGCTAGATGGGTCTGCATGTCTACACTTAGCACATTGGTGGTCATTATGACACTCACATGGCCACTAACTTATCACTTATTATATTTAGTTTGTTACACTTACCTACAGTTGGCAAAGACATAGCGCCAATCGATTAGTGTAGTCTATTATGCACTTTTTGACTTAGTAGGTCACTTTCCTTTATGTTGTATCTTATCTATACTTTGTGTACATTGTATAGTGTGTGGAAGAAGAAGAAGAAACCAGTAAGAAAACGTACCCGCCACTGTACATTGCAGGTGGCGGGTGCCCGTTAAATCACTTATTCTTTATTATTTTAGTGACAATTTGAATAAAGGAAGGCCCGGCCACACATTGTGGTTGTTGGAGTTTCCATTTCTTGTCTCTCTCTTTCTTGCCCTTGCTCTCCTGCCATAGATCTCGCGTGCAAGCTTCGATCCTTATCACCTTTCAATTGGTATCAGAGCAGGTCCTTTGCGAGCATTTCCCGGCCTTCCCCGGCATCTAGACGAGGTATGAGAGCTTGCTTCTCACTCAGTTCTCAACCATTCCTTGACATGAACAATAGGGTTTTATGAAGAGGCAGCCATAGGACTTGGAGTGCAGGATACTACTACATAGATGCCAACAGATTCGCCTATCTTCAAAACAACTTGAAGAGGCTAAAGTGGTTGGAAGACTTGAAGATTATCAAGTTATTCATCTTCCATGAGGCTCGTGTGAACTCGACCCTACACATTGGATGCCAGCAAGTAGGTCAAAACCACTACATCTATGAAGAGGTCGTTAAAATCTTACTAGCAGAAGACAGAATTAAAGTAATGGGGCGAAATGAATGTCATGGCTATCAAAAACATGGATTTCCTAAACTTTCCATGACTTATCGCTTCCTGAGAATCTATTCCTCCAATCCATACTACTACTCTGTCCCTGAATCCAATAGGGAATTATTAACCTGTCATTGATGTAACTCCTGAAAAGAGAATTATCTCAACCAATCCCTATCTATTCCCAAATAATTGTACTTCAGGCTTACGCTTCTCTATGGTTAAATAAGAATTTTATGTTCATTCAATTTGTTGCACAATAGTGATGGAAAATAATATGCGCATTGATTTAAGTTATGTAGGGATGTGTAAATGCAATCTTAACCCAAAAAGTTTAAATTGGTAACCAGATACAACCCTAAGCACATAACCATAATCATGTTTCTGCAATAAGCTCGGCAGAGGCCCAAGAGAAGAATTTTCTTCTCAAACAAATTAAACCACCAGAATTTGACGAAAATGGAAAGACTATTGAAGCCGATTTGCCGAAATATGGATTGAATCCATGGAGGATTATTTCAGTGCGGCTGAAACAACACTTGTGAACCAAGCCATGATTGCCAAGCTCAAGCTCACCGGTGAAGCTAGGCTGTGGTGGAAGAAATTGTGTAAAGACCAAGCAGCCACTAAAAGCACAATAACTTGGGAAAAACTAAAGGAAGCACGGCAGGGAAGGTATATGCCACCTGCGTATAGAACTCAGAAGATGAATGAGTTCTTTAAGTTGAAATAATCGGACTTGTCTCTGGAGGCATACTACTCGAAATTTGTCTCCTTGCTGAAATATGCCCCGATAATGAGTATCCCCCAACAAGTCTCGAAGTTTTGTGATGGGTTGAATCCATCAATCAACACTCGATTGGAATCAATGCGTCCTTTAGATTTGCAAGATGCATTGATAAGAGCAGGACCTATTGCTCAAGAAGTCCAAGCCAAAGTCTAGATCTTAGTCTTACAAAGACCAGAATCCAAGGATGTTGAAAGCTCAAATTAAAAGGGTGCAAGGACAGAGTCAAGGCCAACAGAAGAAGCCGAGAACAAATGCAATTAGTGACTTTGTCCCCACTCAAAGAAGTGATTAAAGCCTGTGTTGTTTTCACTGCAATGAACCCATTTACTTCAAAAGGGAAAGTCCCAAACTTGGTGGAGATCATCATCAAGGAAAATTCGATGGCCAAGCAAAGGCTACCCGTGGGCTGTGGTTGTGCAGCATTGGGAAGGGAAAAAACTTCCAATATTACCACTAAAGGAATCAATGAAGAAGATCTGTCCATGGAAGCTGAGATTGAGAGGGCAAGCGTTCATGTTGCTATCCATAAGAAGGGGCCGAAACACTGATTCTCGATTATTCAAACACTGTTGGACCACTAGGGTAAGGAATTCAAAACCCTGATTGACTGTGGCAACACTCATTTTTTCATTTCACCAACCTGTGCAAGAAGGTTAGGGATAAGCACTGTAGCTACACCCACTTTGCTTGTCGAACTAGCAAATGGTCGAGAAATCACTTGCACTAGACAAACTGCTGAGGTAGAATTCCTACTCGAAAACAAGCCCACATTTGTTAAGTTTAGGGTAATGAATCTAGGAGTCTATGAATGCCTACTCAGGATGGACTGACTAATCCGCAATGATGCTCACATTCATTGTGGAAAGGGTCAAGTCTCCTTTCAGAATCCTAAGGGTGAGCTAGTTATAACACAAGGAGAAGCACGTCAACCAAAGATCCAACTAGCTAAGGCAATGCAAATAGTTCAAGGAATAAGGAACGGGTTACCTGTCTACCTGATGAAGCTAAACAAACCGGATCATGTAGAGGACACCAATGAAGAACCATCATGGTTAAAAGAATATGTGGATGTATTCCCATAAGAATTGATTGAACTACCACCGCCTAGGCAAGTGGATCATGAGATTAAGCTAATGCCAGGAGCTGCACCAGTTGCGAAAAGGCCCTACAAGATGTCCATTCTTGAGGCCATTGAGTTAAAGGAACAACTCAAATAGCTACTGGACCAAGACTGGTGGACCAAGGGTACATACGCCCCATCAGTTCTCCTTTGGGGGCTCTAGTCTTGTTCCAAAAGAAGAAGGATGGTACACTTCGCCTTTGCATCGATTATAGAGGCCTAAACCAAGTAACCATCAATAATAAATATCCCATTCTGAGGATAGATGAGTTACTCGATGGACTGCAGGGAGCAAAAATCTTCTCCAAGATTGATTTGAGGTCAGGGTATTATCAGATCGGCATCAAGGATGAGGATAATCCAAAGATGGCATTCAATACCAGATATGGTCATTTTGAATTCATAGTAATGTCTTTTGGATTGACTAATGCCCTTGCCACCTTTAATAGGATAATGCATGACATTTTTAGACCATATCTGGATGATTTTGCACTCGTCTTCTTTGATGACACCTTGGTTTATTCCAAGGAAGAGGGGGATCATGAATCCCAAGTTTGCATCATCCTTGAGACCATGAGGACTCATAAGCTCTATTCTAAGAAGAAAAAGTGTGCCTTCCTCAAAAGGTGGATTGAATATCTTGGATTTATTGTGTCAAATGAAGGAATCTCTATAGACCCTACAAAGGTCAAGGATGTCCAAGAGTGGTCTCCACCGGCTACTATTAAAGAAGTGCGTAGCTTTCTTGGATTAATAGGTTGGTACAGGATCTTCATTAAAGGACCATGGTTTAATCGCAGTACCCCTTACAAATTTGCTAAAAAAGTAAGTTGCCATAGTGTGGGCACCCTTTGAACAAGCAAATTTTGATCAACTCAAGCATAGCCTGGTGACACCACCAATTCTGAAGCTCCCTGACTTAAGCAAGGAATTTGAAGTTGTCACAGATGCTAGCTCACTTGCACTGGGCAATGTACTAATGCAAGAAGGTCATTCTATAGCCTATTCCTTGCGGAAGCTAAAAACCCATGAAAGGAATCACACCACCGATGACTTGGAGGCCGAATCATTGGCAACTATGGTGTCAATACCTAGCGACCCTATCCTTGAACTAGCCAAGGAAGAAGCTAGCCATGATCCAAAATATCCGGAGATGATAAATGACATTTCAAAAAAGGACCAAAACCCCAGAGTTAAGGTCAAATATCAAGAATTCTCCGTCAATGAGGGACTTGTCTATTTTAGGACAAGATTATGCATACCCTCGAGCAAGAAACTCAAACAGAGAATACTTTGGGAAGCACATGACTCCCCCTTTTCAGGCCACTCCGGATATGTCAAGACCCTCAACATGGTCAGAAAGAGCTACCCTTAGGGAAGGCTTAAGGGAGACATGCTCAAATATGTCACAGAATGTTTGTCTTTCCTGTACATTAAGGCATAACATGTCAAGATGCCTAGGAAGCTGCAACCTCTTGACATCCCCCAAATGAAGTGGAAATTTATCAGCATGGACTTTGTTGTTGGGTTACCCTCACTGCAAGGAGGCTACAACTCAATTATGGTTATGGTAGACATGCTCACCAAGGTTGCACACCTCATTCCAGCCAAGACAAACTACAAAGCTTCAAATATTGCCAGACTGTTCATCAAGGAGATATTTAGATTCCATGGGTTGCCTAGAAGGATCATTAGTGACCATGACTCCCTCTTCACATCTCACTTCTGGAGAGGAATATTCGGGGCCATTGGGAGACTCAACTCTATTTCAGTATAGCCTATCACCCTCAAGTTGATAGCCAAACAGAGAGGGTCAACCAAGTCATTGAAGATATCCTTAGAGCTTATTGTTGTCACAAACCTTGGAAATGGATCCAATATCTACCATTAGTAGAGTTCACCTACAATGCTTCCTACCAACAAAGCATTCAAATGACACCTTTTCAAGCATTTTATGGGCATGACTGTCGTACTCCATTGAACTTTTCACATCCTACTTTAAGGGTAGAAGCTTCTAAGGAAATGCTCGAGGAAATGGATGAGCAGGTTAAGGCCATTAGACAAGACATTAGAGCCGCCAAGGATAGGCAAAAAGCCTACGGATATCTAAATAGACAAGAGCGATTCTTCAATGAGGGAGACATGGTTTTTATTTGTGTATGACCCAAGAAGAGTTCCTTATCATTGGGACAATTTAAGAAATTGAGTCCAAGGTATTGTAGACCCTACAGGATCCTCAAATTCCTACGACCTAATGCCTACAAACTCCAACTCCCTGAGAGCGTAAAGGTTCACAATGTATTTCATGTTAGCCTACTAAAGAAATATGTATCCAATCCTAGCCATGTACTCAATGATAAATAAGTTATAATGCCAAGCAAAGGAGTCCTTGAGCTCTGGCCAGATAGAATCCTAGACATTTGAGATAGGAGATTGAGGAGTAGAATCCTCAAGTAGTACCTCATCCAGTGGAAGGACTTTCCAGAAGAAGATTCCACATGGATTGACGAGAGTACTCTCAACCAACAATACCCCCAATTCCTTTCGAGATGTTAACCCTCAAACGAACAAGGTGGAAAAGCTGGAAAATCTAAAGCAGAAGACAAGGCCAAGGCAAAAGTGAAATAGAAGACAAAGGCGCGCCAAGAAAAATATGGAAACACAAGAAGTGCAGAAAAGTCCTAAATAAAGGAAAAAGGCGCATAAGAAAAAGCACAAGTCGATACTTTTGTAAAAGAGCACAAGAAATGGACTCAGGAAGCACAACAATAGCTGTCAAGTGTAGCTGCTCAATCCCAACCTCTATCTCCATCTAAGCTTCTAGATGTCCAAGATGTGGGACATGACACCAACCATAGCTCTCGGCCCAAGGATATGCCAGTGCAACCTAAAGGGTCTAGATCAATTGATGCTTGCAACTGATGCTCGATCTACACAAGTGGATACTCAAAGGGCAAAAAAAGACACGACCACTTCCGATTGGCCTAAGGACTTGACATCGCAATCCACCAATAGTAGCTAGTCCACTGAACTAGCTGCTACTACTTCAAATCAGGGATCACAGTAGTCACACCCCTTGGCCGTGACAATGCCCCTTGCAGAACACGTCCTTAGCCATTCACCTGTGTAGGAGGTGTCACAACCAATATCCTTGACAACTCTAGCACTTCCAAAGCACCTAAAGCCTAAAGTTGAGGAGCCAAACAGAGGGAAACTAGCTGAAGAGCTAGACTCTCCAAAAAGAGAGGCAGTTGTACCCTCACAACCTAGCAGGGCTGTTTAGCAGGCCGCAACTATGTCCCATGAGGACACACTAGAGAAAGACAATGCTGAGGCCCAACCAAGCACATCAATGACTGACCTAGTTCAAGGTCTCATACTCAAAATCTGCAGATTTCAGCTTGCTGTAAGAAATGACAGATTTCAGTAAATGAGAGCTAACTGTGCTAGAAGCGGATCCCAAGTCAATCATATACTGCCAAGACCATAACCAGCATCATGTGGGCATAACATAGGCATATGACAGTCGATAAGCATGAATCCAACACCCAAACATGTCATGAAATATCTGCTAGTGAGTAAGCACACCCCCCAGTCAACGGAGCAAAGTGTGCCTGCCACTACCAAGACTTGACACAAGTAGGTGTCAGCTCACAAGGAAAGGGACCCAAGTCAAAGAGTCAGCTCATAAGCATCGGAAGGAACCAAGACATATAAACCATGCATTATCCCAAAGAGTAAGAAATCCCAAATAGTCTCCAAAGCTCAAATAGCATAGATCGCTTGCTCAATGTTTGTCAAGCATCCAAAGATGCTCCCGCTGGCACAAAAGCCATAAATATCAAGCAAAAAATCTCAAACAAAGCATGTACAAGCACCAGTGACAAGTGTCCAAGATCAAGCATCAATGACACATCCCGAACATGTAGGCAGTAGAGCATCCATATGTAGCATCCATAGACATCAAGTACATCCCAAAATAAACTCTGGCAAGCCAATAAATAGCCCAAGTAAGCTCCGGGAATCCAAAGTCAAGCCAAGACAAAGCTCTAGTAGCAATAGGCTCCAAACAATGTAACTAGCATGCATAGGTGACATAACCCGTAATGGCGGTCAAGCATAGACCAAAGCATGCCATCTTGCATCAAAGATGGAGCATCCAAATGCTTCTCAAAGCCGAGTAGCTCAAGCTCAATCAATGATCCGGAGTGTAAGCCAAGCTCAAAGCCGGTCCCCAAATGTCAATACATCACTATGTATGCCCGAAACATAGCCCGAATAGCATAGGCATAACCAAGCATGAGTTAAATAGCTTTAGCCAGTGTATTACAACAGTGATTCACTATGAAAAACTGAATATTTTAGCATCAAAATCAGCTCCAAAATGGCAGGAAATCAATAGGCATGAATCCCCAAATCAATAGGCATCAACCGAGACCAACCGAGCATCAAATAGCGGTGCCGGGCAAGCATAAACATCAAATGTCATTGCATCACTATTATAAACTAATCAAAGCATGTTCATATGCCCGAAATAGAGCCTTTGCAAGTGCCCAATGTTTGGAAAGCTGGAGATGAGGAAGACCAAACTAAAGCTATTGGAAACAGGCTGAAAAACTGATGCAACCTGATATGGGGTTACTACAATGCCACATGGCCTAAATGGCAAGTGTGGGGGGTAGGGTAGGCACCAATGAAGCCTAGGAAGAGGCCTCAACAAGACACCATGAAGGGGAAGCAAGATATGAGCTCCATGAACCTTGGATATGGCTGTCTTGTTGCCTGCACCCTATGGATTGAATAAAACCCAGTAAAGAATGAAGCAATACCCTTGTGTGAATGCTCTGAGGGTGCCTCAATAGGTTTGGAGGAAGCTTAGGAAGCCTGGGAGTGACGGGAGCTATGGGAAGCTAAGAATGCCACAAGCCAAGCTCAAGAGTCGGGAAGCTAAGCTCTAATACCAGTTGAAAGGTGAGAAGGATCGAAGCTTGCACATGAGAGCTATGGAGGGAGAGCAAGAGCAAGAAAGAGAGAGACAAGAAATGGGAACTCCAACAACCACAATGTGTGGCCACGCCTTCCTTTATTCAAACTGTCACTAAAAGAATAAAGAATAAGTGGTTGTGATGGGCGCCCGCCACCTGCAGTGTGTAGTGGTGGGTACTGTTAGTGTAGTAATACACGAGCGGCTAGGCAGAGGCACCTTTACCCCCAACATTTGGCTGGAGTCCTCCCCAATAGCCCTTAGTATTCTTGGGTCATTTCAATGGGGCAAACAAATCACATGCAACAAACACCATATCAATTGATGAAAGAAGGGACTGGGAGAATCTCTGCCAAAGTCATCATTTGGTAGACATGTGCCGACATCTCATCAACAAATGTACAACAAAGCTTTACATGGCACAATAAACAAAAAAGATCATACTAAAAGGATGCAAGATTAGATTGTATGTATGCTAATCAAATTTCATAATGGATGGTGCTAGGCACGAAAACAAGGCTCCTTGATGTCTATACCTCTAATCATACCCTAATAGAGATGACATGTAAAGTGGTGAGAAGCTAAAACAATAATTATGGCCTATTGCCTTTCAAATTTTAATGTAGCATTCTTGAATGAAGAGTATTGTTTAAGAAGGATCAAGGAGGGTTGGATTAATAGTAGGCATGAGTCAGGAAAATCCATTTGATAGGTTGGAACAATGCCTTGAGGCTACAATAAAGGTGTCCAAGAACTATGGACTAGTGTGTAATGGGCCTTAGTAAGAAGATAAGGAAGAGATAAGGAGAGAGGAGAAGAGGAAGAGGAAGAGAAAGAAATGTAGATTTCATAGTTTTATATTTTTCAAATGCTTGGCCTCATGTCGTTTTGTTAGCATCATTTCTTGATAGACTACATCGTGGGTGATAGCTACTTCATTGAAGTTGACAAGTTGACAAGAAATGGTTGTTTGCTATAACAACATATGTGTGCTTAAAAAAGGTGCCTATTTTGATATTGATGGTGGTGTTTTAACTAGTTCCAAAAGAAGGGAGGTCTAACTAACATTCCTTTTTATTTTTAAATCTATGTTTTAATGTTGTTGGTAAAGGTTAATGCCAAACGGAATTTGTGGCCTTAGATGTTAGATAGACTTGATTACATCTTTACTTGCATTGTTTTTTAATAGCATTCCTCGATAGGGCACATGCTTAGAAAATCTTAACAGTATTGGGAAAAATTACATCAAGTGAACTAGTTTTTGTCCTTCTCTTAAGGATAAAAAGTATCTTCCTCTTTTTTGCTTACTTTACCCCCTAGCAACCCTATTCTCTCTTTGGAGTTATGAAACACTTTCTTATTAATAATTGTTTTTTCCGATCATCGTTTCTCCTTTCCCCTTGTTATGTCTTTCCTTTATAAGCTATATGATAATTAGTTGATGGGCTTAACACTTGGAATGGATCTTGTTGACTATTAGGTGATGAATCTTACAGATCGACTTTTTTGAAGGTGTTGTGAGCATATGTTTCTATGGGAAATTATATCTCTATTCATAATAAAGCAAGGCAATCTCCTCCAATTTTTTGTTTTTTGGCTTATTGTGAATGTAGCATGATAAGATTTTTGGCTATGATATTAGGTCAAAAGCTCAAGATTGCCTCCATTAGCTCTCTATCTAGATTGCATGTTGTAATCTCACACCAACTAATGTGTTGATTTTTTGGTATTCTTATACACATAGTACCTCCGAGTTGTTTTATTTGGAGCTCTAGAAATTACATACATGTTTACTCAACATGTGTTATATTTACATGCCTTAATATTTTGTGTTTTGGCATTTTGTTTGAAGGTAAGCTATAATAAGGTATGAGAACATACAATTCCACACATGAGCATTTAGAAGGCACTGCCATTCATCTTTCTTTTCTCCCCCATGTTTATCATTTACCCCTCTTAGCATTAATTGTAAAGCAATGGACACATGAATATTTGGAGGGCATGGCCAATTATCTTGGAATGGATCACATGAATCCAATAGGTGCTTTACAAAAAATATTAGTAAGATGTCATTGAGGAATCAATAAATATATAAGGATGAAAATGTAACATGGTGCTTCGCATAAGAGGGAAACACTCATGGATGCATATGAAGTTAGAAGGTGAAGCATGCCATTTGATGGCCTACCCATAAGAAACATTTGGCCACACTTGTTGCACAAAGGTTTTGTGCATATATGAATTGTAAATGATACCACCAATCTATTCCTTGGGTAATATTCTATTCAATGGACTTACTATAAGGGGGTCTTTTGTACTAAAGGTCACCAAATAGCGAACCAACAAAATTATATGCATATATATAATGTAAGTGTGTGATAATGTCCATAAAGATACACTCCTTATACGATATGCACATATTGAGAAATGAAGAAGAATTTCCTTGTAAGACCTAGAAAACTTTCACATGTTGTATTTGTGAATTTTAGAGTGGGTCAATGAGTATCTTAAAGAATGAACAACCTTATTAATCAAGAAATTTTGATTGAATTTGAAAATTGGCAATAGTAGGAAAAGCCACAAAGTGGCATTTATTGAAGCATCTAGCTTCAAGCCAATTAAACAATTGATATTATCTACTCAATAAGCATAATATCGCTGTGATAATATGCATACACATCCATGTTTCTTTCATAGGGTTGGTGGACCAAAAAAAGGCCTAAAATGTCATTTTTAAAAAATGGCAACTTTTAAGAATAAGCTTTTCTAACCTAAGTTCTTTCAATATGATTGTCACCATCTAATATAAGTCACAAGCATAAATGCTCAAGAAGACCTCACTAAAATAAGGTGCACATACATGCTGCATATCTCCACAAAGGTATAAAAATTAGCTACGACATATTTATTTATCTATTAATTATTATATGTTTTGATTTCATATGGGCATTATCTAGTCAAAATGAATATTTATACTTTCACCATAGGCACAATTTTATCAATTGGTGGATAGGTTAGTAGTTGGAATATAATTAAACTCAATAGACACATTTAGCTTACAAAAATGAGTTTGACAAATATGGCAAGTTATTTTGCTTGAATAAAGGCAACAATCTTGATCTAATTAGTCATTTTCTTCTTAAAGTGAGATCAAGTAGATTTGCATATCAAAACATGTCCAATCAATTGTAATTTATTAACTGTTATATTCCAAAAACCACATCATGTCGATATTGGATTGGTATTAAGATATTGACATGATTGGATTAGAGGAATTTGTACACGATATTTTATACAAAACGAAAATAGTGGTTGTAGGTTGTATGAATTGAGAAAAGGAGTACCTAAATTGGAACACTAATGTGCTTAATGGTCTTGGTTCTATAAGGTAAAACACAAGTGGAATGATATGCATCTAGAGATATTATTGGCGGAAATTGGGACCCAAGCAATAAAAAAAGTTGCATTATCTAGAAAAACTAAGTTTTATTTATCCACAAGGATTTTAGTTTACAAAAGTGCTAATCAAGGGCCTTAAGTGATGAACCTCAATGTCTCTACTTTGTCCATTATGTGGTATATCTAAAGATCTCTTAGTCTTATGTACTTTGGAGTTGTGTCCTAGTTAGTAGTTGCTTAGTTCAGGGAACAAAATGATGAATTGAGTTTGCAAGTAACTTTTGCAAGCACTTAAGAAGGATGAATGAGATAGAACCAATTTGAGTCAACTAGTTTTTGAGACCTTGGTTGATGTGGTTGAGGATTCCATAATGCAATCAGTAACACATTTTGAAAATTACATTTCACCTTTTTGTTGAAACTTTAGTATAATCATATTCCTCTTGCATCAAAACATATCATTTTTACATTCAAATAAAGCTAACCATTCCTTTGAATTCAAACTAGGTATGATTTTGTTCCTGGTCATTTTTGCAACTTGAAAGTGCTACAATCCTCACATGAAAATATTCCTACTATTACAAACATCGCCTTAGTGAAATCAATAATCATAGAAGCTATCGAATGTTGCCTTAGTGAAAGATATTATATTGATGTGAGCTAGTGAATATTAAAAAGTAATGGTCAAGCTCAATAAGTCAACATGAGGTGGACATATTTTATGATTTTCAAGGAAGTTGTCAACTTCTTGTAGATTCATGAAATCTATGTTGCATCAATTGATTGTATCAATCCCAATACTTAATAATCAAACAAGTCTACAACTTCTTAAGTACGTGATATCATTTGCTTACATCACAATATGACATAAATTTGTAAGTGGCAAACGATTGAAAGGTTGATGGACTTGTTTACCAAGTCAAGGAAAATGGCTTATGCTTGAAAATACCATGGAACATGAAAGAATTAATGGAGACTAAAGCCTTGTTCTTGATCACCTATTTTATGGCCCATTGGGAGATGTTTTATGCTACTCTCCAATTCAAAATGAATCACCATCTACTATAAATAGTAACACATACAAGTGGATGAACATAATGCTCAATAACTTATAGGTGGGGAAGTCTTTTCATGTAAAGTAATTAATGAACATTTATTGTAATGCACTGTTACTCAAAGACATGGAAGCGTTATCATGTAAAGATGATGACTACTTAGTTGGGTTCTTTTGATGAAAGGTAATCTCTAACAACATCTTATATTTGTACTCATGGTATATTCTATTTGTACAAAAGATTCACCGTGTTTAAAAAGAAAAAGCATGAGTCACACATGTAGTAAACCAAAGGTTTTGACTAAACTAAACTTCAACATGTAAAAGTATAAAGGTGCCTTAATGGATAATTCAATTGAGAGAGCTTCTCATACAAAAGTAGACCTTATTAGAAATTAGTTATGGAGAGAAAACGTGGAAGCTTGAGTAATTCACTTATGAGTACAACTCTATGAGTAATTATAGAGACCTTCAATCTTGTGGTTTATCGATCAATCCTTGATAGCACATTTTGAGCTTAGTGGGATAATAAAAATAAGATTTTGCAAAAATATATATTTCTTTTCTAGATTAGTAATATCAACTTCCATATTAATGGATGTTTGAAATCATGAAACCATTTATCAATTGGAGACTTTGTGATTTTGATAGGATATCATATCGCATCACACTTTATTCAATACACTTTATTCAATATAAGCATTTTTCAATTGAAATTTCTTGATTTTTGAAAGCATGAAAAGATATATTAATTGAAAAGCTTATGATTTTCATAGGATATCAATTTGCATCACATTAGTTGAGTTCTCATGGAACTTGTAATTATATTTAGGCCTTTCAACTATGTAGGGTCCTCTTAATAAATAGATGGTTTGGTTGAAACCTTTATGAAAATCAACATTTCTCTTGTCTAGGTTTAAGATCTCTAAGAAATGTTTAAATATGATATGGATGGAAACAAAACCAAAAAATTTAAAGTTACTTACGTCATACTAAAATACCATGCATCTTAAAGTGGTTTATTCCATAACGGACTATATTTGGCTAACAAAATCAAACTCGATATGATGTTGTTGATATGCCCTCCTTGATTTTAGAATAGATTATTTATGATACTTTACTAAAGTGGAAATAAGTGATTATAAAAGAGGGTACTTACAAAGACTTTAACAAAGTGAAGGGAGCATGTGTTATGAATAAACAAAGGTCTAGATTTTTAATTTGCATTATCTTTCCTAGTAAGGCAATCTTGCCCACTAAGCACACATTATCTTGCTAGCATCATTGTGAAGCTCACAAGGCTACACCTCACTCACTTCATGTTTAGATAAAGGGGAGACACTTCACTCACAATAGTCCTCCTTGGGCTAATGTATGACACATTGCTAAAGTATGAGAAACTCTTCAATCTAAACATGCTGACTAGTTATCAATACAACATGCCATTATGTATATTTTGAATCACTTCCCTCACATACATAGCACATATGTACAAAGATTGAGTCACTATTGTGACTCTTTTTA